>NC_061889.1:0-1250000 GCF_905147765.1 Vanessa atalanta | reverse complement strand
ATAATTTATTCTCGAAAAAGTTTCATAAGCGGTCCCGTAAACCGGAAATGCAAGATGATCAAGTCTCGCTTCAATCGACTTCATCGGATACGTCTCGTATATCGCTGACAGATATTAAGAAGGAGATAAAGAAAATTAAGAAGTTGAAAGTAAAAAAGCTTCTCAAAGTTGAAAATAAAGAGGAGGAAGGTTACGGTATGGCTTCAATACTCGCTCGATCAGTGATGCATGCTGATAGAAGTTTAGCTCGTATTTCTGAACATCAAGATTCGGAGAGCTCTCCTTGCTCAACTTTACGACGAACTAGTGAATCGGAACCAGTTTTGAATTTATCCGACGAAGATGGGACAGACTTTGCAAATAAAAACCGAGGAAATATAAGCGGTAACATACCAGAGATTCACTGTAGTTCATTAGAAAATATAAAGAGTCCAGATATGGAGCGTGAAAGAAAGATATCAGAGTCGTGTCCTCCTACTCCTGTAGCAGTACGAACCGATAATCTTCTGAAATTACCTGGTGATGTCGATTTTTTTGGTTCGATTTCATCTGCGCTTTCTGCTGATAGTTCAGAAATATACACGTCATCAGACGAAGACGATGAAAGCTTTGGAATGAAAAGTGATCCCGAACCATCATTGGAAACAACAAGTTCTGTAGTACAATCGGTACTCAGTAAAGACGTAGATCCAAATTTTATCGCTCAAATGGAAAAGAAACTAACAGTTCTTGAATTAACAAACAACGACACGGTGAAAAAATTAAAAAACATAGAAGAAAAACCAGATAACAATGTAATCATACAAACCACTGATCCTGAAAAAGTATTACAAAAAGATAACACCACCAATAGTGAATCAGACGCCGTCGACTCCAAGATTTCTCCAGCCCGGGATCACACGTGTGTAACTTCGTCAAATTCACACTCTATAAATATGGCTAATCCTTTTGCGCATAAAAAAGCTTCGAAGAGTATTAGCGCACCGTCATCCCCTATAGAAAAGAAAGGTTTCATGTATCGCTCCTCAAAACGGATTAAGCGACAAATATCAAAGATTTCAAAAAGCAGCATGATCAAGAGCTTATCACATTACTCGTTGTTACCAAAGAAAAAGCACGTTGATCCTAAAACCGCAATGAGTCAACCTGGATCCGCTTCTGATGTTACCTCTAAAGCTCCTAGTGAAACCGTATTAGGTTCTCCTTTTCTATCTTATACAGATTTGATAAGTTTAGATAAGGAAGGGTATAGTTCTTATAATCGTCTTCACAAAAGTGATGAAATCATTACATCTAAAGTATCAATGTATATAGGATCGGAACCAGTATCTCGGGCCTCTTTGAGTGGTACATCGAGTATGAAAGACGAACATCATTATTACGAACAAAAGACATTGAAAAAAGACAAATCCAAGCTCAAACCAACGGGTTTGATTCATACCGCTATGGAAACAATTTTAATCGATAAAGTAGAATCCTTATTAATACCTACAAGTCCTGATCCTATTAAAGCTGAAGATCAAAAATTCTTTGCCGATGTCAATGAGAAATTAGAAAAAGTTGAAGAAGCACAGACAAAAGAACGTAGCCGCATTGAAGGCCCTATTCAAAATAAGGGCGTAACAGAAAACGAAAAGAATCAACGAAAGTTAGTTAGACAAGATAGCATTCGTTCAGCAAGTGAAACTGTGTCGTCTAAAATGTCCAAGATCGTAGAACCTAACGTCATTCCATGCAAATTAACTCACACGCCAGTTCTTCAACATTTCCATCCTATACTTAGTGGCCCACCCTTAGAGACCATTCCATCCCTGCCGGAGGTCAGTGTAGATAGAACCGAGAGTCTAGACGTAGAGGGTGTTGAACCTACTAACAGTGTTAGCGTGTGTTGTAACTCGCATGCAGCGTGCGGTGTTGACAGGAGCGAGCGAGAACGAGATAAGTACGATAAAGACAAGAACGACAAGGAAAAGGGATCGCCCAGACATGCGAGGCACGAATCGTACGGAGGTCGGGACCCGGTTGCGACTGCCACTGTGCAGAGTTCATCATTACATTCTTCATCCACTCCGATGGGTATACATAGACGATCGTCTGATTCTGATCTCAGCGTGACGCCAAAAGGTCAGTAAATATAGTATAAAAATAACTAGTTATCTATCACTCTCTTTTAATTCTGGAATTTTAATATAGGCAACTCCTTAAACGCTTCTGCTGGAAACACTGGAAGCGGCGGGGGTGCTATTCTACGACCATCGATGAACAGCAACAATATAGACATGTTGGAGTACCCTTTCCTCACTATGACCGAGTATCCTCCGGGTTTCATTGTTCATATCGGTAAGAGAAGGAATTAATATAATGTTAGATATACATAGCTAGAGATCGCTTTTATACATTTCAGGGGGACAATTCTACTAACATACGTTCCCGAGTCTATTCCAATCCAAATTCTACTATTCCTCACAAAAATAAACGTCAGCTTAATCGTAACTGAGCGTCAATTTTACTCATTCATATCGATTATGATACGATCCCGATTGTATTCCGATGCAACTTCGATAACTGCATATATATAAAGAACTGCAACTAGATCGTTGAAAACGGTCGAATGGCAACGATAACGTCTTAATTCGATTCTGATAAAATGGCAATTTGTTTGTAGAATTGGTGCCCAGTTCTGTAACAGATTTTTTTGAATAGTTTTGACTAGTATGACTTTCAAATACGAAAAAGGAGAAACGTAAAACGAGCCTCGAAACGATCGCAACCAGTCCAAACGATAATAACCCATGCGTTCCCCGTCGGCAGGCGGCACGGTGTGCGCGCGCTCCGTGAAGCTGGTGGACGGCGGCGGGGAGAGCGCGGCGCGCGCGGCGTGGTGGGCGGAGCTGCGCACGGAGCTGCGCGCGCACGCACGGGCTCTGCGCTGCACCGCCGTGCTCGCCTACACCGAGCGCGCCGCCGTGCGGTCGGTCACGCCTGCCTAGCTAACTATAGCCGATATGTATACCACTGTGACGCACGTGCCGCTAGAGATAATCATTTAGGATGTCGTCTTAAATGATTATATTTTGCGGAGCGGTAATTAAGTAAGGAACATCTGAGATATAATTGATTCAAAATAATGTTGTGTACGTGTGTATGTGTGAGTCCAACCCGACTTGTCGTTATTCGTTGTCATGAAAATTACATTTGACTTGAAATTTCAGCGAAGATGTATGCGTCCTGTCCGCTTCCGGCACTGCCGCCGTCATCAACCTTGACTGCGATTTCACTGTTGACGAGCCCACAGTGTGTAAGTGCGATTGACCTTTATATAAACGAATAAAATGCAACTTATAAAAATACAAATAATACAATAACATTAGTAATAAACACAAGCAAAGTACTAGCAAAAGTATTTGTCTATATGTAATATATGTGTATAAAAATATTTTTAAGACGCGCTTTAAGCAAAAAGCGCTTTTATTGCTATGCTATTGGTACTATTATATTCAGGTTTTTGCTTAACATTATCACAAAATATAATTCAATGTACAATATAGCCTCAGCGTGTTCGAGTAGCTAATTATAAATAATACAAAAATATAATATGTATCTCCAATGAAACGTAATGTTTTCATTATTTTGTTAATATAAAAAGCATTTTTTTACAGTGAGCACTGGTTCTAAGAACACGTTAGAAGAGTCAGAAATCGAACCGTGCTCCATAGCGCACGTGCCTTACTCTCCAGGGGCGGGGCCTTATCGCGCTGAGCTAGCTACGTGTGGAGGATGCAGGTAACAAATCCCTTAATCAGCACACTCTGGAACATACAACCATCACTGGATGATGTTCTCCAGACAGATTTCGGTCACGGCGTCAATCTAAACGGAGATTAGCCATCTATGTGGGACGAGAGCCGAGGTGACCCAGTGTTTAGAACGCGGGCATCACCGATGATTGCGAGTTCAAACCCAGACAAACACCACTGAATTTTCGTGTGCTTAATTTGTGTTTATAATTCATCTCGCGCTCGGCTGTGAAGGAAAACATCGTGAGGAAACCTGCAGGTGACTAAATTAAAAGAAATTCTACTACATGTGTATTAACCAACTCGCAGTGGAGCAGCGTAGTGGAATATGCTCCAAACTTTCTTCTCAAATGGAGAGGAGGCCCATCAGTGAGAAATTTACAGGCTGTTAATGTTATATATAATATTATTATGTATATTCAGGAGAGCAAGAGTACCGTCAGTTCTTCTAGCTACGTGCGCGAAACCCAACAGACTGGCTTCATACCCTAAAGCCATAACGCTTACAGCTGTTGGTGAGTTTGATTTGAGTTTGAGTCTTATTTACTTTTTTATCTTAACGTAAATAGTTCTGAATCATGTTTAATTATATAAATCTAATCTTAATAATAACGTGTTCCCATCCCCAGCGGCTAGGGGCCGTCGTGCCGTCGGCGCAGAAGCCGGAGCGCGGGATCTGTCCGACCAGCTACCCTTCCTCGAGTATGAACTGCACAAGCTGCTGCTCGCCAAGTTGAGAATGCAGGTACACTAAACCATTTTCTTTTATTATATAAACATTGGAAGCAATAGAAATAAATACGCCCAAAGAGCCCTGTTTACTCCTAATTTATTTATGATGCGATTTTGAATATATTAATTTACAACGCCGAGGTGACCTTTGAAAAATGATCTTTAGATTGTGAAATTTTAGTTTTGTTACTTTCAAATTTTTCACATATTTCTAAAGATCAGTATTCATAATGGGGCAATACATGTTATCAAATACAAAAATACTGTTATTATGCAATGTGTTTCAACAACTTGCTCTTCCGCAGGGCGCGAATGCGATCTTCTCGCTGCAGACGCAGATCGCGATCGGCGAGCGCAGCGTGCTCGCGCTCGCCAGCGGCACCGCGCTGCGCCTCGCCGCCCTGCCCGCGCCCGCGCCGCCGCGCCTCAAGGTCACTCGCATGCACTCGCATACACACACACACACACACGCGTGCACACACGCGCACACACGCGCACACACATACACATACACACACACACACACGCACACACACACACGAGCGCGCGCGCGCGCGCCCCAACACACATGCTAATTAACACGCGCGCATACACGCAGAGTGTGTCCGTAAAAGATGGTAAAAGATGTTAAAGTCTATTGCTAGTGAAATGGATTCAAAAAATAAATTTGAAATTTGTAAATACTAAAATTCGCATCTTTTCGAAAAGATATACTTTTGTTTTGTAGGGATAACAGTAGAGCGATGTATTTAACACACTACATAATCCGGAACGCGATATTTTGGATTAAATAAATTTTTATATTCCAGGCGTCAGAAAACGACAAAAATGCTATTGAAATTCAAAAGGCTTTATGGGACACGTTCGTGGCGAACAAGGCGGCAAACGGCTACGATATCGGTATGAATTTATATTGCGAATTGTAATTGAAATTTGTAATTGAATTGTTCTTTGTAACTTTAATATTGTAAAATAGTTCTCAAATAAATTTTATTTTTTGGTTGTTATATTTTTCATTTCATATAAAAGATTTTGACCATTAAAGTTGCCTATATAAATGAAAAATTTACTATTTCAGTATTCATGAAAATTTAGATTGTAAGACATATATTATAGCAAAATACTATTAATCAATAATAATTTTAAATTTAATCTTTTATTATGTAGGAATTTTGGAAAAAAATCTGATAGACTGTTATCCTTATCTGCACACAGGCGCGCCGGAGCTGAGCAGCGCGGGCTGCGTGGAGGCGGAGGGCGACGAGGCGCCGGCGCTCGACCTGTGCGCCGACAAGGACGCCTGCGTGCTGGAGCTGGACGAGGCCGAGGACGTCAGTGCCAACTCACATAACTCGCTCTATACCATTTTGAACTATTTTCTGAACCTACTGAAATGGTTTTGGTGTGCAGGTGGAGACAGCACGTGCGCTGTGCGTGCGTCGCGCACACATGTGTGTGTTGACTACCGCTCAGCGCACCGCCAACGCGCCGCCGCACGCATTCACGCAGGTACCAACGTTACGTACACCATTGCCAAATTTAGCTTTAAACAATGTTAAAATGTTTAATATACTTGAAATAACAATTTTATCACCTAGTGCATTAATTCCATAAGGTTATAAGGTATATTAACTCATGCTCAGTTTTATTAAATTGTGTCACAAGCGACGCGTGCAAAAAAATATAATTCTCTTTTACTTGATAATTAGTATTATGGTTCCCGGAAGAATAAAATCCAGCCATAAAATAATAAGCCGTCGCGCGCAGGTGTGGCGCGCGCGCCTGGGCTCGGGCGGCGCCAGCGCCGAGCGCCTCGTGGCGTGCGCGCTCAACGGCGCCGCCTACAAGCTGCGCCGCCTGCAGCCCGCCGCGCTCGCCGCCACCTGCTTCCAGCTCGACGCGCCCGAGGTACGTGCGCGCCCCTCCGTGTGACGATACCTTTGCCAGTATCGTGCCCCGATTTCGGCGTCGACTAGTATTATAACATTCGTTTTATTTTTAGGATGAAATTCAGCTCGTAGTATCGGGGACGGCTATACCTCTGCTGGATCCGTCCAAAGCCGAATACAGCAACGGCGATAGAGCGACGGTGGACGGAGACGACGATATATTCGCGCTCGACGAGGAGCAACTGGTGAAAACGCAAAGCGAAGCCGTCGATGATAGGAATAACGCACCGGTATGAAATGTTTATATTATTCGAGTTTTTTTTCTTAAATAATTTGAAATAGTGTTATCTCTCTATCGAAAGAGCACTTATATCAGGGATGTTCGGCTACCTCCGTAACCGTGAACGAAACGACGTTAAAAATATATTTATTATAATTTTGTTTTTGCATAGTTGTTATACGTAAAGGGAGCGGCTAACTATATTTTAAAGCTAAAATTTTTTTGTTTTTTTTTGTTTGGAATTATACTTAATACTAAATAACAGCCTACAAATAGAGTCAAATTGATATTTTATAATTTTCTCTATTACAATTTCTGAATAATCCAAGAGCTTTAACTAAAACTATCTGAAACAATCGAATAATCCGATCCAGATCCAGATCCAATACGACATATTTGTAACATTAAAGTGCGCGGGCGGAGGGGCCGGCGGAGGGGGCGGCGGAGGGGGCGCGGCGCGCGTGTCGCTGTCGACGCTGGGCGGCGTGGTGCGCGCGCGCGCGTGCCGCCGCGTGTGCGCGCTGCGCCTGCTGTTCGTGCGCGAGACCACCGCCGTGCGCGAGCTGGGCGGCCTCAGCGGCTTCCTGCACACCTTCACCTGCGAGGTCTCCTCTCGTTCTAATCCTCGTAATTGAAGCACAGGAATCAGGACTCTAAATCTAAACTTTCACAAAACTTACTAACTTTATCGCACACTTTTGTCGTTACACATTAGGTGACTACTTCTTTTAACCCGACCGCCGTTGCCGCAGGTGCTGGCGATCGCGCGCGCGTACGCGGCGGCGCTGGGCGGCAACGCGCTCACGTCGCTGTACCTCGCGCACCTGCTGCTGCACCACAACGCGCACAAGAACCAGGTGCACACGAACTCACACACACCTACACACGCAGTGTAGTGATCTATTCGGGCCACTATCAAATATAAGAAATTCAGCAATATTACTATGCGCTTAGGCTGTAAAATTTAGTGGATAACAAACATAACAAAATATGTATTCACCATTAGAGCAGAGATTTAACCCAAGAGCTCAAGATCATGTTGGGTCATTTACTTTGTGAGACAATTACATCGGTTTTTTTTCTCTGGAAACCATATTTTACACGTGTCCTCACATGGAGGGAGGATGTCCATCCCGTACACGCAGGTGCCTTAAACCCCACTAAAAACCAGCGGTACCCATTCCGTCTTTTACTAGGACATCACGGGCTGCGTACACTAACGTGACGGACATCCATTGGCCTGTTATTACAACTGATTATCTAAGATTAAAATGCTTGAAATAATTTAAAAAAAAATGTTCATTTTTCGTTTCAGGGTCAATGTCTTCTATCGGTGGGCGGTGACGTCGTGCATGTTACCTATTAAATATATACTTTAACCGCCTTACTAACAAAGGTTGCAGCAGTTGAATGGTTACGAGTAGATTCATCTCTCTCTGACATTAGTGTTTTGATCTTGGAAAGAAAGAGATAAAGCTATTCAACCAATATATACAAGGCTCACTAGTAAGGGGGTAGTAAAATAATCAGCACTAATACGTCTTTTGTTTTAATTATAAGATGTAAATTAAAAAAGTAATAACTTATTGCTTGAAATTTAAAGTTATTTTGATATATCTATGTAATCGCTTATACATATATACTGTCCGTGATTAGATAAGTTATTTTAATTGAAAAAAAAAAAATGTTTTGTGGTAGAATTAGTATGGTCCAAAATAATGTTCTAATATATACGTCAATAAGTGTATTAAACGTAAAGTATAAACTATTCGTGTACTAATTGAATATAAATTATAAACTAACTAGTAACTGGTTATATACTAACGGTTTTATCTGTAAACTTTGTTTATGAGAATATACATACAGTCTATATAGTTATCAACTTTTTGAAGTCGAACTAGTGACTTTAGCAACTTAATATTTTGATAATTAATCGATTCGATTATTGAAAACTTATGAAAACGTAGTATCAATGTTTGCTGTTAAAAAAAAAAACTTTATTTTGTTGACGGTCTATATCCCTTGAGTAAATTATCATTAAATACAACACAATAATAATTTTCCTTTATTGATTTCTGGAATAGCTACGTTCTAAGACAGATATCAAAATGTGAATAACCAAATGGACGGAGTTAAATAGTGCTGTCTTCTTCTTTCGTATGTTAAATCAATAATGGAAAGAGATGAAACATTATTTAACTAAAATTACGCTAAACAAAGTTTATAAATGAAGTCGTAAGTATTTATTACCAACTATTATTGAGCTACTTGTACTTTTTTTTCGATATTATTAATGGCCGGCCGCTGAGAGAATCAGTTCTGACGTTTGTCAGTTTGTCATGACACCAAGGATAAACAGTTGACAATTGACATAACCTTGTAACAATGCGATATAGATTAAAAAATGTTTTCGTATTTTTTTTTTTTAAATAAGAACCGGGAGTACTTATCACGTCAATATTCTAAATTTAAATCTTGTTAAACCGTGAAGCGCAAAATGTTGTATTAATAATATTACATATTAACCGAATCGCGCGGTATATTCTGGTATAAGTGCTATGTATATGTTTAACAGTTATTTCAGATAGCGATTCAGCTAAAATTTAGTGCAATTTTATAACGTGAATCGTAAATTGACATATTAATACAAAAGCGCCATTTTATTTGTCACTTAAAGTTGTATTGTTTATCGCGGATTAGACAGGACGCATTCTGTCATCGGTCGGACGAATGAAGATGTTACAACAACATTTATACGTAAATGTGAAAGTTTTGTTTTAAATTGATACAATAACTGAAGCATATGAATAGAATTTGATTAATGTAAAGTATTTAATCTACGGTTGTCTTTATGGTTTCGTATTTATTTTAGTTTTTCAACTAAAATGAGCTCTATGACAATATAAATTAGGTTTAAAAATCGTTTTACAATATCTTTATATAAAAAGCCATTTTTAAATGTTACGTAATTTAGTTACTACTTTGAATATTTGCAGTTACTGAAAAAAAAAATCACTATTAAATAACCGTTGAAAACATGCTTTCATTCGGTAGCCATTTTTATATATTTTCTTCGCGTGTACAATATTCTCTCTAGTAGTATAGAATTTATAGTCACAAGCACCAAATGTATGTACATTGCTTAATAGTTGTGTGGTTTAAAATTCCGTTGCCAGGTTCGACCCACACACAAAAAGGTGAAGTTGAATTCTCGTAAACAAATGAACGATATAGTTGAGTTCATTCGTATTATTTCACTTTGAAACACGCCAAAAGGGATATCTCTCTAATTTTAAACCTTAATCAGATATATAGTGAAAAGTTTTACTAAAATAATTTGTTAATATCGATTTTAATCTGTGGCAAAACGATATTACGTTATCAAATGGAAAAACACTTGTCGAGTCCAATAGCAGGAGTAAAAACTGTTTGGTATACCAAGCAGAACCTAGTCCGATGATTCTAACAGAACTCTAACTCACGTATGCCTTATCAAACGTAGGTGGGCATTAAAAGAGGATTTAAAAAAATGAATCTTGTGATGTTAGGAATATGGAAATCGATATTTGGGCTGATGTTAATAAGTTGAAGGCAGATGCTAAAAAATAAATCGAAAATTCATCACCAAAGAAGCTGAATAAGTTTCAGGATGATAGTTTGTACGGAATTCGTCATTGAAAGTTGGTTCATGGAATTTAGTGCGCCGCTTATGAGTAAAAATAATAATATTTTATAAGTGGATGGTACCTACCAGAACCTTCTTGCCCAACTTTGAATTGATATAGTTCGTTATATTGATATAGTTTATAGATATCTATGGTATAATTATTGATCCGTAAAGAAACGGCGTTTTGAATGTCAGTGAAATTGTTACAGCTTGCTAGAGAAATTAAATCATACAATCGTACATCTACTCGGATTTGTTTATTTCTACTCGTTTGCAATTGGAATATAATATACTATAGTTACATAATTATTTATCTGTGTGATTTAAAATACAAAGTTCTTCAGATAACAAATCTCAAACGTATGTTTGATTACAATTCGGATTATTTGAATTTAAGTTGCACTGTTCATCAATAGTTTATTCATAATTATATACATATAAATTTTGATATTTGAATATATCAAGAAATTACGGATTTATTCGTACTTGGTGTGATTGTAGTCGTCTTTAAAATTGCTCTCGTTCCTGTTCAAATATCAATCAATGCAACATTTGATACATTTAAAATCGATTACGTTACGTTAAAATCAATTTCAAAACATTATATATTCGTTTATTGAAACTAGTGAATAATTTGTTTCTTGCCAGATTTAGTTTTTAGTTTAAAAAAGTTCCTTTATGCACACTTGAATAGAATCGGTAAGTTTAGTCGTCTGTAGTAATGTGAGTTCGAGATGAGTGGACTTTGGTGCTACAAACTTAACAATTTAATAAAAGCGATATTTTTTTTAATAGCAACGTAATCTTTGGATGCTTTTTTCGTAACGGTTTCTTTTTCATTTACTTTGAATTTTTACGTACTATTTTAGCGATGTACTCGACTGTAATGTAGTTTTTTTAATCAATTTACATATATTTATAATTTTTGTACGAAAATATATAGTACGTAGATTTTGGCAAAGGTAATTTTCATTAAATCATATATGTATTTATCTTTATATTTTATAAAAACTACTTAATTATTTGTTACGGTGATTAAAACGTAATTTTTAATATGTATGATAGGCACTTACGGCCGTCCAACAACCGAACTTCGAACCCAAACGAGTTGATCGCTTCTATGACCGCGACGAGAATTCCGAACTTCCGAAACTCGTTAATATTTCACACACAACTGAAACTTAAACTTGACAGCCGCGCTCTCTACAGAATTGCGTTCGATTCGATTTCAGTCGAAGTCGATGTACGCATTTTGAAATACATATGTAATTTATTTCTATAGCTCTTATACTAGCGGCAAGATACGATGGCCGTTTTGACACATTAAAAAAGTGATGTGAAATGTAAATTTATTATCGATATAATATATTCAAATCTTTGTTTTTTTGCAAGTAATTTAATTCAAGGTTTTGTTGCAAGTAGTATCTGATTAAAAAGGTTTAATAAAAAAAATATAAAATAAGTTTAAGTAATATATTCGAACGAAATCAATTTAAATCAAAAATTGGAATTAGAATGAATAACTTTATAAACACATTACATACAAGAAATAAATTGATACAAAAAAAGAAACCAAAAACACTAGTGGCTATATTTAATCGGAGTCGTCCATACTGCTGCTTTCACTCTCACTGCTATCGTCACTCACATTAATTATAAGTTCATTTTCTAAAATAGTATCTATTTTCACATTTATTTCATAATCGTCCTTTATTAATTTAATAGTTAAAAGTTATCTTCGCGGTACTCTAATATTTGTAGTTTAGAAATCACATTCGATAAATTTTATGACCAACTGCACGTCACTATTGACAATAAAGAACAACAATTTGCTCCTTTGATGTAATTATTTATTAAATACGAAACTTCATGAGCGGGCAAACGTCAAAACGGCCATCATAGCGTGCCGCTACTATAGTGTTTCCTAAACACAAATATGTCAATTAGTGCTTGTTCGCTTACACGCTTAGAGCGACATTCACCGTATACGATCGAACGTCACAAAATAAACGTTTGGTCCAACCCTATACCGGATGGTTGGACGTTCGGTTTGTATGTTGGACGTACGTGAAGTCCTATAATAAAGGTTTTGTGATAGTTTTATATTAAATTTAATACGTGTGGGATGAATTCTGTAATTATTTGATGCTGTACCTTTTTTAATGTAAATGTGTTGAATAAAAATATTTTATGTGATGTTTCGTTTTATTTGTAAGGAATATTTCTCCTTGTTTCTTTAACTTGTGTAATAAATTAAGGCGTTAGTAGTGGGCGTATGTAATAACTACATACGCACACTACTAACGCCTAACTACATATTTATTTCATAAATAAATGAAATTTAGATCAAGGCCTCACTGCGAAATCATACGACACGATTTTATCGTCGTGACTCGTGGCTTAACGTGTTAAGTTTGTATCAAACATACATAACCTTTAAACAAGCATCTATTAAACATTTTTGTTTATTTTCAAAATTAAACAACTATAAAACACAACATATAAAATAAAGTGTTCTGTGTAAATGTTGTATTATATTAGTTTAGCATTAGCATTAGCAGCCTGTAAATTTTTCCACTGCTGGGCTAAAGGCCTCCTCTCCCTTTGAGGAGAAGGTTTGGAGCATATTCCACCACGCTGCTCCAATGCGGGTTGGCGGAATACACATGTGGCAGAATTTCGTTGAAATTAGACACATGCAGGTTTCCTCACGATGTTTTCCTTCATCGCCGAGCACGAGATGAATTATAAACACAAATTAAGCACATGAAAATTCAGTGGTGCCTGCCTGGGCTTGAACCCGAAATCATCGGTTAAGATGCACGCGTTCTAACCACTGGGCCATCTCAGCTATATATTATATTAGTTGCAGTAATCATTATTAGAATTCTTATACTTATTACAAACTAGGTACACAAAGTAATTTTTATATTTTTTAAATTTTATTAAAGTAGGCAGTCGAAGGTAGTTAGAAAAAAAAAATCTGACAGCTTGTCACAAATATGTATTTATTTATTTAAAACATTACAATATTAAATATTCTGCTTACCAAACGAAATGCGAAAAATGTTGACAACAAGACCATTACATTACTTAATCTATAATACTTTAGCGATAAGTACATCATAGCCTAGATATAATCCATATTTCGCAGTGTCTGGATAATTGTACTAACATATAAGGAACTTACAATGTTTTGGACATAGTCGAATGAACAAGGTAGACGTTTAACGGGTAGGCTTAGATGCGGTTCGGTAGAGATGGCGGTCAGCGGCGACCGAAGCGGAGGAAGGAGTGCACGACGTCCTGACGCTTCATGCCCGTGTCGAGGAGTTGAGGATAGTCGCGAACTAAAGCTGTACAACATGACACAATTAATATCAAATAAATATAAATTGAAGATCCATAAAATGTACTCTTAAGGTAAATGATATTGGCTTAGAGAATAGCATTTTGATATTATAAGAGTTATTTATTTAAAAAAAATATGACGTGAATATCTCAATCTTATACAAGATAAGAGAAATAGATAACCTTGATATTCCGGTACTTGCTCGCCAGCCGCCTCAGCATATAGTTCAAGAAAGGTGTTTAGAGCCTGGCAGAAGCGGGCAGCACGCGGGTCGTCTTCCGCCGCGGCGCTGCAGAGCTGCGCGGGCGCCGCCCACGCGCTGCACGCGCACCACGCCACCACCGCGCACCACACCGCCACGCGACACGCTTCTACACTTCTGCGAACAATAAATATATATCATGTATTAAATAATGTTAAATGGGTTTGTGGCTAGATGCACCGTTGCATATTTCAATATTCTGGCAATATTATACGGTTTTTTTGTACAAATTCTCACTAGCAGCTCGAAGTGGGAAAGTTGACCGTGAATATTATCCCTTACTTCGGAAATCAGGTAAGGCGGATCGGATCTCTCCGATCAGTGTCGCTTTAGAATCCTATAAAACTACGAAGGAATGTAGAATACAATTGTATTTGCACACTTTGCCCATTGTAGCCAAAATTCATTAAATTTTTATCCCTTCTAGGCATTTTTGGGCAGAAGCTCAATTGCAAAATATGTGAAAAGGTATCTATCGTGCAAATAGATAAAGCAAATTATTATTTACTATAATCATTTAAAAATATATATAATTGTTCTGATATTTAAATAAATATCCATAAGAAACGCCATAACTACACATGCGTCACAACATAACAGTATATCTTCAATATGAGGAAGAAATGCTATTATTGACCTTTGATCGATTCCTTTTATTTAAAAATTTAGGTTAAATAATGGCGCTTGTTACAGTGCTGCAGATAATAAGTGGTTCAATCAACGCAAATGAGGTCACAAACAAATTAAGAACAGTTCTGATTCGTATATCCTATGTAATATCTACACGCGAAGTTGTGCGATAAATGCATCTGAGAAATAATATTTCACTTTTAATTCATCTTATAATACAACTAAAGGCACATAAGGACGGGAAAATGCGCCACCAGATGGTAAAATATATTATAAATATTAAAAGCCACTATATAAAACCTTTATGAACTGTCCGTACAGGAATCATATTTGCACACGATCAATATTTATGCAAACATTTGAAAATTCAGTCACGTAGCTAAGTATATAAAGGTAAATGTATATCGAGTGGTGACCATGGACCGGAAGACGCAGCGTGGATAGGCCGCCCATAAGGTGGTCCGACGACCTGGTCGCGGGATGCCGCTGGTTGGGGACTGCACAAGACCGGTCTTGTGGCGATCTTTAAGGAAGGCCCAGCAGTGGATGTCCTTCGGCTGAGAGAGAGAGAGCGATAGTAGTGGTCACCACCGTCCATAGGCATTAGCGTTGTAATAAATATTAACCTTCAACCTTGGGAGCTAAAATGCTTTACTCCTTGTGTCTATAGGTACACTGGCTACTGGAACACAAAAGTACTAAGTATTGCGATTAGGCGGTAGAATGTTATGAGTGGGTGGTACCTAAACCAGGCGGGTTTGCACACCCTACCACTATGTAATGTTACAGCTCTTCAACGTCAATACCGGTCAACAGATCGCCGTGACGATTATTGGTGTATAAATATTTGGTTTTATTAGTAGGTGTATAGTGTATACAAATGATTACTTTAGACCAAACAAATCAAATCTCAAGTTTAAATTTTTTTAGATACCAACATCTATCGTGGTCACGAGCTTAGCAAACTGTTCGACACAGGTCAAAAGTACCCTACATAAATTAACGTCAATAACGCAATGGTCTACGGGCCGCCTAGCGATCTATAAAGTTGTAGGTTTCACCATGACTCTTTGGCTTATGGTTGTCACCACCCTCAGCACAACTCTAAGCTTAATTGCGAGGCTAAATATTAATTATTGACAGAATGTTGGGGGTTCAACCAAGTTCAACCACTAAATTAGAATACGCTTAATTTGAAAAAAATAATTCCTCTCGTGCTCGTACGGTGAAGGAAATCATCGTGAGTTAACCTGCATATTTGCCGGATAAAACTTTACCACAAGTTTATCCAGGAAACATTGGTATAGCGGAATAGTTTGCAAGCCTTTAGAAATGTATTCACATGATGTCCTTAGAGTTTGATTCGAACTTGTATTTAAAATTTAGAGAACAAGAGAACCCCGAGCACTTATATATATTTTTGTAATCCTACTAAAACTATTTATAAATGCAAGATGATATGTTTGTTCCAAATTACCTATATATTTTATTTTTTCCCTGTTTTCCTTGATTTTTTATAAATAATATCTAGTTGTTAGAAGGATCTTGTTAGCGAGCGTATGATATTTGAGACACAAAGAATAAGGAAGCTGAACGAAGGAAAAAAAGTATTCCTATATACTATCCCTCGCCCGTAGTATTTAAATACTCTATTTTTGTTTATACATAAAAAGGTTAAATAAATAAGTATTATTTTAAAGGCAAATTATTTTAAAGGTAAAATAAATTTAATTATTGTTATTTATTATTTAATCAATTGCCTTAATTTACTTTTCTTGTATAATATTCATTAATTAAATCGTTAACACATAGTATTCCACTTTGACTATATTATAATACCGAACCAAGCGTTCAAAACGATTTAACAATGATTTAAGTAAATACTTTGAATGGTATAGAAACGCATACGGAACAAAAATAAACTTTGTTTTATTATTAAATATTAATAGATTTCAAAGATATTTAATAAAGATTCAAATAGTATCGTTGAAGTTTCTCCTGGATTAAAATCAAAATCGGGTCATTCCGTCAGTGACAATAAATTGATTTTAAGAGATGTCAAAATAAAATCTGAGTACAATATCTTTTTTTTTTAATTTTATTGTATCAAAGTGTGTAAATTTACATCCAAAGTCAAGATCGGATCATTCTATCAGTGACAATAAATTGATATTAAGAAAAGTCAAAACAAAATCTGTGTACAATATGTTTTTTTTATTAATTTATTGCACCAAAGTATGTAAATTTACATCCAAAGTAACGAGTGATAACTAGTGAAGCAATAAATAACAAATCACGTCGAGAATTCTTATAGGACATAGCATCGCATTTCGTTTACAATAAAACAAAACCCCGAAATCGTAGGACAAAAACAGAATCGCAATATCGGCATACCGAACTGAATAAGTCGAAACGTATTGTAGTTTTTTTTCTTAAATTGTCTTCTCCGTCCATATGAAATAGTTGTTTAACAAGTTGCATGTTCGATTTGCCTTATATACTTAGATACGTGACTGAATTTTCAAATGTTTGCATAAATATTGATCGTGTGCAAATATATACGAGCCGAGATGGCCCAGTGGTTAGAACGCGTGCATCTTAACCGATGATTTCGGGTTCAAACCCAGGCAGGCACCACTGAAATTTCATGTGCTTAATTTGTGTTTATAATTCATCTCGTGCTCGGCGGTGAAGGAAAACATCGTGAAGAAACCTGCATGTGTCTAATTTCAACGAAATTCTGCCACATGTGTATTCCGCCAACCCGCATTGGAGCAGCGTGGTGGAATATGCTCCAAACCTTCTCCTCAAAGGGAGAGGAGGCCTTTATCCCAGCAGTGGGACATTTACGGGCTGCTAATGCTAATGTGCAAATATGATTCCTGTACGGACAGTTCATAAAGGTTTAGTATAGTGGCTTTAAAGATGGTTATATTCCGTTTTACTATGTTATATATTAATTTAAAGGATTGTCCTTTTTATATTAGAGGTTGGCGGACGACCATCCGATGGTGAATAGTCACCACCGCCCGTTGTAAGAAATATTAACCATTCCTTGCATCGCCAATGCGCCACTAACCTTTGGAACTAAGATGTTATATCCCTTGTACTTGTAGTTACACTGGCTCACTCAACCTTCAAACCGAAACATCAAAAATACTGGGTGCTGCTGTTTGGCGGTAGAATATCTGATGAGTGGGTGATGCTTACCTAGACAGGCTTGCACAAAGCCCTACCACCAATAAATGAGTTATTTGTTTCATTATATATCTATAACAGAAAGAATAGCGATGTTCTTAAACGTAAATCGTTTGATCTAATATAATCACCATCCCGAATAAACAGACATACCGGCCCAAGAAGTCCGCTTATTAAACGTCGCTTGCATTTGGATGAGATGAAGTTACGACAAACAAGATCTATGGAATCCATCTTAAATCCCGTGTAATCTGTTTGCAAGCGTATAATACGTGGTTTAATATCATCCCGGGCAAAATAGGCTTTAAGTCTGAACTAAAAGCTCGTGCACGTTAATAGCATGTATGAATCAAAATCCTATTAAAAGTTTTATTGTAAGTATGGATAAAAAATATTGAGAGACTTTCGGCTTTTATTTCAATTTTAATTTTGTTGAAAATTTATAATTTTATATCGCCGTGATTTTTTATTTATGACTCAGTGAGTAAATTGCGTAGATGTTATTATCACTGGTTGAAATCCTGGCAGTGTTTATTATTGCGTATTGTGTTTATTAATTCAAGATAATTAAAAAATCGTGGGTTAGCCTGCTGATATGGGATGAATAAAATTTTGTTCGATTTTAATCCGTAAGCTTAACATTATGTAGTGGTATGTTAAGTTTAATGTTTGTAAATATTATATTAAAAGACTAAAACACGCGTGCTTCATAAAAATATAAAGATTTTGCAACGGCGTGTACTCTGATCGAGTTCGCTCTCGGTGAACTGAACTGGTTAAAGTTTTTTGCGTCCAAATTCCATGTTGTTTCGTTAGAGAGCCCTAATTTGTGGCATTTTAACTCAAGAACCCTATCTTTATAATTTGCAATGCATCCGAAAAGATGCTTAATTTTAAGTTCATTTTTAGTTTTCAGTTTATTATTTTTTTTAAACTGTCTGAACATTGCTTTATGTTTTTTTAAGGTTATTTTTATAAGCAAATTTCTTATTAGGATATTATATCATATGGACAATATAGATTTAAATGTATTTATTATATTTACAAAACACGATTAAAATTAAATAATAACTAAGTTTCTTAACGGATCTACAATGCGAATCCGTCATCCGACCGAATTATACCATTATACCTATCATTTAAATTACCGTGTAAAATGACGATTCAAGGTAGCTTTAACGGTAGGCTCATTAAAGCTCCCTTGAATCCTACTATAGACTATAAAATAAATATAAATATTTTGACAACATCACATACATTACTCTGGTCCCAATGTAAGTAGCTAAAGCACTTGTGTTATGGAAAATCAGAAGTAACGACGGTACCACAAATACCCAGACCCAAGACAACATAGTAAATTAATGAAATTTTTCTACATCGACTCGGCCGGGAATCGAACCCGGGTCCTCAGAGTAGCGTACCCATGACCTTGACCACGGAGGTCGTCAGTATACATATTCTGAGGTATAGATTATGATAGAGTATATTATGATTTTTGTTTCATTATTTATTATAATATTATTATCATACGAAGCTAACCTTCGTTAGTTTTTATCCAGCTCTATGCAAAAGCCACCAATCCGATCTATACAGAAGTTAATATTATTTTAGTTGATTTATTTTTATTTCAACAAATTTCATCATAGAGAAAAACATGTCGATCCAGGGGTTTTCTTAGCAAACGTTTACCTATTTAAAACAGACACATAAAAAATCGAACCTCAAAATGACTAAGGAATTATTTGTCAAGCTTATTATTATTAGAAGTCCGCCTTAAAAAATAGGCTTGCATTAGTACGAGTGACGTTCGTACTGACAAGATGTCTTAGTGTGCGTGATGACTAATGTAATAATGAAGACAGCCAAAAAATACATATTAAAATCTATTTTTTAATACATACCGATAATTTAAGGTACACTGGCGCGCCATCGTAAGTGAACGTCTCTATAATAGTAATGTACAGTTTGAGAGGTTTCAGCAATATTGTGAAACTGGAACCAATCTTAGACAAGACGTCTGTAATGAAGACATTTGTAAGGTCGCATATGAATATTTTATAGCGAGTATTGTTATTAAGCTGTACGTATTCATCTTGAGGTTTAATATTGCGAACGACAGAAGTGCAATTAAGTTTCATATTCGTTTTCATCTATACTACTCTATACTAATATTATAAATGCAAGTAACTCTGTCTGTCTGACTGTTACGCTTCTACAGTCAAACCAAATTTGATATGAAGCAATTTTGAATGCCAAGGGAAGATATTTTTTATACCGAACACCTGACGACCAATCCCTAAAACGAAATCGAAGCTGTGGGCAACAAATACTACATATACCTAATAGAATTACTATCATAGTTAATCCCTATAATTTATACCTTACACTGTACTAACTTAGTTAGTAGTTACCTTTTTATATTTTTCTTTGTGATTTTGCCGATTGTGTTTCTTTTACAAATAAATAATCTATATATTTAGATAAACAAAACTTATTTGATAGCTTACTAGCTATTTACGAGATTACTATTATATTTAAAAATAAATTAAAAAAAAAACAATAAATCAATTGATAAACGAAAATTCATATAAATTTTCAATCATTATTTTGTAATTAAAATCTAACAATATTAATGAAATAAAATCCTCTTTCCCTTTCATTCTTTCTTTGTGTTTCACATAAACTACTTTTATTTAAAAACCTGTGTAACACAACCGATGTCATAGACAATCCGATATCAGCGACCCAAGAGTACTCGTCTACACTTCGGCGTTTGGTAAAGGCATTATTATTCAGATTACAAGATTCGAGGACAAATCCCATCACCACAAAAGAGGTATTATAACAAATAATATATTTTCTCCTTGAAAACGAACAACTAAGGATTTACCACTATCTAGATAATCTATACTATCTATACATAATATTATAAATGTGAAAATAACTCTGTCTGTCTGTCTGTCGCTCTTTCACTACCAAACCAATGGACCGAATTTGACGAAATTTGGTATGAAGCAAATTTTTAAAATCCGAGGAAGGACATATGCCAACTTATTTGTCTAACACGTGACAACCAACCCTTAAAACGCGAGCGAAGCCGCGGGCGGCAACTAGTATACAATAAATAAAAATGTCCAGTTTGTATATAAAGGTCTTTTAACCTTATACTAATTTACGAAGTGGTTATAGCTTTACTTGTAACAATATTTGTAAGATTCATAGTGTTTTTAACAGCCGAACTCAAATCCGCCTGGCTATTAAACAAATTCAAAAAATGCATGACCCCTGTAACACGGACTCATATCTGAGAATTCATCGTCTATCCTACACCCGTAATACGTCGGGTTTATCACTTTGACAATCCCCATAGAACTAATACCTCCGATCTTCTTAGAATTTCAGACTGGGATTCATAACTTAAGTTATTGATATACATTTGATTACATATTTTTGTTCATTTATTAAAAATCACGCTATCAAAAAAAAGCGCTACAGATTCCGGTTCTGGGTTCAGATCCAGGATGGGGCAATAATAAGCATAAACAGCGAGTTATTTGTTTAATTTCGCTGTGGTTCTCATAAGTGGTGCAATCCTAGTAATGGGTTCGTTACCTTACTTTAACATTCAGATGATGATTCAGGATGAGATTCCATATTAATGCTTAATAAGACCATACGTAAAGTTACTCGTCGAAGTTTGTATATTCACGATCGATTCGACGTCGATTTAGAACTATTTTCTTACAGCATAGCCGTTTAATTCAATTAAACACGACAGAAAATCAGACCACACGTCATTCGCTTGTACTCGTGTGGTTTATGTAAAAGGTAAATGTACAAAATATCTGACTCCTATGATAACGCTTTGAATAATTCAATAATTTTGATAATACTTTTATATATATATTAGTTTAAAAAAATATATTATTTAATTTAAATGTTGTAGTATACAAAGCAATATATTTTAATAGCAAAGTTTATTTAAAGGTTATTCAATTTATTTGATCTAATATAATTATATTAATTGCTGGGAACCGACTGTAACTAAATAATAAATTAATATTCCATTAACGTATTCCTCAATCAGTTCTTTCAAGGTCGAGTATATAATTTATTTAAAAAAAAAGAGTTACAATAAATACGGCATCCCTATGTAAGAGTCATTGATGGTCGCTAATAAGCGATACAGAACTTGTTTGACCACAACTCAACTGGTTAATACTTGTTCGGAATTTCCCGGGAACTTTCGGCGCACTTGCGGCCTTTCTTACTCATCCATTTTTTTTGTAACTAAGCGATCAGCTCACCAACATATAATTTACGGACGTTAAGTCATTTTGAAACATATCTAAGATGTTGCGTAATTTTAATGTATTATTAATAATAAAAAATCGTTAATGTTGTTATTGTAACGTCTGTGTGGTAAGAACTATGTGATATAAAGTTATGAAACACTTGTACAATTACATCTTAAATATGTAATATATATATGTTATATTATATCAAACTGTTTCACTGACTAACTTTGAGTGCAATAAAAAAAAAATTTTCGTAAAAAGATCGCATCGCAGCGCCCCCCAGGCCGAATCTAATCGATCCCGAGCCCTTAAAATACTTACAAGAAATCATTAAAATCGGCCTAGCCGTTTAGGAGTTCAGAGAGATAAACATCTACAGAAAAAATATAAATGATGTAGTACCATTTATATTTTTTTTTGTAGATTCACATATTTCACATAGAGAGCCTTACAAAAAATGAGTGGCTGTATTTGAATTATCTCCTTGAAGTTGTCGTGATTATTTTGATCGTTGTTTCCTACACATAAAATAGTTAAGTAAAGCACAACTTCCCTAACGCCGACGTACTTTACCTTTACAAGTAAATAAATATGACAATCGCATTTGATACAAGTATCGTGATTACTCGTTCGTAGTTAATCGTTGTTGTTCGTAATATAACGTTGTTGCACAGATAAGAGAAAAATCTAGTTTTAAAATGTTATATTACTCCTTTATTTAACTAACGAAAATAAGCGGACTACAGCAAACTAAAAACGCGAGCTAAAAAAGGCAAAACTACGAGTCATAACCTTATCACATGTTATACAAAAAGCATGTGTCAAGAGAAATGTTTTACCCAAAAGTTGCATACATACATTGCACTCACTTTTTGAAATCATACTCTAATCACGCCGAAGTCAGTTTAACAATTTAAAAAAAAGTTTAATTTATATCACCCGTAATAATTACGATAAACTTTATGAAATCGATAAAAATGTAAACAAACATTATGTAACGTAAATAAATATGTATCTTTATATACCTAAGTATATAATAATATATAAAGATCTATCGTGTTATAAATAAGTGCAATAAATCGGTCAGTGATCTTCATAATATTATTGCAAGCAAACTGTATAGATGCATTCGCTCTGTCTTCACTCAGTTTTAAAAGCAAAACCTCTTTAGTAACCATAGAAAATGTATTGTAATCATTGCAGTATTTCTAGTTTGTTTTTTCTCTTTAGAACTTTAACGGTGCTGTGTTTATTTTTTGTCTGTGGTGAACGTTTTTCTTTTTTTATTTGGTTTAATTTAATATTATAATTTAATATATATATTTTAGTATTTGAATAGTGACAGTTATTATAACTAAATTAATTTACGCTTGCTTATATTTATAAAAGTCAAATTTAAATACATATCAGTAAAGAGTAAGTATAATAATATTATAATTGCCTCAAGACAATAGTATGATATAATACATACAGTAATTATAATTAGTTATACTTAATTTTATTATTTAAATAAACTCTCTCTCACCTGAACACACGCATGAATAATTATTCAACAGAGAAATTATCGATCAAAACAAATTCACTTTTTAATTTTTTTATCACTAAACTAATTTGCATTTTATATTATTTGATCTTAAATTAATTCCTTTAAAACAAGAGTGAACGTAAAATAGTGCTGTACGGAAATATAATTAGAACTATCGATTGAATGGCTTATCGATTTTTTAATCGTGTTACGCGCGCGCATCCACAGGACACTGGAGGCTGACTCGGGACCCGCATCAATTTATCTTGGAGACGTCAGCGCCCGTATTTTAGAGTTGCACTCTCTTATCGATTTTCCCGATCACGTAATCGATTATTGACTTAAAAAATTATTTTTAAATAAAGACGTGTATTAGATAGACGTGAAGGGAAGTTTATTTTAACACTTTGGTGTATATATAGTTCAATTTTAATTATTCAACAATGAATATTGAATATCGAAACCAATTCTCTTTAAACAAAAATTGTGTGTTAGTTTTCTATTCTACGATGTTTTAATTCATCTTATTGATTAGGTGAGCCAGTACTCTACGTAAAATAGATTAATAGATTAATTGTTATTAAATGAATTTATAATTAACTTATTTACAGGTTGACCTCTATTTATATGATGTAGCCTTTATTTGATTATGAAAACAATCGCACACTTAAAAAATGCATTAAACACTGGAGAATATAATTAATAATCATATAATGATTAAAATTATTTGATGTCACAAAACCAAACCTTTCAGCCAAGCAAAGTAATGAACCATCTTTTATTGCATAAATGTGTACATAATAAAAAAACAATCGATTATTTTTTTTATAATATTCAAATAATATTAATTATGTTTTTAATATTTAAACATAGTAACACTAAATAAACACCCACTTAAAACATACCTTTGCCATTATAAAAATAATATGAATCATACATAAATTGCTTAAACTTTTTAGAGAACTGTGTCTCGTCGTGTGTCCTGTGCTTAATCTATATCCGGTACACGTTGGAGTATCCGCCATCGGACTATGACATATTACACTTTGTATTATAATATTGTCTGCGGTTTTGGTTAGTCTTTATGATTAGCCGAAATGAGTCAGACTTTCATAGCATTTCGCTAACGCATTAGAAACTTGTGTCATTTTAATATATACGAAGTTTTATAGCTCATTTTAATATTTTTTCGATAATTATTTCGGATTGATGACATCACTAGTGCGTGCGTACGTGCAAATTCGCACGCAAATGTTCTATAAACGCACAATGCAACACTACATCACTATTCGCAAGCTTGAACTATTTAACTACATCTTTCAGCTACAAAAAAATATTTAGAGCTATTTTAGACTTTATTGCTCTAGTAATAAGATCGTAAAAAAAACTTGATCGATTGAAGTTTCTTTGATGTAAAAGTAAATTACATTTTAAACTTTAATAATCACGCTTTAAGGTATAATTTTGTTTAATGGTTTTAAATATTTGGTTTGTTAATAGTTCATTAGTGAAGAACGTATTGCAATTTCAAATGCATACGGGAAATTGAGCTCTATTTGCATATATTTTAAAGTAAATATCGTAAATGATACAATTATTAAAATTGATAGGTTAAAAGATACTTTACAGCTATCCAATTTCAATTAGAAATTGTGATAAAGACATGAAAGTTTCGTTCAATTTAATTCTTTGCTTAATGACTTTCAATAAAGTTTATCGAATATTAAATTAAGGGAACGGAAATTATTGCTATAAAATACATAACATAATTTTATCTTATTTTTAATAGTATTCGCAAATGTCTTTCGCGCGTTGCAATGAACTTTAATTGTTTTTTTTTTGTAAACGCTACTCTGATATTACACGCACGTCACCTACTGTACGTTTATGTCATTGACGGTAAACTTTACGAAAAGAGACGTACATAGCTGAGGTTATCTTTAGCTGAAATTGCCTATAAAAGAGCTGAGATACCTATAGAGCAAAGGGTAATGAAACGAGAGCCGGACAAACACCCAGAATGGTTCTCGAGTTTCAGTCTTTCAGGAAGCATTAGCATTAGCATTAGCATTAGCAGCCTGTAAATTTTCCCACTGCTGGGCTAAAGGCCTCCTCTCCCTTTGAGGAGAAAGTTTGGAGCATATTCCACCACGCTGCTCCAAAGCGGGTTGGCGGAATACACATGTGGCAGAATTTCGTTAAAATTAGACACATGCAGGTTTCCTCACGATGTTTTCCTTCACCGCCGACCACGAGATAAATTATAAACACAAATTTAGCACATGAAAATTCAGTGGTGCCTGCCTGGGTTTGAACCCGAAATCATTCATCATTTTCTAAGTTCAATAATAGAAAAATATTAAACAGAATACACAGATAAGACTATAATTAAGTCTAAAATAGCTGAGTCGTTTACTGTATAAAAATGTTACAAAGGTCGTAACTTTGTGCAAGTTGCACATTGTTACAAATTAGTTAGTACTTTGTTTCATTAGAGGCAACTAGAGTCCAGGTAATCTAACACGGTAACTAGCAGACGACGGTAATTGACGACACGGGATACGAATTAACCATTTAATTGTTGATTTCTCACCATTTACCTGCGGGCGTTCGTATTTATATAATTATTATAAAAAAATCAATTGACTTTACAAGCGAATTCGAAACAGATGTGAGTTCTTAATTCTAAATATTTATAAACATAGACATCAATCGATCTACGTGTATGTACTTCTATTTTTTTTAATCGATATATTTATGATGCTATGACCCATAGCTAAGTTTAGAAACATAAAAGACTTTTATCTTTCTATTGGGAAAGAAATCTAATCTTAAACAAGTTTGATTGTTTCTTAAGATAATTAATTTGAAAAAAAAAACAGAATAGCATTTTTTGTGCAGTTTTTTTATGTACAATTTCTAAGTGTTTATGTATTGATAATTGTTCTGCAATGAGTTCAAATATTTTGTATAATTTTGTATAATTTTGTATAAGGTGTATAAACTTACATCATTAACATTTACATCGACTTACTTCATACCACGTTTGATGAAATTTTGTATGAAGCAAGATCAGTGGTTTGATATATCAGTATACATTATTAGTTATTTTTCGGTTGCTTACATTAAGCCTATAATTTTTTTTTGTAATGTAATATCTAAATATATCTGAAAGTTTAACAGTAGAGAAAGAATCAATTGTTAATTTTAGTTTTCAAATAATTTACAGAATCGTCTAATATTACTCTGTATTCGGAAAAGTCTATAAATCTGAAATAGCTGTTTTAAATTTACTATAGAAAAAATTTACAAAGGTCGTAACTCTACATTACGCTTTAGTAGTCTCAATATATGTTCGAATTTGTTTTGCCTTTTCCATCTTTGACTCAAATATTGTCGTCACCTTTACGCCCTGAGTACATCTTGTGGAATAAAACTTATATAAAAATCATAGTGTGTGAAATTGTGTCGTGATCGCGATATACTTGATATTGGGAAACCGCGGTAGCTTAAAATAAGTATTTTGCTCATGTCTCTTAATTCTAAAAAATAGTTCTTTTATCTATATAATTCGAGTAAACCACATTACGATTACATATTTAATCTATGATAAATTTAGTTTATTAACAATTCGATTTACGACTACCAGCGCCATCTATTGGATACATTTGTACTTTAAGCATAAATGCTTACAACTTAAATTACAGAAAGAAATCAACGATTTTTTTACACTGACACCACATACATAAGTTGCTTTATCACATAGCATCGTCTTAGAAGTTGTACAATGCTTTAAATTATCTAATTTCGCGTTTATACAACTTTATCTGAATTACACAAACCCTCACCGCTGCTTTACCGCCTCGACAGCTGAATTAGAAAATATAAAAAATACCATATGTCCTTTTCCGGAACTCAAACACTCTGACAGAGTTACTTTTGAATTTATAGTATAGATTTATTTGTCTAATGTATTATAATATATTAATAAAATAGATAGGCCAGGTAGGTATGTTTTTAAATAATAACGATTTTATTATTCTTATTTTATATGTGTTTTTACGGGATCGATAGAATCATAACTGTCGGTTAAATCCGTTCCAAATCCTAAAAAGTTTTGCTTTCGATAGTCAGCCTGTTGTGGAGGTTACACGAATTATAATTCTGCGCTAGGACTGTAAATGTTAATTAGTTTAGCAAACTGTACCATCTTGTGTATGAAACTAACATAACCCGAATTTAACCCGGATAAAACAGCATTAAACAGCTAGTCTGGTAATGAAAACGGCATATATTTATATGATACTCGTTTTTGCCCGCGGTTTCGCCTGCGTGTTAGTAGAGGCGGTCGTTGGGTTAGGTATGAAAAGCAGCCATGTCCTTTTAATTTCGTTTCATAGGTTCAGCCGTGCAAGTGTAAGAGACCGAGACAATAATCCGTATAAATTAAGGACATTAGAATAACTCAGTTAATAGTGTCTATTTAAATACTTTGTTAAGAGAAGAAATAATTAAAAAACTTAGCTTGTTAATGAGGAGACACGTTCTGAATGTATAATCTTCCGCCGCAGAGGTTAACTAACTGCTCGCTAATTTACGACTTTTCTATTTGCAATAGTTCGCTCGTTAAACTTTTATTGTGCGTCATGGAATGCATATTTTTTTGTAATATTGCCTTACATATTAATTTTTTTATTATCTGTGCGTTACGTTTCTATAGACTGACTCAGCATGATCTAATTTACAACAATTTATGCGCTCACTTCACTAATTTATGCGCTTGTTCATTGGATTCAAAGTATCTAAAATAATAAAAAATATACACTATATGTAATGAGGTTTTACTTATTTTTTTAAATGGTAACACCATCAATTTTATACTTTAAATTAACAATTGAAATTGGTATTTTTTTTTTTTTAAAACATTAAGTCACTACTACGCTGAATAATACATAAATACATCTAGTCCCATGTTAGGACTAATATTATTCGAAGTTATTTTATATAGATCGACATGAAATGACTACTTATTATATGACAAAGACTCCCGCCGCGTCTGTCTGTCCGAATGCGATACTCTCAACAACTACCGAATAGATTTTCTTATGGAGTTATCAATGGAGTTTTGGGTAAATTGACTGACTTATGAAGGAAAATATGCCGACTGGAAGCTGTACTAGAGTACAAATAAATTTGTTTCAATTATTCAAAAAACAGACTTAAAAAAATTTTTAGATACTTGGTGGTAGAGTTTAGTCCAAGACCGTCTGGGTAGTACCGCAAAACTCGGTATTGTTGATAGCTTGATTAGCCTATATTATATTGGCTAACTTTGAGTGTCACTACAAGCACAAGAGACATAACATCTTAGTTCTTAAGCTTGGTGGCGTATTGGCGCTGTAAGGAATGGTTTATATTTCTTACGGTGCCATTGTCTATGGACACTGGTGACCACTTACCATCAGGTGGTTACTCGGCCGCCAAACGATATCATAAAAAAAATCGCTTTATTTTCCAAATGTGACTCCAAATAATGAATCTTTGTTGCCCTGGTGCTTCTAGAGCTCCAAATCCGGCCCTGTGGCATGTCTTAATTCGTTATCTATCAGTCATAATGTTAAATTCTATCGTACATCATAAATATGTTCCACTCGTATTTCATAGTAATCTCAAACTGATTATACGTTAATTTACGCGTTATAATATTATGTTTCATAATTAGGTCTTCCAAAATATAATAGCTATATTGTAATTACGTGTAAACACGGCTCTATGATAATTATATTTCTTGTAAATACATTGGACATACAAAAGTATGATATCAAAACTCCTTAAAAAAAAAACTTACTACCGTTAAGTATATTACTTTAATTATTGAAACAGATTATAAGTTTTTCTATGTTACACGATTATTTAAAAATTAGTCATATATAAACTGTTTTCTTATTTAATTTTGGGACTTGTCCTAAACAGATACGTCAGTCAGTCCCGTAAAATTGGAACGAAATTTTTTACGCGGCTCACAGTAGAGGTAACTGAATTTTTGAGTTTGATTATTCTCATTACATTTTTTTACATTAACAGCCTGTAAATTTCCCACTACTGGGCTAAGGCCTCCTCTTCCTTTGAGGAGAAGGTTTTTGGAGCATATTCCACCAAGCTGCTCAAATGGGGCTTGGTTGAATACACATGTGGCAGAAATTCGTTGAAATTAGACACAAGCAGGTTTCCTCACGATGTTTTTCTTCAACGTCGAGCACGAGTTGAATTATAAACACAAATTAAGCACATGAAAATTCAGTGGTGCCTGCCTGGGTTTGATCCTGATACCATCGGTTAAGATGCACTCGTTCGAACCACTGGGCCATCTCGGCTCTAATTCTAAAACTTTATTAATTTATTTAATTGTTTCTGCTTTTATTATAATAAATAGATATATACATAATATATAGAGAAACGGAATTCGTTGGTGTATCATATAAGCTAAAGCTAGCTCTACCTATATAGCGTCAATATGTTTTTATATTTCAGCTTGTGACTGTTTTAATTGATTTTGTAAAAAAAAAAAGAACAAATATTTTATAAACTATTTATCAATTAAGTTTAAAATTAAAGATAAATGTTTATTTGATATTTTCTGTAATATATTTTGATATTATCTATTAGATTACGTGCATGAAAAACTTTTTAGTCAATTGTTTTTTTTTTTAATAGTTTACATGCAAAGTATACACTAATTACAAACTATGCAGTCCAACTTAAGTTAGTCTATATCCGACAAGCTATAAATACAAAAAGAAAATATATATCGGTGACTGTACAAATGAATCGCTTTTAATAGTGCTCATTAGTCAGCAATGTACGCTAGTTGAAGCTTTAAATAGTTTTAATAAACCAAAAGCGAGTGTTATTTTGCTTAATCTAATTCTGTACACGTACTCTGTCTTGGTTATTTGTAGTATAGTGCATTAATAAAAGGAAAATAAGGATTTTGTAAAGGTGCTTGTACACATTAAACATAATATATGAACTACTGATTTTTCTATATGTTATTAAAACGAAATTAGTAGTACAAATATATTTCATCTAGCTTCTGAGATACTTTACCCGGCCTGGTATCTGAACCCGGAACCTCGGGATCTGCGGCCTATATAGCCACTACACCAACGAGACAGTAATTAATAATTATTTGTCTATGTTTACTGAATGGATAAGCAAGAAAATTATCCCGTGTGTATCAGACGGACACAGAAATATATTTTTTTTTGTAAGACAAAGTAGTTATACGCATAACGCTATTATGTCTCGAACGTAAAGAGGAATACAGTAAAAGCCTTAAGTAAGTGAATCCATCCACATTTCAGAGACGAAAAATATATCTTGAGAAATATTTCACATAGGATTTTTATTAAATAAGTTTAATAACTCGAAAAATAAAGTTAAACCCTTTTGTTTTGGTGACTTCAATTTGTTAAATATTAAAAAAAATAGATTTATTTTATATGGAGATAAAAAAGGCTTTAGCACTGTTAATAAAAATATAATAATTTAAAAGTCCAAAAACGTACAAAAAAAGACATGAATGTCAAAATTGGTTTTAAAATTCTACATGCAAATGAAGGCGCTTAAAGCCGTTGATCCTTTGCCTCATCTCTCTCCGGTTTAAAAAAAAAATGAATAAAACGTCAAATCTTAGTTGTTATTATATATATATAAAAAACAATTATATTAAAATCTGTATCAGTATTTTTTATCTGTATGTATTTTTAATTATCTGTATTTTATTAGTTTAAGTCCAACAACCAACATTTATAAATAGCAACATCGGTCCCATGGTAATGTCAGCTTATATTGCCAATAAGGAATAACAAATACTGCGCAATGCCTATTTATTTTGGCGACGGTATGCCGTCAGGTGATCCATTAGCGCATCTACCGTCCCACTATCAACATAAAATAAAGCTGCGAACCGATCTCCGCTTAAATCCCAATTGATTCGTTCTTTCATTAAGAGTTATATAGTAACACGGCGTGTAAACAAATACCTGTGGACGCGTGATTGTAACAAATTGTTCAGGTTATTTGTACGTGACTGGGACGATACAACTCAATACAGCTTACGGTGTCTCGCTGAAATTACACTTGATTTGTATTGCCTGCCGTTTGATACATTTGTTTTATCTTATAGACTTAGGATGTGTAATGTTGGTTTCTGACCTAGAATAATAAAGAGGGAAATAAGAAAATATGTCTATGGGCGATTGACAGAAAAATACAAATAGGTGTCTGGTTTCTAATTAATGTTATTTTATTTATAACAAGACTTAGTACTAGGTTTGTTTAGTTAGTCCGTAAATTTAATACGGAGGATTTACTAGGAATTAAAGATAAATGGAGTATCGAGTCATTAATATTACTTCGAATTTTAATTAATATTATTGTATAAAATTATTAACAGTTTTGTTTCTAATTACTGTTTGCAGAAATTTCCTTTTTTTTCTTTATTTATTTTACTCGGTGATAGGACTTTGCGTGAGGGTTGGCACCAGCCACACATATTCTACCGGCATAGAGCAATAATTAGTTTTTTTTGTTTGAAGGGTTTGAAGGGTGAGAGGCAGTGTCACTACTGGGACAAGGGATATAAAATCGTAGTTCCCAAGGTGGGTGGGTGGCCATGCAATCATTAATACTTCTTACAGCGTGAATGTCGATGTTGACCACTTACCACTAGGTCGTGGTGGTAGATTAAAAATATGTTATTTATAGCTTTTAACTCTCACGTGGGTATATTACATTCTTAATCCTTACCTAAGAAAAATAACTGTTGTGTGTTTCGGACAAGAAATGGGCATTCCCCATAGGTTACTAAAACCTATTGATAATACAAACTTTGATCCGACATATCTACTGTTGACATATCGATTTAGAATGCATGAAGGAACAGATTCAATTCAACATCGAATGGAATATAATTCAGAAAAAAATTCAACCAATGAGATCTTTCTAAATATTTAAATACATAACACAACGCGATTTTAGCGCTATAAAGAGGCGAAGAGTGGCAAGTAACCATTTAAAATTATGCAGATGAAGTAAAGGCGTAATTCGTTACAAGATGTTTTAGGAGGTCGGGAGTTGGGAGTCGGAGACTCTTTTATATTTAAATGCTAATGTCTTTACTTGGTATTTTGAATGGTTCGTCGTGGGCGGTTTAGTAATTGCCGACTTGTGATATGCCGTCATTTGCATTTCAAACATTTTTCTATACCTGAGGTTTGTGCCCAAAGTACTATCGTTTTTAAATTTCAAGCGACATATAATACACTAACTGTTGTGTCGATGAGAGTGAACCCAAACCATGGTCTGAACTGAAGATTTTCTATTACCAACATAATTATTATAATTCTCTCTCTCTTTCTCTCGTGCGTTGAAGGAAAACATCGTTGGAAAAACTACATATGTATAACGGAAATTTGTCGAACGTTCATCCACAGAGTCGTATTACAACAGCGTTGTGGGTTTAACTCCTAAACTTTTGAAAAAGAGAGAAGACCTTCATCGAGCAGTGAAACATTTATAGGCTGTTACTTAACTTAACTTTACTTTACTTAAAATATTATAATATTAAAATAGACAGAGACGGAAAATTTGAATTAACACAGGGATAATGAAATGACAATATATCAACCGAATACTCGGGATCCCTGAATGTTATAACCTGATGACTAGCCAAATGTGTGCGAAGCTAAGGTATAGTAAAATTATTTCCTTTTTCTTATAATCTCATACTTGTTAGCAGGGCTTTGTGCGAACTCGTCTAGGTAGGTTACTCACATCACATATTATACCGCTAAGCAGCAATAGTGAGCCAATGTAATTATGAAAAATAGAAACTGAACGCTTTAGTTACCAACGTTGGTGACGTATTGGCGATGGTCATATGGTTAATGGCCAGTGTGGGCGGTTGTGACCTCAAATCATCATCATACTTCTGTCGAGATGATAATTTTGAAATCGATACTTCAAATCAAAAGAATGGATCGAATATGAATATAAAATGAGTAAGAAAGAGCTTTAAAAGTAGCTTCAGTGACAAAAAAGATGTTAGAAAACAAATGACAGTCGAATTGACATCCATTGCAGAGAGATCAATAAAAAATCCAAATCAAATCACATCAAAATATATTTATTCAAATATACTGTTAAAGTACTTTTAAATTTTAAACATTAGCAGCGTTTCGGGTAGTGGAGTCTACGTCTACTAAATTCTATGACGTGCGCTCTGTAAATCGCTAAAGTTTATAGAAGTTAGTGTATTCGTGGAGTTGTTCTTCAAACAGATCTAAATGAGAGTCACCAATGCGAAGCCAGTACAGGATGCGCGTAAGAGTTTTTTCTTTTTAATGTCATCTGTAGGCGGACTGGTATTTGAGCCAGCTGATGGTAAGTGGTCACTGCTGTAAAATCAATTTAATATTGGGAGTCTCTTGTGCCTGTAGTTAACATAACAATATTAATCATTCCTTTTCTTATTTTAATTGTTTTATTTATAAATTTATTTTAATTATTCTTTCAGAATAGAGAATATTTAAAAATAAACGAAGTTTTTATTTATATATTGTCTTCTTTAAAAATAAGTTCTTAATGACCTTTTTGTAGTACTAAACAAAAACAGACTACAAACGAAATGAAAGCGGCTGTGCTTTTACTTTGTACTGTTTAATTTCAGCTTAGCCATTGTGTACGGTATTCAAGGAACATTGTTAAAGTTAAGAGATGCACTACGTAGGGTTGCCATATTCACGTGTGGGAAACAGGACCAAAGAAAAGAACTTTACCCGAAATTTATCTAAATTAGACCATTGGTCATCTATATATGTAGTAAAAACATATACTTTAGTATGCAATATTTATATATTAGAGTTAAATAAAAAGTGTCTCTTCTGATTGTAGGTGGAATTATTTTATTTAGATTTCCATTATTATCGGTGTTTTCCTTGAGTCTTTAAAAACCATTCAATAAACTTAGATACGCTAAGGTGTTTTTTTTTCTCAAAGGCAACCGCTTGGCTAAATTCATGGTAGTTGACGCTTATGGTCGACCGCGATAACTGACAGGTCAGGGGCATTAGAAAAAAACAATAAATACGATACTTTTTGCAACATGGACACCCTAACTATAACATATAATCCAGAGTACAAAATTAATCTGAAATCATGTTGAACCGGAGAGTATAAAATATTATAATTAACTCATTTGTGTTTCAAACGTCTGAAAATTTGATTAAAAGTCGGCGGGAAGTGCGAAAAGTGACAGTTGACATGCCGCCATGATGGATAGTGACCGGCGGCCATTATGCCGCGACACGGTTACGTTCAGCATTGTTAATTACAACTCCACAGCTAATTACTCGGCCAAATAAATATGCAAATAACCCACAGAGTGAACTCTGTTTAATATTTTTTTTATTACTTTTTTAAACACTTTATCGTTGGCTTTTTAGTGTAGGATGTTTGACATTTAAAAAAGGGTAGAATTTTAATGGTTCATCACAATAAATGAAAATATTCAAAGAAACAAGTTTTATTAAATATTTATATAAAACTTTATTTTAAAAAGTTGCTTGGATTTTGTAGCATTTTGAGAAACTAAGTAATAATATCCACTGATCTTATATAAACTTAAGTTCGTTGTATTTATAGGGATATTCATAGAGATATATATTGCCTACGTGCACCATAACACGTTTTGATATAAAATAACAATGGATCATTTAAATTCGAGAACAAGAGATAAATTATTATCTTTGAAGAAACCTTTGTAATAACTGAATAATAATTGTATCATCATTCAAATAACTCTTTATCTTATTTCATTTTTTTTTATGAATTAAATAATAATAATAATAAGTTATAAAAACTCCTTATTTAACAATTATAGTAAAAAATTATAATACTACGAAGAATAGCGAATAAAAATAATTTAATGAAATAATGATTTTCTGGAAAAAAATATATGTTTACTTTATTAAATCTTTTAAAAGTCAGACGGAAACAAAAATATATTTGAAACTTGAGTACAGAAAATGTAAACAATAAGAATTGATTTACGGACGGAAAGGACAAAACCAATCCGGTACGTATTCCACCCGGAGGCCCTGAGCAAACAGTTAATAATATATCTGTAATTGTTGCTGGCAATACACATCCCACGACACACGAGTTTTCTTAAGAATAATAAAAAAATATATATTAAAAAAAAATATTTTTTTGAACAAAAACATTTTCATTTAAATATGAATGATTTTTTTAAATAATCTATAGGTTACACATATAGACATATTTCTTATTTGTAAATCATGGCTGTATATATTTTTCCATTTGATATTCGGTATTCAAACTAAAACTAAAAAGACATTTTAATAATAATACTGATTCCATTATTTTTTTTTAAGGCGGAAAAAAATATAAAAGATTATCAATGAATGCTTTAAAAAGTATTAAATATCGAATATTATTTTAATTTAAACAATTTTCTAGAGAAAAAAAAGCATACACTTGCTAATACGTACTTTTATTAGTTCTAGCTCCGAATGCAAGCTTAGACAAACGTAAAGGTAGAAATTTGTGTAAGATAGTTCTAATTTACACCAAAAATTTCTATTTACGATTTAATTAAAAGCGACCTGCAAGTCTCATTACAGCGAAATATGTTCTAAATTATGAAGCGGTTGCCACAAACCGTTTAACGAAAGGTAAAACTACAATTAAAATTGCACTGACTGTACTGAGAGGAGTGTTTTGATATTATAAAAATCGTTGTTTTGTTTACGTTGTGACAAATAATATTCTAGTATTTTTGATGCGATGAAATAGAGCTCAATTGACTCAGTTGCTCTTTTTGCGTAGAAAGACGCATGAGTACGGCCCGTACTCATGTACGGTAGGTGGTGTTTGTACGGGACTACCCGTACTGTACGGGTAATCCCGTACGAACACCACCCGCCGTACAAATCCACAACCAACGTAAGTTACTATATAATAACTACTTTGCTGTATAGTACTGAGTTTCTTGCCGGTTCTTCTCGGTAGATTCTACTTTCCAAACCGGTGGTAATTTAACATTTAATTCAACACTGCAACATAACGATTTAAAAGCGATTTTATTATACTCGAAATAAATAATATTTTGATTTTTAATTAATATTTATTTACGAGTTGTAATGCTTACTATATTCAAATAAATATTGATAAATTATGTTATCTCCGTATGAGAAGCCGAGGATCGTCTTCGGTGGAATAAGGTATACACGTATAAATTTTGTCACGTTTTTTCTTCATCACTGTCGAGCATGATTTGAAAAAATTGATTAAATCAGTTGATATTAAGACGTTCTAACCACATAACATAATGGATTAGCATTTTTTTTTTAGCATTAGCAGCCCGTAAATGTCCCACTGCTGGGATAAAGGCCTCCTCTCCCTTTGAGGAGAAGGTTTGGAGCATATTCCACCACGCTGCTCCAATGCGGGTTGGCGAGATACACATGTGACAGAATTTCGTTGAAATTAGACACATGCAGGTTTCCTCACGATGTTTTCCTTCACCGCCGAGCACGAGATGAATTATAAACACAAATTAAGCACATGAAATTTCAGTGATGCCTGCCTGGGTTTGAATCCGAAATCATCGGTTAAGATGCACGCGTTCTAGCCACTGGGCCATCTCGGCTCTTACATAATGGATGGTTTTGCTTAAAAAAGATTTAATAATTATACATATTACACATTATACATATAAATATATATATATTATATTTATATGTATAAACATTATATATATATATATATATATATATATATATATATATAAAGTATATAAAGTCTTCCCGTCGCATGTACCTTCGCGATAAACTCAAAAACTACCGAAAAAAATTTTATACGGTTTTCACTAATGGATGAAGTCATTCATGAGGAACGTGTACGTGTATTCCTAATGGTATAGTTTAAATATGACTGAAATATGAAGATAATACTTGAAGTTGTCAGAAAAAATGGTGCCAACCAATATATATGTATATTACGACACAAACCTTATATTAAGATCCTTATTTCCCGTGCGAAGACGGGTCTGATGGCTTAGGTATTAATTAATAATTTAATAATAAAAATAACCGTTAAAAACAACTACTGTCAAGTGTTTTTAACCAATTATTTTGAAAACATAAAGCGATACATTTATTTTTCATCTATTCCAATTTATTTTCGACAAATTAATAGTACACGGACATATCGTGCAATGCCTAAAGGTAGACATGGCCGTAATTTGAATTCGGAATATAATTAATACTGTTAATGCAAAACGTTACGATGGCAAAAAGGACTATATAATTATATTTTATTAAATTTTTATACAACTATTCTTATTCGTATATAACGCAACTTAACTTTGAATAACGCGTTTACAGTTTACGTTTGCTTTTTCATTAATTCGGCATTCAAATGTCAGTATGGCCGTTACATGTAGGTTATACTTCATGAAAATGTAGAATGTTCTCTCTAGTTTGTAACTTCTAAATATTAATTAAAGAATAATTATTTTTCAAGCACGTTGTTCTTGAAATTAGAGCTTTCAAATATTTGACTTCATAATCAATACTAATATTATAAATGCATTAGTAACTCTGTCTGTATGTCTGTTACGTTTTCATGCCAACACCACTAAACCGAATTTTATGAAATTTGGTATGAAGTTAGCTTGAACATAGTTTACTTTTTAATACGTAGACGTTCCCTCCCCTCCCCTGCCATGTAAGCGTAAACTACTATAAAAAATATAAACATAACATGATTATAGAAGGCGAGGAGTTGGTATTTACATGACTGACATGTATATTATATTTTTTTATGAATATTGTACTACCAATTTATTTTCGAAAATTAGTTACATTTTATTCTGCCTCTTCTTGGAAGAAATATTTTAAGCATTTGCTTAATTTAACACGCACTTTGTCGGCACACATTCAGGCGGTTTCTTGCCTGTGTTGGTCCTAATGTTGGGTCAAAGTATTGGGTTAAATTGTCCAAGAAAAGTTTGCAGTTTAAATGCTAGTTGGTTGAATTGAAAAAACTATTGTTTGTTGTATAAGTCTAGTAAAATATTTTTACAATTTATTTGAAGAATATTAAATTACAGAAATGTATACTTAACAAAAATATATCGTGAATTTATTCGGAAAATATTGAGCAATAAAATAAAGTTAGTCGATAAAATGTGATGATAAAATTAATAAACTATAATTGCCTAAGAAGCTTCAAAGTTCATATTACTTAACGATAATTATCTAGAAAATGTATAAAATGATTTGTTTTAAGATTTGTTACTTTTAGTGTAATTATTTTAACATTAATTCTTATTGTATTTTAAATGTGTTTTTGTTTATTCCACAAAGTCGAAATAGAAAAAGAATAAATATTTATTATTTAACCTAAATTTTTAATAAAAAAGATTGTTTTTTGTATATTTAACATAGTTAGGTAGTCTGGCAAATGGACTGAATGGTTAGCACTGCCCATAATTTTTTTTATTTTAAGACATATCAACTACTTGGAAAATAAGATTTATTGTCCCTTGTGCCTGTGGTTGTCTATACTAATAAATTAATATTACTTTTATTGCCAGAAAACCTGTAAGAATATATTCATTTATTTAAAGTTTATTTATAGCATATTATTTATAAGTATCCAAAAAAAAGATACACATTAAATCAAAAATCAAAATTAAAATATAGTTTATACAAACGAGCTCTTCAAGCAGTTTTAATTGGTAAATTTACAGATCTGTATTAAAAGTAAAGCTACCACCGGTTCGTAATGTAGATTCGACAAAGAAGAACCGGCAAGAAACTCATTAATTACTCTTTTCTAAAACTCTTTGAAAAACAATGTTAGTTAAATGAAAATACATACTGCCTGTAAGTCAACAAGTATTAGCTCCACGCTTTTTTATCATCTAAATATTGTGTTGAATGATATGCCTTTTGAACGTTTTTTTTTAAACTTAGTTATTGTTAAAATTAATCAATGTTAGTTAAGCAATTTATGCGCTCCTTCAAATACAAGACTAGGCATTATTAAGCAAAAATATTAAAACTAGGTGAAATGATTGAAGATGTGGTTAAATTGTGTTTATAAAGCACTTCGCGTATTCGTCGTGGCTAGAAAACATCGTGAGTTAACCTGCATGACATCCATCAACATTAATTTTAAAGTATGAGTGTATCTAAATATGTAAAATTCTTTTATGCCATAAATTGCAAGTAATCCTCGCAGATAAACTTTATTTGAAAGTTTGAAAAAAGAAACTATGAAATTTTTTTTTTTATGGATTCTTTTTTACTTTAGTCCCAAAATTAAGGTTCGTTGACAGTATTTAAAAAAAAAAGTTGAAAACGCTATACAAAACACGCAATAGAAAATTGACAAATTGTCTATTAGGCGTCAAATTCGGTTTCACGTTAACAAACTGAAGTCACTGTATCGTGTTCCTGAGCGTGGCAAGTTATGCTTTCTAACGACCTAATTTAACCAAGGAAAGCTGTTTGGAAAGGGGTTTTTGTTAATTATTGCACCAAAAATACCGATTTTTTTAGTTAGTTCTGTTGAGTACACCATGAGCGTAAGTGTTATGTGTGTAGGTATGTTTAAGACAAAAATGTATATTTTATTTATTTAGTGTCTACACACATTATAGTATACACATATATAGGCTCCTGGAAACACACGAGTCAGAATTTTATCCGACTCAAATTAAACAATTGCAAACTCTATGATGCTTCCTAGATTTGAACCCGCAATCATCGGTTAGGATTCTCATGTCACTGGATCATCTATTGTTTAAATAATATAATATCTTATTTCTCCATTGGACTTTAGAAATAGACGACCGAACCCAAAACTGTGGATACTTGATAGTTATTTGATAACAATAATAGCAATAGAAAAGTTCTTGAATAAGAAATGAAATATTATTATACACTAGCAGTGTCCGCGACTTCGTGCGCGTTAGAATTTAACTAAAAAGTTATTGTAGTAGTCTAAGTTACTCCTTATTACATCAGCTATCTGCCAGTGAAAGTCCCGTCAAAATCGGTCCATTCGTTTCAGAGATTAGCCGGAACAAACAGACAGACAGACAGACAGACAGACAGAAAAAGATGTTATTTTGGTATATGTCCGTGTATACATACATATACATTTAGTAAAAAGCGGTTACTTTAATGTTACAAATAGATACTCCAATTTTATTATATATATAGATAAATGCGTGTGTCAGTTTATTTGTTACGCCTTCGTCTAAACTCCTCAACCGATATTCATAAACGTAAGATACATCACCAACACCAAGCCAAAACTATGAGAGTAAATTTAAAATGTGTATAAAACTGATTTAAAAATATTTCCTATAAATATTCTGCAAAAAAATTCATTAAAAATATAACACCTCGCCTTATTGCCTCCCCTGATGACAGAAGGGCTGGATCATTTTTTGCCCAAAGGATCGTAATTGCGATTCAACGGGGAAATGCTAGCAGCATTTTTGACACCATTTCACGCGGTCATGATTTGTACAGTAACTATTTTTAATTCTCTTTTTTTATAGTTAAGGGATCGATGTTAATAATTCTTAACTTACTTAACTTAAATCAAAGCAAGTAAATCTTATTTCCAAATAATAGTCAAGCCTTAAATATATATTCAGAAAATTCGTAAACGAATAGAGTTAAATGTTATTATTTAAAATCTTTCGAAAAGAAAAAGTAATTTTCCGCTTAACTCAAGAAGATTACGTCAAAACTTTGACCTTTGTGTTGTAATTATAAAAATTATCTTCTTTAAAAATACAATTTTCTTTCAAATGAAACACCGCGAGGAATGTTGACGTACATCTTCAATCCCTTGACCGAAAGAGATATAAATTTCAGAAACATCGCGCAACAAGTGTCGAGATCGTAATTATTTTAAAGAGAAAATACTTAATTTTCATAGTGTTGTTACTAGTAATTTATTTAATTTAAATAAAGAACCGATATGTCCCAGTGAAGAGAGCATAAATTTACATCGCAATTTCAAATTTAATTCGGAGTTCTATAAAGATTTGTTTATCTATACAAATATTTTAAATGTGAAAGTAACTTTATCTGTGTATCACTCCTTCACGGTCTAACCACTGAACAGAATTGCTTGAACTTCAAGAGGCTACTTTTCCACCTCCTCCAACCTCCAACCTCAAAAACGCGAGCAAAGATGAGGGCTTCAACTGGTATTAAATGTTATCACGTGATAAATATTTAACACGTGCTTGGCGGTGAGACATAACATCATTAATAAAGTAACCCGAATTGAAGAAGCTTGACGTAGTAAGTTCTAACTTTTCTTAAAATGAGTGGCGGCCTCTGCCCCTAGTCCCGCATATTTACGAACTGTGATATTTTTATTTCATTAGCAATAGAGTAAGCGTCTTGTACGGACAGTCTGTGGTCAAGCGTTATTTTATTATTTAATATTATTTAAATATTTGTAATCATGTTTCGCACTATACAAGATCCTGTTTCCCTGTAATTTTATTTTGATTAAGAATTTCGTTAATGAGCGGAATGGTGGAATTGCATAGGATCGCAATAGTTTATTCCTAAATACTATAATATAAATATTATGTAGTAACCTTCTTCTCAAAATGGAGGGGTCTTAGCCCAACAGTGGGACATTTATAGGCTGTTACTTTACTTCTATTAATAATTATTTAAAAATAAATTATACGAACTATCAAAATAATTTAAAATTATCGGTAAAAGAATTTGACTTAAAGTTGTCAACATAAAAAAAAAAAAACATTTTTTATTAATAGCTTGAGCCGACTATTACGTCGGTTCGGTATATTTTACGTCGGTTTTAAAAACGAAATAGTAAATTAAAATAAAACTGTTCACTGTTTCACAATCTGTGTTTTAAAATCTGACGAAGGGAAGGAGATTGAAAACGGAATAGCCGTTTATTTGTAGCGCTCATTATTGAAATTCCAGAACAAACCCGTTGGAGAATTCGCCAAAACAAAGTAAGTGGAATAAATTAAAACACGATGTTACGGTTAGTTATTGCTATAAAAGTTCATAAAGTATTTTTTTTTAAAGGTCGACCACGCTTTTCGCCCACTTGACCACCATCGCCCATAGTACATTGGCGCTGTAAAATTTTGAGACTATTTCTTACATCACCAATAACCGTCCCTTATGCGCGCATCTTTACCGATTATTTCGGGTTCAAACCCAGGCAGACACAACTGAATTTTCATGTGCTTAATTTGTGTTTATAATTCCTCTCGTGCTCGGCGGTGACGGAAAACATCGCGAGGAAACCTGCATGTGTCTAATTTCAAGGAAATTCTGCCTTGTGTATTCCAATATGGTGGATGGTGGAATATGCTCCAAACCTTCTCTCAAAAGGGAGGGGTCTTAGCCCAAAAGTGGGACATTTACAGGCTGTTACTTTACTTTAACTAACAATTATTTAAAAACAAACTATACGAACTATCAAAATAATTTAAAATTATCGGTAAAAGAATTTGACGTAAAGTTGCCATCATAAAAAAAAATATATATATTAATAGCTTGAGCCGACTATTACGTCGGTTCGGTAAATTTTATTATATATATTATAGCAGTAAGAAATTTACAGACTGCTAATGTAATGTAATAAAAAAGAAGTACGTATTACAACAGAATATTTACCAGATTCATCCATTCACATTGGGTCTAACGCGTTTATCGTTATGATAAATAAAAACATATTAGTTTAGTAATGTTTACATATTTTATTCGTTACATTATTGTAATATATACGCTCTTAGTCTGGTAGAATGGTAGAATGGTAGTCCGACAAGGATTGGAAAGATATTAAAAAAAAAAAAAAATTAGTTCCATCATGGATTTGAAAATGGAACCTCATGACCTAAAGTCGAACAGATTATACTAAAGAGTATCCTTACCCAAATTAACATTTGATTTTGAATAAAATGGAAAGTTAAATTTGTTTATTTTCAATCGAGTTTTAAGTGACGAATTAATTCAATGAAATGTAGACGAGTAAAATGATCCCTTTATATAATTTTTTTATAAATCCATGAACTACTCTTATATTTAAGACTATATGTATGTACTATTATATCCTAAAGGTTGTAATAATACCATAGTATTCAGATTTCTTGGAAGAATTTATTTATCTGAAACTTTGAGTAATATTGTGCGCTACTATGAAACTAACTACTTTATGTACGAAAATCCTTGAAGAAGATATAACGCATAAACAACTCCATGGAAGGGTTAAAATTATATAGTTATATATTAGGTCCTATATTCATCCATGGCGTTAAACTTTCGTACCAAATTTCATCAACTTTGGTTCAGAGGTTTTTTTTTTATTATTTAATTTACAACATCCACGGGCTCACAGTTGCCCGTGCTTTTTTTACATTTTATTTTTCTAAATTATGTCGTTATTTTATATTTTTACCAAACATCAGCAGATCTTCGCTGGACTACGGGCCTATCGTCTTCTTGGAAGACGTGGCCCACACTGACATTTTTTTTTTTCAATTTAAAATAATATATAAATAATCCATAATAAATAATATATGATAATATATAATTTATAAAAATACTGTATATAGTAGTTTTTTTTTAATCCTAATTACTGCAATCCATGCTCCGTGCTCGATCAGAGAGAGTACAGCCTCGGCGACTCTGATGTCGCGTTTATGTTCAGAGGTTTAATCGTGAAAGCCTAACAGAAGATAGAGTTTCGCACTTATAATATTGGTATATTGTATATATTTTTGAGTACCACCAATGGTTTTAAATAGTAACAAAACTATATTATTGTAAGGAATAAATATTGGAAGATTTGAAAACAAAAATGAATTTCTTCCACAGAATTTCTTTTTGAACCAGTCTTAGGTGTTCCAGGATCAGTAAATCATTGTAGACCTTCTTTACTATTTAATAAATCATTATTATTAATAAGCTCGAGTTAATTGATAACGAATTTCATATATTATTATATAATAAAATAATGCTGTTATTTGAAATGGACACTCCTGAGCAATGAGTAACTATAACTATACAACTGCTCACTTGTTCTTCTTGTATTGATTAACATTTTATATTGGTAGCTTTACATAAAATCTTGAATGATTACCATTCAATTCTTATGAGACAGATGGATACTAGAACAAATATTTTTAAAATTATTTTCATAATATAAATCCTCTAAAATTAATAAACATGAAAATATTGTATATACTAGGTGTTTTGAACAAAAAAAAATGATTTGCCGTTATTAAGTTGTATTTTTTGATAAATTGTAAACATAAATTGAAACCCTATATATAAGAATATAATATATTTCTTTATACAAACATTTAATCTATAGAATAGTATGTACTCTGGACGTGCATTTAACTTGTAGTGTGTAACTTAAACCACAGCCCACAGTCTAAGTAATATCATAATTTCAAGCACGTACAAATATGTTTGTACTGAAAGTTTATCGGTGAAGCGTAAGAGAGAAATAAGCTTTCGAATATGATATTAAATATGCAAATTGTAAAGTTCAAACTTTTTAAAACAAGCTTTCATTTCATTACGTGCTAACGCGAATAAAAACCGGTAAGTTTTTTATTCGAGCGTAAAAATTGTGCGTCAATTTTACTGAAACCAGTTTGACAGATTTCTTAATCTCAATGAACAAATCCACTTTGATTTTTCTGTAGTTGTTAATTCTACAAACATACTTACTAACTTATACTTACAAATTATGAGTATTTATGTTCTATTTACTTTTAGGTTAAATACGAACATACTTTAAACCGCAGAGCGAGGTTTTTCATACATTTCGCTTGTCAAGAATGATACGCGACATTCACTGTATTTGACTAGTTGAGCCTGTGGTATAACCGGCGTTCTAAAACTTTGCACACAAACCGTCGCCTCCCAATTTACACCCTCGAGGTTAGAATTACAAAAGCCCAGCCTATATCCTGCCCCGGGATTCAGACTATCTCCGCACTAAATTTCATCTGAATCGATTCAGCGTTTTAAGCGTGTTAAGGTAACGGACAGAGCTACCGTTGCAATTATAATATTAGTGAGGATATAAATAACATTTATGTCATACATGTATATCATCGTCAGACGCTTTTCAACATATCACGAGTTCTTACAGAATGCTGGGCTAAGGCCTCCTGTCCCTTTGAGGAGAAGGTCTTGGAGCATATTTCACCAATGCGGGTTGGTTAAATACAGATGTGGCAGAATTTTGTTGAAATTAGACACATGCAGGTTTCATCACGATGTTTTCCTTCACCGCCGAGAACGAGATGAATTATAAACACAAATAAAGCACATGAAAATTCAGTGGTGCCTGCCTGGGTTTGAACCCGAAATTATCGGTTAAGATGCACGCGTTCTAACCACTGGGCCATCTTGGCTTATAATATACTTGACCTTTTTCAATTTAGTATAGAAAACAGACGAAAAAACTTGGAATAACTCATGGGATTCGCCCAAAGAGTGAACAGTGTTGTAAAAATAAAATTATTACACTAAACCATCAATGCGCCGCCAACCAGAGGAACTAAGATTATATTTTAATTGTACCGGTATTGCTGTTCATGGGTAGACTTACTGTTAAGATGGTAATTCCACCCAGATGGGCCTATGTACAGCCAACGGCAACTCCATATAAAATCCTAAAGACGAGAGAAAGAAGCTCCGAAATTATAATATTTGATGCTGTGATTCACGCGTGTTTTTATATCACAATTTTCTTGTAAATAATAATAACAAATCGTACTATTTATTACATTATTCTACTTTATAAAGTATTACATATTTTCCCTCAACTTTTCATTTAACAGTTAAATAAGTATTTGTTGTTTTGAATTATAATGAACCATTGTTTATGAAAATTAGTATAAATTTTCATTCAAGTTATACTATATCAATTATATATTCATATAGAATCGAACTGTGATATAGAATTATATAAACATATTGTATTCATTTATATGACATTTTATTGTGTACGAGAACATTGCGTTCACTCTTTTTACAACAAAAGTCTAAATTTATAATGGATGAAACTACAAAGTGCAACTACTTATGATATAGATAGGCGGCCGAGCAAATAGATCACCTGATGGTACGTGGTCACCAACGCCTACAAACAATGGTGCTTTAAGAAATATTACCCATGCCTTACATCGCCAATGCGCCACAATCTTGTCTATTGTTTTTTTTTATGTTAGATTAGGTGGCAAACGAGCAGGAGGCTCACCTGATGGAAAGTGACTACCACCGCCCATGGACATCTGCAACACCGGGGGCTTGCAGGTGTGTTGTGCCTGTGGCTCACGCATTCTTGAAATCGGAATACTAAGTACTGCTGTTTGGCGATAGAGTATGTGATGTGTGGATGACCTACCCAAACGGGCTTGCACAAAGTCCTACCACCAAGTTAAAGTATAAAATGTTTTTACTAATTTTAAGTCTTCTTATGTATCAGTATAGATACACACAAATATTTAATTTAAAACTCGGTAACTAGTAACTACTGATATTCATGTCGCTTTACTTTTACTTTGTTTTGTATTAATAGTGAAGAAACCAATTGTAGCAAAATATCATACTAATTTATTAAAAATAAATAGAACTAAACAAATACGGTCGATCATTTACTTTTCATATAACATATAACCTTTTCATAAACGTTGTTATTATCAAACATCTATAACATCACTCGTAAATGTCAAACATGGCCACCCGTTGAACTGTCATGACATTGAATTTTCTGGATTTAATATCGAAATTTCTCGATTATACGATTTTTCTAACGATCTGTAATTGTGGATAGGTTTCGATCGGGTCTATCGTAGACCTGCACGAGATTATTAATAGGAAATATATTTTGATTTTGATAATATTTTATTATTTTTATTAAAGGTTCTATTTAATTATTTGATTAATTTAAATGTATAATAACATTTTCTTATTTGTATCAAAAGAAAATATGAAGGAAAACATTTTTTATCAAATCGCAAGACTGCCTACATAAACAGTGACCCTTTTCCACGTATATTATATCCTTTCAGTTTTAAATACCTTTCATTTTGGTTTTACTTTATTTAACAATAAAATAACATTTATATATTTATCCAATTTTTACGGTGATTTCCACGAAAGTGAAAGTAACTAAAGTCTACAATTATAAAAGTTGGCATAACTTCTTTTATCTTGGACGTGACCTTTGTTACGAAATGATTTTTTTAATTTCAATTCCCAATAGAAAAAAGGTTTTAAGTTTTATAGTTATTATTGTTGAAAAAGTTTTCCTATGTTTTCCTTTGTTATTATAATACATAAATACATGCTTATTATAAGATTAGCGACCCACCCCGGCTTCGCACGGGCGCAATTTATTAATAAGGAAAATGACATAATATAAATATAATTTACAACACTCAGGAATAATGTACGTTTCTACGGGTGTCCCACATACCCCAATTCACGTGGGGGAAACGCGTAATGCGTTTTTCCAGCGAAAAAAAGAAAGAAGGTTTCTACGAGGGATTTTTTTTTAGAATTGTATTATTAGTTCCGGGTATTAACCCCTATGAACTAACAGGGAAATTGTACCTCTTTTTAAATTTACAAATTTTCAAAAATAATTACTAAAAGTGTTTGATGCTATTTACAAATTCATAGTGTGTTTGCTTGAGTTGATTTTTTATTTGCATCGTATTTATTATATTTTCATTCAATGAAATATTATTTATAACTTTGATTTGTTTACTTTACTTGAGCAAGAATTAATATTAGTTATTTTTTTTAATGTCACTCAAATAATTTATATATTTTTTTTATATTAAAATTTTGAATTTCAATTTGCGAATATTAAATAATTCTGTAGATAACTATTAATAATTTACTATACGCTAAATATGTTTATAATTTTTATTTTTAACAAACGTGCCTATTTAACAATTTAAAGGTTGTTAAATAGACTAAATCCTCGTTTTAAGGATATAGATAAGTACACTTATAACCCAAACTTCCTTAAAACTCGATAGTATTTCTTTGAAACAAAATACAATTGTAACAATAATCCCTTTTAGTTTGTTTCGCAGCTTCCGTTCAGGTAAATAAATAACATTAGGAGAACACTTTAGAAAAACTATTTATGATTTTGTCTTTTAATGATTGACATTATTGGTGAAAAAATGCCAATAATGGTTTATGTAATATAAATTCTCTCATTGCATTTTTATTCAATAAATTTAAAACATATCGTATTTTATTTTATTATATTCTTTAACTTAAATTAAAGAAAAATATGTATTATTTGATTTCCTCTTTAGAGAAACTATATTGATTAAGTTGTTAAAATATAAAAAGTTTGGTTATATTTACATAACCGCTATTTTTATTTTATACCGTATAGAACATTTTAAAACTGTTCCCGAATGATCTTTAATATTACAATCCATTAATAATTATTATTACAGAAATAGTATTTTTTAAAAGTATAGTTTCAAAAGTTACTTACCCGAAAGCCATTGCTACGATTCTACGTTGGTGCTACGTCTGCTACGTCTGCTACAACGCGAGTGCGGTGTTCGGGAGATCGCGCGCCTTATATCTGGGCGGATCGGACCGCCCTACGACCCGCCCAATGCCTTATGGAAAATTAAGATTACACATACCGATTTTTTATTGGATTTTATGGGATGTTTTCAAAGAGTATTAGAATATTGTAGCTGTTTGTTTTGTTTAATATTATTTACCTATTGCTTGAAGTAATAAAACGCTGTTTACTGTATTATATTTTGAGATATTATGTGTGCATATATTATGTATGCATATTTAAATGAAATATATGATGGTCCCTGAAAGAAACAATGGAAAATGGCATTTAAATTTTTCGATAGTTTATGATATTTTCCTTAGATTAGCTTAGTGTTTATTACGCACTTTGATAGATTATAATTTACCGAAAAATAATACGTTAAATTGTGAGCAGTATGTTATGGTTTAGAATCTTTCGACATTTCACAATCTCGCGAGATAGATTATAATATACGGTATAAGATACGGTATTTACAATCTTACGGTGACATTTATAACAGAAGTATTTCTTTCTATGCTACATTCATTATTGCTTTCATTTATTTCCCATTAATAAGGAAGGACTTATGGTATATATCAAAATAATCATTACACAGCATGGTTCTATGAAAAACACATTCAACTAACAACTCCGTAGGATCTCTTACAGATGCAAACCTACTTTATTCGTAAAGAATTCGTGTTTTATAAGTTGTATGGATTTTATGTAACTGTGTGAGTTACAGATGTTGTATCAATTAATGATATTTACGTCGTTAATTATGTTTTTATATGAATAATATTATGAGCATACATATAAGATACTAATATATGTATGTGTGAGTGAAAATGGTCTTTTAGTTTAGTTGTTTACAATATTTTTGCTTATATATAATACAGAAAGAGAATAACTACGGCTTTTCTTTTCTTAAAGAGAAGTTTTTAATTTTTTTATTATTTGAGTCTTAGAATAAAAATACATTGATATATGTTGTAATTCTAAGCATTCCTGTGCGATTTTCTAGTAGTGTACAATAAAGTATTACTAAATATATCAATAGATATGACTTCACTTTTGTGTGAAACCACAGGAAAAGTCTTCAACTATACTTTAGTCATAATAGGAAAGCATTAGAAAAAACAGACCACATTATATGAAAAGCTATTTAGAATTCGCTATAAAAAATATTAACTGATGTAGATACGCCTCGCTGAGTATGTCACATTTATTTTCACGTTTGTAAAACCAAAAGTTTTTTTTAAATTTCGAATTACATATTTAGCATTAACTTGTTTTACCCGATTACACGAGATGAAAATAATATATTCCCATTGAAATTCTTCTCAGGTCTGATGTTTGATGATTTCATTTAGAGATTATGGCAGATGTATTAAAATTAATTAAGGAAATCTTAAAAAAAAATGTTGACATCGAACCATGATCGACCATAAAAACTGTAAGCATTGTATGAATGTAAATAAAAAACTGTATGCATTCATGAAACTTTTAGTAAAAAACTCTTGTAATTTATAATTCTTACTGAGATTTCTTTAAATAAACCTCTCTAGTACAGAGAAGTACTGTGAAAGTTCATTTCAAAATGAAAACAAATGATTGTTGAGTTCGCAATAAGACTGACTCCTCACGACCATGGTATATGTAATACCTTCGAAGGTAATTTACAAGGCATTTGATGTTTTAAATGACAAAGTTCAAAATTTTTAAATAATAATTTATAACTTGTAAATATATGTAAATATGCTATGTTATGATAATTTTCGTATATTATAAAATATGAATTAAATTTTCAGACAAGACACAGCGTCACCCTTGTTCGGGGCATCTCTACATAGTATAAAACAAAGTCGCTTTCCACCGTCTGTACGTTTAGATCTTTTAAACTACGCAACGGATTTTTATACTAATTTTCATTAATAAACAGAGTTATTTAAGAGGTAACTACAGGCACAAGGGACAAAACATCTTAGATCCCAAGGTTGGTGGCGCATTGGCGAAGTAAGGCATGGTTAATATTTCTTACAGCGCCAATGTCTATGGGCGGTGGTGATCACTTAACCCCACCTGATGGTGGGCCATTAGACGGTCCGCCTACCTATTACATAAAAAACAAATCTATACTTAAACAAAAAAAAAATAGATAAGAATTTTATAAAACTTGAAAAACAATCAAATATATTAAAATTCTCATAGTATTTCAGTATCTTATGAACATTACACTAATTAATCGTTTGTTTTCTCACAAAATAAATGGATATGTACGGAATAACTTTAAAATTGCATTACAGCGGACCTAATGCATAATAATCGCGTTTAATTTAATTCAAACTTGAACTAATTTAAATATACAAACAAGACATTATAGTCTGAGTTATTTCAGAAACGTTTTAACAATTTACAATTTTATAAACAAACTAGCTGCTTCTTATGGTTTCGTCTGCTCGGATTCAGCTCTGCTCTGCTCTATATCTTTAGGAAAAAATGAAATGTTCAATGATATATGTATATAAGAACTGTAATTAACAATTATATTGCGTCAACACAATTTTTACATACATTTTTTTTTATTTTTCTTAATTATTCAACAAACAACCAGTACAAAATCATAAAAATATATAAATAACATATTAAGGAATCAAATTTTCACAAATAACAGAACTACCACCGGTTTCGAAAGTAGTCTTTAAAGAGACGAACCGGCAAGAAACTCAAGAGTAGTAACTCTTGAGGTAAAAAAAAGTACTTTTCTACCATTTTAATTACAGAGTATTTTAGTTAAATATTTATATAAACTGCCTAGAAATATGTGCTAACAACTTTTACTGGGTTCCTTAACCTCTACTAAATAATATAAAATATTTTTTAAAAATCAGTCAAAACAGCCTATTCTATTTTTTTGTAGAATTCCCTGTGTGGAAAGTCCGATGGAAGCCTGTCGGTTGATAGCTAAATTTCAATTGACTATTTAGTATTAGAGTATTAACAATACACCAAAATCTATAGGAAATTCTTTGGTTATTTATAACATGTCTAGGCACACTGCGTAAATGGAAAAAACATCGAAAAAAAACAGTGGCCTACAGTAATGGACACTGAGTACACGCACACTAGTAAAGTAGCATGACGTTTGGCTACTGCTAAGCGTAGCTGTCACGCACACCAAGAAATAAAATTGGCTCGTGTGTTTTAGTTCTTTTGTCAGTGCGACATATAAATATAGAAGCCTATAATATTAAAAATTTAAAAAAAAAAACAGAGGAAAGACTATACAAATTGTTTCGACTCATATTTGTTTATTTGTTTGTATCCTCTGTTCTGTTATCTGCGTTGAAAACACAAAATGGCGTATAATACGCATCGTTTGAGGATTTTTTATCATGAGTATAATTTATTGGAATGGTATATGCAAAGGAAAATTCATGTTACCAAAATACTGGCGATATGCGTGCAGAAGGAATTCTAGCTATGCAGTTCCGGTCATTCTGTAGCCGGCTACCGACACGACAACGATAATTCGTGAAAATTAGTGTTTTATAGCAGCAGAGTTAAGTTAGTATTTATAAGATTGTTTAATTATTTTATTATTATTTAGCATAGATTTTTTTAATTATAATAAATAATATTAGAATTAAATTACACATGAAAATTATTTCGATATTTTTTTTTATCTGTTGTAAAGCGTAATTGTTTTAATCTACATTACGTAGAGTAAATATAAATGAGCTTCAGCTTTTCCACTCAACTCGTATCAGCTCTCAATATCAAGCTGTCATGATTCCATTAGGACGTTTACATTAAATCATTATCACGTTTTCATAATAATTTAAGATAAACGTAGTGTACGTCAATGGTCGTTATTGTAAATAATTCATAATAAGAACATTAAAAAAAATACATTAACATAATTTAATTTAACAAAATTGACGATCTCCTTGGTCAAGTAGTGTGTACACCGATTTTCAAGGGTACGCCACTCCGAGGTCCCAGGTTCGATTCCCGGCCGAGTCGATGTAGAAAAAGTTTATTAGTTTTCTATATTGTCTTGGGTCTGGGTGTTTGTGGTACCGTCGTTACTTTTGATTTCCATAACACAAGTGCTTTAGCTACTTACATTTGGATCAGAGTAATGTATGTGATGTTGTCCAATATTTATTTATTTATTTTATTTATGTAATGCCAGTTATAACACTTCAGTAAAACATTTTTTTTATCAGTATTACCTTTACAAGAACGTCTGGCTATGTACTACCCCTCATAACCACATATTCTACATCCAAATAACAATACTTAGTATCATCAGTCTTTTTGTAACAAAACACTTAGTATAATGCGCCGAAATATTTTACAAAAAAAAAATACATATTTAAACAACTATGTGCAGTGTCTATTGTTCTTATAATACGAAAAATTGACAATCTGAAACAAACGGAAGGAATCAGGTACATCAGATACATATGATTTTGAAGACAAGAAGTATAACACTGCCCTCTTCTTAATTACGTCCAGGTCGCTACTGTTTTTCTTTTGCCAAAATATTATTTCTGTTTATAGTTCAGATCACGAAATTGAAATAAGGACCTCTGGTCATGCTTATAAGCTAGCCATCCAACCAACCTTAAATTTATATAAAGGGCTTAATCTATATCAATATTATCATGAGTTAAAATTTGTTTGTTTTGTATGTAAAATGTAATTAATTTCCGGAAGGTATGATCCAATTATAAACTCAAAACTCAAACTAAAAATCCATTATTAAATATAGAAGCATTACACTTACTTATTGATAGTCAAATTAAATACTACCAACGTTTCGGAAAAGTAAATAACCTGAGAAGAACCGGCAAAATAAACTCACAGATAGAAAGGCAAATTTTGCCTGAGTCCTATAAATTATATTTATGTCATAACAATTTCTTTATTTAAAACTACACCCGTGCGAAGCCGGCGGTTCACTAGTTTCATATAATTCTCACTGTCTTACTATTCAGCCAATAAGTGATATTGCTCTCGACGTGCATTTTCGTCATCGGAATTTTCGATACTTTATTACACATATTTTAATATTAAACATTCTATAAAGATGTGAAAATTCTTTATGACTTCGAGATTCGAAGTGAAAATGCTAAAATTCACATACCAGATATCAAATATGTATTGATATCAACAAGATCTGCAAGCGGGTTAAAGGTTGCGAATATGGAACGAATAGGAAAATGTATACTTGCTTAATAATGAAACAGATATTACTTGTCTGGTTTTTTTCCATTGGAGATTAGGCCAGTCTTCACGGTAACAGGAAGCGCGTTTAATTTATGTATATTTATAATGTACACATTGATTTAGTTTTGTTTCCATAAATACTAGATGGCGTTACTAGTCTTTTAAATCGCACTGACGTTTTGTACAACTCCTTCACATAGTAATAGATGTTCATGTCAATAAAATGTCTTGTTCAAGATTATGGAAGATTAATCCAGGGACTAGTGTGACCAGTATAATAGCGTATGTTGACAATGTTAAACCAAATTATATTCCTTTATTCAATATAGAAGCACTATTTTTATTTTATTGAAATTAAAAATAAAAACTACCAGTTCTGAAAATTCCCTGACATGAGAAGAAGAAGATTAGTTTTTTTTTTGTTAGTTTACATAATAATTCCAAGACATCAAAGAAATAGCCATAAATTATATATTCCTGATCGATTTTAGTCATGGTGGCAGTAGGCAGCGTTGATTGTTGAAATGTGCGCGAAAACTAGTAGCTGTCTATTTGCTCCCTCATAATCCTACAGGACGAAGATGAGCCCGGCTAAAACAATTTTAAGTATTCGTGTTTCAAGAAGTTTTCTTGAAAAAAAAAAAAACTTTTGTGACTATATATGAGCCTAGCCTAGAGGCTTAGAAGCCAACATTAAAATACGTAAATATTAACTTAATGTGTCCAATATCCAACCCACATTGGAGAAGCGTGGTGGAATAACCTCCAAGCCTTTATGTAAAAGTAACCTTTGCTCTATATTCGAACATTGCTTGTTACTTTACTATACCAGCAAGACAGTTACGGTGTACATGTGGCAGTGTACATGTACTTAAACAACTCTCGACGCTGCAGTGCAGAAAATTAAGAGAGTTAATACCTTACCTTAATTTTATCACACCGGTACTCCGATGGACGGTATTCGAGGGTAGCCCCTAAGTGTAAATTACAATTTTCGTCTCGAGAGAGGCCAAGCATTAGTTGCCATTTCCGTGAATAATTTTTTGCAAATATTTCTTAAAAGATTTATCAAGTCCGCTGGGATTTTTAATGAAAGTAACGCTCTATTGAATAAGGATAACAATTACCTCTTAAATTCTGTTAAATTCATCCATCGCGCTCAACATTTATTGACCCAACGACGATTGATTCATGTTTAATTATAATTCATATATAATATGTAAATTCTCATCTTATCTTAACCGATGATTTCGGGTTCAAACCCAGGCAGGCATCACTGAATTTTCATATGCTTAATTTGTGTTTATAATTCGTCTCGTGCTCGGCGGTGAAGGAAACATCGTGAGAAAACCTGCATGTGTCTAATTTCAACGTAATTCTGCCACATGTGCATTCCACCAACCCGCATTGGAGCAGTGTGGTGGAATGTGCTCCAAACCTTCTCCTCAAAGGGAGTGGAAGCCTTAGCCCAGTAGTGGAAAATTTACAGGCTACTAATGCTAATTTAAAAAATGTAAATTCTATATGATTCTTTGTGGTTTCATTGTTGTCGGAACGCTTGGATGAATTTCTATTTTGTTTGTAAATCTCTTCAAATAATAAGTCTGGTGTTCGTTACAACTACACTGCTTTTAGGACAATCTATATTGAGGAAACTATGTGAAGACGTAAAAAAGACAATTCCTGAAAAACCTTCATTATCGCACGTACCAATTTTTACACCAATACGCAATTTGTCAATTAGTAATTAATTTCATCTTCCTCACACATTTCGTTCACAGACAAAAAACTTTCCGAAACTAACATCAAGTTTTCTTTTATCTTAATACTTTATAAATTTACTTAAAAAAAATAATGTTAGTCTTAATAAAATAAATCTATACATATAATAAAATTGTAGTGTCTGTTTGTAATATTAAAATAACCGCTTTTTACTAAATGCATATGTATACACGGTACATATACCAAAATGTCATATTTTTTTTGTCGGTCTGTCTGTCTGCTTGGTTTCGGCAAATCTCTGGAACGGCTGGACCAATTTTGACGGGACTTTCATTGGCAGGAAGCTGATGTTATAAGGAGTAACTTAGGCTACAGCGATAACTTTTTGGTTAAATTCAAACGCGCACGAAGTCGCGGACACAGCTAGTCTAATATACAAAATACCACGAAATGTTCGAAAAATTTATTCGTTTTTCTATCATATTTAATTGTGCTGAAAGTGACATGTACTTATATTATTTGAAACGTAGGATGAAACACAATTAGGAGATTGATCAGAGGATATGAAGTCTTTATCAATCCTTAACACATGACTTGACGTGTCCATCAGCAGTCTATGACGTCCCGAACCACAAAATATTCATCATTATACAAAAATATTCAACTCAATTTATTTGCAATAACATTTGTTATTTATATTCAGGTAAGTATTTATATTCAAATGCGAATGTACATGGAATTTATCATAACCAAATAAAACACCTCTGTTTATGTTATGAAACAAAAGTATTTTTAACTATATTAATATATGTATTAGAACCAATGAGTCTTAACTGATGATTCCTGTCAAAATCAAACCACACCACGAAATTATCGAGCTATTTATAATTACATGCTTAGAATAAACTCTAAAACCTTATTATTAAGAGGAGATAAGGCCTTCGCCCAGACGTGGGACAATTACATTTTGTTATTCTCATACTACAACTCGAGCCGAGATGGCCCAGTGGTTAGAACGCGTGCATCTTAACCGATGATTTCAAGTTCAAACCCAGGCAGGCACCACTGAAATTTCATGTGCTTAATTTGTGTTTATAATTCATCTCTTATATATATATGAAATATAATTAACATTCTTTCGATGTCTTTTAAATGCAAAACATATTTAAAACAAGATCATAAGATCGCTTTTACTGATCTCCATAAACCTAATATCTTTTAATTTACGTCAGAGCTAGATGCGAAAGAAAATTTCTTCATTATAAACCAATAGAATGTACTGAAAATATTTTCCACTATGACAGTCTATTTATCACACCTCTCCCAAAAGATTTCAAAACATTTTCCTTATATATATTTGTAATGTGAAAATTTAGGCGCGAAACGAAAAAGGGATCTTTTATTATTTTTAAATTGATGTTAAAGAAACAACGGATATATTAAAAACATTATTGTATTGAACAACAAATACATGAATCCGTTAAATAATTTCGAGCCCGTGTTCCTTTCGATCCAGTCGTGATATTCAGAAATTCTAGTGTACAGCGTAGTCCGATCAAAATTCTTGCCGCTGACCACACCAACCAATAAATCTCTATCTGGTCTTTCAACAGGATCCAATGTGCCTTTACAAGCTAAAGGCCCCCCAGAATCGCCTCTCGATACGTCCGTCAGAGCTGAATTTGAACAAATAAAGGAATTCATGTTCATTTCCCAGATCATTGTGCACTGTGATTTCGGTATCGTGTTTATCTGTGCCACGAGTAATACCGGCGAAATATTGTCTCGTTTGCTATAACCTGTTCTACCAAAACCTGCGGATACACATGACCGTGGATAATCTATGCTTCTCACGGCTGTTCTGACGTAATCAACATTAGGCATAAATCTCCACTTTTCACTAACGAATATAAGGGCTATATCGTGTCTCGGGAAATGGAATTGATTGTGCAATACAACCTTTCGTAATTTCCTCCATTGACTGATAACATTTGTTTCTGTGTCACCGGAATGAGTAAGGACATTGCGTAGGCTGCCGGCCACTACGCGTAGGACGTGAGGGTTTTTGGCGTAGTAGAAATTGTTACCCTCGAAGCAATGGGCCGCAGTTAGAACTTTGATTTCGCTTATAATGCTACCTCCACAAAGGTTTTTCCAAACTATCCTTCCTTCTCCGATTTTCCGTAATGGTTCTTTAATGGATACTAAGTATGGAATTCGTCCTCTCGATGCTACTTCTCCATTCACAATTGTTGGTTTTACGTAAAATTTTGAATATTTTAACGTTGTTATCACTCTGCGGTCTGGTTCACATGTTGAGTGTATTATGAGTGTGAAACTGATGACTAATAATTTTGGTATCATTTGCAAAATGCTAATTAATATGCAAGAAATTTATTTAATCTTCGACGAGTACATAATGACTTATGACTTATGCAAGACATATGATGCACGTGACAAATTACGTACCTAAAAATGTTTCTACACGAACAATTATTTTTTAAATGAAACTTCTTTAGAATCGTTTTGATTTGTAACTCGATAAAACTTAAATGCGATACACCAAAGAGCCATACAAAAAAAAATTAAGTTTCACTGCTATCGTGTTTGAAATAAACTACTTTATGTTATTATGTACGAATATTTTTGCCTTTCGATTTTTAGTAGGATTTAAAATTAAAATAATAACCTTAACCTAACCTAACCTTTATATTTTTGGACATAAATTAAAATAAATGCTCGCATATACCGGCTTTATATTTTTTTCGACTTTTTATTGAGTTATGCGTAGCAGAAATTTTTACTTTTGTCTTTAGGTATACTAAAAAACCATTTATTATTTATATATACAAAAAAAAATTAACCCGATTCGTTCCTTTTACATTTTACTCTTTAATAAAGGATATCGACAAATACGTATTGACAGGGAAGAATTATTTTTTGTAGTAATCATTTAGTGAATGAAATCAGAGTAGGAAATTACTTAAAAATTTCAAGGTTAATCAGTTTATAAATTGAGAAATTACGCAGAAAGGAAGAAGATTAGCGAACAAATGAGGTGACCATCAAAGTAAATTGAGACAAACGACTGAGTCTGTAATCAAAGAGCTGGTCGGCCATTACGTTTGCCTAATAACTGAAATAGTATCAATTATATAGATTCCTTTTTTTATGCAACAGGTAAAAAATTTTTTTTTTTTTAATATACTCCACATTAACTATGTTTGATATCTTTTTGTATAAGATTAAGGCCTTAATTTGTTAATAATTCTTATGTAAATAAAATTTGTATTTACTATACACAATGTTACGTAAAACGCATACAAAATATTAATTGTAGAGTTTATTGGAAGAGATTAACATTTAATTGACCTCGCATTTACAGGACATTATTCTTTCTTTCTTTTAATTCTAAAAAACTTTAATTCTTGAAGAATATTCAAGAATTAATAGTGATTTTATTTTCTATAAGTAGGTATTAGTATTATAAGTGATCTACACCGCCCATACACATTAGCCCCGTAAGAAATATTAACCATTCCTTACTTCGCCAAGGCGCCATCAACCTTAGGAAAGTGGGAGTTGTCTGTAGTTACACTGCTTCAAACCGGAACACAATAATATTAAATATCGCTGTTTGGTGGGATTATATCAAATGTGTAGATGGTATCTACCCAGATAAGCTTGTGTAACGCCCTACTACCAAGTAATGTCGCCATTTACATACCAACAACTTTGTGCAAATTCAATCAAATAACGCAAGCGAAAATTTCGGTATATTATTTGCACATATTTATTATAAATAAAGATTCAAGATCAGATCAATGCGAATCGATTAAGTCTAGTTATTAAAAGTACAATGTCTTAGCGTTTTTTGAGTTATAGCGATTCAAATTTATAACAATATTTAGTATAATATGTTGCTCATGTCTGCCTCTTATATTTAAAGAAACTTCATGAGATATGTAGGTTAGAAAATGTAAAAAAGAAATATGTATAAGCACTACTAAGTCATGTACTAATCGTTCAGTTGCGTTCATTTGAGTCGTCGTGACGTAAACGTAAAAAAAATCTCGACAGACATTTCGTTAACTGATTTTGAGCTCTATAGACTTAGAAGGAAGACTATGAAACCAAAATTGTAAATTGTAGGGATTATATCAATACTCAAATACCATTTTTTTTTCTCTGGAACACCTGATATTCTTTTGTTTTTTCTTACCGTGAATGTGTGTGTCTTGTATAAATAAGTATTAAATTAATAAAACGATTAATGATTTTAAAGTTTATTCATTAATTAAAACAAAAAAAAAATATCATTATCAAATAAAACAAATTGAAACATTTTTAACATTTTATTAATTAATTTATATTATATAAAATGTTTAAAACATCATTAACTTTCACAATAAAATAATTTGTCCATAAAATACTTACAATTAGGCAATACATTCATCGTTAATTCCTTACATTGAGGTTACATGTCATATGTGTCGTTACCTTTAACGATATTCGCTTATCCTAACGATAATACTAAAGAAAATCGAATATACAGAAATGCAAAATAAGCATTAAAATATAGCTATTACATTTACGAAAATTCAAAAAATACTATTTATAAATAAAAATATATAATCTGTTTCAAATACATCTATGTTTTTTTAAAAAAAAAAAAAAACTATTCCATAAACAATGATGATTTTCTTTTGATATTTATAAAAATTGATTTATAAGCACCCGTATTTCATAAAATTAGAATAATGTCCATTCATACAATAAAATGTAAAAAAATGCTCTTAGTTATATTTTTTTAATATGTCGGCAATAGCAAAAACATATTTAAAATAAAATTTGAAACAGACTATACAAATTGATACTTATATTGTATAAATAAAAATTATGAATTTTATTGTATTCATTACAATTCCTAATTTTCTATTATTAATATCAAGACATCGATCCTTATTAATAATTACAAAAAATATGTATGTATATAGAAAAATTATTATTGATTTTTTTCAACATTAAAACCTCTTTAAATGTCACCTCATTCTTCGTTGAAATATAGTTTAGATCGCGTCCATTCATTTCAGAAATGCTTTTATTATACAGGCAGTATATTCACAACACTTTTTTAATCTAAAAGCATATGATAATAATTTAGTTATCTACGAACGAAGTAATGAATGAATTTATATTTAGTTCTGTTATTAAGTTTCTTTGTGACTTAATGAATGATGAATCAGTTCATTCGGTGAATCAATTATCAAATTATTATGATTGACTGAAATTATAAATGAAAGAACGATGACTGAACAGATTATGACATTAACCACATTAAATCGAAATGATTCATTCATCTAAAAATATTAAGGTCGCATAGTAAGCGTCTCGTATGCAATAGTTACATAATATTGAGCGTACATATAAGTTTTAAGGTTGATGTAAAAGTATTCATTCTTATCCAAGATGGCGTCGAAGAAATGACAATGGAATACTGGTATACTAGTAAGAACATTTTTTTTATCATTTTATATCATTTTTATTGTTTTATTTATCGAGAAATCCTCGAATTTTTTTTAAAACAACGGTTATCTCTGATTTATATATAATGTAACATACATCAATGATACCAGTGTGCGTTCTATTTTTCTAGACGTGTTGACGTCATTATATTCATTGTAATTAGAATTAAATATTTTATTGTAATTTCTACATAAAATTCATCTAGAAAAATAATCGTTATCTACGCCTGCGATCTAGAACATTCGATTTGCGTTTTGTGTAAAAAAATCATCAACATACTACAAAACTAGCTTCTTCTAATATAATATACTTACATCCAGTTTCTGAGACCGTGTTCTAAGTCAGATTAATCAATTCGACTTTAAACTTAACGGTGATTGGTAGATATCAGCTAATGACGCGGCAGGCGACCAATGAGCGTTTAGTATTTAGGCAGATTAATAAATCTCACATTGATCATAATTTCAAAAACCAGCGATAAGCTTAATTCTTACAAAATTTTTAACGTATTGTCATATGTAAAATTATATAAATGGATTTCCATTCATTTTGGAGAATCCATAGTTAGGGAATACGTATAGTTTATTATAATTCAATACCAAATGACTTCTGTTTGTTGATTGGTTAAAATCACCCGATGTCGCGATAGACGACCAATGAGCGTTTAGTATTCAGTTATGTATTTTAAAAATATGTATTGTCGAAATGTATATAGACTATGTATTAAGATAAGTATGAATTAAATTTAAAATTCTATACAATATTATATAGATGACAAAAAGGCTTGGAATATATAATTACATACTATATCTTTATTTATAATATAGAGAAATGTATTTAAAAAAGCATCCTTTGTTATTATGTCAGTTAAACCGATAGCCGATCAAAGTGTATTGATCTTATATAATAAAAAAAATATATCGAAAGAATCCTATTACTTACTAAATAAAGTTCAAATTCGCTCGACACTATTGAATCAGACTATTACATCATTCACGACTAAAAAGAAAAGCAAGAATAATTATCATTAAACTCTAAAGCAAATAAATATCGCTCTTAAGAATTTGTTATTAAAGTTCATTTTCCAAATTGAAGTGTTACTAAAAATATTTTTTCATTAATTTCGAGTCGACAAGCCTGGTTACTATATATTCAATAAGCGATTCGTTTTGCTTACAGATGGAAGAATTGTCTACGATTCGTAACTGAAAAGCGTCCCTATAACAAAACGTAAGTCTCGAAGTCACGTGACTTAAATAGGAACGACTTTATATGAACGATACTAATAATTCAAAACGATCGATTACTGCTGTACTAACCATTCGTTAAATATTATGACAGCGTTAGGACAGGCATTAAAACGTATTGCTCCATATTAATAGTTTTTTTTTTTTTTTATATTCTTGACTTTAAATATCTCTACGTTCATAAAGTACGCAATTTTGCTAATACATAGTTTATTTATTTATTGCTAAATCGATTTCAATAAATCTCTAATCGTTTTAACGTATGTCATATTAAAATTTATAATCGATTTAAATTTTTAGTCAGTTAACAACTAACATTAATGTTTCAATAAAAAAAAAAAACAATACACATTTTTTCCGATTTCAAAAACCTTAGAAGGTTACCTATTAAGACACAATTTTAAACACATCGTACATAAGTATAATACAATTATACAGTCGAATGAAAGGAATGTGAACGAATGATAATGAAGTTATTTGTCCTGCAGCTGTACGTAGTTGGCGGGGAACAGTCCGTACGCGCCCTTGCACAAGCCTTGCCACCAACCTTCGTCGATCTGGAAAATATGGAATTCGTAAATATTATTCACTCAATTAAAATTACTAACTCGGAACTCACCACAGAATACGATTGTGAAATATCTGAGAGTGATATGCAACACTGACAATAGTAATTATATTTTTAAACGATAGACACATCAAAATTGTGTAACAAGTCGGTTCTTAAAATTTTATGAGTGAGTTCTTAAAGTAAGCCACTGATACTCAAAAATTGGTGATATCCTGACAGATTGCCTGTAAAGTGCCTGTAAAATCTTTATTCAATATAGAAGCATTAAACTTGCTTATTGACTGTCAAAAATCAACCACCGGGTCGAAAATAAGCATCTCGGGCCTGAGAAGAACCGGCGAAAGAAACTCAGCGGGATTTTTTTACTCTGGGAGCCCAGTCAGCTACGCAGGACATACTATAGCGCACGAGTGTAGCAAGTCGCGTAAACGCCGACACAGTCCCGCAATCCCCCGGTAGGAGAGCTCACCATGACGATGTTGGTGATGAGGTCGTCGGGGTCGAAGGAGATCTCGTCGGCGGCGGCGGCCTGGTAGTCGTACAGCGCGCGCGCCGTGTAGCCGTCCTCGTCCTCCCCCTCCGCCTCCGCCTCCCCCTCCCAGCCCACCGGCGACACCACGATGGTGGGCTGGCGCGCCACCTGCCGGCCGAGCGCTTGTCTAAGTAATGTACCAACCCACAGAGGGACTAGTAAAAGTTATTGAGATTTAAAAGAGAATACCAGTTTCATTCTTACAGTAACCCTGTTAAATTCTATGTATACAACAATAATATCATGCATATTTTTTAAATTATGCCACACATATATATACATAAATTAGCGTCCATAAATAGGTGTTATATTGAGTGAATAGTTCCCCCACCCAATTTTGTTATATCAAGCCGAGCGCCCGCCGACAGCTCAGAAATGCAATGCTGACGTCATGTTCTTAAAACAAATTAACTTAGTTTTGTATTAAGATATACGTTGAGCCGAGATGGCCCAGTGGTTAGAACGCGTGCATCTTAACCGATGATTTCGGGTTCAAACCCAGGCAGGCACCACTGAAATTTCATGTGCTTAATTTGTGTTTATAATTCATCTCGTGCTCGGCGGTGAAGGAAAACATCGTGAGGAAACCTGCATGTGTCTAATTTCAACGAAATTCAGCCACATGTGTATTCCGCCAACCCGCATTGGAGCAGCGTGGTGGAATATGCTCCAAACCTTCTCCTCAAAGGGAGAGGAGGCCTTTATCCCAGCAGTGGGACATTTACGGGCTGCTTATGTTATGTTATATGTTATATACGTTAATAGCCTCATCGGTGCAACATTTACGTACTAGTGCATAAGTTTTAGCACACACGGGACACAACTGCACATTTCTTTAGCAGTTGAATTTACTCACTTCTTCCTTTTCCTTAACTTCCTCTTCTTTCGGTTCCCCGACTAGAGTTACATCCGGTAGGTTGACTTGCTTCGCTTCCGTCGGTTGAATCTTTGGTTCGTCTGCTGTCGATGGTGTAATGTTAATTTGTTCTTCAGTCTTCTTGATTGTGGACGCGTTTGTAGGTGTCATCATTTTCGTGTTCGTCGGCATGACTTTCGTTGCGTTTGTCGGTATGTTCGTTGCGCTTGTCGGAGCGATTGTTGCGTTTGCGCTCGGTTGTTCTTCCCTAAACTCTTCTGGATCGTCTTTTTCCTTCGCCACGCGTTCTTTTTCCTTTAAAAAATTAATTATAAATTTAATTATCAATCTACACCCGTAACGTACGTCAAACTTATTTTCCCTATAGATTTATTTCATCGCAAAATGAAATTAAAAGTTATCGTTAGTGATGTAATACTGTAAAAAACAAAACACGTACTACCTTACACATATTATTATAAGTTTTGAAGTCTAATAATAAATTTATCTACAGAAATTTTTAATAATTTTTGCCGACCCAAACTGGAAATTGAAACCAAGTTCTCGGGGTCTTTGGCCTAATAAGAGAGGCATTTTTTTGCATTGGAAGACTTCATACGAAACCAGATTACCGAGCTTATTGCTTGCTTACCATGTGAACTATGCATTTGAGAGAGAAAAACAAATGAAGATACTTTAATTCAATTTTTTTAATTAAATGTACTACCAGTCCACAGATTAATATAATTTAAATATTAATATATAAAGGGTCAACTCCATCCTCCAATTTATAGTAATAATTCGTACAAAAAGTCACCTTTTCTGAGAGACTCTTGTCCAACTGCTGCCTCTCTTGTCTTATCCGTTGAACTGATTGTAACGCCTCCTGTAATATTGTTTTATGTACAATTTTAAGATATATTGTGACACAGTTTATTAACAAATATAAATTATATATAGACAAAACTATATTCAGTTTATTTTAATTTCCATATATAAAAAACTGGTAGATTATACATGGAATACCAATATGTAAGTATAAGCTTGCATAATTATCAAGTCAAGTGGAAAAAAACCGATTCAAAGAGATATTTTACAATGAAAAGAAATAATCCGGTATGTAGGGGTTTGTGCAAGGGTAGGTTTACGTGTACATATTGTACCGTCAAACAGCAACGTCTAGTACTTTTGTGTTCCGGTTGGAAAGGAAAGTGACATAAAATCTTAGTTATCAAGGTAAGTGCCGCTTTGGCGATGTAAAGGTTGGTTGGTTGGTGGTTGTGATTAAAATTTCTTGCTATGATAATATATATGGGTGATAGTGGCCCCTTAACAACATGTAGCCCATCTACCCAGCTACCTTGACATCAATAATAAATGAGAAAAATTATTCAATATCATACATATAATTATAATTCTTGATCAATTCCCACAATTTTAAATGTTTTAAAACCCACGTGTGACATCCACGCAAAAGCTTTAGAATAAATGATATCTGTAACACGTCGGAGAGTACCTGTTCCTTCTCCTTGGCCATGTTCTCGAACTTGGCGCGGATGGAGGACGGTTTCGCGGCCCCGATGTCCGGCCGCTGCTTGGTGTAGCTGGTCCCCACTTTGTCCACCTCGTCGTACCGGTGCGCGCACTTGTCCACCCGGTCGGTCTCGACGCCGAACTTGCCGCCGAAGCCCTAGCGGACAGAACGGGTTGTACTCGCCGATCGCCAAGTGAGGCAGCGCAGCGCTGCGAGGCGGCGCTCACCCGCTTGTGGTCGAGCTGGCTGGCGTGCGCGGGCGGCGCGTGGCGGTGCTCCCAGCCGGCGGCGCACGCGTCCTGCCGGTCGCTCTGCACGCCGAACTTGCCGCCGAAGCCCAGCGAGTGGTCTGCGGCCGGACCGGACGTATCACGGTATGGGGGTTTGGGGGGGGGCAGTATTCCGCCGAGTTAACAGTTTTAATATGATATATTTTTTTATATCTAGATATAGTCGTTATATTAATTACTGTTTAAAACTCACTGATACAAAAGAGTGAGCATATTATTAACGAACCTAACTGACAGTAAATGTTTTCAACGTTCAAATTAATTTACAAAATAACAATTGGAACCTCCACTCGTCTGGTGCCCCTGGGCCTCCAGACCTTTAAATCTGGCTCCAGGTAACGCAGAACATTCTAGATAGACACAACATATTCGGATCGATTCAGGCCCTCGTACTATAGAACAAAAGGCAAATGGAGCGCGCGGAATATATTGAAGTAACGACCGCTAATTAATTAAAAGCGATTGCATATTCCCGTTGGTACGACACGATACATTATCTTCTTAATATGTACTTAAAAGTTTTGAAGTATTAACAAATTGTCAATTAATGCAAACTATACTAATCTGAGCTCAGAACTTACGCAGTATATACTGAGCAGGGTCAGAGCTGACGCAGAACAAATTGAGAACATATATGAGATAGTGAGAGTGTGTCGGACCTGTCTGCGAGCGGTGCGCCGGCGCGGCCTCGTGGTGGTCCCAGCCGGCGGCGCAGGCGTCCTGGCGGTCGGCCTGCACGCCGAACTTGCCGCCGAAGCCCACCGAGTAGTCCTTCTGCGACGGGTGCTTCTCCACCTGCTCCTTGTGCTCCCAGCCCGCCGCGCTCTGTCGGCCCACCGCTCACATGTTACGCGGAATGACGACGCGTGAACTCGATAATAAAACTGACATTTTCGCGACTCTTCTATACAATGACTATCAAAATTCCTACTAACTTCCAAAAGTAGGCAAAAATTAACTGGTGATTGATCAAAAATATTTTATCGTCACCATGAGATATAGTATTATCCACCCACGAAGGCACTCGTTCGACGTTAAATTTTGTAAACGAGGAATCTATTTGAAATATTTCAAATTGTCTTTTTTTCCATCACATCACAGCACAGACTTTAGTGAAGTAGTTGGCAACACAAACAGTTTTGTGTCAGACGATTTACCATAAAAAATTAAATTGTTATTTAATAAATTGCTTTTCTTTTTTTATTAAAATTATTAAAAATAAGAAAATTATTTTTTTTTATTAATAAATACTTTAAAACAAACTTGTAACCATAAAAATTGTTTTTTTTTTTACTGTCTCTACCGTTACTCATACTAATGCACACCGATAATATTTGAACATATTATAGAGGTTGCGCCTTCGTGAGCGACTAGATCTATATTATGATAATATTGTAAGATCATTATAATGAATCACCTGTTCTAATATTAATAATCAATTAAATAATGTATGTTTAATTACTTTTTCGAGTCTATAATACTGTATATTAAGTTATCATTACTTACTTTATCTACCCTGTCCGTCTGCACGCCGAACTTGCCGCCGAAACCCTTGGCATAATCCGACTGTGAAGCGTGCTTCTCAACTTTACCGACATAATCGTGGCCCACGGCACTGGCGTCCATTCTATCCGTCTGCACACCAAATTTACCTCCAAAACCTTTAGTTTAAAAAAGGAACATTATTTTTTTATCATAAAAAACAATTTAAGACCAAGCATTTGAAATAAAAAAAAAACCTACCAACTGTAATACTTATCAATTAGTAATATTGCGCAAATCGATTTAAAATAATGAAAAAAGTTAAATATCACATACACTTTGGCATGTGTGATCTTTGAAGGATGATTTTTAGGTATTTTTGGGGTAGGAAACGCCCCCATCAGATAGTCTACCACCAAACAGCAATATTTAGTATTGTTGTGTTCCGGTTATAAAGTTGTGAGCCAATGTAACTATAGGTACAAGGGACATAACATCTTAGCTAAGCCAAGGTTGGCGGCGTATTGGCGATGCAAAAGAATGCTTAATATTTGTTTTTCTTATTCTTCCTAGTCGTGTCCTCATGTGTGTGGCTCTAATGTACACTTCGCACCACCTTCCGCCAGGCATTCTGTGCCGTTCGTAGGCAAGCTTGGGCGCTGGATCCTGTAGACGCCAATATCTTTGATGGTGATAAGCACTTACCGTCAGGTGGCACATTGCTCGTTTGTCTAAATATATTATAAACATACCTTGAGCGTAGTCTTTCTGCGACACGTGTTTCTCTGTTTTACCGACGTAATCATGACCAACGGCCGACTTGTCCATTCTGTCTTGTTGTACGCCAAATTTACCTCCATATCTGAGGATACAAAACGATTTTGGGTATATTACTGTATGCAAGATTATATTGATGACAAATAATCGCATCGTAATTTGGTATATATCTTTACTAATACTAGATGTGATGATTTTTTTAAAACAACTTACCCATAAGATGACTTTGGACCCGCTTCGTATTGCTTCTGCTTCGCTTGTTTATCAGCTTCAAACACTTCTTCTCTGAGCTTAGCCATGCTGTTTGAAAAAAACGATCAATCAAAAATAGGGAGTTCAAAGTACATAACAAGTCAATGCATAAAATCTATTCAAACATTAATATTTTTCACTTAATGCTTTAGGTAGGCACCACCCTTTCTTTATATATTCTACTACCGAAAAGCAATAATTCATATTCAGGTTTAAAGGTTGAGTGAAAAAAAGTGAGCCAGTGTAACAACAGGCACAGAGGACATAACATCTTATTTCTCAAGGTTGGTGCCGCATGGGCGATGTAAGGAATAGTTGATGTTTTTTACAGCGTCATTGTCTATGGGCGGGGGTGGCCACTTGCCATCGTGTGATCCACATGCCCGTCCGCCTGCCTATATCATAAAAAAAGAGTAGAATCGGACCCAGTTGCCATTCAGCTGAAATTTATTATTGCGAGGAATAAAATCGGAAACGTATTGTCATCATTATAAATTAGCACTTTACTTGGTGTACATATACCGCTAAAAAAATTGTAGTCTGCCTATGTACTTTCAACGGCGGATAACCAACTGCGACTCTATCTCATTCTCACTTTCATAATCCGATAAAACGGCAAACTGGCAACACGTGTTTCCCAAATATCAAGATTTAACACAAAATTTTAAAACTTCGGGTTGCTGCTGAGAATTTCGTGATGTATTAATATTAATTTATTCTTTAAGAATTGTTAAACTTTTAAATCGGTATATATGTATTAACTACAAGAAAGTGTGCATGCAATCTCCTGATACAGAACCATCTGGTATACTGTCAAATAACATAGATACTGAATAAAACAAATCAATGACATTAAAATGATCCCATAGACAGTTTACTACCTTTTAACTAGTTTGACATATACCTAATGCTTAACAAAGAATATCCAAATATATATATTTTACTGGTACCCTTCCTTTTAAGTAAACAACAGCCTGTACATGTCCCAATGCTGGGCTAAGGCCTCCTCTGTCTGAAGAAAAGTTTTGGAACTAATTTTGCTTCACTGCTCCAATACGACTTAGATACACATGTGGCATAATTTCATTGAAATTTGATACATGCAGGTTTCCTTGGGGTAAACCTTAAACTCCAAGCACGAAGTAAATTGTAAACAGCAATTAGGCACATGAAAATTCAGGAGATTCTTGCCCGGGTGTGAGCGCGAAATTAACTTTTAAGATGAACCTCTGAGTAATGTCAGTTCGATAAGAGTTGGTATTTAATCAGAATACCTTTATCATAATTCCTATTGTAATTTAAGAAAATGTATACAAAGTATTCGTATAGTATATTTAAATTACATAGATATTACAAAAACAATCAAAAGGTGATTGCAAATATTTTTTGGGTCAGACGCATTTATATTTATCATAAACCCACGCAATTTCCTCTCCGCCATCATTCAGTTTAACTTGGCGAATGCACTTTTGTTAATGCAATAATAATGTATATGATTAATATATAAATTTCATTGTGTCATTTAAGTTATTTTCTATATAATATAATCATTCTAGATTAAGGAAATAAGAAACTTTTTTTTTTCTTTTAAATTAATTTTTAAAATTTATCTAATAATCTTTTTAATTTATCTTTATTGAAAAAAAAAATCGAATTTGAATTCCAGAAATATAAATAAACAGAATCGAATTCTGTCTGTATATAGTAATGTAAAATCACAGTAATATTAAAAATAATGGTTGTCCAGCACTGAAGAAGCTGATCATGTGAATGTTACCTAATTTTAGTTCCTTTAATGTATTATGAACAAGGATAATTTTAATTCAATTAAAGTTGAATAAGAAAACCCTGTATATCATATTAAGTAGTAGTTTATAATTATAAAAAAATGTTTGATTAACAAAAAATATATTCAAGAAACAATCAATTTAGCAAAGCAAAAATGTCTTGATAAAAAATGTTTCGTAATTTTTCGAGTCACAATGCATGTAATAAAAAAATTGATAGCAATGTTTTAAAGAGCCTGTCACTCATAACTTAAACACAATCCATTGCTTATAACATACATTTTAATACTAATCAAAAAAGTTTGACCATTCATTGTCATACATATATTTTAACTTCAACTGAATAATAATCTTAATCAAATATCACCTCTTCGAACTGACATCATATTGTCTATAAATTGAGTAATATTGACTTGACTGCCTATTCAAATACAAAACTTTTGTTAAAGAATATAAAAACAAGTGCTGATCTACACTGTCACATTTATTAATACAATTGTATAATAATATCCTCATGACCGAGACGGAAACCAATAACATTCTGGTCATACTTATACATACATATATACCTTACAGATTAAATGATAGTGCAAATACTTGTGTAAAAACAAACAATTCAAATCAAAGGGCTGAAAATCATATCTCACTCAATGATAAAAGAATGAAAGAAAAAAAAAGAAAAAAAAAAAAAGAATGTACACCAACAAAGTTGTCGTTTTAATATAAATTATTGTAAAGACTTAACATATGTTATAGTTCTTAAAACTCAAATGCCAACTCACTCGATAGCCTCTACATGTCTACCACCAGGACCCCATCGTTGTTCTTGTTCGGTCACATCATTAACAAAGTCTGGATCTGTTTCCCAGTCATCTGCTTCCGCTGGAGCAGGAGCTGTCACGCCCGTTGAAGCTTTCCACATCTAACAATTCCATTTAACATTTAAAACTAGAAATTACAATGTACAAAAATGTGTACTAGTTTTAAATATGTATATAATAGTGTATTTTAACTGCTAAATAGTTGATATAATTTGTTTTTAAAAATGTATGTATAATCTCACCATTTATAAAAATAATCAAAGACATTATGTATGGTATTCAGTTAAACTTTAATTTTAATAAGGCATTGTGACATTGTTCTCTTACATGTGAGATTCTGATGTCATAAGTACATATTAAAGATCCAACCACATCTGTTTGCCATGTGTCATAACAAAAACAAAAATAGATAGATTGAACTAAACTTTCATGCAACTTTATTATTAATGAGCAAATCACATTGAAGTATTGTGGATTAAGATGTAATCTACTGCTGGGCAAAAAGCACAGCAAATATATTTCATCCCACACATGGTTATTTTCTTACAATGCCTTCCTTAACACAGCTGCACAAGACTAAATTTAAGCATAAATTAAGCATATGAATACTCAATTGTCGATAAGTTTGATAATTATATAAATAGTACCTATTTGAAAAGAAATAAAGTCCATTTAAATATAAGTTTACATTTATTAATTAAAATATAATAAGCCCTATATTATATCTTAGGTGTTAGGAATTATATCTACACTTATCTTGATGGAATGCGATAGTATTTAAAAATAATATAAAAATAAGGAATTTGTAATCGTAGTTTCCGTAAATGTATTGCTATTTTTTTTCTTCAGACGATTTTTAACAGTAATAACAACTGCTATAAGATAATGACTATCGTGTCGTATTACGTGTAAAATAGAAACTGTAGATTATTTTATGAAAAACTGACTTACCTTATTCGAAAGCCGGTTACGATATAACGAGATCAGAAATTTATTTATCTAGTAGTTTTACACAACACCATGGAACATCAAAAATGTAATCCTCTTCAACGTATATTGTAACAACACAAAGTTAAGTGAACTTTTATCAAATATGGGCTTGGTTTGCTTACAATAAGGAAAATAATTTGCTATAGTGAACAAATCAAAGATGCGTCACTTACTGAAACTTCAAAGTAGTCCGTAGACAGTAATGACAATTGACATATTGATATTGCTATGGAGGATACTAATGACTTTGACAAATGATAAGACTTAGATGTTTCTAAAGATTTTGTCTATGATAGGTTGTAGGTGAAGTAGGAAAATTGAAAGAAACGAGTGAAATTGATCATTTTTAATATATTTATTCTTTAAAACAATATTTTTAAAGTCTTAAAATATATTTCTTACAAATATCGTTCACGATTTTTTTACGTTTTAATATTATATATTATTACAAGTACAATATTCTGACTAATTACTAATATAATTTACTTTTTAAATAGTATTTTATACAGAAGAAATACCACCTTTATAAAAAAAACATTAAGAGATACGAGCACCGTAAGTCAAATTAAAAAATTCGTTGTAATAAATTCAAAACTCTAGTACCTATATGAAAATAATAATAAAAAATAAATAAAAGAACGTTACAGGCAAAATGGACATTTATACATGTATCGTAATATATTTTTTAAGATATATATTGTCTTATATGTAATCTATACAAATAATATAAAAAGCTGTCATTAAAGAAATCAGATTATTTTAATGCTCTGTATATTTTCAGTACAAAAACTGAATTGGCAATAATAAGATAATAAGGAAACGCCGTCGGACTATTCATAAGTACAAAAAAATGGCAAATATTTTATCTTTCTTTCACTGAATATAACGTTAATTAACGTTGGGAGACTGCTTTACAATTCGGTTGCTTTTAAAGTATTTTTTTACACAGTCATACACACACACAGTCAATTAATCTATCATATCCGATAGTTCTCAACACCACTACTAGGGAAATTAACTTAAGCAATTTTTAAGTATACATCATCCTATGTAATTATTAATTTCACCTAAGTACATTTATTTTCTTTTCATTTAATAATTTAATAACATTTTATAATTATCGTATTTGAATATAAACAAACTCCATAAGTATATGTAATAATAATGATTACATCTCTGGATCAGGAGCGTTAATAGCATAACCAAACTTTTGTAAAGCAACCTTTATTTCACCGAAGACACTAGCGTCCTCTATAGTCGCGGGTAGTTTAACTAGCTGCGATCTCGCTAGCTTGGAGATAGTACCACGTAACGCTTTACCCGATCGAGTACGAGGTAACGCTGGCACTGCCACTGCTTTCCGGAATGCAGCTATCGGACCGATCAAATGTCGAACCAAAGCGATTAGTTCCTGTGTAACTGTGTTTTCTTGTACTATTTCTTCATCTACAACAGAAATTATTATATTCATATGATATATAATTCAAACCTTTATATATTGAAAAGCAAATAAATAATAAAGCCGAAACTAATTTAAATTAGATAGTGTCAGCTTTAATTTTTTTAATTATGCTTACAATGTACTCGTACATATTAAGAATTAATATGATAAGTTATACAATAGCACGTTGACTGATATATCTTGAATAAAAAAAAAGTACATTCAGTTCGTTTCTAATTTTCTATGCGTTTGCGTATCGTTTGCAATTTGCATTTGTTTGCAACTTTGTACGGTCACTAACGTTGTAACAAATACAATGATAACTAGAATATACAATTGGAACGCATTCTTGGTATGACCGAGATATAATAAACGTTCATGAAATGTAAATTTAAGGCAATGTAGTCTAGTTAATTGAATGTAACAAAAATAATATTATATTACACTTAATTAACATGATCGAATAGTCATATTATACAGCCGCGAGATCTAAGTGTTATGTTCGTTGTACCTTTATTGTGTATTGTTATAATTGTACCGACTCACTTACACTTTAAGCATTATTTTTCGTATGCAATTTTGGACATGCACAGAGGTCTTATAATAAATAAATGATTTATTCAATGTACAGAAATACATCTAAACAAAACTTAAATATTTTTACCCGAATAAAAGCTCAACTAACTTACCATCCTGAGGGGGCCTCAAGACATACAGACATAAAGGTACATCTCCTTTAGTAGGATCTGGAGCTCCAACAACTATGGCATCAGCAACCCTTGCGTGTTTCAACACAACATCTTCAATCGCAGCCGTGGAAAGTCTATGGCCAGCTACGTTAATGACATCATCAGCTCTTGCTACAACCCATACTGCCCCTTCTGCACTTATCCATCCCATATCTTGTGTATCGTAGAATCCCTAAATTATTTTAAAGAAAATTTAGTTAATTTATTTTACGCTATAAATAATGATATTTTCCAACGGAGTTAGTGTACTGGTGATTTATATTTATATATATATTGTGTGTTAAATAACAGAATTTATGTACAAATAATTTTAAATCTTACCGGATAATTGTCGAAATAAACTTTTTTAAATCGATCATCAGATTGCCACAGTGTTGACGCGAAGCCCGGCGGCAAGGGTACTTTTGCAACTAAGCGCCCAACTTCTCCAGAATGGCATTCAGATCCATCTTCTCTTAACGCTCGCACTAAAATGTTATTTTTATTTTTCATACAATTTCAAACTTTTATTACACACTTACTCAAGATAACTCAATAGCTGCAGCTATTACTTTTTAATAATACTATATTAATTTCTGACTTAATGGTTACATCGCTATTTAATTGGTGAAACTAACACGAATTATCTACTTTATAGAGTGTATTTAGAATAATATCTCATTTTCATACATACATTTTTAAATATATAACATACAAAATGAAATAAAATGCTATAAGTATACAATATGATATAATCATCCTCCTGCCCTTATCCCAATTTTACTTGGGGTCGGCGCAGCATGTCTTCTTCTTCCATACTTCTCTGTCAGACGTCATCTCACAAGTAACATTCTTTCTAACCATATCGTCTTTCACACAATCCATCCATCGTTTCTTGGGTCGTCCCCTACCTCTATATCCATCCACATCCATACTCAAAACCTTTCTCACAACATGGTCCTCATTCCTCCGCATAACATGCCCATACCAAGACAGCCGGTTTCCAGATAGATTCTCGGTTACCGGTGCCACTTTCAAACTTCCTCTTATGTACTCATTCCTATCCATTCGCGTAACACCACACATTGCTCTCAGCATTCTCATCTCCGCCTCATGCAATTGTCTTTCAGTCATCCCTTTTATAGCCCAACACTCTGATCCATATAGATACAATATGATATAAATAATATAATAAACATAACCATTATATCTGACTGTGCATAAACGTAGGATGTTCCAGAGATATAAAAGGCCTATCCTGTGAATGCTTTGCTGGAGAATAATAAGAACAGGTAGAAAATTTTCAGCAGAATATCGTCATTGGAATGGAAATAAATAATGCCATCATATACTCACGATCATATCCTGGAACTGGATAGCCCGTTGAATGAGGTCTCACACCTTTAACGCCATAGCCAATACAGGCGGCTGTTATTGGCGATCCTGTTTCTGTCTGCCACCAGTGATTTATTACTGGAACGCCGAAAATATTTTCAGCCCAGTGCTGCACAAAATTATATTATACAATTAAGCACAATATTACATAATTATTATATTTGCTATATATCTATTTTATTAAAGATTTGTTATTTTGGAACCAAGAAAGTAACTAAATTTTGGAGATAATTAATTGATCGATTAACTCAATATCGACCCGACGCGAAATTTTAAACTTGGTATATGTCATCTTAAAAGCTAACCATTACACCAACGAGGAGAACAATCTTTTTGTTCGTAAGATTTAAGTACCTATATATTTGAAACTTAATCTTCGATTGAGACCGGTTTTGAGGGTCTTGAGACCCTGGGGCCACAAATAAGTGGAGGACCTGGAGCAACAGAGGAATAAAGGCCCCTAATTATAATTTTAAAAAATAATATGAATATTTTCATTTATTTCAGGTTTTTCAATTGTTTATTCACTAATGAAAAAAGTAAAGAAATAATTGAAACTTGAACTACTAGCTACTAACTGTTAAAATTAATTAGTAATATTATTATAATTTGACTATATCTAGATATATATTAGACTAAAATTGTTAACTCGACGGAATTATGTGAATCTTTCTTGTGGAAGCCCCCGGGAAGCTGCCTCGGTTGTCTTCCGTAAATCCAGTCATCTCATCGATTATAAAAAGTGCTTTGCAATAACTTTAAACATTTTTTTAAACTCACTGTCTAATGAGCGTACATTTTGACCTGTTGGACCGAAGCTATTAATATGCAAATTATCGTTCACCTTTAAAATTGACCTGCGTTCAATAAATAAAAACAGTTAATTTAACAAGTAAATATATGACGGTGTCTTTTTTTTACATATACTTTTGTACGCATTTTTTCAATAAATAAATAAATATTGGACAACATCGCATACATTACTCTGATCCCAATGTAAGTAGCTAAAGCAATTGTGTCATGGAAAATCAGAAGTAACGAAACTACCACAAACACCCAGACCGAAGACAAAATAGAAAACTAATGAACATTTTCTACATCGACTCGGCCGGGATACAAACCCGAGACCTCGGAGTGGCATACCCATGAAAACCGGTGTACACACTACTCGATCACCAAGGTGTTGTTGTGTGCTTATTAATTGTAAGGAATTTACAATTCAAAAATAAAAATGACTGCCTGAAACATTCAATAAATAAAATGAAGATGATTGAAGTTATCGATGTTGTTGCATCGTTCTTACCCTGGTATCTTGATCACAATGTTCACCAGCAACGACGATAGTTTTCAAAGATTTGCTGCAATATCTTCTGGCATACTTTCCCGCTGGATCTGTTCTTTTTAAAACGCGGAAAGCAGTTGGGATTGTAAAGAGAGCATTCACTCGATGTTGCTCTATTATTCTAAAAAAATATTAATTTAAATTATTTGTAATATATTTTATTATTTATAAACTTAAATGAAAACAAACAGGATTAAAATAAAAGTTAGTATTTATATGTTACATTGTTTAAATCATTTGTTTTAGGAAAACAAGTAACCTGATGTTATAAGTTCACTTCCGCAAATTAGCATTGTAGGAAAAATAAAAACACTTTGACTGCGCCGCTAACCACAGGATTAAAGAAATTATGGTTTGTGTCTATAATAATTAGACTGGCTCATGGCTCAGGGAACAAAAGAATACAAATAATTACCGTTTACCGGTAAAATAGACGGTAAGTTGTGGTACCAAACCAGGCGGGCCGTACAACTAGTGGATTTGAGATAGTGGGTGGTAAATAAAACAAAATAATTTTACCTGAAGTACTGTCCAGGATCAGGAGTTCTATCAGGTTTTCCTTCATACAAAACAGTCGTTAAGCCAGCCAAAAGCGGACCGTAACAAATGTAAGAATGTCCAACAACCCAACCCAAGTCTGAAGCAGCCCACCATACACCTCGCTTCAAACCATACACTGCGTTCATAGACCAGCATAGTGTCGCTGCGTGACCACAAGGACGTTGTATACCCTTCGGGTCATCAGTTGTACCTAAAATATAAATAATAACACGTGATTTTTTCCTTAATGCCTGTCACTTGCAGTAAGTCATTAAAATGATATTATATTTTTCAATATATATTAAAATCTAAAAATTAATATCTTATTAATATTATATTAATATTAATAAGAGTGAAGTTGAAAAGAAAACTTGTAAATCAAAAAAAAAAATCTTACCAGATGTATATAATATGTATAGAGCCTCATTAGCTTCCGTTGAAACACAAGGCACGGGTTCAGCTTTAAGCGCTTCATCCCAACAAATGTCTCTATCTTTTTCCAATGAACATTCAAGCACGCGTCTCCGTTGAAAGATTATGCATTTATTAGGCTGATGTGAACTCTGGCATAGGGCTTCATCAAGTATATCTTTGTACCTGAAGCGATACGAACTTTAAGTTAGAGCTTTTATAATTTTTATATTATAAATTTATTATTTGTAATTTAAGTCTGCTGTGAAACATTTATTTTATTTCCATAAAAATTCACTACTCCTTAAAGATTAGAAAATCAGATATTTTTCTGGAAATCAAGAGAGGATATTGTGATTTCGTATTTAACATCTAAATTAATAAATTTAGAATAGTATGAATTATGTGTAAATAACAAAGGTAAAATCATTTGTTTCGACGTTTATAATGCTGAATATTAATTGTAATTGAAACTAAGTTGCCTGCCTTGTAAATTGTAATAAAGCAACAAATCTAAAATGGTTAATATTCAAATCTACCAATTTCTAAAGTCGCAGCAACTTGTCTATGGATTTTTTAAATATTTTATATGTAAAATATATCAACAAATTTTGCGAATATTATATACTAAAATAAAAATTTTAATTTGTACGAAGTATTTAAAAAATATATATATATATAAAAATATACAAACCGGACTATTTTATTTGGTTCCACTCCACAGCTGGCTGCTATGATAACGGTTGGTTCCGCGTGTTCAATCCTAGTTCTAAGTTCTCGTGCAGCAAATCCTAAATGTAAAAACGATATTTTATTTAAAAAAAAACATTCCGTCTTCTGGAAATACAATCATTGCGATGATTTCTAAACTTTTGCAATTCCTAATATAATTTTAAAATAAATAAAATGTTATACTAATTTCAGGTATTGGTACCATTTTAGGGCTGATTTTTATGTAATATGTAGGCGAATCGGAATATTAAGTGGTCAATACACAAAGAAGTAAACAATATTAGACCATAGACTATTGAATGCCGCGCTCCATTTTTTTCGACATTTAAATAAAATAAATTATAATATATGACTAATATGACGCATTTCACGAATGTACATCAAAATAATGAGATTTTACCTCCAAAAACAACAGAGTGTATAGCTCCAATTCGGTTAGTAGCTAACATAGCTATAACAGCTTCTGGGATGACAGGCATGTATATTACAACTCGAGAACCCCTGGTCACGCCTAGTGACGACAGCTTGCCAGCTAACCTTGAAACCTTTTAAGGAAAAAAAATATATTTAACTATCAAAAATATTTATGCTTATATAATAGTTACTCTAGCATCTAGGACTAAAAAAATGTTAAACAATTAAAACGAATGATTCAAATAAGAATGACTCTTATTTGATTTATTTAACAATTAAGTACCTATTCGTAATCGTACTCAATAATAGAGTAAAGACAAAAAAAATTACTTTGACATTAAATTAACGCTATATCAGTAGTCAAGATCTTGAATTATCTGTGGTATTAATTATAGATTCGTCAAAATGACGTATGACGTAGACGTTGATAACGGAACTTTGGAATTAAAAGGGTTAAAATAATAAATACATAGATTTCGATCACGTCACAATAAAAGAATACCTAATAGCTGTTTATACAGTACGCACAACAACAAATAATATTTTTTTTACCGCTTCGTTTACACAAACCTAATGGAACCTTATCTCAAGCTGGTTAACTGGAATTACGCGAATTCTGGAATATATATTGTTAACAACTAAGTTATTTATTTCTCACCTGATCTTGTACTTCAGAATATGTGATTCTTTTTACAGTATCGGTCAAAGGTGAGTCGTAGACTAGTGCTATCTGATCACCCTTGCCCCCCGCCACGTGACGATCCACAGCATTGTGACACACAGACATCTCTCCACCTACCCACCTAACAGAAATTTTGATCAAATAACACACATTGAATTAACTAAATAAAGTAACATGTTATCCTGGGACTGAGCAAAGGAATCCTCTTCTTTTAAGATAAGTTTTGCAGCTTACTGTACCATGCTGCCTCAATTTGATCTCCTTACACAGTTTTCCTTTACCGCCGTAGTTATTTTAAACCAAAGGTAAAGTTGTGGACATGGTATTGCTTGACCGATAATAATATTAAATCCGTATTCGTAAAATTCTCGTTTTCTAACCACTGAGCCATATAGTAATCTCGGTCATCTTAGTACGCGATAGAGGCTTACTAAAACTTCAAGCGTCAGACTTGGTGTGAGACTTTGAGCGTCAGACAATATGTTTACACATCAATTCTCGTGAGTATATTGTTTTTTTTTTTTGTTATAATCTTGCAGCTTTATTTGCTTATTTTATTAGCTGCCAAATCTGATTTAGACTAAGTTTTAAGTAAGACAAAAAATGTCATCAAAGTTCCTTACTTACGTATTAAGGCCACTGGAGCAAAAAAAAAATACGAATGCGCTATCTTGCGGCATTTTATTATATAATAATATGGCGTCAATGCGTAAGTAGGTACCCAAAATTGTTCTAGCCGTCAAGATAAGAACCCAGTATGTTTGTCTATTTTAGTTTTTTCGTATTCATGAGAAAATAAAGATGTATTTTTTGTACATGAAAATAAGATCTGTAAACTATCAAAAAAGAACTAGGTATTATTATATTTACTAATTCCCTTTATGAAGCTCTAGATTCTCAAAAACAAGTGGACGTAATTTACACGGACATCAAAAAGGCTTTTGACAGAGTTCCGCATCATATACTGACTAAAAAATTGATGATATACGGCTTTTCAGGTTCATTACTGAAATGGCTCTCCTCGTACCTAAAAGATCGCACATTTTTCGTAGTTATGAACGGTTACAAATCTGAAAAGCACACAATTTTATCAGGTGTTCCTCAGGGTTCCCATCTTGGCCCTATTTTATTTAATATCTTCATAAATGATATAACTTTGTGCTTTATGCATTCAACTCCATATATGTACGCAGACGATCTTAAGTTTACCCGGATTGTCTCATCTGTACATGACTCTGTTCTTCTTCAGAGGGACCTGAATAGTGTGGTTGACTGGTGCGAGGCAAACGGCATGGAGTTTAATGCAAAAAAATGCGTACACATAAAATTCACACGTAAATTAAAGTATATACCTACTACTTACAATTTGTACGGTAACAATCTAGATGAAGTTAATGCCATTAATGATTTGGGAGTTTTATTAGATAACAAGCTAACCTTTGTATCTCACCATGATGCAATTGTTAAGAAAGCTTCGAAATTATTGGGTTTCGTTATTAGGACTACAAAGCCGTTTAAACAAGTCAGAACAAAAATAATCCTATACAATAGCCTCGTTCGTAGCCAGCTTGAATACTGTAGTGTTGTCTGGCGACCTCACTATTCTGCCCATTGTCTTAGACTTGAACGTATTCAAAAAAGGTTTTTATGGCATATTTCCTATCAAGCTAGAATTCAGAAATCTATAACATCCTATAAAAATAGACTAAAATATTTTAAAATGATTAGCTTAGAACAAAGAAGAGACTTACTGGACCTTACGTTTCTATATAAACTACTTCATAATAAAATTGATTGCTCAAGCTTACTCTCTAAATTAAATTTCAGGGTGCCTTACAGATATCCTCGAAAACCTATTACGCTGTTAGTACCACCTCTCTGCAGAACTGTTTTTGCTCAAAACTCAATACTACCACGTTTGTGTAAACTATACAATGGGCTTAGTGATTTGCTCGATATCAGTACGGACTCACCTAAGACTTTCCGTAAAGTTATTACAGAAAGAATGTTACAATAGCATATAAATGTAAATATGTAAACTTATAGTACTTTGTAATGTGGTTTTTGTTATTTCTGTTCTTCACTTTTCTTTTTTTTTTTCTCCTTTGAATGTCGAAATATTGTTACTTAATGTTAATCAAGCACTTTAATATTTAATTATATAATTGTAATCGGAGCAAGAACGCTATGCATGCAGTTTTTGCTTTTGAATGGGTGTACATAATGTATCTTATTTTGTACATGATTTCATTGGTGTGTATTTTATGTAACATCCGCTAGCAAAACATAATAAATAAATAAATAAATATATTTATTACAACTTTGTGAAAGTCATACAACAATTTTTTTACACTTCTTTTAGCAAAGATAATCTTCTTACACATTACTTACAGGGAACTAGGTGGTTTTAGCATAAGTAGGATAAATAGGTGCATTTCTGAAAACCCCTTACCTTCGATTGATCTGAATTAGAAGAGAGGCAAAATACATGCAAATTTTATTACGAGGTCAAGTTTAAGAAAAAATAATTTTATTCGGTGTAATAAATATTGTACTTTAATGTCCTACAAAGGTTATATGGTAGATATTTTTTGATCAACGCAATTTTCATTTAGCACCAATCCCTTCTGAGAAAAACAAGACAATGCTCAGGTAATTGTCATATTCGTTACTGAACTGTATAGGCTGTTAATCTAGGTTTAAGTTATAAATTTAAAAAAAAAAACGATGTAACGTGTACTTATGTACGTGCGAGCGAAGTTCCACGACTATGTATTAAAATAATCATTATGACATAAGATATTTAGGTGTGAAGTTGTTTATTTCAAGAGACTTGAAAATTATTGGGGGTGTACCGACCAACTTCATCATGTAGGATTTCATGACACTCTGTGCGCGTATTATAAAAAATATCCTTCATAATTTATTCCATATTTTTCCATATTTCGCGCCTGAAGTTTAGTAGCAATCTTTAACTTCAAAAACCTATTCGTAATAATTTTGATAGGATAACATGGCGGACTATTCGGACATCTATTATGACATGTGTAGGCGCACGAATAGACATTAGCGTTGTAAAACACAATAACCGTTCCTTACATCGCCAATATGCTAAAAACTTTGAAAACTAAAAAGTCCTATCCCTTGTGCCTGTAGTTACACTGGATCATTCACCTTTCATACCGAAACACAATAAAAATAAGTATTGCTGTTGGACGGTAGAATATTTGATGAGTGGGTGGTACCAAACCAGACTTAAACAATACATATTATAATCATGAATAAAAATGTGAAGTACAACGAACTATTGGATCGAACATAATTATATTATTATTATTTGAGAAACCTAATTGAGTCCATTGTATTTTTGTTTAGCCTCGAACACTCTAAGTGCTCTGTTAGAGAGTTCAAGGTTAGGTTATCGTTTGTGGAGAGGAGGTAAAGTAATATCCCACCTACTTTACATGGATGACTTAAAGCTCTTTGCACTTTCAGGTTCACAACTAACGGATTTACTAAAGGTTACAGAAACTTTTAGTAATTCTATTAGAATGGAATTTGGAGTTGACAAGTGCGCGGTTATGCATGTAGAGCGAGGAGAGATTATGGAATCTGACGGATTACAATTTTCAGATTCCATAGAATTTAGATCACTGAGAAACGAATCATACAAATACTTGGGTGTGTCGGAAGCGTTAGGCATCAATGTAACCGACATGAAACAATCACTGCAGGAGCGTTTCTTTGGTCGCCAGAAAAAAGTACTCAAAAGCCTTTTGTCGGGTGGCAATTAGGTTCGCGCCTCCAAAGGTTGGGTCATGCCGGTCTTGATGTACTCTTTCGGCATACTCAAGTGGACTCAAGCAAAGAGAACTGGCGCAAACCTGTAGTGCTAAGTACTAAGAACCGCAAGGGGGTATGGAAGAGCAAGGAGTTACACGGACGCTTCTATCAGGTCCATGAAGGGCTCTTCATGGACCCGATGAGGACTTTATGGCTTCCGTATCTTGGCTACGGTTCGGCAACCTATTCGGTGAAACCGAAAGTTTTGTCTGTGCAATTATGGACGAAGTTATCATGACGAACAATTACCGGAAGTATATTGTGAGGAATTGCACGGTGGACATATGTCGGGCGTGTCACACTCCGGGTGAATCCCTTAGACATATTATTTCCGGTTCTTCTCGTCATGCTAACGGAGAGTATTTGCACAGACATAATCAAGTGGCCAAGATTATCCATTAACAACTGGCACTTCGATACGTTCTTGTGGTATTAGAGGTACCATACTACAGGTATGTGCCCGACCCAGTTCTCGAGAATGGTCATATCACACTGTACTGGGACCGATCTATAATCACTGACAGGACTGTTGTCGCCAACAAGCCTGATATAGTGGTGTTAGATCGGTCAGAGCGCCGCACGATAATTGTTGACGAAACCATCCCTCATGACGAGAATCTCGTGAAGGCTGAGAAGGATAAGCAAATAAAATATCTTGACTTAGCTCACGAGGTTGTCGACATTTGGGATGTAGATGCAGCAGTTATAGTGCCGATAGTCGTTTCAGCGAATGGCCTAATGGCCAAGAGCCTCGACTAACACCTTAAGAGGCTCTCGTTAGGCAGCTGGGTCAAAGGCCTGATGCAGAAGGCAGTACTCCTCGGCACGGCGCGTATTCTGAGGAAGTTCCTCTCTCTGGGGCCCTGACCACCGATGGCTTGGACCCTGTTCCCGCCACTGGTCGGCCTCTGTATTTTATCATTTTAAATATATTTTTTATATTTTGTATTTTATATTTAAAAATGTATTATACATGGAGTGAGAATAAATAAAAAAGGCTAGCTAAGAATCTATGCGTGAAAATATAACTAAACTCAATTACATAAAATTACATAGTTCATTGAACTTGGCCTATGGCCTATATTATTTTATACTATTGGCCTATTACCACACGTGTACGAATGACTTAATTGTTTATGAAATAATAATATTCCATCAATGAAAATAATATATTCAAAAATATAATGCGTGAACCTTGTATTTTAAGTGTTTCATTAAAATCTTTAAACTTATCAGTAACGTTAATCTGTGACGCGAAGGAATTCAATGTGCAATTGCACATGTATTCCATTAATATATTACGAATATAAATTTACAAGCAATACCGACGACAGACGTCATCTGCCATATTATATACTAAAACCTTCTCTGAAATGCACTGTATATATATATTCTTTTTTATTATATAGGTAGACGAACGGGCAAAGGGGCCACCTGGTGGTAAGTGTTCTCTACCGCCCTATATACTATACTATATCGAATCATTGCTATAGATGACCATGGACAATTATAACTTTTTTAATTAGTCTTGTATATTATTAATAGCGTACATGATAGTATTAGTGATATTAGATGCTTCGGGTTTCAATATCAATGAGAGGCAAATAGATGTACTTTTTATTTTATAATTATCTTACAAGTCCACAAACGAATGTACAGTGTTACGCGTACGATGCATGTAGGTTCCTACTTACTAAATTGCAAATATTAATTATTCAATAAGCAATTTTGTGAAGATAATTAACAACATAAATATGATATCGAATTGACGCAATATCATTGGCTTGAATAATTGTTCTATGATATTCATTATGAATTCACGTAACAATGACGTTTTGTTGTAAACGGAACTTTGAAAGTAAAATTAAAAATGACAAAAGTATTTAAGTGGAATAATAACGGTTTTAATAAAAACATATTGATCAAGAACTGTGTGTAGAGCTCAATACAAGATAACTATTAGAAAATACGTAAATCTAAGGTTTGTTTTTTCGTTCTTCGATTGGAATAGGCTTAAAGATCTATTCAAACGCGACGGCGCAACCCTCCACACTAAATTATCGGCTTGCATTATTATTAGTGACGCTTGAGCTTACGTGACTTAATGTGCGTGAGATGACAAATGTTAGTACCAAGTAAACCATTCGGGGAGAGTCCATACACAAACCCTCCGGCTGTGGATGCGTAAGAGGTCTCAAAGACGGTATTCAAGATATCCGTAGAATAATGCCAATTCCTTATTACTACTATCTCATAAAACATTGCGCTGATCCCCAAAAAAAGAGATAAAGCAAGTAAATAACCCATAGGCTATTTGACAATGCGAAAAATAAATTATCAATTATTGTAATCAGTATATATTATGAGATTAAAAATGGTTATTTACTAACGAAAGTTGAAAATAATAATTAATTTATTCAAAACTCCATCCATAAATAAAATTTTTTTTTTTAAACATTTGTCACGTGACACAAAACGGTCATGATTGGTCGGGTTTATGATGACGTCACTTGCTCGTTAACCTCGTTTGCTCAATGTGCGTGGGTTATATGTGCCATAGATTACAACACAGGCAAGTGACGTCACTGACCCCATTGCAGCACCATATTGTCAAAGTAGCGTTTTCGCGCGCTATTTAAATATTGTATTAAAAATACATTTGATATTTTTCAGCAAATATGTACTCGATTTAAAAATAAAAACTTTTACTGGGTTCGTGAACCTCTACTAAATATTATTAATTTCTTTTTATAACTGTTACTATAACACTCACTCGCAAATTTAAACATCCAGAATTAAAATTTGTTAATAAACATTGTAAAATAAGATAAGAAGCATTATAAAAATTCTATATATTTTTTTTTTCTTAACGCGCCATAAGAACTATAACCTTAACATTTTAATGTTTAAAAAATAAGTCTAGTTACAAAGTAATAATTGTCATAAAAAGAAAAAAAAAATAATGAAAAAAATATTTATATTATATTCTAATGGCAGAAGTAAATATAAATTAACATATATTAACATATACATAGATGACTTGCTAACCGCTCTGTTTTATTTACGAGTTATTTCCAAAACTTTGTATATTTAATCAAACAGAAAAATCTCAGACATGACAAACCTGCGAAATCTGCGAAAAATCTCAGATAATATTAAAGGCGCTTAAGCTATTATTATTTTCTTGAATGATTGTTAATTCGTAGGTTTTAATGCATGCATTTAGTAGACACAAAATATATATTCGTAATGGATAAATACGAGTGTAGTATGTGATGTCATGTTCAGAACAATAAAAATAAAGACAGTGTTGTTAAAAAAATGCGGCTGTTGTTTAAACGTAAGGACGATTTTCGGCTGTTAGACCATATGACTCCTAGATATAGTGTTGCGTTTCAAGCGCAACAAAGAAAACAACAGACCGGATATAAAATGCTCGTGTGTGCGTAACTGTCATTGATACGCTCACAAGCATTTGTTAAATGCACGCTGTATCCGTGTCGATCAATATTGCGTACTGAGTGCTGCCAGCTATGAAATACTTCCCCTTAGTCGTGAAAACATTAATTTGATTTTATTTTTACGTAATTAGAATGTATTAAAATTAATTGTTTGTAAAATTATTCATATGGATATTTGGATTTAATATTTTTACAATAAAATAAATAAAATTTTTTTCAAGAAGGTAATGATTTATTTTAATATATGAGCCTCCATTGCATAACTTGGTTATTATAATTTTGTAGAACCAAATATTTTTCTCGATTCTTCATATTGTATTATGAAGGAGATCGCTATAACACAACGTAGTCAGATTTTCCTTCTGAATATTTAGTAGAATTATTAAACTTGTAGCCCAACGCTTTCATCGCTTATAAATTAAAACTGTGGCAATTACAGGTTCGCCAGACAGTACACTTGCCTCATTCAATTCAATCCTCATTCAAACGTTTTTTTTCTAATTTTTCTCTTTCTTTAGGGTTTCAATAACTTGTTTGAGGGAAGCTATTGTTTTTTTAAGTCGTAAGTTTTTCCGTCTCAAGGATTGGATTTTCAAGACATGTTTTTTTTGGAGTTTGATCCTCCTCCGTAAATCATGTCGCATTTTTGATCGTTGCGGTGAATCGTAAACAGAATCAAGATCAGAAAAATCTTCTTCTTCGTCCTCTTCCTTCTTCTCTGTTTCATTGTTTACTTGCTGTCCATCGCCGATTTGACAGCTTATTACTTCCCAAGGTTTAAAACCTTTGGGACTGGGTGGTGTCACATCTTGTTTTGATTTGTCAGATGTTTCCGTACAGAGAGATGAGTCATCCTGATTCTCTTTTTTAACATCGGTAGATCCTTCTACAATAATTCCCGGAGGTTTCTAAAAATAAAACAGAGTTTATAAATTAGTTATTAACTGGACTGTTTTTTTTTATTCATCTAAAACGCTAACGAAATCATCTATGAAGAAATCGGTTCTGACGAATACCAAATAACTAACATAAGAAAGTAAAACTTATTTTCCTGATTCGAAACTAAACTTACTATATCCTCTAAAGTGTTTGTTTCACAGTCACTTATTTTTTCTATTTTTATTATTTTTCCAACGATTTCTTCACTTTCATCATCTGATTTCACCGACGATAAGAACAGTGCCTGCAAAAGAAGATAAAGTATTTCTTAGAACATTAAATATAAAAAAAATAATATACTTTTACATCAAAAGTGTTATTTTGTCCCATTAATTATTTCGTTAACGAAATAAAGGTGTCATATATGTCAGACTTGGATTCCTTCATTACATTTTCCTACGTCAAAAATTGGTGCTTCTAACCTAATAGAGAACCTGCGTAAAGTCTAGTCCCTGTGACTATTTTTTTAAGTTCATGTATAAGGACGACCTGCCTAAAAAAATTATTCTAATACAATATCACGAAGCATGTATTTTTTTATAATTTTTATCTTTACAATATTGACGAATTTAATAAATAAGTACATTGCAATAATCATATTGAGGAAAAAATATATAAGAAAAATTTAATTACTGAGTCTGAGTTGAAAAATTTTAAAAACAAAACACGATCACAGGGATGTTGTATTATGACATAATTACTTACATTACTTAAAGTTATAGTAAAACTGATTTAAATATAAAAATGTATTCGTGTCCAACAAAACCGCATTTAAAATATATATATTATTATTATTTTTAGCTTTCAAAAATCAAACTAATACGCTCAGGCTTCTACTCTTTAACATTTTTTTTAAATATGGTCAAATATAAGTATAATTTTTCAACTTTTCTATTAGATGACGGGCGCAAATCCGGACCATTTATATACGTATTTATATTTATTTTCTATTTTTAATAATTTAAAATAAATTAATTAAAATACAACATTTCACAAGTTAGACGTCCAATTGGAATCATTATTAGAATTATGTGTTATTACTAATTAGAAAGTAATAATAGTTAAGAGATAAGAAGAAAAAAAATGATAACTTTGTTAAGTTACCATTTTTTTTAGCTTGTGTAAAACTAAAAGATATAATAAATACCTTGCAAGGGACAGCTTCTCTTTTTAACCTTCGACGCCCTTGATTGTTGACAAAATACAAATCTTCAGAACGGAAATGTTCCGAGCAAACAACTGTAGTTTTTGCTGGTTTCCAATTATCCTCTCCGCGGCTTTTTTTTATTATTTCTATCCAACGACTTTTCAAAATAGGATCATTAGGTACTCTAAAAGAATAGTTAGTTATTTTAGTACATGATATTAAACGAAAGGACTACGAAGAATAAGATTTCAATTTTCTTAAACGTTCACTTGGAAAAAAACAGGCAGCACTGTTGCTAAGTGGTGTGATTTTGAAATATTTTATATCTTATTCTTATCTCTATAAACATAATATTTTGGATCTTGAGATACAAATTTTTTTAAATTACGTACCGTACTTAAGAAATTTAATATTAAAAAAATGGCAGCATTTTATTTGGTGTTTTTAATGATATATTTTTTTTATCCAAAAAAATATTTTATAACGAGACATAAAAAACTTAAACACTAAATGATTAATTTAAATTTTCGAAGCAGGCAACACTGTTTCTGATGTCAAGCGACGTTTACAACTTGACATAAGATAAATATAGAACTGGTTAAATTAATAGTTTATTCGATTTACATTGTACTTACCGGTGAAATGTAACCTTTTTAGTTGTTTTCAATCGTCCTTTATAATTCCTGCACACTTTTATAGCACAAATCGTCATTTTAGTTAGCCAATTTTCACCGCAAAACGCGAACTATCTTGTTAATGACACTTCCGACACTGCGCGGTCGAGCCGAGAGCCGACTGTTGGCTGATATTTTTAATGACGTATACGAACTGGCGAACTCATACCCAACGTCAGAGTTCAGTTTTTTTTTTATAAAATAAGTTTTCTTTTATATATACGTATTGTAAGCTGCTACAAAATGTTAAGAAACAGCGTAACTTATTTTTAGGTAGATAGTTATGCAAACTTTGGATGTCAAAATATGTAAATATCCTATAATTACTTGAAGTTATACTTTTTGTGAAGTTATAATATAACGTGTATTAATAAAATAATATCTCTATGTTGTTGCTATAACCATTGAGTTCTCTGGCGTAAATCCTACGTATACGTAGCTTGCTACTGTCCTATCAGATAACAAAACACAAATCTAGACAGAATTATTTTACTACTTTTGTTTGTTATATTCCTTATTTTTTTACGCAGAGGAAACCTTTAGAAAGGTATCCGGGTTATGTAGGATTCTTATCCACTAAAACTACTGCGTCTTCGACACGGATAAGAGAGGCTGCTGAATCATGTTGGTATAACGCACCCGCAGCTCTCCGCGCGCACGCTCCATTCTCAAGCGAATTGTCATACAGTACTTTACTTTTAAAATCTGGGAAATATAATAACTTATATTTATTTTGAATGAGAGATGGTATTATCCGCCTATTTCCGGGAAATATAATATCTTAGATTTATTTTGAGTTAGATATGGTGTAATCCTATTTAAGCGATAAACGTATGACACAAATTTATATTTTATATTTGTAGTGTTCACACAGAAGCAACAAGCAAATAGTAAGTTAAGTATATTTCAAGACATAGACAATAAATAAACACATATAACAAATTTATAAATATAGTCCTCTTCAAAATAGTTGTAGGTATAAAAGTTTCGTTAAAAATTCAAAAATAATTTAAGAAAAAAGATCGAAGTAGTAATCGATCGAATATCGTTAAATTAAACATCCTAATATTTATATGTATATATAGATTCATTATAATTATATTTTAATTAGACATTTAAACAATACCAACCATTTTGTGAAAGGTGGGTTGCTGTTGTCAAGCACTTGTTCCCAGGGCCGCGTCCATTCCAACTCCTTGCCCACTTCACCCCAGAATCCCTCGGGGTCAGCCAATGAACGTTTGTAGGCTCTCTGATACTCCTCTGTGACGTCACCATTATCTTTTCGAATAATATAATTAGTATTTAGAATTAAGAATTATAATTAGTTTCGAATAATATAATTAGTTAGGTTACTTTTTGTTTGTACTTTTTATACTAATACTAGCTACACCTGCGGCTTTACCCGCGCGTAATTTATAAAACACAACCCACGTTTTACCCCCTTAACAGAGTTTCATAAAATTCGTTCTTAATGGATGTCTACACCCTATAAGGAACCTACTTGCCATATTTCAAGTTTGTAGATGTTATAATTTCTGAGATTTCGTGATTAATTCAATGAGTGGTATTTCGTTAATATGTATATAGATTTATCTTTTCATTCAATTCGATAAAATTAGATTGTGGTTAACCTCATATTAATAAATTTTATATCTAACATCTCGGTCCGGCTTCGCTTATTGAATAAAGATTTACATCAAACGTATATGATGATTAGTGGTCACCACCGCCCATAGACATTGGTGCTGTAAGAAATATTATCCATTGCTTACATCGCCAATGCGCCGCCAACCTTGGGAATAATGTTATATCCCTTGTGCCTGTAGTTAAACGGGCTCACTAACCCTTCAATACCGGAACACAAAAATACTAAGGTATTAATGTTTGGCAATCGAATATGCGATGATTGATTGGTATCGAAATGGGCTTGCACAATATATTAATGATTTTTTAAAGGAAAAATATACAAAAAAGCTTGTTTGTTTGGACAAGTAATCTTATCGAGCGTACGTAGAACTTTTCATCATAATCAGACGAATGGTTTGAGGTTTGAGAACAATTACTAGTTGTGGCCTGCGATTTCGTTCGCGTTGTAGAGGTTGGTCGTCGAGTGTTAGGAATAAAAAAATAGCCTCTATCCTTCCTTTTGGTTCAAGCTTTTTCATTTGATTTCGTCTAATTCGGTTCCAGTAGCTTTGCCAAAAAAGCGTAACAGACAGACAGAGTTACTTTCGCGTTTATATTATTAGTATAGATCGTATTAGCACGCATGGTAAGTATGTTTTCTTTTGTTACTTTTATTGTACGATTTAACAAAATATTTTGCTACTGTTTTGTCATCATTTTACGCAGTTGTTATTTGTGAGGTTCGTGTTTCTAAGTTTAATATGTATATATTCAATTAAGTCTTTTGTTATACGTAACTGTAGTAATTAAATTAAATTACTGTAGTATTTTCATTTGTACACGGTTTGTATGTACGAGCGAGTCGGTAGTCTATTGTTTTAATCGAATTAATTTATATGTATATTGTTAGAAATAAAGATAAATATATTTCGTTGAAAAAATTTTTATCGTGGAATTTTCTGGAAAAAAATCAATTCGATTTTTTGTTTTGTTTAATGATTGTAAATTTTATATAAAGTATACTATGATTGTTGTTTACATAATTCTATATTACTGACCGGTGAATAATTATTTTTATGTAATAGGTAGGCGGACGTGCTTATTGGGCACCTGATGTTAAGTGGTCACCGTCGCCCATAGACATTGGCACTGAAAGAAATATTTAGCATTTATACACCAACGTATCATCAACTTTTGGATCTGAGATGTTATGTCCATTGCGCCTGTATTTACACTGGCTTATACATTCGGTATTGTTCTGTTTCAAATTGGAACAGAACAATACCGAATATTGCTATTTGGCGGTAGAATATCTGAACAGTGGATGATACGACGTAGTCGCGCTTATAAAGCCCAACTGCCAAGTATATCCCAATCTACCTAACACCTAACAAGAGCATACAATAACTTACTTAAGATACTTACGATAACTATTTACGTTTACTTTATTCTGACTATAAGAGGGTAAATTCCAAGTAAACAATATTTTCAAAATGACGTAATATCATTGGTTGAGAGCTTGATTTATCTACGATATTCACAATGGATTTGACACACACGAAAAAATGGGGTTTTGTACGTTGACGCAACTGTTATCGAAATTTTGTAAGTAAAATTAAAGTGAATATAAATAGTTAAATGTGTAATAATGTTGTATTATACATAAATATATATTAATCATAAACTATTAGTAGTGCACAATATATCTGATTAATTATTATCAAATCGCATGAAAGGTTTTGCATCTGAGGTTTGTTAATCTTTTTTCCTACTTCCGTATCAGCGCAATCGTTCACACAACTATAAATTTCGTGGTCTGCTCCTGAGGTTCAAAGAACATTTTTTAATTAAATATAAATAACGTTTTGCTGTTTGTCAAATCATTTAAAAATGAATAAATTGTGCTAAAACGCCTTAAGCTTGACATTACTAACACCAATAATATAACGTAAAGGGCATGTCAATACTGGTCTGTAAAAAATATTATAAATGTGAAAGTAACTCCGTCTCTCTGCCGCTCTTTCACGATCAAACCACTGAATCGAATTTAATGAAATTTGAAAGGATGGACATAATCTACTTTTTTATGTCTAATTTACGAAAAACCCTTAAAACGAAAGAAAAGCCGCGGGCATCAACTAATGTTACATAAAATTATACCAACATTGATCCAATTCTTAGTACCAAAGTGTTTTAAGCTGGTCAATGTTAGTATAGCACCGGACCCCAGATATTTTTCGATTGGTATACAGTGAAATGACGACCTCCGTGGTCGAGTAGTGTGTACACCGGTTTTCATGGGTACGCCACTCTGAGGTCCCGGGTTCGATTCCCGGCCGAGTCGATGTAGAAAAAAGTTCATTAGTTTTCTATGTTGTCTTGGGTCTGGGTGTCTGTGGTACCGTCGTTACTTCTGATTTCCATAACACAAGTGCTTTAGCTACTTACAGTGGGATCAGAGTAATGTATGTGATGTTGTCCAATATTTATTTATTTATTTATTTAAAATATAAGCGATTGAAAGCGACGTATAAAATATAACACTGGAACATTAACTCGATAGTTACAGGCCAAACTAATAGTTAATGACGTCAAATTGTCGCTGTGGCCTAATATTCACGTCGCTAAGATCTTCTCTGAATGAAGATCTGGAACAGTTATTAAGTTATATTTAAAAAATATATTTCTGTATATTATTATTGTTTTATAGTTACTTTATTTAATTCCAGAATGTTCTATTAAATTATAATTTACTATTACTATTTATTTCTGATGTAATATTATCCACAGAAAAAGTTGTTGTGAAATTTTTGGAAGTCTTGCATATTTTGTAAATCGTTCACAGAAGTGAAACATTTGTTTCGTTTTATCAAGTACCTACTGTACGAAGCATTTTCTTGAATTTCTCAATATTATATTAACAGACGTCACATATACTGGTATTCATTTATGTGTAAAATTTAAATACGATATTATAATTGGTATAAATCAGGTCAGTAAAAACCGAAGACACCGAGTGTTTAACGATTCACGTGGATGTCAGTGATGGAATAGGAAAGAGAGAATCTGTTAAGAAATTATGATACGCGTATTCACCAAATGGCACGGTTGCAGCGTGGTGAAATAACCTCCACAAATATCCTTTAGGGAAGAGACGGTCTTTTCTCGAGTGGAAATTTACTTGCATTGTTTTCAGACACACATCTTACTCCTCGATTTTCTCAATTGCCGCCAAATCAAATAATTATTGATATACATACATATATTTAACTCAACTCTGTTTTGATCCACGCTTTTTTTCGTTCTTTCGCTGTTATATAATATTTAATTGTTTCTTTACTGAAATTTTTTGAGTAGTAATTGGATATACTTAATTGCAAAATATTATGTTTAATTATGGATGATCTTTAACGCTTGAAGTATTAACAAGAATGATCACATTTCTCGTTGATACGCAATTTCATCGTTTAAAGCGAGTATAAAGGCAGTGGTGACAACTATAGTGGTATAAAATTCCATGCTTAGACTGGGGCTGTTAATATATTCACGAGTGTAACCAACTAAATTGGTTCAAAAAAACTGAAGTTCAAAATAATTTCAGTAGTTTTTTCGAAAAATGACATCATTGAAATGTTATATAAAAAAGTGAAAAACTATGGCAAATTTAAAACGATAATAATACCTACTATAAAAATCTATAATCAAGCATATTATTATATTTTTTTAAATTGTTTATAAAAGAAAATATCGACATTGGATGATTGAATTATCTATAACCAATATGGACATATTAAATTAGATCCGCGCTACACATATCTGAAAATACCCAAAACTTACCATAATTTTCCATATCAGCAGGAGTCACGAAGGATTTCGTTTTTAATTCACTTATTGACGTTTCGAATTTCTTCTTATCCATTTTGGATTTTATATCGTTATCCTGGTACATTTTTATAAAATATATTTTACGTGGATGTCAATAAATAATATGCACTTTGGTGAATTATGCGTTTAACCGTCGATTCCGATGAATACACGACACAGTAATGGTACCTTCGCAGGAGTTGACGTTCATTTGTATTCGTGTATATGAATGAGAAACCTTTGATCTACTGAATTATTAATAGTAAGTATTCGAACTGAAAAGAGTTTGACGATGTAAAAATTAAAACTGAATACGGCTTTGTATTCTAGATTAAGATACGGAATTGAATTTTAAATTATGTTTGAACAAGGTTAACTTCATACTGCTTTGATTTTTATTTCAAATACAACTAGAGGATCCCGTCGTGGTTCCTTTTTTAATTTAAGAGTATTATCTTAAATGTTTTTTTCTACGTTTGTTCTCTGAATTCCTAAACTATTTATTCGTGCGATGTAATGAATCGTTGTTGAAGTGTTCAACGCGTTTAAGATACTGGCCCAAAAACAAACGTTATGTTTTTTCTATGTTTGTCCTTCAATATAAAAGTTCTGTGTAGATTCTTATTATACGCATGCGAAGCCGGGTCGATAAGTAGTAAAGTAAGGGTAGCAAACGATAAAAACGATACGTATTCTCTGAATGTGATGTCTTGAAGATTGTTTTTAGTTTCCTGTGTACATATTGTGTGGTGTTACTGACGTAGTACATTAACATAAATTTATATTTTTATGACTTATCTTACTAATCTTTTAAATCATTGTACTAATATTTTGAAATTCAATTCGAACGCTTGTGCCTTGTGAACGTCGCTAGAATTTATCCTAGATTAGGACGGATAAAACATTACTTTTATATTTTATTGTATTTTCCATACTCTTTTGTTATTTTATAGGTTTAGGTAATGTGGGAATGAAATATCGCCTAAGCAACGTACTAAATTGTAAGTGGTTTTTGGAACCCGAAGGGCAGGCTTTACCTCTTGCGGAGTTTACCAATAGATGTTTTGTGATATTGTTGATCGTTATGTATTTATATTTGTCAATCCGTACAAAATTATAACTATATTTAAATTATTTCCTAACGAATCGTTTCAAATGGTAAACACGTCAATACTAACAATTAATTTCATCGATACAAATTCTTCGAATCGTTTTTTTTTTGTAGTGGGCAATGTTTTCCACATCTGCAACAACCAGGCCTATATTAACCATATCGCGGCCCCTCGGCCATGGCTGTTGACCCTTCTTTAGTTACCTAAATATTTTTATTACACCATTTCGCATGAATTTTAATTACATTGACGATTCGTTTTTACTAATTTGTGAAGATTGATGTTATTATTGATAAAATATCACTCACAGTTATTTCTTTAAAACCTTATTTCCCAATTTTTGGTTTGCCCAGACAGTTGCCTAATGGAGAATCCGTCTCTAGTACCCTTTATTATTCTAACAGGTAGGTATATTCCCCACCTTAAAACTGCCAACATTACCTATTTAATATTATATAATATAATTGAAAGAATTTTGAAGTATTAAAATTTTGCGTACTCTTCATAGATTTGATAAAGGGGTTATAATAACTCGGCTTGGAGAAACAGCGGAAAGTGGTCCGAAATTTCCACTTGGAATAAGGAGTAGCTCAGGGGTCAATTTGAAGTCATTTTTTATTCGTGTGATATATAAACGATTAAAATAAGAACATTGCTAAAACATAGGTCATAAAAATAGGATATAAAAACTAAATGTTTTTATATACCTAATCCAAGGCACGAGAACATTTTCAGTTTCCAGTCTTTAATGTCGTATTTCTTAATTTAATTTTTATATTCAACTGAATTTTAGTTTGATTGTTGTTATAAGCGATAAGATATCTGTTTGTCATTATATAAATATAAATCGGCCTCTTATAATATCGTTGGAATACTCATAAAAAATAATTAATAGGCTTATTTATTTATTTAGGATCTCCAACGGTTGTCAAAGTCAAAGTCAAAAATCTTTATTCAATATAGAAGTGTTTACACTTGCTTATTGATTGTCAAAAATCTACCGCCGGTTCGGAATTTAGCACCTCGGACCTGAGAAGAACCGGCGAAAGAAACTCAGCGGGATATTTTTTTTTTTTAACCATTTTCCATGTACAATGATAATTATATTATAGTTATTTGAAACAGCCTGAAGGCGATCATTTTATTCCCAAGGTGTGCAGTCAACTAAAAAGTCATTATTGTTGTAATATCATTTAGCTCACAAACGCTCTTTAACGATTCTTGAGTTTTATAATTCTTTTGAGTTGTACATTGATACTTATATTTATGCAAATACTTTTTTATTTTCTAGGAAAACAAAACGTGCATAATAAATATAAAAAACACGAAATATTAATGTAACAATCTTTACTGTTAACATTGAATATTGGTGGTACTTGACGGTAGGACTTTGCGCACGCCCGTCTGGGCACTATCAGATATTCTATCGCCAAAACACAGCAATATTGCAGTGTTTCGATTGTAAGGGTGAGTAAGTCAGTCAAGGGACATAACATCTTATTCCCAAGGTTGGTGGCGCGTTGGCGATGTATGGATGGTTAATATTTCTTACAACACCAATGTCTATGGGAGGTGGTGACCACTTACCATCAGGTGACCAATTTACCCGTCCTTCAACCTAGACCATTAAAAAATCATAAATTTTGTAAAAAAATACATACCTACGGAAATAACAACAACAAATGAAGAATAATTACCTTCATGATAAAAAAAATAATCTACTCGTTTTATTTACATAATACTTTTGTATAGGGCAACATACAAAAAAATCTAGTACTGTGGGAAACTAATGCTAATTGATAATGGCATCATTGAAATGAATAGTAGGCATTACGGTTCAAGAACGTCGCTCTAATGAGATACTATAATCTAGATAACGATGATCTGTAATAGTAGTAGATATTATCAACCCATATATTTTATAACTCGGCAGAAGCCAGCTTAAGAGCCGAGATGGCCCAGTGGTTGGAACACGTGCATCTTAACCCATGATTTCGGAATCCAACCCAGGCAGGCACCATTGAATTTTCATGTGCTTAATTTGTGTTTATAATTCATCTCGTGCGCGGCGGTGAAGGAAAACATCGTGAGGAAACCTGCATGTGTCTAATTTCAATGAAATTCTGCCACAAGTGTATTCCACCAACCGGAATTGGAGCAACGTGGTGGAATATGCTCCAAAACCTTCTCCTCAAAGGGAGAGGAGGGCTAAGGCCCAGCAGTGGGAAGTTAACAGGCTGCCAATGTAATGTAATGAAAAAAGCCAGCTGTCACTTCACTCGCGATGTTTTCATTCACAACTTAATAAATAAATAAATTAATTAAATAAATAATGCGATGTTATAAAAACAAAGGTGAGAATTCAGTGACGCTCGCCCGGATTTGAGCCTTTTAATATTAGGGTAAGGTTCACATTTTTTTGCCGCTTGTTCAGCCAGCTCAACCTTATGATTATGAGCAAGGCAACCATTATCAAGAGAGATCAGCCAACTACGCAGAACATATTATGGTCCACAAGTGTTTGCGCAAACACAGATGGAAGATATTTGAGAAAAAATATTACTATCTATTAACGCAATAGATCACATAAATATGATTTTTAGATTTTTTTTCTGTTCGTTTGTAACCGCTAATCTCGAAAACATCTTAACCGATTTGGATGCGGTTTTCACTGATGTACCTTGGGTAATATGTAGCGTTTGTTTTATTTAAATCGGGATGTTATGGAACCAGGGCTGATGAGGTTAAACCCTAATGGAGTTCCAGTGGTGTTATATCATTCCTTTGCATTTTAAAATAAATATACTATAAATATAAATAGGTACGGCGCAGATGATTTTACCCCGATTCCTTCTCATTCCAAAAAAACTTTTCATTTACTATTTAGCAAGTCCAGTTTCCGGTGTACACGGCTACCTTTATGTCGCTCTGTCGCGTGTTCGCAACTGCAAAAAAATCTATGATTTAACCCCCGACGGCAATACGTTTAATATCGTGTAAAATACATTACGCAGTTAGACAAACACATTTTTAATATTACAATAATAAATTATTAATTGAAAACTTTCAGCTTTTTGTGGTTTGATTTTTATCGATGGCGAAGCAGTAAAATAAGTAATCTATCAAAAAAAAATAATCATAATCTATCCATACATTTGGGAACTACAATACCACGACAGACGCAAGGATAAACATGTATATCAACCATATAATACCCCTCCTATATAATATACCCCATATAATACATTTGAGGCTTAAAGTCACGCGAACGAAGTCGCGGACGCCGGCTACTATTAATAATAATGTTACTTTTTTTTGGGAATCAAAAATTACAATATAAATAATCTTTTTTTTACTATGTAAATAATAACAAATTAAACTTTAACCAATCAAAAAAAAACAAAAAGACAATAGACAATAAAAACCACAATTTAAAACAATTAATTACCTACATAATTAAAATAAAACAATGAATTTTAAAATGTAAAACATGACATACATAGCATACAAAATGTATATCGCTTAATAAAAATATGAGGATTTATATTTTGAATGTATTTCAATTAGAGAGTTTTTTCTAAAGAGTTTCAATTGGAAATGAGATATCGAATGATGTTTGCCTAAAATGTTTTCAAATATCATTGATAAAGATATTGAATACCTTAGGACCAAGATGTGGGTACACCCCCTGTGGTACACCTGAAGAAACGGCAACGAATGTTGAACAAACGGTCTTAAATATCACTGCCTGATTTATATTATGAATGTAAAAACATGTCCATTAAAGTTCGTCCTATTCAAGTTACATTATCTTACTCTAATTAACTCAGTAGTAGGGTATGAGATATTTTGTCAGAAGCCTCAGAGAAGTCATTACACGACGTCAACCTGATTATTAGCGTCAATGACATTCACCAAACCATGGACTGGTTCACACACATTCGTTTCGACAGAACTGTTACTAATAAAACCGTGTTGTTCACCAAACAGACTTTTAAATATCTATATGTATGATATGCTAAATACATGTACATATACGTCATAAATACATAATTATAAATAAATATTAATATATTAAATTATTTTTTCGTACTAATTATAAAAAATGCATTCATATAAATACAAATTAAAAAAAACATCTAAAAATTAAAAAGGAGAGACTCGGGTAGGTCTTAAATGATCTACTTAAGTTTATCAATATACTATTCAAAATATAATAATAACGGTTTATTATTGAATTTAGCCTTTGATTTGATTGATATGTCTAGATAAACTGCCATGATAAGAACGTGTCGAAAAAATTGTGGCCAAATATTGGTCACCAAGAACACGCACACTAGTAAAGTAGTACTATGACGTTTGGCGTTTAGTTTTTCCAAACAACAGTCCACATTATTGTTGAATTCAGGTTAGAAGGGTGAGTGAGCCAGTGTGATTACAGGCATAAGGGACATAACATCTTAGTTCCCAAGGTTGGTGGCGCATAGGTATTGTAAGAAATGGTTAATATTTCTAACAGTGCCTTTGTCTATGGGCGTTGGTGACCACTTACCATCAGGTGGCCCATATGCTCGTCCGCCAAACAATGCCATAAAAAAAAAACGTTTGGCGAATGTCAAGCGTAAGTGTCACGCACATCAAGACAGTAAAGTTGTCTCGTTTGTTTGAGTTCTTTATGGTGCGACTATCTCGATGTACTTATAAATAATCTAAGTATTATACACCGAAATTACAAATCTATTTATTCTCAGATTTTATGTTACCTGTACCTTTTTCTTTACGACATAGGTATTTAAGTAGCTATAAATTTAATTACAAATAAAATTCACGTTTAATTATGATTGAATGTTAGTTTATATGCTTTTAGTATTTTTCAGAAACACTCACTATAGATAACGAAAATAATAATAGAATGTTGTGGTTAATACTGTTTTGTAAGTAATGATTTAATTTTTGGAATAAATGTTACATTATTTGAATATGTAAAATCATTCAAAATATATCATCAATAGCCCTTTTTTATTGTTAACTATAAATTGTTCGCTGTGGTTATAATACACGACTGACAATATTATAAATATTTATTTAGGAGAATAAAAAACCATTAAGCTTAAAAGTAAAAGTAATTATTAAAATGTAAACAATTGTATCTACCATTCTGAAAAAAAAAAATTATTATTCCGAAGCCTTTAAATGTGGACAACATTCGATGGTACGCCATTTTGATGCGAGATTCATTTAATTTTTTAAATTTTATTAAGCTTAAGACATTATCGTACCCGGTGTGTTTGTTCTTACAGAATAACTATATGGTTATTCTATCTGTCAAGATATTTAATTTAATCTGTTTAATAGCTTTAAATATCTTTAGTATTTTTGGAAGACAAATAAAATTAAAAAGTTGTGTAACATTGAAGATCCCAAAAGGTATAAAATAATTTGTTGTAATGTTTAGTGTTGCCAGGAATGTCCACCGCATATACTGTAAAACTCCAAGGCAAGGTTGAGATGGGCGAACAGATTTCAAATTTCTTGAAGATGCTTTACAGCCAAATTTCTGTAGAAAATAAAAACATATATCCGGAAAGTTATGGTATAAATGAAGATAAACAAATATCAAGAGATTTAGAAGTGCCTCTAATTCAAGAAATCATGAGTAAAAATGTGATTACTCACGTTTACGGAAACCACAATAAAAAAGATGAAATATATAAGAATGATAACAATATAAAATTATGAATTTGTTAATTAATAACCATTTGAATAACGTCACGAGTGTTATAAAAAATAAGTGGATTATTTTAAATTATAGAGTGCGTATGTATTTTACTGCGACATTTCAATAAAATAATAATAATAATAACATGTATTTTATTATAATACTATTTTTATATTCTGTTAATTTTTAACACCCCACCGACTACTTTTCGAGCCAAAGTGTGATCTTATAGGGGAAACCCTTAGGACGAACGTCACTCGGAGTCCGAGAGGACGCAAACTTCAAAGTTGAGTCTAGTACTCACACCCAGTGATGCGGTAAAGGCTAGTAGAGCCAGCAGCAAGAGACACAAAAAAGCGAAGTCTTGTTAATATTGTTCATGCGCTACGAACACAAGAAATATGTTTGAGTATGTCAACAGTGAGTCTTGTTGTTAGATTCCAACGGAAGTGAAGATTTATTAAGAAGAATAGAAGAAAGTCTCCGTGTCGAAGATAAACTGTTCTCAGAGCTTCAACATGTTTTAAATGACACTGTTAATTACTTCTTGACTCTTGTTCCAAATTCACAGTTTATGAAATAATGACGACTCCTTGGATCAAAACTTGCCCAAAGTATTTTTTTATTTACTTTTTTCTAAATATCTGCAGATACTAAAGGAAAATATAGGATACTAAATGAAAATCCCCTTCGTGTCCTAACCTTTATTTTTTTTCTTGTTGTTCAAGAAATATTAAAGAACTTAGTTATTTTATTTAACTAGAATTAAACTATGTTAAATGAGAATGCCAATACGATCTTGCGTTAGTTTTCAAGAGTGGTAGATTTTATGACGATAATTGTCAATTATCTTTATCTATGGTTTAATTTTTCATATGATTATATATCTCGTATTATATATCTCGTATTATGGATAAGGCTCGATCCGAGTAGAAATAATACACAACACAACGTGATAAAAACGATATATTTAGATGAATTATTAATTTAATATCACCATACAACAAAAGTGACAAACGCCCAAACTATTCTTCCAAATATTATTACAGTGGGAAATTGCTTATCTATGGAATTCTATATCTGAAAACAAAAAGTCATATCCAATCATTGGAGCATGACATTATCAAATAGTTGGAAATTAATTTTAACATATTAAAATTTAATAAATACCAACTTGAAATTTCTGGATTGTTAAGTTGTAACATCTACAACAAATTAAAAAAAAAATCATCTAAGAATTTACTTTAAATCGAACTTGTTTACATTGATTATTTTTGTTAACAGATTTTGTTTAAATAAGAGATCATAGATTTATAGATTATTTGGATATGTTTTTTAAAATAGGCGCTCAACTGAGGCATTGAAATAAAAAAAAAAATAAACAAAAAAAATATTTTATTAATAACGAAACTCGTATTTAATAATAAAAATTAACATACATATTTACAACAACAAAATATAAATACCAAATGAATCATACAAAGACGTACACATGAGACTAGGCCACAAATGTATTTAACAATCCTAGTTAGAGCTACAAGGTACCTCGTTAATAGTAAACATTGTAATTACCAAATGAAATATTTGTAATATTAAGTCATTTCTTAAACGTGCATAATATCTTTTAAATCTTTTCAGGATATGCACGAAGCTTAAATATCCTCAGGCATTTTTTATAATAATATAGTATTGATTATCATATCAGAAACATTCTTCCAAACTGCCTACCGTATTAATTAAAAAAAAAAACTGCATATGTCTTATAAAATTCCAACTATAAAGCTTTAATTTTTCAGTGTAGCAACACTTATTAGTAAATACTTCAGCTATTTAAATCCGTAACTTCCATTGCGTTTAAAATGTTTTAAATCGGTAAATATTTGTAACTAGCATTGCAATTTATCATCTAATGTACTTATATATATGGAATAGTTTGCGGTGCATCGCTTATAACACGAATCTTAGAAAAACTTCTCGACTTAATCACTACTTAACTATCGATACTAAGATTTATCGCATCATCGGTCAAAGGAACCAACAGACGTGATGTTATTTAAATTACGTCATAATCAAACATAAATTTATTTAAATTTTAAATTTTCGATGTTTTACGAACATTCACGATTTGCTCTTTTTATTCGTAATTTAAATAACAAATAACAAGATAGGAATCATTTGACAATAAATTTATTAGTGTTGCAAGCGCTACATTTTTCTTATAAAAAGTTTACCAGATCAAAAATTCATAATCAATCTATTTCAAATATAATCAAATATACAAGATATGAGAAATCAAATTTGAAGTAATTTTAGAGTAATAGAATTTCGTCAAGTTTTAATTGTTACACACAATGTCTTAAAAAATTAAAAGTCTTACTATCCTCTTTATCCTCATACTTAGGAAATAAATTTAAGTATACTTCGATTTTGAGCTCATTCCTCTGACCGGTGGTGTAATGTCACCTAACTTATACAATCAATTATAATGGATAGGCAATAAATATGCTACAAGATTTAAGAGAAAATAATTATCCACGCCGTCTCTACTATACTTTGAGCTTTTTCCATTAGTATCATATTATTCAATGCCTAATTTTCTAAACGAGTAATATCCCTTGAAATATCGACCTTATTACTTAAGTATAAAGTCGAAATATTATTTTATTACATTTTCAATATGAATTAAATCTTATGCTAAATGCAGTATTTTTTGAGGAAAAACATTTTTTTTTTTTTAATATTTTGAACTAACTAAAGGCATTGATTCTAATTTATTAGCTCCCAACACAGGTATGCGATCTGTAACATTTAATCTACACATTAGCATAATGTAAAACGTTCAAAAGTTGTAACATTCGAATACTAAAAATTTCAATACATTGTTTTTATTTCCAAATCGAAAATATTTAACTACTTTTTATACACTATATGAAGATGACACTATTATATTTTTTTAATAAATTTAGACGTACTCACTACAAAATGTTCAGCCAAATTTTTGACCACAGATAAAAATTATTACGAATACACAACTAATATGTAGATTAATACTGTCGTTACCATCCACAGATAAATAACTCACTCGAGACGGGTGGTAAGTTGAATGTGATTCAACGAAGGTCCGGGTTGTCGTTGATTTGTTTCTTAATACGCACGAGCATCGTCGTGTACCATTGGTCGAGGCGCGATATGCTGTCGTAAGTTTTAACCGCTTCGGTAAATGCGTCTATGTTCTGGTCTTCGAGGTGCTCGATCAGCTCCTGTAATTGACATGTTATTTTGTTTTATTACGAAATAGATAGACGGACGAAATTTAATATCTTTAGATTATATTATTTAGATATGCTGTATGATATATATAATGGTAAGTCAATACTTTATATAGCATTTCGGTTTGACGGGTGAGTGTCATTGTCAAAACATGCACAAGGGACATAACATGTCATAAACGCCTGATTGACGTTGTAGTGAATGGTTACCATTTCTTAGAATAGCAAAGTGTATGTGTGTCTGACGGACAGACAGGCTCCGTCTCGTCGTCGAGGCGGCGCCGGCTGCGTACCTTGACGAGCTTGCACTCCCGGGTGTCGGCGAAGGCGGGGTAGAGCGCGCCGTACTTGTCGAGCGCGTGCTGCGCGTTGAGCAGGTCGACGCACAGGTGGCACAGCGCGGCGCGGAACATGTACTCCTTGGCGCTGTACTTCAGCAGGCTGTTGTCCAGCGACGACTTCGCTATCTGGGACGATACACGAAGGACCACCGATATTACAAGCAGATTCGCACTGTATCGAAACGTTATCCTTGACAACGACCCAGTAGCGACCACGTAGCTACGTGCCATACCCGTTGCGTGTTAGTAGAATTGCCCCCTGGCCGGGGCTCCACCTAATGCTTTCCTTATATAAAAGTAGTGCCTTTTATTACAAGAAATTACAATATTCCTACTTTTTGCATCTCCATGGAAAGCGTTCAACTCGTATTGGGAGTGGTTGAAGCGGCGATTTCCCGTTTAACATTGAACTATTGACGTTACTTCAAAGACATAAAGTACCTTTTTCGTCGGAAATTTAAACAATGACTGAGTGGTATCTAGTACCAAGATTTGCAAAGACAACTACCAGTTTTATTTTTTGAGACAGAATCATTACGCTCCAAAAACATTTCCATAGCAATTTTCAAAAATTTAATACGAAAAAAGAAATATGAAACCTTCTTCTAGAAACTCGTCCATGTCAATTTATCCGAAAAGCTTACTTGTTCGTATATCTGTATGGCCTTGTCGTAGTGTTCCAGCTGTGCAGCATACTGAGCCAGCTTCAGCATGCACTTGTTGGCGGAGGAGGTGGACTCTTCGCCGCGGAAGTAGTCGGCCGCCTGCTCGTAGTGCTGCATCGCACGAGCTATATCCACGACCTCGGTCTCGTATAACTCCGCTATGTTCTGAAAAAAATTAATAAATAGGGGTGGACTAATTGAAAAAAAAGTATTTCTTGTTTTATTTATGATTAATACTATTGATCGGTACATAATATATTTCCTATAAAAGCTATTAAATCATCAAATATGAATACTAAATTAAATAAAAAAATCTATCTGTAAGAAAAATTTCATTTTACTTAAAATATCTTAAATACCTGATGCTGTTTCGCAGCCACAGTAAACCGACCCATGTCAGTGTAGATTTCAATCGCTTTCAGTAGACACGAGACAGCCTCTGTAATAGAAAACAAAGTTAATACAAATCGTATTCTTAAAAATGGAACAACTTTATGGTTACAGCAGTCAGAATTTCCCTTTTTTTTATTAATAATTGATATTTTGTCACTTTTTAATTACACACGGTAGACATGAAAAACAATGGTATCATCTTCAAAACTTATATTATAACCTATTTACACAGAATAAATTCCCAAAAAAAGCTACTCCAATTTCAAAAAACAAATAAACAACATTCGACATCGAACTGACGCGATATTAATAGTCGAGAGCTTGTACAATCTATGATATTCATTATGGATTGGCGTTTTGACTGTCAAAGAAAGTTTTCAAATGGCCCACCTGATAAATATTCACTACTGTCCATAGATATCGTGGCTGTAAGAATGTTTAATTAATCCTTCCACCACCAATACAACCCCAACCTTAGGAACTAAGGTGTCATCTTATGCCTGTAGTTACATTCATCCTTCAAATCGGAACACAACAATACTGAATATTACTTGGCGGTGGAATGTTGATGGGGGGGGTAATAAGTTAATAACCCAGACGGGCTTGCACAAAGCGAACCACCATTATCAATTTATAAAAATATTTATGGTATTAAACGAGAAAAAAAAAATTAAATATACTGAAACAACATTTTGAAAGAAAGTTAACTCTAAAGAAAGATTTGATAATTCGTAATATCGATTTTATAAAGGCAATAATGTCAATCACAATTGAATTGTTTCTACTACGCGACAATTGACATTTGACATTGATAGTTAACAATACCTAGTAATAATAATGAACAATTATATTAAATAAATAAATATTGGACAACATAATATACATTACTCTGATCCTAGAGTACTTGTGTTATGGAAAATCAGAAGTAACCATGGTGCCACAATAACCATGACCATATAGAAAATTATTGAACTTTTTCTACATCGACTCGGCCGGGAATCGAACCCGGGACCTCGGAGTGGCGTACCCATGAAAACCGGTGTACACACAACTCGACCACGGAGGTACCCAACTTCCAATTATATTGATATAAATGCGATAGTTACTCTGTCTGTCTGTCTGTAGGTCTTTGACATCTAAACCACCGAACAGAATTTGTCGAAATTTGATACGAAGCAAGTTGGAATTCCAAGGAAGGAATATGCTTTTCTATGCCATTGTAATAACTGATGACCAACACGTAAAACGCATGCTGAGCCGCAGGTGACAACGTATATTCATATCAAACTCGTGGATCTTCTGCGAAACTTTGCGTTTATTGAAAATAATTTTTTAGAAACTTCGAAACCTTATATTTCATTTCATTGAAAACTGCAAGTCACTCATCAACATTTGGCGCCAAGATTATGAAACCTTATTTAAATTAAATTTTTAATATGAAAAAGTGTAAATTAGTTCAGTTAGAATGGGAGTTTCTCGGTAACAATTTACTTTAATTTTTTTCTTACAAAGCTGTAGTACAGCTCTTTAACCGGGCGGTAACTTTATTTCGCTCTCTAAAAATAATTCTTTGTTAAATCGTAACGATTTAGTAAATTGCAATCAAGAATCCTCTTTAATTTTCTACACATCTACGGCTGGAGCTCTTCAAAATGAGACCGTAACCGATTTTTTATGTGCAGCTATCGTGACATATCCACTGGTACATAAATCGGCTTACGCTATTAATGTATCACACTACATTCAGTTAACTATTAAAGCAAAGCGTTATGGAGGGTCCAAATCTTACCACGAAAAAACCCTTAAACAGATTCTCTTTTTTCCTGGCAGTTTAAAAAAAAAACAGTGTTTTTCTTACAACATGTACATATATAACCGATAACAAAGATTACATAACGTTAATAATTAATATGATAACGACCCCAGTTTATACACAACGTTTATATCAAAATGAGTAACGATTAGATCATTAACCTTGATATATATTTCAGACTTTTCAGACTTGCTTCTGGAATTTGCAAGTCAAACCAATATCGAAGTCGACAATTAACATCACTTCAAGGATGTCTTTAAACAGTTTAATAATTTTAAAATTAATTACATGTAAACTGTCCAAGCTTATATACGTAAAAGAAAATATTATATAATTAAACATAAATAATCGCTGGTCGGGTAAAAACTAATTCATCAAAAATCCAAATTATCTTTTAATAAATCTTAATTATGTATATATGTTATTGTAAAAGCTCGAACTACGGTAAATCCTAAGATTTTGCCAGTAAAACCTAAGATTTACCAATTCTTAATGGTGTAATAATATAAAATGCCCAAAACGGTTTGCGATTCAAACTTTTGCGACCATTCTCTTAGTAAATCTTAGTATTTACATTTAAGGCACGGTAAACGTTGAAAAAAATCATGTCATAACGCGTTATAAAATAATATCCGAAATGAAAATAATTTAAATAGGTTAGGTTAGTTATTTAATTACTATCGTTTGTTACCCAAGGTTTTGACAAATAGTTACTTGAAATAAGTGATTAAGAATTACTCATTTTTTTATTCCTAAAACCAACATCTACCAGCTGAGAGCGTTAAAACCTAGCATATACTGAATTCGAATGGTAAAAGCCCGAAAAAATCGTAACATTTTAAGAAATACTTACATTTCCCAACTCATATCGGTAAACCCTAAGTACTTACTTACTCTTAAATCTTAGGATTTACCTTAGTTACCGCGTCTACAACAATACTTGCTTATTATTAAGATTTAAAATAAACTTAAATGCTTATATTACATACTAATAGTGTCTTTGACTTAAATGGAATAAACCAAATTAATACAAAAATGTTCAATACACAGTCTAATAAAGAAAAAAAGAGGACTCGACGAAGAAGGTTATTTGCAAAGAGTTTAACAACCTCATACAGTATTTTTTGACAGATTGCCATTCAACATTGTGCCAAGAATACGTACCTATAATATATGCATAGTTACGTACAATTGTTAAACATTATATAATAATGTGTAATACTTTTTATTTGAAACATCTCCCCTTGTTAATAAGCATCATCAAGATTATATAATTATATAATTGGAAACGAGCCGAGATGGCCCAGTGGTTAGAACGCGTGCATCTTAACCGATGATTTCGGGTTCAAGCCCAGGCAGGCACCACTGAAATTTCATGTGCTTAAGTTGTGTTTATAATTCGTCTCGTGCTCGGCGGTGAAGGAAAACATCGTGAGGAAACCTGCATGTGTCTAATTTCAACGAAAATTCTGCCACATGTGTATTCCGCCAACCCGCATTGGAGCAGCGTGGTGGAATATGCTCCAAACCTTCTCCTCAAAGGGAGAGGAGGCCTTTATCCCAGCAGTGGGACATTTACGGGCTGCTAATAAAATAAATAATAATAATAATTGGAAAATGAGTTAAAACTATCTGACAGCCAAATTTAGCGTCGCGCGCACTTATTGTTCAAATCAAATCGCATGCTAACCCAGTTTTCTGTTACTTACTTCCGTTCCTTTTCACGAAATCACTCCCACAATTACGGGAAAGCGAGAGGAAAGATGTTTCACATTATTAATTTAATTATGATTTTTTATCTAATTACCAGTGATAGAAATTTGTGCAAGCTCGACGCCCGCAATATTTTTGTTATATTTATTCGAATGTTTTTTACATTACTTTAACTATGACCTCAAAGAACATAAAGGGAGGTTTAAATAAGGAACATGTAATGATGTGCCACTCTAATGAGAGGAAATCTTGTATCTTTAAGTGCTCTGTGACGTGTAACAGAGGACGCAGACTAGTTGGCTCGATAAGCAATTACATTACATATAATTGAAAATAAAATCATTTTCATTATTTTTCATTCATTATAATTGAAATTAAACTTTTTGTTCTATAACTTTAAGAGTGACAGTGGTTGTGTTGACTTAAGCTTGGGCTGACCCTTAACAGTATTAACGCTAGGCGATAAAGCTCGACATGTCAATCATTAACTTTATTTCGACACCACCGTAATTAAATGTGCCACGTGAAATATATGTTTAGTACGTTTGTCACAGCGAGTAATGATACCATTCTGCTGATAGGAAATCTTCAAATATTGCGAAATATACCAAAATAATATTTTATATACGTAAGTGATTCTGTTTGTTGTCTTAAATTTACTTAAATTACGACGGGTACAAAAATAGATTGAACTTATATCCCATCTAATCAAGGGTGGACGAAGACGCGGGCTGAAACTAGTAAAGTAATAGTCTCTACAACTATAAGTACCACTGCTGATCAAAAGTCGCCAGCCTCAACAGAAAATTTGGCGCTTATTTTAGCACGCTCAATGAAATCGAGTTTTAGAAAACACCTGTGACAGAAGAACATCCACCACATGCGAGTATCCTCACGATATTTCCCCTCACCGCCGAATACTATAAACATTTAAAAACAAATTAACTAAAAGAAAACTTAGCAGTGCTTGTATTGAGATTCACATGTTTTGACCACGGAGCTATCTCATCTAACCATTGATAGAGCACTGGAGAAACCTTATCAAGACACAATGCAATAAGGACTTAATTATCAAGATCAAAATGAACACCAGCTTCTTACTACTATACTAATCATGACCGGTAAATCATAATTAATTACGGTAATTATGGTAATCATAGTCAGTCAGGAGAAACCTGGTGTTTGTGAGTTACGTAATATGTTCTTATCAACTACAATGCCCGTGGACACTCCAAAAGCTTTTTCTTCTAATACGGATATAACACAGTACATATTATTCTCGGTTCTTATATGTATCATGTATATACATTAAAATCAATAGTTATTGCCTAGCTGATCTATTTCTACCGCCAAACAGCCGTATTGTGGTGTTCCGGTTTGAAGGGTGAGTAAGGCAATGTAAATATAGGCACAACGGACTTAAAATGAAAGTTCCCAATGTTGGCGGTGCATTTTTGATGTAACGGAATGTTTAATATTTCGTACAGCATCAATGTATATACATTGGGCATTAGTGTTATCCTTTACCATTTATTATAAAAAAAAGGACCAGACTCATGCTATTCAAAAGTAATTTGGTTTTCTACAGTTCTATCCAGCAGTTTGGAATATAGTATTGTTCTTAGATATTACCTAGGAAAGCACGTGAAGTGGCTGGTTAGACACTCTCGCCATTAGACACTCTCGAATTGTAATCCTAATATTTTTCAATAATCAGCTAGCCAAAAGACCAGACAGTTTTATATACGAATTAATTGTTAATACTAATTATGAAACATGAAATATTGTATGATTATATTCGTATTACTAAATGAATAACAGTAGCCTTATTCACAAAGAAATAACGCAGACTTCGATCGCGATTATAATTCATAAGTTGATGTTTAATTTTAAATTTTAAAGCTCATAATTGTGGAAGGGTTTTTTAAAATATTCAATTGAAGTTAAAAACTTTACATACTTTTCAGTTTTGACACGCAACGTTCACGAAAACACGCTCATGGAAAGTACATACAAATACTTATCTAAGCTTTTGAAACATTGTCACACACTGAGTCATATATCGTTTACTTAACGTTCTTCTATATATATTTGACACGTTAAATATCTACCTAATTTTGTAATACATAACTGAAAAATTACTTAACCAGTTTACATAAAACATATACCAACTAGTATGGCAAAGTGAACATATCGGGCGTGTGGAAATTATTTCGTAATATTAATCAATTTGTTTTTTATATGATATTATTTAATTAGCATGAAAATTAGATATTTATTATTATATGAATCGAATTATTTTATATATTTTAGAGTAATAATAGTCATTTATTGTCTCGACTAACTAGGAGATTATGATATTTAACAAGAATTTCATCAATAATAGATAAAAACAATCCTGTCTTATGTAAAACACTTTAGTTAATAACCGATGATATCACACAATCATAGAAAAGCTTTCAAACTTTAAACCACTTTTTTATAAGGACTCATAAATAAATATTAATTAGATATCAAGAATCAGCACTCACCATTAGGATCACTCTTTTTGTAGCAATTGGAGGCATCGACAAAGTTAGTTGCAGCATCATGACGAACACCAGCCTTCAAATGCAGTTGTGCAGCAGTGCAGAAAGCCTGACCTGCTTGCGGCCATTTCTTGGCCATCTTAAAGAGATTTGCTGCCCTGAGGTAGCAGTCGACGGCTTCTTCGAGTTTGGATGATCCTCTATTAAAAAAAAAGTTGTGACATTCAGATTGATTTTATCAATGAATACATAAAAATATAATTTACTAGCTATCGACCCTGTCATTGCATGGGTGGAATTTATTCATAAAGAAAATGACATGTTGAATTTGACTTTGCCTGAAGACACACAATCAGTATTACCACACATTTTAGTCATATATATAATTTGTAAATTACCTAATGTTTATGAAGATAGGAAATTACAGTCCTTAGTCTCATGGAAAAGTACTGTGTAGAGTATAACATACAATAAAAATATGTTATGATATAAATGTCTATGTTGCTTTTGTAATTTTGTTTCAATCAATTGGTCAATCCTGTGTATGTAAGAGAATTTTAGTTGCACATGTGGTAAAATGAGATGGACTGATCTTATGTAGTAGGATTTATCTTTATCTCAGTAAAGGCACATTTATAGGTCATCTACCTATAGACTAGTATGAAGATGGCCTATAAATGTGAGGGAACCTATCCCTTAAAGAAAATACTGTTTATTGTATGTATAACATTGGTGCAATGTTTTTAATAAAATATATGTGCAATATTAAAATATTTTGAGATTGCCCTAAAAGTGGATTTAAATAAAGATTATTGACATTGTTTATTGATCATTATTCTAAAAGACTTTGTTTCACCCTAGTTTTAGATTTCATTAGAAAGCTACCACAGAAAAGGTAATGCAACAATTAATGTCAGTATTATATGATCTTTTGATTTCAATGGGAACACCAAAAGGTTTCAATTAATATTTACAATTATCTAAAAATGTAACACTTATATTTTGTAAGATAGACAGACATGAGAGGATAAATATATTTATCGACATTTGTACCTTAATCATTGTCGTAATTTTTTGCTTACAACCTTTTAGAACTGAAACCTGGCCTTATTTTTGACTTATGTTGTATTTCACTTTGATGACTTTGCAAAGTTTGAACAACTTTTACAAGTGTTTCTAAATATACAATACGGTAGTTTGTTGGATCCATAAAAGAAAAAAAATAGAATATAAAGATCATTAGAGCTAATATTAGCAAAATAATAAGAAACTCATTGTCCTCACCCGAATAATGAACCGAGGAACGATTTCGACGAATTTAACTTTTTCTCCGCCTCCGCAATTAACTGCATCGCTTTTTGCTCATTGTCTCCCATTTTGGGGCTTTTAACACTACTAGTTACAAAAATTTAACAATTCCTTGAACGAAATTAATAATTTATTGACAAAATGTCGTCACTCCTCCCGACTGAAAAATCCCGTCGCTGTCATCGATTTGTGCAATTTGTGTTGCCAAGTAAAAAAATTAGGTTTAAAACTTTGTACTATTATAAGGACTAATATACATATGCAGCTGCTGTTGATGTTCATTTTTTAGGCAAAATATTATGCACACATTACTTGCTGTAAAATAAATCATGCAGTACATATTCGCATAGCCATAAATAAATAATATCAATACAAGGCCTAGATTTAGTTATTTTGGGAGTGAGCACACTGGATACACCCTAGAGTGTCCACAAGAGAGGAGATCACTATATACATTTATACAGCAAAATAATATTCCTAGGTACCCTTCCCTTTGTCTAGGCTACTTCGACAAGTAACCACATATGATAACCTATTTTTTATATAAAGATTTAAAAGAATAATATTAAAGATTAATGACGAGTTATAAAATTTTATGACAGGCACACGAGCAATGGCCACCTGATGGTAAGTTGTGTGTGATTAGATTAATTTACATTGTTATTAAAATAACATATAAAAACAACCACAAAACTATTTACACCTTAATTTTATTACGCTTAATGTATTTACATAAATAATAACAAAGTGGACTAAACACAAGTCATAAACATTTTCAACATTTAACGTTAATGGGACGGAGGACGTACTTTAGAAAGTAGAACGTCGTACATGGAATAAGGAATCTTTGTCTAGGCTGCATTCACACATAGAGTCATCTGTAACCCTAATTTAACATTTATAGTCTATTCCAATCGAAGTAGGAAAAAGATAAACCTAAACCTTAAAAAACCTTAGATTTCGGTATTTTATGCGATTTTCTAATAACTCAGCTATATTTTGCAATACTAAGAGTTTATGATTAGTTTATTTTTCGCAATTCCATAATGGATCTCATATATTAAACAAGCTCTTGACCAATGATATCGCGTCAATTTGCTCTAAAAGTGTTGTCAATTCAATTTGGCTTTTCTCCTCTTATGGATGGAATAGCGTATAGATGTATACATGGAAGTCCAGATCGTAGGCGGCAGATAGTTTGTTGACTTAACTATTAGTTTGCATGTGAAAAGAAAGCCAAGGACGCCTTAGAATTTAGGGTCTTACTACGTAAATCTACCTTTCGATTTCCAAACAGAGTTCCAGGATTTATCCAGGTCAATATTCGCTAGAGCATGCAAGTAGTGAGTTGAATTTTTAAAATGTACAGTTGAACCAGTTGTTATAGCAGCTACAGCGAACATGTCTACAGCGTCATTACCGGTTATTTCAGAGTTATTATATTATATTCTTAGAATACAGACAAGCGAAATTACAAACCTTTTTTTGATGACGAGAAAACAATTTTAAAGTTTATAAAAAAAATAAGCCTACTACGAAATGGATTTTTCTTTATTGCCAAAAAGAACTCAAATAGTCTGTCTGAATTTCAGTCTGCTTTAGGTCATAGGAGTGGACTGTCTTCCAATATGGCAATTGTTTAACTGTAAATGATGGACGTTTTGGGAGGGAATTAAATTGTAAGTTAAATTTGAATTTGGGGATCCAACAGGCTGAACCGACACAACTATCAGGATATTTTAGGAGCAGTAAGTTAGTCAGTAGATCAGTAAAAATATTTCACCAGTTTTGATGAAAACTTCTTTGGAATTTAGAGTTTGTATCAGAGAACCTTTTAATAAGACCAAGTTCTGTGATAATTGGTAGATTATTGAAAGTGATCCAAAAGGTGTGGAAAAAAGAGGATTTGACTGAAGACTTAAGATAGGATGGGGGAGTCTGGTAAATTTAGAAGAACTGCCTAATAACAAGGATGGACTTTTAGAACGAGCACAGAATTGGGACAATCTTCTTAAATGATAAGAAGAAGAGAATAAAGGTAATGATTTTACCACAAAGTGGTCGCATAAAAATTGCCTTCTCAGTTGAAGTGGATATTCAAAACATTCAACTCCAGAGCGTTAATGGGAAAAGTCTACATAGCTACTTAAATTATTCTGAGGCATTTATATCGATTTTTTTTCAATTTTCCGAAACGGCCTTATTAAGTGGATGTAAGACAAAAAATCCATAGTCGTAATTACTACGAACTATTGCATTGTACTGTAGTTTAAGAGAATAGGGGTGAGCTCCCCAATGTTAAGTTTTTGACAGATCTAATATATAATACAATATCATCAGCATATAGGAGAATGTTACAGAAGTTATTAACAGCCACTACGAGATCGTGGGTATAAATTCTGTAAAGCAGAGGGCTGAGGACTTAACTTGGCGGGGGACCTTTCCAGACGAATTTGGGAGAAAAGTACAATTTGGATGTTTAACAGAAATTGTTTTGCAAAATAATCCTCTAAAAATAAGTAATCCCTTATGAGATACTCAGCTGAGGTTCAGAATGATCGACATCCATTATTTATTATCTTTTGTAACTTAATAACTAATATACTATAATCATAATATACTTACCGAAAACGAATTATGTCCGTTAAACTCAGAAACTATAAAAACTATTTTTTTCCATCAAAAGCTAATGAAAGAATTGTAAAAAATGAGTATTTAAACACAGATAACTCAGAAACACTTGTGTCAATCAAAGCTAACACAAGCGAAAAAACATGAATTTATTATTTTGTGTTTTGGCTCTTCCTTTCAAACTTCACACATAGTGTTGCCATTTGACAAGAACTTGACTGTGTAATGACCTTCCAACATTCGAATATCAAAATAACGTTAAAACAGCTAGCAACTAGCTTTACTGTAGCGCCATGTACTGGTGAGTTACAACAAAGTACATATTATAAATCTTCTTCATGAACAAATTAAGCGTCAAAATCAACAAATGTCAACTATTACGGTGATCGGCCCAACAGTGTAATAATTTGAACTAGCAACATTAATTTTAAATATTAAATACTCAAATAAATAACATATTATTATAGTAACCGTTATGATTGTACGATTTAAATTGAAAAACTAACAATGCTTTTATAGATACATTACTTAGCATATTGTTAGTGGAGGTTTGAAAAAAAGGTGGTATAAAAATAAAATTGCCAATTTATTTTTAATTTAGTGTATTATAATACATAATTAACCGCTTCTATTACGGCCCAACAACACACACATTTTAAGCTTTATATGGATTGTTTTCTATAAATAAAAAATGACTGATTTCACTTCAACTTTTATAAAAACCAATATGAATAATAGTGCAGAATTAATTTTCTCCTTTGAAATACATTTAATAGTCATAAAATTATATTTTACATAGCCGAGGATTTTTATACAAATTTTATGGAAACGGACAATTAGAAAACAATCCATTTTTAACAAAAATATATATCTCGTCTATACGGGTATATACTTACTTACAAATATAGGATTATACGTTAGAATACCTCTTGAGTAAATGGTAAATCCACTTACGATAATTAGACAAATATGCTTGGGAATAAATTGTCTAATTATCTAAGTTAAGACTTTATACCGCTAAATGAATTATCAAGAAGCTAAGTATAACGTGCTCGTGAACATTCTTGTAACATTTGCTTGATATTGCTAAATAACAGAAGTCTACTTTATACTATTAGTTTAGTTATCTAAGAATATTTTTTAAATAACACTTATTTTAGCTACTGTTGTGATACACCCAAACAGATTACTTATTAGAATACGATCGTTCCTATATTCGTCATAATCGTAGAACAATGACGGATACCTTGTTTTGTTTGTGTACACCATAGCAACCATATACCAGTTATTTAATCCACATTAAAAGATAATGTGTAAGTTTTCTGTTAACCATAGACATAATCTATGGTCAATAGAAAACTTACACATTATTTTTTACGATCAGTATAATCCCGTTCAGGAGTCGTCTTCGTTCTACAATTTTAACGAATTTAATTTCATTTACTTATTAAAAAATCCATCTCGATTGTATAGACTACAATATTTTTTCATGTTTGCCGTAATACATAGTAGGTTTTAATAGTATTGTCATTGGAACAAGAGGTAAATATATTTTAAGTAGAAAACGCTAATCTTTTACTGACATCACTACAGTTAAAAAAATATGGGTGAATGAACGCACCTCGTGAAGGCTGACACTGGACCCGAGATTAAAACGAACACAAATAAATAAAAAACATAAATGAAGACTTAAATCATTTTATTTATTTTATAAATAAACTAAATTGGATATCTAAAGGCACGACAGCTAGCGTATAACAGCAAAGGATATTTACATAAAAGATAAATGATTGAATAAAATGTACAACTTAACAATTTCCATGAGTAAAATAAAATAAAAAAAGAAGAATATTTCGCTCTTAAAATAATATACTACCCGTGCAAATAAAGACTGGGCTGAGCCGCCTCGCGGTGCCGCCGCCTGCTCACGCCGCCGGTGTGAATAGAGATAGCGATAGTGTGCGAGCAAGAGGAGAATAGAGGCGTCATACCCCGTCCCATACTTTATCTACGCGAGTATTCAAAATAGAAATTCCCTATACAACTATACAGCGAATTCCGTCTAAAACATATCAGTCGAATCCACTATAAATCACAGTATAAATTAATCATTATGGCTGAGCTGTAATTATAAAACGATTCATACGGCAAGTCTTTATTAAAACCTGATATTTTTTTTTCATAACAGCGGATACACAATTTTAATAAAATATTGCACAATAATACTACCGAAATCTGCTTTCATACATTCAATTGCAAATGATATTATATATCATTAATTTTTAATCTAAACCGAATACTAATAATATTCATAAGTAAGCTATAGGGAACAAAGTACTTTGATACATTTATTAGACATTTGAGCCGACACCGTAAAAATACAATTTTCTTAAGATATATATTTTGTTGTTAAATGTCTAGTAAAGGCAGCAAAATAAACATCTACTATGTAAAAAGGTTACATATTTACACAAACTACTGTGTCTCGTACTGAGTTTTGAACGTAATCATTAAATTCTATACCTAATATATTGAATATTTTAATAAACAGCTACACGTATTACATGATCAGTAAATATGTATCTTAAACAACAATTTCATTAAGCAGTAACATTAATTTGCCATTTAAAAATCACATTACTACCATTTTTACAACAACTATATTAGAGGTAAATAATAAAATTTAAATGGCAACATTGTAATAAACTAGTTACGATTGAAAGCACTCATAAGACAAAAATAATAAGGGATTAATACTTCGAAATATATGACAGTCTTATGAAAACAATAAATATCACACCAATAATATATGACTGACTTTTTATAATTTATTATAGTTTATATATTTTCAAATTTCTCTTTGCAATTTTTAAGAAAATACAATAATCGATTTATGCTTTAGTGGTGTTAACAAACAATGTATTATTACGCAACTGTTTACAATAGACATATTTATTATATATAAGAGCGATTTTATGAAGATACATAATAGCAAATAAAAACCTGGCAACACAGTAAGCACCTAGCACATGATCGACAGCCATATTGTAAAATGTACACCCGTAATATCTAATTTTATAACAATCTAATACAGTAACTATACATAAGTTAATACGTTACATTTAAAGGTTGCCACAGATAAAAAAATATATCGTAATCTGCGATATCACTTATTTAATATATAAGTAATTTTTTATGAGTTTTATGTGTAGCAACCTTTGTAATTAGCTTTTTTTTCTTTAACGTGATTTAAGTTAGATATAAAGGGAATAACATTTCAAATTTCGACGTCCTAAGTGAGATAAGTTTTTAATTATTTCAAACAGACCTATCGAATTTAATATATAAATGGCTGTACCATATCTCATTACGAAATCATAAATGCTGACTATGTCAAAAGGTAGGAATGAAAACTATATTATATGTTAAACTGTAGATAATGATACAATTTTGTACGTACTTGGAATGTGATGTTTAGTTGTTTTTTTTTTTTTTTTGGTAAATAAAACATATAGCTACGCACCGTTTCATAAGAATTTAATTTTATTTAAAATAATTAATTACAGAAGCGAGATGACTATAATTGTAAAATTTCCTATTAAATTAAAAGTTTAAGAAGAAGGACAGAATATATATAATATATAATTATAGATAACTTAAATTCAAAGCAGAACTTAAATCAATTTATTAATTTCATTTATTATCTGTTTCTTTTCAAAGAAACGCTATGATTCAATTCGTTAAAAAAAAATGAATTGATGAAATATTGTATATTTTATGTGAACACCTCATAATTATGAAATTCGACATAATCTAGGTAAAAAAAAAAATATATGTAAGAACTACCTACCTGGTTCACAAGTCAGCTACGATACGATTACCGTTCAGAACCCTTCTAGTAAACCGAAACTAAGCATGTTATGTATGTACATCGCTGAAACACTACGTCACACACATTTGTTATCTGTGACAATTATAATCTGTGACTACATTAAGTAAACATAACCTCACGGAGCCGCGCCGACGTTGCTGCAGGGCGAGGTTCCGAGCGGAAGGCCGGTCGAGATTGTATTGATTGAAACGATAAAATATTATTAAATATGTTTTGAGCATAATCTATAAAAAAGCCGCATTATAAATAGCGTTGCGAATTTAATTTTGTGCCAATATTTATCAGAAGACTTTGATAGAAAAGTTTAATATAATGGAGAGTTTTCGTTGAATTCCAATAAGCAAAATATTTTATATACGATTATCAACTCAATCTCGAAGGCTATAAGAACTCAAACTCTTATACGACACGTGACGTTTAACTGAACTGGTTGGCGGGCTGCGGGGGGAGGGCCGGCCGCATGGGGGGCATGGCTCCCATCGGCATCATGGGGGACGAGTTCATTCCCATTACCATGGCCGGTTGTTGCTGGAATTTACGAAAAAATAGTTTAAATTACTTATATATTTATATACGAAAAATTGATAATGAAGTTTTAAAAAAATACCAGTATCAGTTTATAAAACAAGATGGCGCTCAACGGCAACATGAGATGAGATACCATGACCGACTGCTAATCAGTTGATTAAAAAAAAAATACTGTCGTCACATATCTATTTTATTTTAGAACAGAAAGATAGGAAAAAAGTACGCGTTCAAAAAATCCACACTAAATACATTTCAAAATTGAATGCCAAGAATCATTCAATGATTTAAAATAGATGAATGAATGAATTGTGTAAGAACATAGCACACATGATCGTAGCCATGCTGATATCACACACGTGCATTCAACGCATTCGGTCATAGAAATGTACTTTACCTGAGGCGAGGATACGTCCTGTTTAAACAAATTAACAATTTATAAGTTCAGTTCGACTGATCAAAACTTTAATCGAAAAGTTTTAGCTTATTAATTATACAACAAATTCTTATTAAAAAAAAACATAGCTCTAATATTTCTAACGGTGGAAAGACTGTTCGAACCTGGAGAAAACTAATAGCAAATAAAAACAAAAAAATAGCAACTTACCAGAACAAAATGCGGGGGGTGATACGTATGGGGTAATGTATGGGGCATTGGTGGCAGAGTCATGCCGGGACCCTGGAAAACGCAAAATAAAAGGGATGCTGGCATGCTACGGGGAGTTCGTTGCAAATAAGAAATAAAAATAAAAAGAAACAGATATTTGCAATGCAAGAAGCAACAGGAGTAGACGATGGACGACCACCAGAGCATTGACAACGAAAACAAAGAATAAGCGTTTTATTCAATAGCAATGTCGCTTGAGAATAGTTAAACATTGAAAATCGGTATTCCGTTTTTAAATAATGACATTTACGATTAGATTAGATATCGGTTCCTTTTCTTAGTTCAAAATACGACATAGTATAATACTAGTATAGATGCCACATGTGCTTTGGGTACAGATTACAACAACTAAAGAAAAGGTGCTTCCATCTAAGAAAAGTAAACTTTGTTCATTGGTTTGTTCAAAGTACACATAATTACTGGGTGACGCTGGCTAAGCTTACCATGGGTCGGTAGCCGGCGCCCGTGGTGGCCTGTATCGGCTGCGGGCTCCAGGCGGCGCCCGGTTTCGACGCGTTCTTGGGGGAACTCCACTGCATCGGTCTAGCACGAGACAAGCATGCGTGCATTGGGATTACATTCGGATGTTTAAGGTGTAGATTTCCCCCGAAAGGAAGCAGAAGAATAAATGTAACCAAAACTGTACCAAATTTTGTCCAAAGATGAAGGAAGTCGGGAGAAATCGGAGTCAAAAACATCAGAACAGACTAATCTAACAATAAAACACGTGAAAGCATCTACATGTAATCATACCCGTCTCGTTTCAACTACAACCGTCTTCGGAACTTATACTTAGCTGTGAATCTACTTCATAAATAATAATTCAAACTTATGTGAATGATCGTGATACTATTCTACTTATATTTAAAAAATAATCTACGGAAAAAATTATCTGTCAATTTTTTTTCAACAATATAAAAAAATAAGTGCACGTCGATGCTTTCAAGAATATTATTGATATAAGACGTTTTACTTCAAAAATTTATAAAACATTCTTATACATATAAATCTACATAATATTCCTCAATGATGATTTAAACCTAAAAAATAATGATTTCACAAAAACATCACTTGATAATGATCATAAGAATTTTGATTAAACTAGCTACTAAATTCAAACTCAACAATAAGCAATCTTCGGTACCTCCTATGAATGATATTTAAGTTAAAATTCATCATAGAACATTCCAGATAGACCAAGACTCGCATTATTATATTTTTGACAATAAAATTCAAGGACTTCATTATTGTTGTCCAAAATCTGTCTTACTTGCTTCTTTTTAGCCGACAATTAGAAAGAGATAGCAATATCTTTAGTCTCGTCCGAACTAATCTAGTTTAGAGATTTTGTACAACACAATAGGCATCAATAGATGCCTCAAAAGAGGTTTTGAATTTTATGAAAAATTTAGAGAAACTTGGTTTACACACTACAAAAGTGACTACAATTTTGATACTCACTTCTGAGCGGTGGCTGTTTTGTTGATAGTGAGGTTGTTAGCGAGCTGGGCGAGGGACGAATCGAGGTCACCGGTGAGCACTTTGCCCGGTTGTTGCTGCGGCTGTTGCTGTCCTGGAAATTTTCAACACCACTATGACGAACTATTTAAGATTATTTTTATAAGTGATTAACTTTACGCTGAGTCATACAACAACAAATATATATTAAACAATAAAAAAAAAATTAAAAAAAAACTAATAATAATAATACTTTAAATTGCCAAGTTTTGCCATAGATTAATAACTATTAAAAATATAAAATAATGGATAATGCAGCTCGGGATCGGATGTTAAATGTTGTCGGGGTACAATTAAACATCTCACCATGCTTGGTTTACAGTTAAATATATATACAATATTTCACAAAAAAATAGCTTTAGCTCAACAATGTAAATAAATAAAAAACCACGATTACTTAAAAAAAAAAAACATGTCTGAAATAAAAAATAATAAACAAAAATGCTATTATTTACAACACAAGGATAAAATGGCTACGAAATTTACAAATATTTACAAAAAATATATATTATTAATGTTAATGGCGGTGATGCGCAGTGCGGCGAGTACACTAGGAACAGATCGTTCAAGCGCGTGCCCTGGAAACAAGCTAACGAGGCTAATTTGACGAACCATCGCCGGTTTTATGTTCAAAGAAGAATATCTTACACTTAAATACAATTATATCATTTTTATTTCAAGGGAAACTGAATTCTTGTTATTAAAATTTCACAAAAGTTGCAGTATTAGTTCCAAACATATAACCGGTAGCTAAATCATTCCGTCTAAACACGTATCGAACCCATAGCTGCCATTGGCATCATCGGTTGCCGCGCAGGCGACCCGAACATCATCGGCTGGGACGACATCGGCATCGACATCGACATGACGTCACCGAAAGGCTGCGCTCCCATCGGCTGAGGCTGCTGCGTAATCGGTTGCGATTGGTTCTGTTTCGCCGGAGATCCTCCGAGGGACATCCGCATGACGTCTTCGAGGTCATCGAACGCGGATTTGGGTTGCGGATTGGGGGGAGGGGGACGGGCGGGGGAGGCCGTCATCGGTTGCGTAGGATCCCCCATGCCCATGAACGGGTTCGCGGCGGCTTGCACAAGAATATTCTAGATCAGTACACAGATAATCTAGAGGGTACATCATTTTATAGCAATACACAACAATCGTACAAATTACCCATCACCAAAGAGAAGAAATTACTTTTAATTAAAATTGCAATCAGTGGAGAGTCGTCATGTGCCTCATAATATGTCACAAAATTTAAAAAAGAAAAAATGAAGTATGAAAAGTCACAGAGATTCAGTTCGGCGCGATCACATGAGGACCCCCGCGCTGCGGACAGAAAGCGCCTCACCTGCGGAGTCGGTGTTACTGAAAACGTTAGTGAAGCTAGCCTCGGACACGAACGTGGTGTTCTGCGCGGCGGCCGGGAAGGCGGCGAACCCGTTGCTCTGCCACGCGGGCGCGGCGGGCTGCGGCGCCGCTAGAACGGGCGGGCCGGCTCATCGCACGCGCGCCGGCCGGGCCGGGCCGGGCCGGCGAGCGGCTCGTTTTTTTTATTTTTACGTCTTTGTTGACCTTTTTATACTAAATTACTCGGTTTAGCCTGATTTGTATAAATTTTAGCTAGCTTTATATTTTTCTTACGAAGATATTAGGTAGATTACCACTACACTGGTACTATTATTATTATTCTGAACACAAAAATAATGATTCTAATAAAAGTTCCTGAAATTCGTTTAACCAGACAAAATTGAGCTTCATAAAATATAGAGGAGTTTTAAACATTCGAATTTCTTTACAAGTACAGTACTTAATTTCTTCTTTAAATTAAACAATCAAAAATATATCATTATATTTGTATAACTTACAATAAATAACTAACTCCACGCTTTTAACGTTCGTGTAATCTTGAAGCGAATAATGTATCTAAATCTATTAATTTATACCTATCAGAAGGTAAGCAAACCTATTGATTCGATCAATTTACTTCAGACGTTGTAAACAACAGTACAGTAACAGTAACACTAACGGGAAGTGGAAAATATGTATAAACGCATATCTGTCGGTGTCCAGGTGGTTTTTAAAATTAATAAATTTCTTAGATATAGTGCAGGGGGTTTACTGAAAGCGGGTGCTTTTATTATACAGTGTTCGTGTGCAACATATTTAGAATGTCCATATCAACAATTTCAACCTCAAACATTATGCAGGAAAGTTCATTTTCCTGAATTTTGGACAATTTCTGACATCGACATTTATTTTGAAAACGTGCGTCCAGTGCGAATCGTTACGTACGGAAATAGTTAGATCGTCATATTTCATAACGGCAGGTGAATAGATCACAACGTCTACATCCTACCCGAAGAGGTCCCGCTCCCCGTGTAGTTTTGGAATAGTTTACAGGTCGGCCCGACGGGGCGGGCTGCGAGGAGACTCACCCGCGAACATGTCGGCGAAGGGGTTGCCGAGCGCCAGCAGGTCGTCGGACGCCTTGGCGGGCGCGTCGGCGGGCGCCGGCCCGAACAGGTCGGCCGCGCCCCCCGCGCCCGCCGCGCCCGCCGCGCCCGCCGCGCTCGCGAACGGGTTGCTGGCCGCGCCGCCCGGCGACTGCACCTTGTTCTGCGACACACGCAGCGGAATGTACTCCCTGAGCGCCGCTCGGGCCGCGGTCGAGCCGTCATAAGGCGAGCGCATACTTTGACACATTTTGGAGCACACTGCGCTCCCCCACAGTGGAAATGAGAAGTGATAAAAATCTACATCTGTTCAACCGCGGAGGCGCGCCCCTCCACTTTAAATTTTATCGGCGTGCATTAACAAATCCGTAATCCATAACAATGTTATAAACGCGAAAGTAACTCTGTCTGTCTGTCTTTCACGGCCAAACCACTGAAGCAAATCTGTTAAAATTTGGTAAGAAACAAGCTTGAGCTCCTAGGAGGACGAAGGTAACTTTTTATGCCTAGCAGCAGACATCCAATCCCTACAACGCGAGCAAAGCTGCGGACGACAACTAGTTTAATTTAATTCTTCTATATTTATCTTTGCATTAGTCATCTCACGCACACTAAGACATGTTGTAAACACGAGCGTCACACAACCATTAATGCACGTCGACAATAAATTCAAGATCGCGCCTTCGTGATGTATCCAAATATATCCTATAACATAAAATGAATAACCAAATCCCAATGAAAAGAACGGCATCACAGTTCCAAGAGCTGAATACATACAAAATGACATTTTCGCAATGATATACAAATAGCAAAAATATGAACAGTTGAGAAAGTTTTATAAGCCTTATAAGCTCTTTTAATTAAGGTCAACTTAGCACAATCGATATTGGCAATCGAAAAAAAAAGTAATTATAAATCCATCTCAACTTAACACATATACAGGATGTTGCAAATATGATATAAACCTTACAAAAAAACGCTTGAATGAACCACATCGTACCCAGAGACGAAATAATGAACGTTATAATATATAAAGCTAAACATAGTGAAGCGAATTTCCCAGACCCACGCGACGACACGGCCTTAGAACAAAGCTATACCCGATATGAGACAGAATCTTACAAATTGCTCCGATATCTGAGTTACGTCCTCCTCACCGGTCAATTCTACGCCCTGGTATAATTGTACCTGTGAAATTTTGCATTTTAATTTATATCTAAAACTATATCTCAAACTGATACAGTTACCAGCTAATAATTATAATCTTTAAGTATTTTTTTTTTCGGTAGTACCGCCTGTATCATTATATCATCTTAAAATTCGGTACATACGACTTTGCATCTCTAGAAGGATTCAAGAATCTCTCAGTAGTTCGCCCCACCGCGCCTACTCGGGGAACTCAAGAGCTACAACGGCGCTATCTCCAACGCAGACGCCGCCTGGCATTACCTTGTACTGGTTCATGGCGGCCTCCTCCTCGGCGAGCGCCTGGCGCCGCAGCGAGTCGTCGATGAACAGGCCGCCGTTGTGCGTCTGCTCGGCGGCGTGGCCGAACGACGTGGACGTGGACGACAGCGCGCCCATCACGCTCGCCACGTTCTTCTGCGCGCTGCGAGGGGGGGGGGGGTCGTTTAGTGATTCGGCGCTGAGCACATATATATTCTTATTTAGTTTTCTTATAGATGAGCAGCCTGCCCCCGTTTAAGCTATAAAATAACATTCTACTGTCGAATTTTACAAGTGGTATTAGGATGCTCGTTGGCTTACCTAGCAGTCTGTGTGGGCGTGTTAGCCGCGGAACCTTTCTTGCCTTCCAACGTCGCGAGATGACCCTCCAGAGCATCGAGCAGACTGCTGGGCGCTTTGGTAAGATCTGGTATATCACCCTTGTCGATACCGACGTTTTCTGCTACCTGAAGAAATAAATGAAATATAATTTAATTTCGAATATAAGTTAGTAATACTAATATGTAATCTAGTCAATTTTGCTTCAAAACATATAAAAACGCTTATTAGATTTTTTTACGAAGGCAAGTCCCTTCATGTTAAATTATTTATCGGCTTTAATTAGATTGAGTGAAATAAGCTCATGCGTACGGAATATTTAATGTGCGAGTGACGACTAAGACTACAGATAGCAAAAAAAATATCGATTATATTAGTTAAGTTTATTTTATTAAAACCGATAAGTGTACGCCTTCGTCAGTGAACAGACCAATATAATATAATAATCTGTAGCACTGTAAATTTCGAAAATTCCAAATGTTGAAAGGATGACGTATGACGTAGATTGACACTCGTTGGTACCGTTAGCAAAGCATTACTATCGACTATTTATTTTTGCATAATACACGCGTGTCCTACACATACGATCAATTGTTTCACTAAATACTAGTAAAGTTAACCAGAGTCCGTTATTGCGTTGATGCTAGTAATATTTAACAATAAAACTGGTGTTATATAACTACTGAAACTGACCTTCAAAAACTCTCCAACTCTATCCATCCTGATAAGGAATTTCTTATAGAGGTCGAGAGCATCCCGACAGTTCTTTTTGTTCATGTCAAAGTACTTCTCCAGAAGATTGATAATGCCGTCATTGTAGCAAGCGAACAATCTGCGGAAAAGAATCCCAAAATCTTATAATGTGTCAGAAATAAAAAAAACGTTTTTAGTTATTCTTTCGTGAACGCTACTTTTATACGTTTTTCCTTACCAAAAACAATTTTATAAGAACACGTGGAATTTTATATGATCTATATAGTTTGTTTTGTAATAAAAAACAATGACTTATGTTAACATGAAATTCATTTTATTGGATACATTCTTTGGCACGAAACGGAAGATGAATTGGCTGATGTCACCCAGTCGACCATTTAATAAACTGGCCAGGCGTTTCATTGAATGGCTAATTTATCTAGTTAGCTGCGACATAAGTGCAGGACCTCTCAGCAGATCTTACCAGCAAAACACAGCAGTTTTGCTGGTAAGAAGTAGCTCACCTGATGAGATCTCTAAACAGCAGCATGAAACACATGTTGATGACACCGTTTGTGAGATCGTTGGCGGTGCAGTCGAACTCGAGTAGCCCGTCGAGCTGGGCCTGCAGCACTGGCAGAGTCTTGAGTAACTTCTCCGCGTTCATCATGCGCAGGGAACCTTCCTCCTTACTGCAAACACGGTTCAATTTTCAGTGTCTCTATTTCGATTAATTTGAGATTATTTATATTTAACTCACTAACGCTACAATAAAACCTTTTTAGGCGAGATGAGGAAAAGTTACTTAAAAAAAATATTCTTCTCTTGTGATTAAGTTTAGAGCTTTATACCACGTACTGCTCTATTGTGGATTAGTGGATACATATATGTTAGAATTTAATTGGGAAGCAGGTTTCCTCGCTATATTTCCCTCAACGTCGAGCTCAAGATGCATAATTCACATATTAATATAAACACATATGAAGCGCATTCTGTATTGTTGTGCCATAATTGAACCCGCAACCTTCAATTAAGATCAACGTGTTGCAGCCATCTTCTCTATTTATTAATAACCATGTTATGTTTATACATTACATATACATTAGCAGCCGTAAATTTCCCACTGCTGGGCTAAGGCTTCCTCTCCCTTTGAGGAGGTTTGGAGCATATTCCACCACGTCGCTCCAATGCGGGTTGGTCGAATACACATGTGGCAGAATTTCGTTGAAATTAGACACATGCAGATTTCCTCACGATGTTTTCCTTCACCGCCGAGCACGAGATGAATTTTAAACACAAATTAAGCACATGAAAATTCAGTGGTGCCTGCCTGGGTTTGAACCCGAAATCATCGGTTAAGATGCACGCGTTCTAACCACTGGCATGTTTATAAGAAAATTATAAATTGTAAATAAACTCACCCCCTTTTCACCTTGCAGAAGTCGAAGGCAACCGTTCTATAGGAGAGTGCCTTCTCGTTCAGGTATTTGGCGTATCGCCGGATAAACGGCGACATATCATAGCCTAAAGTTATACAGACTCATTAAACATTACCATACGATTAAACATTACAAACACATAATGAGGTTTTGCTAAATGATAACTTTTTTTACTATATTCTGTATTACGTAAGAATGAACCTTCGAATAACTAAATTTAAATTATAAAGTTTGAATTATGAATACGGGGATGACATATAAAAACTCCATGGAAGCGTTTAGACGACACATAAGAACATAAAAAAAAAACAAATCCGTGCAATGTGTACGTGCATATTTTATCTATATAAGTGCATAAACTTAGGTGTACCTACGACCTATATAAAATGACAAGGTTATTGCAACTATTATGAGTCAACGAACAATTATCTGCTGTTTACATTCAATTGGCATATAATTTATTAGATTTACGGCTTCATTAAAAAAAAAATAATTACTTTATAATATCACTGAACGTAATTGTAAATATATATAACAAAAAGAAAATAATTTCAAATATCTGACTAGTGAAAAATTATCAATCATATCAATTTAAATAAAAAGTAGACAAAAATGTCTAACCAAAGTCAATGTCTGATTTTCTCAAAATAGCATTTTCGAAAAACGTAACGGCAAGCACATACATACCTACAAATAAATTTGAATAATAAAAACCACGCAATAATGAAAATTTAAAAAAAGAACTCGCCGATGAGAATTAAATTTAAAAAAAGAATTAAATTAATGGGCATAAAAAAAAAACAAGTGCAAGACTAAGACATTTGCACCCACATCCAAAGCGTGTTCTGCTTCACACATACGAGCACATAACAAAGCGGCCATATTGTTTCAACTCACCGATCCGGGCCCCGGCCGCGCCTTCCCGTTGCGATAAGAAATTCAAGTTAGAAAAGGATATTTGATAGTGAATATGTGAAATTTTCAATCAAGTACGGAAAATTTATGTGCGGAAACCAGTAAAATTTAAAGCGCTGTCATGCTCACACATTAATATTCTGTAGAATTAAAGAAGACTCTTTCAACTACTATATTCATTTCGATTTGCTTTCAATATTTATCACAACGTAATTTGTGGTGTCATTTTACAAGATTCATAAGAAGGAATTGAACGTAACTAACGTTCAAATTATACTGAATCAAAAAAAAAAGTTTCATGTTCAAAAAATTAAGAAATAAAAGTAATCGTTTTTTTTATTCAAATGCAAAGCGATTCATTTGTTAATTTGTTTTAACATTTATGTTAAACATAAAAACATAAATCGGCAATTTTAATACGAGTATTAAATAGCATAATTATGTATTAAAACTTTACATAATACTAAACTGGTTGCACATTGTATATGCATCATAATTCAATGAAACGAAATTGTAATTATATAAATATAATAACCAACTAGAATTTAGTCAAAGGAATATGCAGTTATCGACATGCAGTGCTTAAGTTTTTTTTTTTTTAGATATTACGTAAGTGACAACAGATCTTGTTTATACATCATGCTCAAGTTATACAGCCAAATGTAAATATTATTTTAATTCCATATTTAAAATATACTTTAATAGAACAAAACTGACACATATTTAAGGAACGAAAAATTTTTCTTTAACGATAACGATAGTTAAATAAGAGGTCAAAAAACTCTTCCACTATAATGTTGTATCTAAGTACATAGTTACTGGTTTCCAAGCACGTAAATATTAACATTACTATGATAAATAACAATGTATTCAATAACCGTCGGATAAGTAAGACCAATGAATCATTAACTACATAGTAAGTGTGTAATTAATTGCATTTTTGTTCGTATTTCAACAATTACAATGATTAATGCTGCAAATATAATATTAATGAATATTCATTGTTTTAATTTAGTGGCGCTAAAATAGTTTACTATATACTCTCGAATAGGGTTGCCAGACACTAAAACAGAAAACTGCAATAGTTTAAGCCGGACGTATGAGAAATATTGAAGGTTTAAAAGCTTTGGCGCACTCTAGGACAGGCCTATGTCTAAGACTTGATGATAATTATCTGACAATGATATTGCCTTAATAGTCAGACTTATTATTTAAATACTAAAATTGTTTTAAAAACTCCACAGTACGGTTGCAAAATTAGACATCGCTTTTATAATATTCGGAATTACCTCGTGTGACTGCATTGAACTCAGTGCAGTATGCTGACAAAAAGCTTAACAAAATCCGCTCGGACAGATATCAAAAACCCGAACACGTCCGGCTTAAACCTGGCAACCCTCCCTTGACTTTTTTTTTTTAAGCTGCCTCGCATTTATTTTCGGATAAAGTCAACATTTCATAATCTATCTATATAATAAAATCATCAACAGCAATTTATATCGGCGCTGATTTCAAATAGTATAATTATTAATAATACTTTGATAAATACAATGTATTCAATTTCCGTCGGATACGTCGGATCAATGAATCGTTATCTTTACCATTATTTTAACTCAATTTAATGAAAATAATTCGTATATAGAAAACAACATAATGAAACATTCGTTATATTTAATATTGGATGTATTTCTCCTTGTCAACGAGAGAAAGTATAAAAGCCCCCGAGGGTATTATTAGTATTACGTTTCGACTTTTGAGATCTGCTCTTTTAAAATAACCGACAATATTTATCAATAATATATTAAATATATCGTAATTAATAACGCAGAGGCCAGTAGCAGCAAATACATATTAAATATATAAAGTCCCTTTCAGAACTATTGTCTAGAAAGGTGGAAAATTAGTTTATCTTTAAGGTTTTCAAGCCGCACTCCGCAAGTTTTAATCAAGACTTGAAAACTTTTACTGTAAAATGTTCTCAAAATTCTATAAAATTATTTCAAGCACAGATTTTTCGTATCAAATACACGTACATAAATACGAACATAGCATTGAACGTGTACAATAATAAATACTACACAATTGTTGTCTTCAATCTTTTAAATCGCTAAGAATCATAAAGTATATAACTTATACCATTTCTATTATATTATAATTGCGAAAGGAATTATATATATATATAAATATATGTCTAGCTGTTACGCTTTCACTGATAGACCATTGAACCGAATTTTATGAAATTTATAATAAATCTTGAGCCCCAAGGAAGGACATATTCTTTTATATAAATCTACGCCCTCCAACACTCAGGCTAAAACCAGTCTTATATACATATTTCTATTTGTGTTTGAAACAAAATCCATCAAGGATTCGAGCAAAGGACAATTAAATTCAATTACTTGAAATCAGGTTAAGTATAAGATAAGATACAAAATTATATTATTATTTCGTTTAGAATTAATATCGATATTTAGTAACGGATCAAAAAAATTTATATCATCAACCTTGAAATAATAAAAACGTGTCATCTAATTAAATTCATACAATTATATCATTTTTTAATATATCACATTGAATCATTCATGAAAATAATCTATGACTTTCGATGGAATATATATATATATTTTAATTTAATGTATTCATAATCTATTAGTATGTGATTTGTATGAGTGTTGATGCGTTTTTAAATTAAATATATCTATTACTTCTATATATGTAATCTAGTCCCTCTCTCTTTAAAATGCCGAGGACTCGGTTAGGTACTATTTACTCAGTATACACGGTTAATTAATAAGTTAGTATATTTACTACTAGATGTAGCCCGCGGCTTCGCTCGCGTTTTTGGGGTTGGTTGTCATGTGTTACGCAAATAAAGTAGGCAATGTCCTTCCTTGGAGTTCAAGTTTGCTTCATACCAAATTTCGTCAAATTCGATTCATTAGTTTGGCAGTGAAAGAGCTACAGACAGACAGAGTTACTTTCACATTTGTAATATTAAGTCTATACTTAGTATAGATTAACAACGATCGATAGAATATATTTAAAAAAAAAACTATTTACGTGCTTTTATTAAATACCTCTCCAGTGATGTACTTTGAGAGTTTAAGAGAATGCGCGGAGATCGTAATAATTATTTTCAATCGATACGAGTATTATCCTAGCTAGGAGTACAGCACTTAACCTTACCTGTATAGAATTGAATTGTATAAACCTATATTTGTAACCAATCAAAATATTCTTCATTCAAGTAGGCACTTTTCATCATCATGTCACAGTGTTGAATTAAATCTAGAGCTACCACCGGTCCGGCAAGTAGATTCTATCGATAAGAATCGACAAGACCATGCGGTAGTTGCCTACTCTTTTCTACCATTTTATTAATAGTGGTTACACAATACAACGGCGAATCTCTGTCTATTATGAATAAAATTTTATTATTATTTTAGATTTCGTTTTGAATAAAAAAACAACAGAACCAGTGGGTAGGTATAGATTGTGTTTCACGTCATTGTTTTTTTTTTTAATCTTTCAAATCTCCGCACAGATAAGTTTGTATGTATATGTTTTTATGTATTTGTTTATTATTTCAATAAGTTTAGAAGACTTACATGCATGTATAAATATACAATTTCGATATATGATATCAATCTAGGCAACAGCACAATCGATGGTGTAATTAAACACAAGCTCGTCTTAAAGTTTAGAATGACTAATTAAAATTAAATTACTGTATCTCAACGACGAGTTTAGGTACACCCTATGAAGGTTTATGTAAAATCTTTATTAATAGTCTATCTATAACCCTTCGTCTTACTACCTCCATTGGTTAATACGATTAATTTTCGTCCAAAGGAACAGAATTGCGATTCACGAGGGAAATGTTGCATGAGTTCTTCGTAGCCATTTTTAATTTTCACTTGTATACAATTGAGTTATTAATGTAAATAATACTTGACGTATGTTGTTAAAGTAGAAAAAAAAACAAATTCCTTTAAATGATGTATATAATTAAACTATTTATTATTATGAATGGTGGAAGGACACGTCTAGTTCTCGGGGTCACGTTGAGTCGATGAACTCAGATATCGGGTCAATATGTAATTACATATAGTATAATGGCCGTGACTGGCGCCAAGGCATCTTGGCATAGGCTTTGAGCTGAATGACGTATTCGTTACGTAAGATTTTTTGAAATGAGGTTTCGCTATTATGCTTGTTTAATCTGTGCTGAAATATTTTTGACGTTATGATTATTAAGTAAGTTATGTAAAGTCTATTAAAAATATTGTTTATATGTTGAATTAAGAGCAAATTGATTTAGGATAACAAAGTTATTATAAAGCAGATATTGCTATATTTTAACGCATTTTATATCAAAAACTTCAGTATACAAGAATATTGTCTAAAAATACTAACAGATTGAAAAGTCACTTTATCATGTCATCTCCACAACATGCAACATTGCAAATGTTATAACATGAAACATTTCAATTTGACCTCTTTACTTTGTTCGAATGAGGTCGAATCGTATAGAACGTTCTAGAACATTTTAAGTTTTCTTGGCATATAAAAGACATTATTCCATATTTTTTTTTCATAAATACGTATTCTATAATAGCAAGATTTTTTACAGAATATTATGTTTAAATGTCTAAATTCGTTTATTCCTTTTTAAGCTGAAGGATACATCTACAAGTAACACGTGAAGTCCGCCAAAAGGTTAAAAGTCAAAATAAAATATATTCAAGTAGGCTGACTACTGGTCACGTTAAATTTCACGAAAATCATTTAAATTGACGAATAAAAAACAAACGAACGTCGATACACATTGTATTTGCAGCATTAATATTGATTATTATTATTAATAATAATAAATATATAAAAAGTACTTAATAAAAAGTAAACATACCTTGCACTCCACTTTTATCTAGGAAATTACTTAGTTGAAACGTTGAATTACTCGACGCTAAGTATTGTGTGAACCTCTGGAATTATACAAAAAATACATATTATTACATTATAATACTAATAAAAGTCATTGTAAGTGAAAATTCACTTGGAGGTAGGGCTTTGTGCAAGTCTGTCTGGGTAGGTACCGCCCACTCGTCAGATATTCTTCTACCAAACGCTGTATTGTCGTGTTCCCCGTTTTGTATCCGGTTGACACAAGGGACTTGACATCTCAGTTTAAAAGGTTGGAGTCGCATTGGTGATGTAAGGAATGGTTAGTATTTTTTAAAAGCGCCAACGTCTATTATAGAGGGTGACCCATTCGTCCATCCGTGTGCTTATATAAATGAAATGTTAATATTTAATACTAATGGTTGGTAAGACAAGTAGAGCACTAAATTCGCAAATATTCCACTGATAGTCTGTGGACACCTTTTCTTTTACGGAGAAGACTGGACTCATATGTGAGGTTGGAATGTGAACTTCACCGTAATTATTTTCATACAACTTACAAGTGTTAATATATGCTATACTTAAATATAGCACTAAACTATAGCAAAATATAGCATTCACCACATATATGACTATACTTTCGATAGACCTCGTCAGTCGTACTTCACTTATATATATCGGAGCGTGGTTACTTTGGTTGTTGATTTGGATAATTAATGAATCGAGTAGTTGGCAATAATGTTTGATGGCTGATTTACTTTTAAAAGTGGGACACCCCGAATGGAGTTGTAAGTGTCATGGCAACGCGAGTCGTTATGTTTTGACAGGCGATTCGAATGCGATGGTTGCTTGCAAACCCATTTGCTCTTTATCGAGAAGAATTATTGTAATCCTTTGATATTATTGTGGTGTACGATTATTGAATCAATTAATACAGTGATTAGACGATAATAAATACGTTTTATTTTGGGAATATCTCTATTGCACGCCCACTTAGTCTTACAAATGTCGGATCAATCCCCGAACCCAACTGTTCGGCATCCTGCTCCTCCGACATATATATACAACATAATGTTGAAATTTTTTAATAGGCCAATTTAAAAATATCTATGAAATTTTAAAATTATAGAAATTAATATCTATTAAAATAAAGGCTTCCATTTTTAAAACATTACAGTATAAATACATTTACATTCAAAGTTGCTTAAGATAACTGAAAAGTCTTAGAAAAAACTTCGAGCGTACAAATAATGGCACTATTTATTTAGTCTACCCTCGCATCATACTTCAGACGGATTTATAAAGGGAAGGACGAAAATTAAAGAGCCGAAGAAAAATCATCCCTATATATTAAAGCTGAAAACGAAGTTAAAAGTGTGATTACATTACAGTGTAGTCGATAATTTAAATTCTTATTGTGAAAGTAAATGAGTTCATTCCGGTTTTCACGCATCGACGTCTAAGCTAGTTTTTTTTCTACGTACATCGAACATCTACTACGTACGCATACAATTATTGTTACATATTTCTATACTGATGATGTAGTCCTGATCGTTTCTGGTCACCGTTGCCAATCTTAAGAGAGACCAGCCCACGCTGATCTACGCAACATATCGTACTAGCGACCCACCCCGGCTTCGCACATGCAATTTGGCAATAAAGAGAATTATATGATTATAAATTACATCATATAGCACTCTGGAATAATGTAGCTTACATCCTAGTGTTTTTTTTTCATTGGGTCTTTAGTTCCAGTGATTCCCCCTACAAACAAATAAACAAATTTAATCTCTTTCTAATATAATATTAGTTTATATAAACAAGTGTATGCGCAAATACAGCTGAACTCTGTATTCCCTAAATATCATAATCCGATGGGACGGCAAATCCGATAACAACGGAAAGGGTTCAGGCGCAGAACCAACGGCCATTAAGTGGTTCCAGAGGAAAGGGAGTGTACACATTTCCAACTTCCAGACTGTTAGTGAATTTTTCAATAGAAAAACACAATAACTTAGTATCGGCTCTACCATCGATTCAAAGCCGTCGGGATATATCTAGCTTAGCCGTTAAACCTACCTACAGGCGAGCACAAGTACTTTCGGGTCTTGTACTGTTAACTAAGGAGGAATATATGTATGTCTGTCTGTTAGGTAATGTTATCGTTTAAGTTCCGTTATTTGTAAATGGTGCAAGCTCAGCTTGTTTCAGAATCTGTCTTGAATTTATATATATATATATATATATATATATATAATGCAAAATATATTCTTTCTGCAATCCTTCTCCGTATAAATTCAAGTGCTAAATTTCGTATTCCTCCATACCTACAGTTTTCGTGAATACAAAGATTTTGCTTCACATATAAATATTATTACAAACCTTGCGTTGAAATGACAGAAACAAACAATCGTTATCAAACGACATTCTCATTTTTAACGTTTTATGAAGATAATAAATATTGCCTTTATCACATTACGATTCGAATCGAATCGATAATTTTATAAATACATCTCTTTTTTTATGGCATTGGTTGGCGGACGAGCATATGGGCCACCTGATGGTAAGTGGTCACCACCGCCCATAGACAAAGCCGCTGTAAGAAATATACTAATACTAAGATGTTATGTCCCTTGTGCCTGTGATTACACTGGCTCACTCACCCTTCTAACCGGAACACAACAATACAGTGTACTGTTATTTGGCGGTAGAATATCTGATGAGTGGGTGGTACCTACGGGCTTGCACAAAGCCCTACCACCAAGTAGTCATCTCGTTATATTGTGTGTATTATATGTAAACACGTGAAAAAAATATTCAACGATGCATTAACACGGAACGTGCGATTTCGAATAGATCGGTTGGCGAATGTTTATACATCACTTGTTAAAAGATAGAACGGGATAAAAAATAAATTTTACTATTCTTAGTATATATCAATATAATAAGTAAAAATATTAACGTTCTATTTATAAAAATATTAATTTTATTTATATACGCTTTAGTTTATGTTCGCAATGGGACCTGTGACAATACGTGATCACCTTCACTCATTAACAATGGAACTGCAAGAAATATTAACCTTCTTAAATCTACGATATAAGAAGAAGATGTCAGAAGGTGTACGGACGATGTAATTAGTTTATGCTTGCACAGACTACGTGTTAATCACCACCCGAACCATTCGCTCGCCGGGATTCCAAATTTAAATAAAAAAAAAATAGCAACGCGTCCAGAACATAAATATCGAAGTCATTTCTTTAAAAAAATCATTCACAAAGTGTAGTATTCTTATCGCATACATAATGAACTGCAGCGATACGTCATCCTATGGTAATTAATTTCTCCATTCAACCCAACTCGAGTTTAATTTCCGCAAATTCTTAGCATGTGTCACTATGCATGTTATAAAATCATTACAATTATTATATAAATTGTAATGATTTTATTACATAATCTATTCATGAAATGATACATCTATCATCTGGCATGGTAGTCGTTGAACTTGTATCTTACGTCAGACGTGACGGGTTTGATTACCGTCTACTTAAACAGACTAAACGAGGTGCAACTATGTTCAAAGCGTATGTTTTTGATCTGCATTGGAACTTACATGGTTTCGATTCCGGTTTTAGACAATACATTAAAATAAATCAAGATTCAAATGAGTTTATATATCTATTGTTGTCTTTTATTATATCCAATCATATCACTTTAAATTAAACTTTCAAATTTGGAACAGTCTACGATTTGGTCAATTAAACGTGTCAATGTCAGAATATTTTGAGCTTTTTAAAGAAAATAAACTTAAATAGAATGCTTTCTCTATCGCGTGTTAGGGGTTGAAAAGGGATCACAAGTCTTGAAACCGTGTCAAATTATTTGACTATAGCGGTTATATACAATAGAATAGCAAAACTGTCGGGTTGTTTTTGTATATATTTTAATAATGATAATTACAGGATGTCTGTGGTAATAAATAAGGAAATAATTTAATAATATTATATAGCCTGTTACATAATAATAAACTGTTAAAATATACCTTAAGTTTAAATCTCATATATATGATCTATATATGTATTATGGCATCTTATGGCCTAAATAATTTAATAACATATTGAGCAGACCTAGTTATTAATAATAAATAATTAAAAAGTATTAATTATGGTCAATTTTACGAATATTTTAGTAAGTATTTTCCCTTAATTTTGGAGGAAGTATGAACTTAAATTGGTTGATTTGATTTGAATTTGTCACACAGATGGTTTTCTTCTACCGCCAAACAGCAATACTTTGTAATGTTGTGTACTTGTTTTAAGGGTGCATACATACACAAGGGACATACTAAATTAGTTTCCAAAGTTGGCGGGCATTTGCGATTGAAGGAATGGTTAATATTTCCTTCAGCATCGATTTGTATGGACGGTGGTGACCACATGCCATCAGGTGACATTTGCACTTCTGCTTATATATATATAAATGACGGCGCATCGCTAGCGCTATCTTTAATATTAAGAGGAAACAAGATTTGACAGCAAGAATATAAGAAAAGAATAAACAAATGACTTATCCTAATAGAGATGGATATTTGGCTTTATATATAAACTGATATTACATTTAAGGACTAGTGTTTTATATTTTCATTACTTACGTACCGTATCGGTTGAGATTTACACCTCTTAGCTGTGGCTAATTCAAGTACCAAGACATAAGAATTGAAATTCTATTACAATAACAATATTTTGAATTTTAATTAAGGTAACATTACATCTACAGCTGTATGTCGTCAATGCGACCACTTGTGTCAATAAATGTCTTGCTATTTTAGTACACTCGGATCATTTTAGCGGCATTGTGTGACACTACTCGTACACATTTATGGTCCGTATGTCAATAGTATAAAGGTTATATTTAAACGATCTGAGGATGAAACGGCGTGAGTTGATAACTGTTTAATTTTTAAAACATTTACTTCCATATATATCCTTTTTAGGGAAGCTAAACTGAGTGTGGCTACGTTTAGGCCTATCGGAGAAACTCTTATTTTATATTCATCATTCTTTGGCGATATAACACAAAAAACACATGCAATATTATAAATTATCCATTTGTGTGTTTGTGTGTTTGTGTGTGTGTGTCAACACACAGTGGAACAATTTGGTGGAATAAGCTCCACGCCTTCAACGCAAGAGAAGAAAAGACTTGCTTAATTAAACTTGGTGGTACGCGAACTTGTCTATATTTTTTTTATTTTTAACTCCACAGACATGATATCTTTAATTTGTGTCTGCATGTTTCTTGGAGTTAACTTCAAGAACAATACTATCCTATAATTATTATTGTTGGTTAAAAAAGTTTAAGCAATTTTTATTATTTATTAAAAAACACGAGATTCAATATGTTAACTTTTTGTTCACAACAATATGTATATTTATAATAATTTAGATATTATGTGTCTATTTATAAATGTGAATATAACGTTAAAAACCTTAATATATAAGAATTATTACACAAGTATATTAATATAATAAAGCTAAAGAGTTTTATTTACGTTACCTCTGGAACTACAAAAAATAATTTTAGCATTTGATACCCTAAACTCTTGAGGAAGTTTATAGACTATTTTATTTACTGAACAATTTATTATATTATAATATAAGAACTGATATTAAATATTATATGAATTATTATTATCTGTATATTACAGACTAGTGTCTGTCAATTTCTATATTTAGCATTACAATATTATCTTTTTAATCTGGCAACATAAACATTGACAGATCACCATGGCGGGAAAATTGACTCTCGGATATATATTTTTCATTGCGCATCGAGTAAAACGTTATTTATAATTGTTATAAAATTATATAAGAAAAACTTGATAATAATAACATACTATAAAATATGTGGACGAAAATTTTGTATAAAAGGCATACCTATCCCTTGAAGAGATTTCCTCCAGCACACCCAAAAAAGGAGGAATAATAATATAGACAGATATCAATGCTATAACTATACACTACGGACCACGGGGGGCGAGCAAATACGTATCCACGTAAAGGAGCTAATACAAGAAAATGTATACGGAATTCTAATTTTATTATTAAAAATATACACAGATTTTAGTTCGTTTACCCAGTTTCGGGAAAACCATTATTGACGACAACCTTTTCTTAGAAACTATTATGAATAATTCATGCTCGTTCGTATAAAAGCTTCTTAAGCTTTCCCAATGACCGATCTAATATCCGAATATCGAAAAAACATTAATGGATTATTTTTTATATATAGTTCTCTTATCGTTGTTTTGTATTAAGAGTATACCTATTTTTTAATATTTTCGTAAATGTTTTGGCTTCAATTCAATTTTTTTTTATGGCATTGGTTGGCTGACGAGCATATGGGCCACCTGATGGTAAGTGGTCACCACCGCCCATAGACAAAGGCGCTGTAAGAAATATTAACCATTCCTTACATCACCTATGCGCCACCAACCTTGGGAACTAAGATGTAATGTCCCTTGTGCCTGTGATTACACTTGATTTTTTGAATATTTTCCGAATAATTTACTGCATGATGCACTTCTTTCATCAAATGTTGTAATCAATTAAACTATTGATCCAACGTTTGCCGAATTTTGCTTTTATATTTGGTTCAAAACCCCCATCCTACAAATCCATGATTTCAAATGACGTCACAAATTTCCATATTGGTCAAAATACGCCCAACGAATTGGGCATTCTTATGATTAGCGTATTCTTACCTCATTTCCATATGCTAGTAGATGATGAACCGTGATCAAGGCTTTATAAACCACCACCCAATTGGTGTTCTGTGTACGCTCCACGAGCAGGTTGGCGAGCTGCGGTATTGACACGTTCGGTTCGTTTGTGCAGTGGACTAAGTCTAGAAACAAAATTGGAGCATTTGAGATTGAATAAAGATACATTACAAAAGCACACTGTTATATATTATTGTACATTGTTTACATAATTTATTAGTAGCTGTATTTTCTTGCATGTCATTTATTTCAACATTATATACTTTTCCGTATATATTTGGATGTCGAAACTTAAACGAACTCTCAATGGATTCAAATTATATTAATTTGTCTCGTGCTCGGCGTAGGAGAAAATACCATAAAAAAAACCTGCATGGGTTGACTGAAAAATTACGGTAGAATAGGCTTCAAGAGGACAGTAAGACATAGGTCAGTATAGCGACATTTACATGCTTTTATTTTACTTTTATGAATGTAGTCGAGCAAATGTTAATAAGTGACCAAAAGTGCCAAAAGACATGGTCACTATAAGTAACATTACTTTCACCTGAGTGACTATTAACTCACGATTAATATCATTTTTATATGCGAAACTAATGCAGTCTGTCTCTTGCGTTTTCACGATGAAACTAAATATCCGGAAATGATGAAATTTGGTATGAAACAATCTTGAACTCCAAGGAAGGACATAACATTTCATAGCTAACACCCGCAAACCGCGAGCGAAACCGCGGGCGCCAACTAGCAACTGTGATAATTTGGTGAATAATTTTCAATACTTATCTAAAATGATATGTTAATTATCTTGTTAAATCTGCACAATTTTGTTTTAAAACTGGTTATATCGCAAAACTGGGCCAAAGTGTACCATCTGTTTGTCGACTTCTGAGGTTTAAGTCAGGAAATTAAGTCATTAACAAGAGTGTTTCCAATGGCTTTTCTTATCCATCGCTTGACTGAATTTATTTAAATAATTATAACAATAACAATTTCACGATTGTAACATTTTTAGTTTTTGATTGATATTAAAGTATAAACATTTAAACAAAGGTTTTGTTAAGGGCCAGATATCGATTTTTTTCTGATCTCGTATAGTCTAATTTTCAATATAGCATATTACTATATGCTATATTGAAAATTAGACTTATTATATATTGCCTGGATATTAATATGGCTAAACTGCGATACAATATGTTGATTTTAATAACTCGCGTGAAAAATTAGCATATTCTTTGGTAATTTTTCTCCAAAATGGATTTATCGACAGGTTTCCTCTTCAAAATCCTAGACTTATGACCATTTACAAAAACAAGTTTGATTTATTTTTATTATGATTGAATTCTCTTTCGGCTGTTTGACAATATTAACTAATCGATTTAGTTAGATATGACGTATGCTTTTATAAAATTAATGTTGTCCAAACTCATATTACACATAATCAAATCACATAGAAAACAAACTGTTGGGATACACATGACTCATAAAGGGCTTTAGATTAGTGTAATCGGCTTAGAGACTACTCATAAAAGCCGAGAGGGCCAATTCGCTAGAACACGTGAATCTTAGGTCGGTCCCTCACCGGGAGCATTCGTCTTTATTCTAACAAAATCAAAATATACTTTATTCAAGTAGGCTTTTACAAGCACTTTTGAATCGTCATTTAAGAAACTATTTAAGTAAAGCTGCCACCGGTTCGGAATGTAGATTCTACCGAGAAGAACCGGCAAGAAACTCAGTAGTTACTCTTTTTCAACATCTAAAAATACAATCATGTTAGTTAAATACAATTTATGTATGTATGTTATGTCTCCTGTCTGGAAGTTAACAAGCGTTAACTCCACGCTTTTTTATCATCTATATAATCTTGTATCGAATAATACGCCTTCTTCCCCAATGTATTTTTTACAAATGACTTGATTCTATTAAACGGCAAAGTTAAAAATGTCTGCGGAATTTTATTATAGAAACGAATACCTTGCCCCAAGAATGATTTATTGACTGCGGAGTCGGAAACTTGGCGTTATAAGCTTATCCTTACTTATTGTACACATAGGTACAATGACTATAACTGAGTTTATCAAAGTGATCAATGCTACTGTGAATATACATAATATTTTTTTTTTACAAATTCGAGCATAACATCAATGTGTGATAAGAACTACGCATTACAGTGCACCAGCTGTATTTATAGAATTTGTAACATTACATCAGTGAGAGAGATAAATGAGCATTACAATGTAAAAACAATCGATTCGATCGCAGTCGGATGCTCAGATTAGAATCTTAGATTACAAGAGAATGCTTGTTAGTCAGTGAGGCAGTACTGTTATCAACGTTGCTGTTCTCGGTGAGGGACCTCCCTTAAATTCAGTTTCCATATGCTTAACTTGTATGTATATATTCTTCTCGTGCTCGGCGGTGAAGGAAAACATCGTGAGGTATTCACCATCATCAATCATCATTCATCGATTGAATGTGTAGGACGAATCTGCTATGCGTTTCACCAAACCGCATAAGATCAGCGTTTTTGAATATGATCCAAACCTTCTCCTCAAGAAGGCTAGAGGCATTTTCCCGACATCAGTGGGAAATTGACACGCTATCTTAGTACTTAACTCGCTCATTGGTCTAGTCGCTAGTGGCTACCTTCTAAGTTAGCAGGCTTCTCGAATAGCTTCAATCCCGTAGTGGGGTTAATAAAAAAGTCATTGTGTTTTTCTGTCTAGAAGTTTTCAGTAAGAGACCGCAGTCTGGAAGTTGGCAGAGTCGTGCCTCGGAAAGAAAGCCTTTAGCGCTTCAACTCTTTCCAGTCATGAGACTAGACATACATTATGAGAGACATATACTAAACAAGTATATGCGAAAAGAGCGCATATACTTATTTAATATAATATGTCCTGAGTAGAAGGCAAGTCTCTATTAAGCACGGCCGCCTTGACCGTCTGTCTAGAGGACCTACTTGGAAATACTCATACAAAAAGTAGATAACTATTAGAGTTACGGAATATTTATCAAGATAAAATATACAACATACGATTCATTGAAGCGTAAAGAGAATAATATGAATGAGTATCTTAGCGAAAGCTAAACAGTAACATGATCTTGTAAAATTAATTTCACGCTTTATGTGATCTTGGTCTTACCCGCGGTTTAGGCGCTGACCTATAAATACGTCGATACTCATAATTTATATTGTTTAATGGCTGTAAATAAATGTGGCACACTCGATTGAATATACTTTTGGAATATAGAGCAGGCTTAAGAACATAGAAATTCATCATTCACATCACTCGCCGAACACAAAATATGTAGATATATATATTTTTTATGATAGCATTAGGCGGACGAGCAAATGGGCCACCTGATGGTCAGTGGTCACCACCGCTCATAGACAATGGCCTTGTAAGAATATTAACCATTCCTTGCATCACCACCAACCTTGGGAAACAAAATGTTTCGTTCCTTGTGCCTGCAGTTACACTTGCTCACTCACCTTTCAAACCGGAACACAACAATACTGAGTACATATATACTGCTGTTTGGCGGTAGAATATCCGATGAGTGCAGGTACCTACCCAGACGGGCATGCACAAAGCCCTACCACCAAGTAACTTAAGTAAAGTTAAAGTAAGTTTTGTTAACTTAGTCCCTTACTAATAATTACGTAATAATCTGGTTAAAATAAAACTAACAGCTTGAAAATGTTTCAATGCAGGGCAAAGGCACTTTTTGTGTTTTTCTGTTTAACTGAAATTTGGTGCATATTCTTGAAACAGAACTACATCCGACTTCCTTCCTTCCTCGCATGAAAACTCAGTGGTACATACCAGCCCGAGTTTGAACCCGCAATGTTCGGTTACACTTGTTCTAGGTACTGGATCCGAATAATACGATAACTAAACTCAAGAAAGGAAGATAAATATATATAAATATATATATATATATATATATATATATATATTGTTTTATTTTACAAGCATTCATTCGACGTTCCTATTACCTAGGGTGTGGGTCAAGGTCAAAGTATACTCCACCTGAGAAATTCAAATGAAAATTTTGCACAGTTTCAGTGTTGATGACAATACAACTTAGAGTAAACGAATTTATATTCGTCTTCATACAAAGTTATACCTTTTTTTCTTATATTGTTTCCTCTGTCTTAAGATTGCCTGGAGAGCACCTCTTGTAGGTACATCTTTCAAATCAAAATCAACTTATTATGTAAACTTTACAATGAAGCATTTTTGAATCGTCGATATTTAAATACTACCACCGTTTCGGAAAGCAGTTCCGAAATGGCAAGCATATCGCATAGATGCTCTTTTAAAATAAACAGATTTACAATGCTGTTTTTTATAATAATTACTGTCCTGTGATAGAACTAGAGGCTAAATCCAGGCGGTTTTTTCTAAAAAGTATTCTTTTAATGAATAATTATCTTTCTAATAGGTATTAAAAGAGAAAAAGTTTATCATTAAAAATCTTTTTAATATCACATGTTTATCATGAATTAATTTAACTTGTAAGTTAATTTAACATTAATGAGTAGGTAAAATACAGCACTAGTTCAAATATTGCGTGACAAATGCTATGAAAGTTGTGAGGTTACGGCATGAACTTTGATCCATGCTGTTATATTTATGACTCTAGATTATAAAAGCAGTTTTGGATTTTTATAAATTATTATTATTACATAAACATTATTTATTCACAATCGTGAGGGAAAAATAAAATATTTCAATAACATAACAAACCTTTGCGCTAACCTTAACATAGATTATTTACATTTGAACTACCTAACTACTAATGGAGCACCATTCATAGTCGCATACGTATCCATAAATTTCCTATGGAATTTACTATTTTTTTGTCTGGGATTTTCCTGTTATCGATTAGTAGTCCAGGTGAGTAAACTATATACTAATACTTTGATAATTGAGCACGTGTAAAACGATGCAATAAATATTAGGAATAGACGAAAATGTATTTCTTCACGTTACAATTCTGTACTTGGAGCTCTATTAGGGATTTGCTTGGGATGCCCCTGTAGCTTGAACGCGTGCATCTTACCCGGTGATTGCGAGTTCAAAGACAAGCACCACTGAATTATCATGTACTTGATTTCTGTTTATAATTTATCTCGTAGTCGGCGGTGACGGAAAAAATCATGAGGAATCCTGCATGTGTCTAATTTCAATTAAATTCTGCCATATTTGTATCTACCAATCCGCATTAGAGCAGCATCATTGAATAAGCTCTAAACCTTCTTCACAAAAGCGAGAGAAGGCCTTAGTCTAGCAGTGAGACGTTTGCAGACAATAACTTCACTTTAGGGATTTGCAAGTATACGAAGGGTACGATCAATTTGCTAAGTATATTACAATACGCACGATCTTAATTGACCGGTCAGAAAGTCACATGTGTCGCAGGTATACTATTTAGGAAAAAAATCTTTCCTTAATTAATTTACAAATATGAAATATATAGCGATTTTATCTTAATTTAAACCTACACGAATGTTTTAGAGACTAACCGACCAAGAGATGGTTAGAAGTTAGTCCAAAGCGAACTTATTTAGGTCAATACATTATCTCGTTCCTCGAAATTTTTCATATTTTGCCTTTTATCCTGGGATGAATGCGGGTTTTCGTAGCTTGTGAAGTGAATTGCTGCTATATATAAATTGTACTATATGTATGAACATTCTGTTTTTATTCTTAAAGAATATTAAACTCATATTTAGGTATCTTCTGAATTAACTATTACAAATACGTGCTCAAAGACAACACGTTAGTCTGAGTCGTTCTTAATTTACTTTTAAATGATTAAAATATGGCTTCAATCGATATACAGCAATTGTGTATGTCGACTGTGGCGAATGTATTGTGCAAAGTACAGGATAAACAAGCAAGTGAAATTAATTGACTATGGAATGAGATCAACATATAACTATAAAATAACAGGATATATAGTACTTCTCCTTTAAAAATAAGATTTTAGATGTAATATTTTGTATTCCGTTTATTATGATAAATGTTTATTATTATCCAAGAGCCTTAATTACATTACAAACAAGTAACGTTGACCTTAATTCGTCAATAAATTGACCCGGTGACACGCTTCGTAATGCGTTTTAACACAACTCTTTTACACATTTTTTTTAATTAAGTAATAATTACATCAAAATATATACGATATTACCGTGTACTAAGAATTGTAACCGTGGAAACTAAACCAAAAAGTCTTTATAACTAATTAATTTGCATTAAAATAATTTAAGTAAGTCGCAACAACTATATCAGTGTACTATCCGGAAGTGAGTAGATATACGTTACTATCTCTGGAATGTATAAGACATACCTGTGACTATCGCGAAGAGTAGGCCTCTGCTTCAGAGATATGACATATTGAATTACTATATTTTCTGTAATAACTCTATTTATAAAGCAATTCTTATATAATTACTGATTTCATTAAAACACTAACGACACGCACTAGCTTCGTACAGGCGCAATTTACTAATAAAAAATATCATATAAAATACCCAATAGCACTCAGGAATCTGAATCTGTCTAAAAGTATAGAAGAAATTAGATTATTCGTTCTAGGGATTATCTCCTTATATACAAATTATATCTCTTTATAATATTAGAATAGATTTTACTTTTTAATGACCAGGCGGAACGGTATCCGTTTTCCTAGAACGCTGTTTAAATAATATTTATCAATTGTTAATTAAGACTAAGATAACATCAACTGTATATCCTTAAAATATCTCATAACATTGATTAAATAAAAATACCACAGCCGGATTGGCGCCGATTACTTGAGTATCAAATTAGATAAACTTGACCTTAAAACTGAACGCTGGGATATTTTATTAAAAGAACTTTAAAAAAAATATTACAGTGAGTTTTTTAGTTAAAAATGTACATGTAAAAATAGCTCGCTCGATAAAATACACAATTTTGTTGCCGTAAAAATAGATTTAATTATCTGCGACACATACAAAGTTTACGTTTTAAAAACAAAACCTGATATATCATGCTATTATGAAAGTTGCGCCCTCAATTTTAAATTTTATCAGTGTTTCAATAAAATATACATTTAAAATATTATATTATGGTTTGTATGCCTAAGTAGTCTCACGCACACTACTACAATTTGCATTAGCAAGCGTCACTCATACTAATGCACTAATGCTGATAATAATAATTGAACTTGGACTGGCACGTCTTCGCAACTACCCTCCGAACACGACCGCGAAATGGCAGAATGTCATATGCGACATTGAGTATATTATATTACATTACAGAAACGCACTGCTGTAATTGAAATTGTAAGAAATAGATAAAAAAAAATATTTCTATCTTTATGTCATAATTAATTTGACAATCGAAAGATTGTGTAAATATACGCTTGTTAGTAAATGAGGACTTTATTTTTAAGTAATTCATAAGTAGAAACTTTTATGTAATTAGTCATTTCATAGAAATCGATTCACGTAAAAACGGTTATATTTCATATCAGAGAGTATAAAAAAAATAAAAACAATTTGTCAAAGAGTCGCCGAATGTTTTCAATTTACCCTTTTCCACGCTATGTAGTTTCTATTACGACTCAATAAATAAATTGAATGATTGGACATTGAATAGAGAAATTTTAATTTAAACTTTTAATTCCACAAGTTACCTTTAAAGCTTTTTTCTAATTCTGCTAATATTCCTCTGCCATCTTGATAGAGCTATGGTACTTTAGTTCTATTGATTTATATGTAATTTTACCGTTGCATATATTCAATACTAAAGCTCTCATCTTGATGTTTAATATTAGATAGTGCTGAGCGAATTTAATTACTTATATACTTTATAAGCGGTTATTTAGTTAATCTCTGTTATCTCTCTTTTTATTATCGCTGATGTACACTGAACAAGAGAGGACAGTGTCGTTTATCGAATCAATCAAGCTTACGGTTTGATCTAGAAATGTTGTTTAGGGGAAGTTTAATTAAATCAATTTTAATATGACTTTCAAATAATAAAAAAAACAACCATTTGAACTCCACACAGTGTGAATTAATTATTAAACAATTTAATTAACACGGTAAAAAAATCATGTTATCTTTTATAAAACTACACACGGCCTGAATCGTTACAAGCAATTTTACATTATTTTACCTATATTAATTATACATGTTCTTATTATGTAAATTATAACCCGAAAAGATATCATGTCGATATCTTATATAAACACGAAGAGACGGCTCAAAACACGGGTCCTCCTTATTGTTTCACAAGTCGAGCAACAAAAGAAAATAAAATTTTACCTAGGCATACAAATAAGAGATTTTAATTGAAAACTCGGCGTAAAACGAAGGTCATAAAGGCCATCAAGCGCGTGAGGTCAGGAGTAACAAAATGAACATTGTCCGTTCGCACTTGACCCAATAATACTTCAATTTACCGACTGTTACAAATAAAAATTTAATTATCTATCGATGGACTGATTTTGATGTCATTGTATGTTATTAAGTTCGATTAAATTATGGATAAAAAAAAAATTACAAATAGGAAGACAGACTGTTACATGTGCTACCATGAGTGACCACCATTGACTTCCATTCCACCAACCTTGGGAACTAAGACGTTATGTCGCCTGTGCCTGCAGTTACACTGGCTCACTCACCCTTCAAACCGGAACACAAAAATACTGTGTACTGCTTTTTACTGGTAGAATATCTGATGAGTGGTTGGTACCTACCCAGACAAGCTAGCACAAAGCCCTACCACCAAGAAAATAAAAGAGTCCCTTCAAACTGAAACATAATAAAACTAAGTTTTGCTGTTTGGTGGTAGAATATAATAAATAAATGGTAGCTATCCAGACTGGCTTGCAAAAAGCCCTAACTTGGTAGAAGTTTAAAATTGGCCATTCGTTTTAAATGAAACAACAGTACTACTATCCATTATTCGTCGTTTTCTGATCCATAAGTAGCAAGTCTAAAGGCAGCATCTGAATTAGGCCCCGTAGACAATTCTATTGTTCGTAAACATAACGAATCGTTTCTTGAATACAGTAAACTGTACATAAAATGGGAGACCGTGCTTGTTCTATCTTTAACGCGATTTTAAATTAAGATCCGTGTATTTTAACTACTGGACCATTTCGACTCCAATAGATATATAGATGAGCCTGCGGCTTAACTGTGAAATTTATAAAACTTTCCCTATAGCACACAAATCGTCTAGGGGCGAATTAAAAAAAGTAACCTATGGTTCATCAGTTTAACGAAACAGACAGATTTACATTCGCATTTATAATATTAGTATCGATTTTAAGCATCGGTAGCGGAATGGATCGCTGTTGTATTTATTTAATATATAACGATATAAGTCTCAAGTTCAATCCTAACTCTTGCCACTGGGTCGTTGTCCCCACTCCTAAGATAAATTTTGCAATTTATTCGAGTGGTTTCCATACAAAAATGGTTTGCAAAACGCAATGGAGAAAGAAATGCATAATGTAAAAGTTAGTCACCTTACAATTTATGCGACTGTATGTAGAAAAAAATATTGTCTGACTAATAGTCGAGACTATTTTATTGATTTTTGAGCTCCCCCAATGAAAGAGGGTTCCGTGTGATTTGTTTGCATGTTCCCCTAAGTTTATAATTATTTTCACATATCATATTTATGACAATTTTAAATTGCATAGATTGTCCAGTCGATTAAACCTTAACCGACGTTCATAGGTTCAAATCAGAGACTTCATGTGATTAATTTGGTTGATCTTGTGATCGGCGGTGAAGGACTTTGTGACGAAACTTCTATGTGCCGGATTAAATTTTTGCCACATTTAAATACCAATTGATAGTGAAGAAGCGTGGCGAAATAATATCCAAATTCGTAATAAAAGAGATCTTTATTACGTTAAGTTTGCAATTTATATTTAGCAAATTATTAAAATATTATATCAAATACTAAAACATCCTAATCTAGAAGATTTACGTATGAAATCTTCAGATAAACATATTGAAAGTTTATGATAATGGAATATCAATTAGATGCAGATATCCACGGTTTCATATGTCATTTCATTTGAATCTATGACTGTGTGAGTATTTTTATGCTGCATATATATACAGCATATCATTAAATGGTTCATCAAATGGATTCAGCAATCATCAAATGGATATGGGGCAATAACTTTGAGACACTTTATTAAGGCTCATTTCATTTGACAGAAGTGAAACATCATAAGAAACTTTTCACCTTAACGTTACACAACATTGAAATGTCACTCCCATCGCACCTATAAAAGTTTCCAAATTACAAAATTTTACGATCTAAACGAAATGATTTTGCATTTCTTTTTTTAATGCACTGAATGATTTATGAGGAAACGAAATTTTCAGAAATATCATTTGCACTTGGCATAACGAACCTTCAATTTTTGAAACCCTTGTCACAAAGTCAGATTTACTAATCTGAGTAAATACTAAACGCTCATTGGTCAACTAATGCGTAATCGGTTTCCACCGATACCTAAAATTTGACGTTGATCACAGTTTTGGAAACCGGAGCTTAATTTTATATCAGATTATTATTTATTATATTGTATAATTTTAGAGTATTTTTCACAGACAAAGTATCGGTAACTTTGCCTTTAAAATAATCCTTGCGAAATAAAAAGCCTACTTTAATAAAGTACATTTTGAATTTGGTAATGAGGAATTTACGTATACGCAATAATTTTCATCACTGAATGAACTTTGTCTTAGGAAAATTATGTACGTTATGACGGCAAAAGGTCATATGTTCATGAACATTAGCAAATTTAGCTATATTGTCGGCTGCTGATCGTGGGATCGTAACTTGTATTGTCCCTAACGTACATCTATAATTACACTGACTTACACACAATTCACACATTACACCAACCAACCAAACTCTGCAGTATCTAATGGCTAATCCACTATCTATAAAATAATCGTTATATCTGTAAACCTAATATGCTCCAAACCTTCTCCTCAAAGGGTGAGGAGACCTTTAGCCCAGCAGTGGGAAATTTACAGGATGCTAATGCTGTAAACCTATACACAGAATATGCTTAATATGCTTTTTTTTTTAACGCAAACGTAAGCCTTAAAAAAGAAGTTTTTGTGTTTTTTAATAAAATTCCAAAACTTTTAGTTATAAATCAATAGATTTATGTAAAACTACATTTTTCACGTCTTACCAATGTTTAATTTTATAATCATTACATCTTTTATCTCAATATTTTACAACGTCAATGTTTATAAAAAGGCTTGCCCGCTCGCTCGCTCAGCTATAATTAAATGAAATGGTCGCATTCAAATATTAAAGATTTTAACTCGATATTATATAGTACATTATTGTATTACCGTTATTTCCTTATTAAGAGGAGAAAAGCATCCTTCAGTCCTTCTATTAAATAAATTGTATCTAATTTTGTTGAATTTTCGTCAGGCGGTTGTCTGCATGTAATAAACTAAATTAAATGCTTTCAACGCTGTAATATGTTCGGTAGAATTTATGGTGGTTAATTTGTTTACCGTTTATTACTCTACTAAAATTTTACGCTAAAACTTTTTTAGGTAGGTAATTTATTTAAATTATTTTTTTATGAATAATAATATGTATACAAATAAATACATCGTACAATTATTAAATAACAAAGACTTAAAAGGCAATTTACCGATACGTATTCATTTTCTCATGTAATAGAAATTAGAAACCAATACTTAATAGAAATTTTATCACTATGGTTATTTTTAAAAAAATGTTATAGTATTTAGATGTAGTTTTCCCGAATTTAGCTTCAAAATAGAAATGAATTTGAAAACGATATCTTTGAACTGGTAACCCTATAGCAATTGACAATATCATAAACAGAACGATAACACAGGAAGCGGCGCTGTCCGCCCGTTTATCGTATTTCACTGCAATCACAATTAATAACTAGCATGTGTCCCCAAGCCAGATATGGTGGTCAAAACACATGGCTATCAGTTACAATGAAAACAAAAACTTTCGATTTTATTTTGGATATTTACAAGGTCGTATCACCAGAACACAATTAAACTTATAAAAAAAAACATTGACACTTCAATTAATAAATACAACTCGAAATTAGAGGGGCCACTATTCTTTTGTAATTCTACTGATAATAATAATAGTAGTCTCTTATTCAAAATTATGTCTTTGTTTTATTTTCAGTTATAGCATCTTTATTAAAAGTATAGCATCTCATTTTATTGCCACCACTGGGTACGGAGGGCTAGTTGAATCGGACTTGTGAATAAGAATTCAATAAGAAAATGCTAATAGTATTCCTGTTACCATTCCACATGGTCATTATTTATACAGTAATTTTGATTATAATTTGGATCTTAATGTATCTAATTCTTGTGTAACTAATAAGTTCTATAGAAATAGAAATATATTGTTGTCCTATAATTTTACTTAGAATATTTTGTGCAACAGAAAAGACGATTGACATTAGTACACTTGACTTACAGGCACTAGTAATATCCTTATAAATCAATGATTTTATTTTATTTTAGGAAAAAAACAGTGTTTTATTGTGAATGTATATGAAGAAGGTATGCAAATCAATTTGTACGACATGAACATTCAATGTTTTTTTTTATTTTTATTTCATGAAAAGATAACTAAAGTTAAATTTAAAATCTTATATATTAAGCTTAATCTTCATAATTCTTATTTGAATAAAAATTTATCTTTTCGTAGGTAACAATTACTTAGTAAATAAATAATTTAATAGATTTTGCATTAATGTATACAATGTAAAAATATTTTTTGATTCTTTTATTTAGGGAAATTTTTCACATAAATCAATTGATTGTTGGTTGAGTCATAGAACATGTGTGAATCATTACAATAATGTTAAAAAAGAAGAAGCCATCAGACAATATTGAACAATGGGATTAATATAGTATGATATTGCCATATCCTATATTTTTAATGCATAGCCTTTTTTTTATTTATTGTAATTATGGCAATAAATTGCACACCATCTTTTGAACAGAATGCTACAGTACTTTTTTTGTACTAGACAAAAAAAGTACTGTAGCATTCATATACACATGGTTTTTTAAATGATTAATAGCTATACAATGATTTTGAAAATTTATTATAATAATATAATATTTATTTATAATAGGTTATTATAAAAAAGGTAGAAAATTTATGAATCTGTATTCTTTTTAAACAGTTTAACAATAGTAGTTTATTATTAAAATGTATTGTCATAGCTGTGTAGTTTACAATTTTACTGAAAAAATATATATATTTTTTTAAATTTACTATTGGAAAGTAATAACAGTTTATTAAAACAACGTGAACAACATATTCTAGATCATACTAAAGAATTTTTTTTTTTTTTAAATAAATATATCGATCAATATTTTAACAAGGAACCATTAACTGCACTGATAATACATACAAAATAATAAATATATAGACAATTATCACAAAAAAGAATATCTTTATGTGATAATAATGCATTTCAAATAAATTTCATTATTGTTGTAATATTATTATATTGTAGTACAGAAATAAAATACCTCTCATTAATAGAATAAGTATTTGGCAATTAATCAGCTATGAATAAATGTTTTTCAGACATAGTTATTCATACATTATATAGTATTTTTTACTACACTTATTTTTAGGTTTTCAACATTCTTTAAATATAAGGTTTAATATTTAATTTTAGTAATTCAGATCGATGTATTAAATATTTTTATAACAAAAACTAAAAAAAAAAAACGATCAACAAAAGCTTATAAGAAAATTATCGATTTATAAAGACACGAATTTAATGGTAGGTTGTAAGTAATAGATTCTTACATAAATTCTTGTAAGTGGGTAATCAATTTTTTTTTTATTTTGACACCGACTTGTTAAGCCGTTCCTCCAGTCTATTGAATATGACATAATAGAGAATGTGTTAGGCCGAATTAACATCGTGGGACAAAATTATGTAAAAGCCTTCGAAGTAAATACCGCATTGAAGTCTATAATTTAGTAAAAGTAATATTTTAGGATTCAAAGATTTGTCACCGTCGGTACTATTCGGGTGCTAAGCTTATCGACCAGAATGATTGTGCCAATGTCATGAACATCGCAAAAAGAAATGTACATAATCCGTGACGTATTTGATAAGATCTTTATTGACTAATCAAATAAAATACTTACAATCTAAATGTTTCTTTTTTGGTGCAATCATTTCTTCAGTTGTGGCTTTACATACAGATTTTGCTAAACCCTGCCCCGCGATACTGTGGCGAGCGGCAAGGAGCCTGTCGTTTATAGTTTGACCCGCCATCCTCACGTTCAGTCCGGACATAAACTGATTTTATACACTTCTAAACACTTATTTTCGTGTTTTATCAAATTTACAAAATTATGTAGGACGATGACGGGTAAAATATGTCACCGCCCCCCCGACTGGCACAATACTAATTTCAAGATGGCTGACTCAAATTTACAAAGTGTTGCTATGGTAAAGAAATACTACTAAAATATATTCAAGCCATTCAAACACGTATTTTCTATTTACCCATTAATTTAAAGAACGAATAATGTCAAGATACTAATAAAAATTATACTTCAAAATTAAAAATACTTTACAAATATAACTTAAAAATGGTAGAATATTATTTTCATTTTAAATGTAGCTAAATTCGTTTTAATCCATTTTAGCTATGCTCTCTATTTAAAGTATGTTAACTGCACAGGTGATATTTTAGTACACAAGAGCATGAATACACTACTTTCTAAAAGAGTTCAGATTCAAGAAAAGACACTTTTCCTGATTTTAGAGCACTTGAGTGTAAAGGCTGCTAATTTTCCAACTCAAAACTACCACAGAATATTTATTAGAAGAAAATTTAGTAACTTATTAATGTCTTTTAAGTTAGAGTTGAGCTCAGGATCTTGGGATCCGCAAATCTGCCGAATTTAATGCTAGCCATTTATAAGTAGTAGTAAGTGTAAAAAATAAAAATAATAATTTACTAACAATAATCGTTAGTTTTTATTTATATTCAAACAATTAAATAAAAAACAATATTCCAAAGCAAAGTTTTAAATGAAAAACTATATAGATATTAATATTTTAGTAATCCAAGAAACGGATTATTTTATCCTTCCAATCTCACCTGTTAAATTCGAAAATGTTGTCTACGATCTGTCATGTTTGATATTATAAGATCCATAGACTAATTATATCCAAAACTTATAAAAAAATATTTCGGGTTTTACTTTTGATTACTTTCATTTATAATGAGATTCTTACTGAAACTAAATTAATGTTGAATAAAATAAAAGACTTGTATTTAAATGACAAATGTGAATGTGTTTCCTTTTTTTGTGTTAACTGTTAAGCGGTCAATATGGCCGATTTGTAAAAGTAACAGACATCGTGGATTTGTATATTTCTTCAAAATACACCTGACCAGAACTTTATAATGGCAAAGAAAAAAGGAGCGAAAAAGAATGCCAAGAAAGTGACATCAGCTAAAACACTTTCCATAACAGATTCAATTAATTCTGAGGTCATAGCCGCAGCTCTTAGTTCTGTAAATCAACCTGTTTTATTAAAGGTTTGCAGACTTTGCGAGACGAAAGATGGGCCTTTTCTTAACATTTTTGACGCTGATAAGGTAACGGCTAAGAAAATTGAAATTGTGATGCCTTTCGGGGTAAGTTATGTTTTGAAAGTTAAAAATAAAGAGTTGCGTAAAAAATATGAATTTCGTATTATAATTAACTTAATATCCAGTTATACTGCGAGGATTGAAAAGATATAGGATAGGAAATATACAGCACTTGTTAATTTAAGACTGTTATAAATTTTTAATTGAAGAACTGTAACAATTCATGAGAGAGAGACTAAATCAGTGTTGTATTTATAAAGAATGCTACTTTTCACTTCAAAACATTGTCTAATTGGTGGGAATTTACTTTATCATAGAGAATAAAGAATATCAGTCAAAATTAAATTATCCATGTATAATATGGTACAGTTAATATGATGTTATAGTGATATTTCTAAAAATATGTTTTAGAAATTGTGTAATAAAAAATAAAAAAAAATAATAATAAAATATCAAATTCAATTGATTTCGGTGTATAAATTAAAGAAAAAAAAGTAATTAGATTGCTTAATTAATTTTGTATTATTTTTATTTGAATCCCTTGTTTTTTTCATTGCAATGAATTATAATTCATGAATATTACTAGTACCCTTTTTTTAATTCTTTTCTTGCCATTAAGAATGGGTTTATAACACAGCTACATAAATACAAACATATTATGAAATTTTTATTCAATAATTTAATACAATTTATCAAATATACCAAAACCAGCTAAGCGAAAAAAAAGTTTATATGCTCAATAAGAAGATTTGAAAATATTCTGCTTCATGCTTCAAACTCATTTTTAATTATAAACACACATAAAAAACTTATTAAATATAATAAAAACAAATTTCTGATGGATATATATTTATTAATTTTCCAAACAGTCTTTTTTTATGGTGAATTATTTTGAGACACAATTTTTATGTTTTGGGATGATTAAAAGACATTCTTTTGATATAAATAATTTTAGAATGGATTTTTATAGACTTGAAAATGATTGACATGGTGATGTATGATGATGATAAAATGTTTGTCATCAAATTTTGCCAATATTTTAAAGAATCTGTTGTTTGTTATGTAATGAAAAAAATATATGTATAGTCTATTTCAATCGAAGAAGGAATAAAGATAAATCTTTACATATTCCATCTTGCACTCATTTTCTAAAAGCTCTGCTATATTGTGTACTATTAACAGTTTTTGATTAATATAATTTTATTTATAGCATACCACTGTTCCACTTAACTACTTATATCCACTTGAATTTTACTTCCAAAAACTTTATAACAGTTTCATCATTGTTTAAAACACCTTTTTCTTTTTGCTTGCAATGTTATGTATTTTTTGCTTTTGGAAACTGTATTGGTCGATGTTTTGTCTTTGTATGTTACTTTCTTAACAAAATAAAATAAAATTGCTTTAATGTAAAATTTTGTGTATTTTGCTTTTGTTGTATTGTGGTTGGAATAGACTACACTAAAAACATAGACCCTTTATTGTATACTCGTGACAGATGAGATAAACAAGCTAAACCAGCTGCATTTTATGTAAAATAAATAGTATTAAAGTAAATTAGTCTTCATAAATGCATTATTTGCCATTGTGTATTGGCATTCCACAAGGATCAATTTTGGGACCTTTTCTTTATTTTATATACAGTATACATAAATGATCCCCAATGTGTTATTCTTGAGCGAATCTATTTCAAGAAACAGTGCTTTATTTCCTTGTTACCTCTTCGCACTGTACTTGTAATGTTTGGTTTAGTTAATTTGTCTATAAAGTGAATTCTAAACTGTGATGTGAAACCTATAATCTAATTAATAAATATTATTCACTGATAGTTTTCTGCTTACTTTTCACTCAACCATGTCGAAGATCTTAAGATCTATGTCTTCAAGATTATAGATTATGGCCAAACAATGTAGCTCTACACATTTAAGGCTGGATTAAAAGTATTGTCAGTTATGATGTAGGCACTTATGATTTTCAAAGGCTTTTTTTGTTTATTTAACATGTAAGACTCACTGAAATTATAAAAATTGAAATTATAATTGAACATAGTACAAATCTAATCTGATAAGATTGTTTAGGATAAGATTATATTTAAACAAGTGTTATGCTGCTGATACATAATTCATTATTTTTCAGATTGCAGAAAATGATGACTTACCGCATAAAATTTGCTTTCGGTGCTCAGCGAAGGTGGAGGAGTTATATGAATTTATACAAAAATGTATTAATACGCAAAAAAGTTTGCGGAAAGCCGTTGGAGCAAAAGGACCTATTTTCAACAAACCAAGGCATCGGGAGCTCTGGGAAGAGAAACTTAATCAGTCAAATATATCCAATGATGATATCTGTGATGCATTAATTAAAAAAGCGATGGAAGGTATTAAAGATATACCTCTTAATCCGCCGCCTCTAAGTGAAGATGATACTCGAGTTATAAATAAGTTGATTAAAAAAACTCCTTTAATTGAGGAGGAGGAGGAGGAAGATAGTACTTTAAATATTTTAAAAGAAGCAAAAGAAACAGATGCTCCAACAAAAATGGGTAATTTAGCAATTAAGAATCCACATCAAGAACCAGTCACAAAATCTTTGAGATCAAATGTTGAAAAAACAATAGATGATATTGAAAAGAAAGCTACAAGACTTGATGAAAAACGTGCAACAATTGTGGATAAGACAGTTAAAAATAGTAATACATCTCTTGAGTCTTCATCTAACAATAAGAGTGGTAGTGAAAACAAAATTTTGCAAACAAATACATTTAGTTTAGATGATTCATCAAAAACTCAATCCGAGTCCACTTTTAATATTATGGATCATGTTAGTATGATTAAAGTAAACGGCGTGGGTGTATTATTTCAGTGTAAAATATGTAATAGGAATTTCTTGAAAAAGGAAGTTGTTATGTCTCATGCATGTGCGAAAAACGGTCTTGTTAAAATAGCTGGTCCTAAAAGCTTTACTCCACCTGAACCACCAAAAATTCCTTCAGTTAAATATATAAATACAAAAGAAGTTAAGAAACCTGTTGTATCAAACAATGAAAATTGTCAGTTTATCAATTTAGATGACGAAGACGAAGATGATAAACCTTTAGTAATAAAAAAGCCTAAACCCAGAATAGGTCCCGCTAGTAGAGTGAAACGTAGAAACACTAGCACCTCAGAAGATAGTTCACTACCTGTATCTGATAACCAAACACAGATTCATGTTAAACCAAAGTTGAGTTCAACAGTACAAGAGCCAACAGTTCAGTTTCCCACTCTACCCAGTCTTAATACCCGATATAAACTACTACCGGGTCCAAACAACACTTTTACACTAGTCGAAGAGAAAGTTGTAGAAAACGATGCTTCACCTCAAGAGAAGTCAGCCACTACTCCAAATAGTGGCGAAACTCTCGTGTCAGGTAATGATAAAGTAAATACTCGTCAAAATATTAGTTCAAAAAGAGGTAAAACGGCAAGCAAATCTTCAGTAACAGAAAATGCTGCAAAGGCAGATAATGCTTCGAAATCAGATAATACTTCAACGTCAAACCAGCCATATCCAGTGGGTTTGTTTAAAACATTACCAACTAACACTTGTTCTGATGTTCCAATAGAGACTGAGCCTACTTTTACCACACCAGCAATGAAAAAACAGTCATATACTGTTGTACAAACTGGAAACCCAAGTAAACTACTTATATCGTCAAAACCACAAACAGCAGTCCAGGAAGTTCCTAAAAAGAGACAAAGAAAAACGAAACATGAAGTAAAAGCAGATTTAGTAAATAAGCAGCCGTTTTCAGTAACTTTAGAAGACGCTGCGCCACCGAGAGACACCGGGTTTTTTACTTTCATCAATGTTGATCCATTGTTGCAGCCGTCCTATGTGTTGCCGACTAATAATATAATTCAAGAATCGCAAATCTCAACTTCTACAAGTGTTTCGAAACAGAGCGAAAAGGAAAAAGAGACGAGTAAATATACGTGTAATATGTGCGATGAATCTTTTACTAGAGAAAAGAAATTACTGGCACACATACAATCTCATTATAGTAAGATGGATGAAGAAGATCAATTGAGATCTGAAAGAAATACAAGAAAACGGAAGAAATAAAGTGTATTTGTAAATTAGAGTAGTTTCTTATAAGGATAATTCATTTTTATCTTAAGCTTGTATTGACGTAACTCAGTTTGAGCAACACTAGTACAAGTTCGTATAATTTGGAAACTATGAGATGAGATCTATCATTCCAATGGACATTAATTCAGATATTTTTAAAAGAAGTGTTATTGCCCAATAATGACATTTCCATGATGATCCTACCTCTCTTATATCATATACATCAAAAATAAGGTTGTACCACAAGTTTAAAATTACATAGGTATGTAAAAGTTAGTGATCTAAATGCGTCATCTAAAAGAATGGAGACTAACGCATATCGTGAGTGCTGTCGGTATTTGGTGAATATTCCTTAAAGGTGATTCAGTGGCAAGGCACAATTTCCCCTTTGCTTTATATTCTACTTCGAGGTTATACAAGATAACCTTTAAAATTATTACAGTTACAGTTCATCTCTATATGAGGTCAACGAAAAATGCAAAAAATTTTTACATTTCAGATCATCCGATCCATACAGCAATGTTGTAGCCCTATATAAGGACAGTTACGGCTGTTACTTTCTTACTTTTGTAGAATTCAGGATTTAGCGTATATTCTAAATTGTCTATGATAAATATGTCGATGAATAAATCCTTAACTCATTTAAAACTTTTTTTTTTAACGAGTGTGAGTCTTTTAATGTGACGAATGTATAATGCCGAAGATGAGAATTTCATATTATTTTTATATAAATTCAAAAGAAGAGAATTCTGTTTTGGTTATTTTTGTGATTTTTTGACTATGTGATATTATTGTCGAGAATTATAGCATGTTCATTGTTCAGAGTAATTTTTTTAACCTTATATAAGTTGATTTTCATGAATATAAATTTTTGACGCAAACAAATGATGCCCAGATATATCATACATGCAATTCATTTTGTCATTGTAATTTAATTAATGTTATGTCGACATTTTAGTTTATGGAGATGTTCTGTTATGTTGATTTAAAAGCTTTAATTAATATTTTCTATATATTTTCACATATGAATGTATATGTAGGGAGTATTGCTTAAATTTTAATAGGTATTCGAATTAAGAATAGATTTTTTTTTTTAAATATATGTATTGAATATATTATTTTATGTTATAAAGTAAATTTGTAAGTATAATTTAAGTGTTCGTTTCTCCACGTTTTTTAGTTGATAAGATACTTGTAAATATTGAGGTTGAACTTTGAGAAATATGGTTATTATAAATTTTAGATATCCCTTGTTGTTTTTCTTTACTTCACTAATTCCTTTTGTACTAATATTTTAGGGCACTTCAGTAGGATGCCCTTCATTAGTAATAAAATAAAAATCTTTATTCAAATAGGTTCATAAAAGCACCTTTGAATCGTCGTGTACAGTAATAAATGTAAATCTATCATCGTTTCGGAATTCAGATTCAACTGAAAAGGATTCTGCGAAAAAATCAGTTGTTCGTTTTTTCTTTTTTTTTTTTTTAAATATCTATGTCATTGTGAATAAATATATAATATATATCACACACACGTAAGTATACCGACATTATCAAAAACATTCCCAAAGGGCATACTTTCGAGCTCCAAGATAAAACATAGATCTAACAGTTTCAACATGTGATAATGCATTGTTTACATCGTCATAATTAACTTGAAATTCGTCAGCTTTAAAAAAAGTAAGTAAAAGTAATGAAGTATCATTAGCAAGCAATACAATATCACAAATACCTTTAATATAAAAAAATGGTCATTTATATATACCAAAAATAAAAATGGACCTAAAATTGATCCAGAAATTCTTAGAAAAGAGACAGACTTGTTCCATTATACAAACCTGTTTATTTTATGACATAAAATTTAAATATTGGTTATATTTTCAAAGAAAATTGTTTGATAAAATAGCCTTTCGTCAAGCGGTTTTCTATACTTGTTGATTATTTAATTACTATTATATTTTGTTATAAAGGAAGAAATCTGTATTGTGGAGGGAGGCGCACTCTCTTTTCTTTTTGGGGCCTCTAAATCCGACCGCAGAATTCATATATGGAAGGTCACATTGACTCTTTGCTATTTCTATATAATATTGAAAATTGTTTAATCTTACTCTAAAAGTCACTGAGTTTATTTTGCTGGTACTTCTTAGTTTAGGGTATTTTCTTTTCAGATTCGGTGGTAGTTTTTACTCTTAGTGTGTATAAATAGAATTGAATAAATTAATTTGAATTCATGGGATGACCAAAGGCTCTTAGCCGAGTGGACTGGAGTGTACTGATAGTTTGACAAGAGAGAGAAGTCTTGAGTTATATAAAGTTTTAGTACTTACATACGTTCTTATATTATATACCTTTAGGAAAATTAGGTTGTAATAAAAGTCGAATTCGAGATGATTCATTTATTTATTTGTCTTTTAAGAACAGATAAGCCATATACATAGATCAAAACACATTAACTAATAGAGATAAAGATTTATAGACAACACCGTCCTTAAAACTATATAATTATAGAGATCAGACGCAAGTTAAATATACGGTTTTACCCTTAAAAAGATGTTCGCTACTTTAAATGTAATATGTAGCTGCTATATATTACCTACGTGATATTTAGAGTAGGAATTGTAAAGATTTCTCAAGTAACTTCTGACAAATACAGGCATGTACACACTCTTTTCAATCCTACCGATTTAATCTGTGGCCTTAGGGCACAAATGAAAAATATCCATAACGATTTTTTTTTTTAAATCTTCGCATTTTTATGTGTCTCCTTTCCTTATTGCGCTTTGTAAAATTTTGTTATTCACACCATATTTCTATCTAATTTAGTAAGAATATATTTGATGTTATATTTTTTATAAACTACGCTTTTAATTCTCAATCGCCAGAATATAAGCCTACTCATTTGCATAAAGCATCATTTCGTTGTCACCGTAGCCCGCATTTGACAAAAGTTTTAAAAAGACAAATGTAAGAATTAATTCGAATTTCAAAACCGTAGCCATAAAGATAGAAAGTTATGATTTGTTCTCCACTACGTATATACTATATTTATTAAATAACACGTTCTAACATATATTAAATCACATAATTTTGATATGTATGTGTTGAATGGAGCACCGTCGATGCTTGATATGTATCGAACTCCACTAATTACTAAAAAGATCTAAAAATGTTTCATAAACACTACAATACCGATCATATTAAAATAATTGTACTTTATCCACTACTGATTGTTATCTATAATATATTAAATAGTTCTAAGTTACAATGATATGTTCTCGTGGTCCTACTTTGGAATATTTTCCAAAAGCCAGATACAAAGCGCATGCATTCCTTACTTTTCCTTATACATATTTTCTATATATCTACCTAAGAAATGAATATTCTTTTGACGTTAAGATAATATATTCCTTTATTTTTTTGGACATTGCCGTATCAATGGAGTCGCCTCTGACATCGTTTTGGGGTAGAAAGCCTTAGGTATATTTTGCATTAAGGGCGACATTCATTCTCTCAAACGTAGCGAAAAAAAGTTGTAACCAAGATCATGAACAGTGCTTTTAAACATACCACGTAATATTTTTTTTACTACTAGTTTTACTGATGTTAGACATTCTATACTATTTGGAAATAGCATTTTTATTAGCACTTCCATGATGTAGACGCGAGTATTTCCTTGGTCAAAACTCAGGTTTAAAAAAAGTTAAAATAAAGCCTATTTTACAATAGATAAAATATATCTACTTATCCTACTGTTATTCGAAAATTAATCGTTATCGACTACCTAAATGATTTTAAATGTAGAAATGCGTGAGACGCAGCGATTTATTCGAGATATTTAATAAAAATTGAGATGCAATCGTTCGATTCGAATCGATTCCACGTGGCCGGTTGTAGAAGACGATTACGAATACGAACAAGTGCTTCTCGTGAAATTTATTTCAAGCATACACCATTCTCACGGGCGCGGAAAGAGAAATTTCAATTTCTCTTATATTTAAAGGAGTCGTAGGGAAGATAGCTGTAGAATGAGGAGCTGATGGGACCAAATTGGACGACGTGGTAGTAGTCAGAGGCCGACTCCGGTGCTATTCAATCGAGAAAACCGGTGTTAACCAGCTTCTCCAGGAAAAATTTGACGTCGCCAAGTTCATTGTCCTTGATGCCAAGAGATTTCAGCATACCAAGATCTCCGTTCTCAACTGCCATGAATACGGAGCGGAGGTGTTCGAGGTCAGATCTCATCAGGTGAAGAGCTGCACCGAAGTCTTCAATGGTTTGCGATTCTGGAATTAATAATTATTAATTATATTTTGAGTCCATAGAATAGTCCAATTTTGATAAGATTATACGATACGACTTAAAATCTCTTAAAAAAATCATGAGTATATTTACGACCAAATGGAGTAGATTCATGGATAAATTCTGGATAAAATGGATAAATATGATTATGATTTAAGTAATAGTTCATAGTTATAATATCGAGGTCTGATAAAACCGGGGCATAAAAATATAAATGTAAAATAATTTATTCAAATTATGAGTTCAATGTTATTTGGCGACAATTGTTGAGAGCAAAGTAGTTTGGTAGTTTATAGTTGTTGCTTAGAGCAAGCGAATTTAAATTTAGTAACAAAACCCAATGAGCTTTAGCCACTCCTTTTTATTATATTATTTCGTGTATATTTACTTATATAAATATTTTACCGGATTATATATGTAACAAAATATTACAAATGAATAAAAAAGATAATTAGGTTCAGAAGCGAGATAGCCGACTCGTTAGAATACGTATGTATATATTCACCGATCATTGCGGTTTTAAGCAAGCACCACTGAATTTACACATGCTCAATTTATGTTTATAATTCATCTCGTGTTCGGCAGTGAATAATAACATCGTGAGGAACCTACATGTGACTTATTTCAATTAAATTATGTCATGTGTGTATCCACAACTGTCATTGGAGCAGCGTGTTGGAATTAGCTCCGAGATTTCTTCTCAAAGGGGGATGAGGCCTTACCCTTAGCCTTGTGGGAATTTATATACTCTGTACTTTAAAAAATGAAGCCATTAAATATTTTACAATAGAAAATAAGGCTAATAAAAAATCCTATATATCTTTCCTGTTTCAATTATTATTTAGAAAATATTAAGTTTATTTACCAGATAGAGCAATAGCGACTTTCTCCACGCCACCGAGTGGTTCTAGGGCATCTCTGGCCTTGCTCCCGAACAGCTTTTCCAAATAATTGGGTCCATGCGAAGCTATGAGTGATTGTAAAAATGAAGCGGTTTCTTCTACAGGTGGTCGTTTAGCTGAAAATAAATATAGAAAAATAATTTAAAAGTATTCAGAAATATATATGAATTTTGAACAGAATGCTCTGCTTATATTTTTGAAATATTAAGTTGTGTTAATTAGAGTCGTAGTATATATAAGAGTATATATAAATAAGCTCATTCAACTCTTCTAACCGATAATGAAGGAAAATATAAAAAAGATACCTTAAAGTTATTTAGAAGATCAGATGATTTAGTTCTATGAACGCAACATTAATCATACTTAGTGCAATTAACTTAAGAGCTTTTCTAAACGAAAAACCAATTAGAAGATTCGATTAGGTGTTTGGACCAAGTAAACAGTTTTATGGCAACATGTGACGCGATTAGATAAATAATTACTCGTTAAACACTTAATTTTTATAAACTCGTTTGGTGTATATGTTTGTATCGCTTGTTTTGTTTGATCAGGAGTTGAATATGCTTTAAAAAAAATTACTGACGATTTTTTATACAGTTGACTGTTTGACGCTAGGATACATGATGAGTGGTAGGTACATTTGCATCTAGACGGGCTTGCACAAAACCCTCCAACAAGTATTTTCTCTTAGATTTCCTTATTACAAGGTTCTAGGCCGTTATTTTTATGAACTACAAGTACTAATTTTTTATGTAAAAGACCATTTTTGGTTTTTTTTTTCCAAATAGTAGATGTTATTCAGCTCATGATCTTTATCACGCAGAGAGCATTCGCAATGTGTCTGAAGATTTTTTACGATTATTTGCTCACTAGTTCATGGTGGAGCAAAATTTTAGTTGGTTATAACTGTATCTTTCAATTTTGATAAGTTGGAAGGACAATGTTACTACTTAGAGAATACTTAAAAAAATAAAAAATATAAAAACTGATATATTAGTATTTTAAACGTATATCGGAGTGAGCGTCGTTCAATGAAATGTAGTATTTAAAAGAAATAAAACTATCTAAATGTTTTTGACATAATATATAACCGTTTTGATGAAAACTGATGCCAATTTTCTTTGAAAGAAAATATTACGTGTTTATGCAAAACTTATTCAGTGGGTTTATTAACGAAGCACAGCGGACCGTATTTCGGAAACTTCAGAATTTCAAATGTATTCAAATAAGGTTCAGCTACACTTTTCCAAAGTTCGACCAAAATGTATATTTTATGCAAGTTTAATGTATAATTTGTAATAAATTGTGTTTTAACAGCTGTTTGACCGAGTGAGTTTTGGCAAGAATTTATGAATGTGTTAAGTAAGTATAAAGTAACCATATGTTAACGTTCATTAAAGTGCATATTTTCTTTATTTATTTAAATTATCAATTAATAAAAATTTGTAGATATTTCAGTGGAAACAAACCTTTAGAGCTGTCTTAAATATATTTTATTCTCCTACTGAATCTGCTATAGTTACTATTTTAAGTCGACGTGGCAGCTCGAGAACATAGTTATTTTTTTCAGAATCAATAAAGGGTAATTATTAGCCTTCGAAATAAAAAGTTGGTCAGAAGATATATTTATCTTATTAACAATTAATTCTTAAGCATAGTTCTTATTTACAGAAACTCAGTTCATAATAACATTTGTGAGTACTTCAGCTAAGCATAATACTCCATACGAGTATATTTTAATATATATATATATATATATATATATATATATAAATAAACATGTTCATAAACTTGTACCTTACACCATTACATAGCTTATATACATACATAATGGAAAGTTAAGCTACAAAGGAATGCTTAAGATTAAGATAATAAAGTCAGCTTAAACAGCTTCCCCGTTTACGGGCAAAGAAAAACAAATATGGAAATGTTGTATTTTAATTATCTTATTACACTATTAGGGTTAGTAACATGTTGTTTGATTTCTATTAAAAATAGTATTAATATTTTTTATTTTCTTTCGTATTTTGTTTCGAACTTATTCATGAGACAATACTTTTAGAATTACATAAGTTGCAAACCATTTAATTTTTTATTTAAAAAAAAATAACAATTTGCAAGATTGCATCGTATATTAAATCCGACTTGTGAGAAAATACATGCGTACTCTCTATTCTATCCCTCGTAATCCGATAGACCGGAAACAGTATAGGCGATCAGGCTTTACGTTCGTTTCAAGGCAAGAGAGTATAAAATCTTCTAACAAAATTGACAGAAAATCCCGATTGTATTACATTCTCCCAAACCGAGGTTTAAATCCAGTCGGTATGTAAATTTGCACACGAATGGTAGTAACGTAGGTGAGCACTAAAGGATTTTGAATATTCATCTCCCAAGAGGGTTAAATAGGGGGATGAAAATTTGCATGGAAGTTCGTGAAGAATTTGAAACACGGTTGTTTTCATCGCAATAACTTGAAATAAACATTACTATATCTATATATATAAAAGCGAAATACCGCTCACTGATTAATCCCGAAATCTGAGAAACTATAATACCTACAAACTTGAAATTTTTCGGGTAGATTCCTTAAAGGGTGTAGACATCCGCTAAGAACGGATTACGAAACTCCACCGCTAAAGGGGTAAAACGGAGGTTGGATGTTTGTGTTTTATAAACATCGCGCTTTCAGCTCATTTGTTATAAAATAACATCGAGGAAATTACGTAAATAATATTAGCTTTTCACGACCCACCATGGGTTAATAAATTAAAAAGCGAATAAACATTTACATATTCATCTCAATATTACTGCTGCTTAAGACTACTGATTACGGTACTATAAGAAGTATAAATCACTTTTTAAACCGCCAACCACAGCATGTAGTATATTACGTTTGTTGTTGCGGTAATCACACTGACTTTTTAACTCTTTAACCCGCAACACATTGATACTAAGTATAAATGTTTTGTAGAAGAAAAAATGTATGATATCTACATAGAATAAACCACTAATAAAGAATATTCACAATTACTTTAAACATTTTTTTATTTCATGGAATAATTCCCTTTATTATAGTCATTGGCTAAATGCTCCCAATAAATTAATTTCAAGGAATGCTGAGATACATATAATTCTGAACAAAACAGAAATACGATAGATATTTCTTTTAATATAGAACATCTTTTTAACTCACAGTGGAGTAGTGCGGTTGAATAAATCCCAAATCTTATTAAGAAGTTAAACCGAGAAGCTGTGAATTATTTTGAGGTATGGGGTTATTTTTACCTGCCGTGCAAAGCTTGGAATCTTCATCGTAGCCGTCAATGCAGTCCGGTGCTCCGTCGCAGAGATACTGAATCGAGATACAGTTTCCGTCGACTGGACACTTGAATGGCTCGTAGGGGTGACAGTATTCTGAAAAATTTCAAAGCAATACAAGTTATGTAGAAACATATAGTAATCGATTGATAAAAATAAATAAAATATTGCTTGTGATGTTTTGTATGTATTTAAATTTATTTGCGTCTGTGTCAGTCTGTTACTTAATTTGTAAGCGTTCGATGTTAAACAATAATTTTAATGATAATAAAATTAAACACATTGCACTTAGGTATATGGAATTTTTTTCAATATGTTAAATTTCTTTGTATTCTTTTTTAATTCTGAAGTTTCTTGGTCCGTTGCATTTATATTCTAAATTAGTTTTCGTTTCCCGCGGCGTCGCTCGCGCTACAGGAGTTGATCGAGGCATTTGATAGAAAAAGTAGCATATGTCCTTTTTTATTGCTTAAAAATTTTTCATACGAAATTTCATCAAATTCAGTTCAATTGCCTTGCAAACATAACATACAGACAGAGTTACTTTCGCATTTATAATATAAGTATAGATTAATTATTTATATTAATAACTAACGAAGCGGTGTTGTTTAAATATAGACAATTCAACGACGCTTCATTGTGAAGTTTACTTGAATAAAATACATTTGATTTGATTAATTGATGGTAATGTTTTCTTCTACGGTACTATTCATGAAACTTTTATTAATTTAAACCAACTTTCGAATAGTAAATTAAGAATTTTATTATCTTTTAAATATTATATCCTTTACCTAAACGAGATAGAAGAAAAAGGTAATTCAGAAGCAAAGAAGCCTCGTGTCTACAAAATTAAAATAATTAAATGGTTCTGTATAACGTGTTCCATTTGCGGAGGGTTCTGGGAATAATATAATTATTTAATAAAAAAAATACATAAAAGTAATTTCTCAAAAACGTAGGGAGCTCGTTTTATTGTACTTAGTATATTTATTTTATTTAAATATAAGCTCGTTTCAAATTATTATATACTTTATATCCCCTCTGGATTTGTTCAGGTTTAGTTAAGAGTTCTTTGTAATAAACTAGTTATCGCCCGCGGCTTCGATCGCGTTTTAGGGGTTGGTTGTCATGTGTTAGGCAAGTAAAGTAACCTTTGTCCTCCCTTGCAGTACAAGTTTGCTTCAAACCAAATTTCGTCAAATTCAGTTCATTGGTTTGGCAGTGAAAGGGCGACAGACAGACAGAAATTTATAATATTAGTATAGATGAAAACGTAGGAGTTGAGAATAAAACAGATTTCTATAGTTTATTTAGTTACGATAAATATATAAGCCGAGATGGCCCAGTGGTTAGAACGCGTGCATGTTAACCGATGATTTCGGGTTCAAACCCAGGCAGGCACCACTGAAATTTCATGTGCTTAATTTGTGTTTATAATTCATCTCGTGCTCGGCGGTGAAGGAAAACATCGTGAGGAAACCTGCATGTGTCTAATTTCAACGAAATTCAGCCACATGTGTATTCCGCCAACCCGCATTGGAGCAGCGTGGTGGAATATGCTCCAAACCTTCTCCTCAAAGGGAGAGGAGGCCTTTATCCCAGCAGTGGGACATTTACGGGCTGCTTATGTTATGTTATGTAAATATATAAGTTCTTCAATGTTCATTGATAAATCACGGCATACTTAATCTGGTACATTTTATTTTGATTTTGATTCGCATATTAAAATATTATAAAATTTTCATGAAAAAAACCTAATTCAAAAGATATTCTGAGAAAATTAATTATATATAATATTTGAGCCTTTTATTAATTTCATCTCGTATTTACACAATATACAATTTGTTTGTAGTAATTTAATTAAATTAGACATAATACGTAGGTTTCCCCGCGATGTTTTCACTGCCAACACAAATTAAGTACACAAAAATTTTAAGTGCTTGCCTTCGTTTGAACCCGCAATCATTGGTTAAGATGCACGCGTTATAGTCACGAGGTTAAAGTCAAGAATGATGTTCTAACAAAATGTAAATTAATTATTTATTTAATAAAAAAATCTATTTAACTTAATTACCATGTTTTTTACGTATCCGGTTTGGAAGAGAACGTGTTATACGATTAAGCTTTATTTGTAACCAGGTGAACCTGCGACTTTAATCGCGCGAAATTTATAAAACACAAACTTCTATCCCCGTTTTAAGTTCCGTTCTTAACGGATGTCTACACCCTACAAGGAACCTTCAAGTAGGTGTTATAGTCTCTCAGATTTCATGATTAATCAGTGAGTGGTATTTCGCTTTTATATATATGTAGGTATATCGCCTCGCGAAGAACAAGAAGGAGTATTCAAAGCTGACTGCCAACCTTCGCTAGTCGGAGTGGCACTCGAAGAAGAAGAAGAATATGTATATCGATTTGAATGATTATGATGATCGCTCGTCTAGTATGTTTTGCTTACTTTCATAGTATTATGTCTTATGTGATAGCGTGTTCAGTTAAAAAAGGAGCTAGAAACTCACTTCGGGATGATTTTAAGAGAGTACGTATAATTACAGTTTCGTCACAATATATTCACAACAATGCTATGTATATTCCTAGTAATGTTGATCACTGTTATACAATTAGGGATAATTTTTGTATAAACACGAGAAATAAGGATAAGCTTATAACGCCAAGTTTCCGACTCCGAAAAGTCAATAAATCCTTCCTGGGACAAGGTATTGGTTCCCATAATAAAATTGCGCAGGTTTTTTTAACTTTGCCGATTCACATAATCAAATCGTTTGTTAAAAAAACAATAATTACTATTATTTAACATAAGATTGTATAGATGATTAAAATCGTGGAGCCAAACTTGTTGATTTTCGGGCAGGATATATTATATATTTTTAATTAATTGACATAGTAAAGACATAAACAAACTTAATGGACATAGACAAAGTTGGAGCTTTTGTCGATTAGTTTCGATAGAATCTACATTCCGAACCGGTGGTAAAATGATGATTCAAAATTGCTTATAAAAGCCATAACTTAATACTTTTAAAGTATATTTTGATTTTGAACAACTTTTTAATGGCCTAGAGCTGGCCCGTGGTATCCACATCATCAACGTGTATTTTCTCTTAGATGAATAGTTGTAGAGGATTCAATGTAAATAATTCTTCCGTATAAGAAAATCATTGGACCCAATAATTGTGTAAAACGTTTCCAAAGTGCTTCTAAGGGCTTATTCCAATAAAGTATAATTTGATTTGATATAAATAAATGTGAATACACAAATAATATCGTTGAAATATCATTCGTGCTTACTGATTCGTTATCTAAATTTTCCGCTTCAAACACACCTATCAGAGGGTACAAAAGAAATTGCCCGGAACGACGTATTCTAGATACCGCGCTGTGATTATAAGTATTTCCCGGGAGAGGCAAGCCGTAATGAGAGGAAGGATTCAAAAGAGCTAGGAAATATTTACGTATTTGCTTTTTTGTTATACTCTTTGTTTTATAACATAGGTCGGAGAAATGGGTAACATGATGGTAAGTGGTTACCTCAGCCTATAGACATTGGTACTATAAGAAAACATTGCTCATTCCTCATACCATCAAAGCGCTTCCAACCTTGGGCCCTAGGTTATGTGCCTCGTGCTTGTAGTTACATGACTGGCTTATCTTTCAAACCGGAACACAACAATACTCTGTATTGCTGCTTGGCGGTATAATATATGATGAATGGGTGATACCTACCAAGTAAACTCATAAATGTCTCAGCGGCATTTTACAACAAAATGTATAGTAGAAAAATTCTATGAAACAATATGTGAATGTACCAACTCATTAATCGGTTCAATATGGTCGATGTTTATTAATCTCAAACAAAAATACAAACATACATTTGCACTAATGTATGTTTGTACATTAGTTATTTATTATTTACTTTGATCGAATTAGTAATATAATCACGTACATGAGACGTAAGTATAACCTTATAACGTCAAGTTTTCGACTCTGCAAAGTCAATAAATCCTTCTTGGTTCAAGGTATCCGTTTCTATAGTAAACTCCGCAGATATTTTTAACTTTGCCGATTCATAAATTCAAATAATTTGTAAAAAATACATTAATAAATAATTTATTAATAATAGCTAAATACTTGTTGACTTTCAGGCAGGATATTATATAATTGTATTTAACTAACATAACTTTGTATTTTAAATGTTGGGAAAGAGTTACTTCTGAGTTTCTGGTCGGTTCTTCTCGGTAGAATCGACATTCCGGACTGGTGATAGCTTCACTTAATATAGTTTTGTTGAATGTCTAATCAAAAGTGCTTCCAGTAGCCTGCTCAAATAAAGTATATCTTGATTTTGATTTTGATATGGATAAGACTATCAACAACATTTTGACTGGTATAATAATATCTGTAATCTTTACATAGTATAAAACAAGTCCCTTTGTATGCTTAAATCTTTAAAACTACGCAACGGATTTTGATGCAGTTTTTTTAAATAGATAGAGTGATTCGAGAGAGATTTATACATTTTTTTCGCTTACATTGTAAACGCTGGCTGAACCCTACGAGATATCAGATCAAAATAATGTACTTCAGTATTGTACACCTTAAAACAGTCTTCAAAAAAGTCCGCGATGGTATATGTCTATCACTTAGGGATTACCCACATTGCACCCGTGCGAAGCCGGGGCGGGTCGCTAGTAATAATATTATATCAAAAACACTAACAGTGCAGATCAGATCTGTGCGGTCAGTGATTCAAAATTCTCCTTAGAAGTTTAACGTTTCCAATATTCCCATAATGTAATTAGTAAATATGTTGAACATTTAAGATATAGGTACTTGAGGCTCACGAGTAATTAAACGTAGTTAGGATTGCTCCAGAGTTGTCCCCTAGGCTTACTTAGAAACTCCTGTTAGTTTAGCATAACTTTCAACAATTAATGTCTACATATGATATGAAGGTAGAAAATTAACTATATAAAATTGTTTTCATCGAACAAACTCAAAATCAAAATGTACTTTTTGAATTCGGGTGATTATTTGATGACGATTATTTTACTTGGTAGCACATATTTTACCGCCAAACAGTATCAAAATACTTCGTATTAATTATGTTGTGTTCCGGTTTGTGTGAGTAACCAGTGTTAATTTTTTTTTGTGTATAATGTAATAAGTAGGCGGACAAATGTTCCACCTGATGTTAAGTGGTCACCACTGCCATCCCTCGTATCCATCCATCCCTTTAGTACACAGGCACAAGGGACATAACATTTTAGTACCCGAAGTAGTTACTGGCACATTCGATAGGCATACGTGATGATTAATCTTTCTCATAGTGCAGTTGTGTATGGCGGTGGTGAGCATGTGACTCATGTCAGTGTCAAAATTTAAAATAAAAAAAACATATTAAAGCTGCCATTGGTTCGATATGAAAACGAACATTTGTTTTTAATCATTTAATTTATATATATATATATATATATATATATATATATATATATATATATATATATATATATATATATATATATATGTTAATTAAATATCCGTAATTTCTCTTATATGATTTAAGGACGTGATGTAATTTTGTATAGGCCTAGGTTAAGAAAATTGTTAATAAAAAAGTCTGGAATAATTGTATTTTATAAAGATTGATTTCATCAAAGTCAATAAAAAACGCCTAATTATTCCATTTTACTCAGTTTTGCTTTTGCTTTTGAAGTTGTTTTAACATGATGAAGAGCAAATAATAATTGCCTGTCATTATATAAAAAGTATTTTTAAAATGCTTAAAATTAATAATAACGATAATCGAGACATCATTAAGTAAATCTGAAACGATTCGATTAAATCGATTTATGAAAATATAATAAGTAAATATAATTTGAATTATCCAAAAGCACACAAAATATCAGAAAAATTATTAGAACTTGCAATATTGAACTGATTATTGCAATATTAGTTAAGTTATGTAATTTTCTTGTATACATTTATTTTTACTACTAGACTTTTTACATTTTCTTAATTTGAATATACTATAAATAATCCTTTCGTAAGATATTGCCAAAATCATCGTTATCGTAAAAATCCATTATTAAGCGATTATACTACGACTTTGTATTAGGTATACAATTTAATGATAATCTTTTTCTCTGTGATATTAATTTATAACAACGTACTAAAAACGACTTCCGTGGTCGAGTAGCGTGTACACCGGTTTTCATGGATGCGCCACTTCAAGGTCCCGGGTTCGATGTAGAAAACGTTCATTAGTTTTCTATGTTGTCTTGGGTCTGGGTGTTTGTGGTACAGTCGTTACTTCTGATTTTCCATAACACAAGTGCTTTAGCTACTTACATTAGGATCAGACTAAGTATAAAAAAAAAAGTTTGCCTAAATTAATTCGTTACATTTCATTAAACGTGGGAGAAATATATATTGTTCTTAATTAAATTAGAATTTTTTATTAAACTTCGATACAGAATGAAATAAATTTAAGTTACTTTACATTTAATTCAACACTGTAACACTTTTGAATCGTCTTGATTTAAAATTGCTTTTATGAGTCTTTTTGAATAAAGAATATTTTGATTTTGATAATTAAGAATATTTTAATGAAATGAATATATTAGCTACCGAGAAAGTAATCTTATAAACTTAACAAATATGTCTGTAGGTCTTATAAAATTAGCGCCATCTTAGGCTAAGCCTTAATCAGTTAATATAAATGACCCTGTAATTCCGCTAGACATTCTGTAATCACTGGATTAAATTAATAAAGATGTCAAAAGTTTTTGTACTAAATTGATCTGTAAAATTTTAATGAGAACATTAAAGTCTTGATTGCGCAAGATGAATAATCTTCTAGTTTGGTTTCAGTTAAAGACGATCACTCAGCAGGATAATTCTTTTGTAATGTAACAATACAGATTCGAACATTACATTTGTGACTGAGAAGAACTGAGCATTATAATACGCAACCTGTAATGATACTATTTGTAACATAACAGAACAGAATGAAGTGTCAAAGTCAAGGACAAAAATCTTTATTCAATATAGAAGTGATTACACTTGCTTATTGATAGTCAAAAATCTACCACCGGTTCGGAATTTAATACCTCGGACCTGAGAAGAACCAGCAAAAGAAACTCAGCGGGATATATATATATATATATATATATATTTCCATTTTGCATGTACAATAATAATTATATTTTAGTTATTTGAAACAGCCTGGGAGGCGATCATTTCATTCTCAAGGTGTGCAGTCAACTAATAAGTCTTTAGTGTTGTAATATCCTTTAGCACACAAACGCTCTTTAACGATTCTTTTGAATTTTACAATTGAATAATTTTGAACGTTTTCTGGGATCCTGTTATAAAAAAGTATACATTGCACCAAAAAAGAATTACTAACCCTGTGTAATCGGGTACTTGGAGTAACAAGTTTATTTTTGTTCCTAGTGTTAATAGAATGTACGTCACAATTTCTGGGAAAATCATTTATATTTTTGCGTACATACATAACATTATCAAAAACAAATTGAGAAGCGACTGTCATTATTTTATTTCTTTAAATTTACCTCTTAACGAATCTTGTAACGAAGTGTGTAATATAACGCTCAAAATCGATTCTTGCATTGCTATATGAGCCGTTCCCCCACCGGGAGCATTTGTCTGTTTTATTACTGTTCAGATTAGAGCGTTTCATAAGTGAGTGACTTGTAATGATACAATTTGTAACAATACATCAGCGAGCGAGGAGAATAGAACATTACACCGCTTCGCCCGAAATTGTAAAAAACAATTGACTCCGCTGCAGGCGAATACCTACCCTAGGATTGGTATATTATAGGCGAGTGTTGCCTGTGTTTTAAATTAAACAGGATGTTTTAATTACGTTTTAATTTATGTTTTCTGACGTGAAAACGTGTTTTAAATTTAAAAATGAGATTTTTTTTTATTTTCTTTTTTTATTAAAGATTTACAAAAAAAAATCACAAAAAGAAGAACTCGTTAATGTGTTACTGCTGAGCGTGAGCTTCTTAAGTAGTTCGACCGTTTTCCGCCACACTGCAAATATATTTGGGTCGCTAACAGCGATCATAAATATTATTTATTGTTTTTCTCGACGTTTTGAAAGAGTTACACCCGTCGTGGTAACAATGGCTCAGTCTTATCAATTTGTAAATCGTGATAAATTCCGACGCAGTCTTGTTCTGTGTCGTGATAATAATTGGGTGCAAGTTTTTAAACCAGTGAAGTGATACTTGCCTTAATAAAAACCTACGCTAACTTGGTCGATTCATAAATTCAAATAATTTGTAAAACATACATTGGTAAAAAGGGCACATTATTCAATACAAGATTATATAGATGGTTAAAAAAGCGTGGAGCTAATACCTTGTTGACTTCCAGGCAGGATATATTACAAACATATAAGTATAATTGTATTTAACCAACATGACTTTGTATTTTTAAACGTTGAAAAATAGTAGCTACTGAGTTTCTTGCCGGTTCTTCTCGGTAGAATCTGCATTCCGAACCGGTGGTAGCTTCACTTATACTCATATAGTTTGTAAAATTACGATTCAAAATTGCTTGTATAAGCCTACTTGAAAAAAGTATATTTTTATTTTACAGCATTGATAACCCCACTTATTACAGCATAGATTTAAGATTACTGACCTTCCATTACGATAATTTTTGTAATGACTATTAGTCCATTTTAATAATTCCCTCTACTTAAGCGTGATGTTAGAATTAACGACAGGGTCAGCATCAAACCTTTGACCTTTACGTGAACTTAAGTAATGGACACTTTATCTTTCATTTCATGTACGTCACGGTACGTCTAAGTTATTAGGTAGTGACCTACATTGTTATGTTTCCGTTTGTAATTACTCAGGCAAACTCAAAGGTGGCATAAGGAGTGGGCGACGTGGGACGCCCACGACCTCGCGGTTAAAGTTAAAGGAACTTTGCGCTCCCAAAGTTAAGACTTAAGTTCCTGCGTTGGATATGTACATAACTCAGTTTCGTACAGTTTAAAATTTTTAATTAAATATCTCTTAATGTACGAAAATAATATCAAAGATGTTTTCTTCGCATCGTACAGGCTAATGTCTGTATATATTTAAATAGTTGAAAAAAGGTCAAAGGCCCCTGGTTAAGACGGCCCTGCCCAAAATTTTAATCTGGCTCCGCCACTGGGACCTTACTCCTTACATCGCCTGTACACCAGTGCTATTCTCACTAGTCATCTCGTTCGTATAATTTTGAAAACGAGTGTTGAAAAAAAGTTGAACTCACTTTGATACTTAATTTGAAAAGGAACTCTTAGTTTCCTCGTACATAACATTCTGTCTCCTGCGGTGAGTGTCGAATTTATACTTAATGAATAGTCCTATAGATTACTAATTATCTTGGTTTGTGGAACTTTGTAATTAGATGCTGCTTTTCAATTACAAGGGCAGATAGTGGTTCCTTAGATAATGATGTAATTATTTTATATTCCCTACAGTAAATACAATTATAATAAAGCGTGTGATTTATTCTAGATATTCACACATTATCTTTATATTTGTGTGAGTATATGCATCTATTAACTCCTAAGCCGATTTAATTTAATGCGTAATATCAAGGTGCCTACTTGATAAAGTTTCTATCAACGCGGGTTTTTTTATTAGAAATAATAATTAAACATTCTTATAAATAATAATTATTGCAAAATGTTTCGAATGTCGACTGAGTGGCGAGGTGGAATAAGCTCCAAGCCTAAATAAGAGAGGAAGATTTTGATCAGCAATGAAACATTAATAGGCTTACTTGGTTAACCTCTCGTCACATATTATATCGCCAAACATAGTATTGTTGTATTCCAGTTTGAATAGTGAGCCAGTGTGACTACAGGCACAAGGGGCAAATCATTTTAATTTCCAAGGTCAGTGACGCATTGGTAATATAAAGTTTGATTAATATTACGGTGCTAGTCTATGTCTATGGTCGTGGTATAGTCTATGGTCGACGGTGACCAATTACTATCGAATAGCCCGTTTGGCAGACTACCTATCTGAAATATAAAAATGTTGTTACATTATATACTTTACTTATTAAATTATTGGTATAGTTTATAATTTTATTCATAAAGTGCTTTTTAAGACAAGTTCGCAGTTCGAAGGAATGAATGAATTTTTAAACATTACGAAAAAATGATTAAAATAGATTCCCCATAGATAAAAAAATTAAGATGTTATAAAATGAATATATTTTATAAAATGCCAAGATAAAAATGTCCATGAATTAATTATATATCGTCTCTGAGAAATGAAAATTGCTAGTGTGGGCAGACCAAACCGTACTGTAGACTAATTTTAATGAATATTGCTAAGTTCGTTATAAATATAAAGTTGACTTGTGGCATTTCAAAGTTGAGAAAATGACGAAACCTCAGAACTTACGAAGGCTTTGACTTTGTATCATAGTAAAGTTTGACAGAATTTAATTAAAAACAGCAAACGAATGTTCTAAATGAATAATGTGCGAAGTTTTTAATATTATCAGTAATATCATGTGTGATATTGTGATATAACTATATAAATATCTCTATATTTTATTGTTATTGTTGGATAGGAATAAAATATGTGGTTAGTTTAGTGGCCACTATTTCACAAATATTTGATACATAAAATATTTCATTGGGGATTAAAACTTACAATACTATATACCACACCACAGAAATATACACACACCTTTACTGTTACTATAACTGTAAAAGTTGTAGTTGTGTATACAGATACATACAGATGTACGTGTGTATTTGTGTGTGTCGGTGTAAAGTGCGTGTTGATTGTTACAATTTTTGTTATAAAAGACGGAATTAATCTTTTATGTCTGAGTGTAATAAAAAAATGAATTTAAGAATTATGTTTCGTAATAATATTGTACAAATGTTTCGATCTGTTTACTTACCGGAGCGTTTATTATGGTGTCCATAAAGTCGATTGAGGTCAAGAGACTCGACAGACCCCGGGGCGCAGCAGACAGCCACCAACGCGGCGACACACGCCACTACACGACACGGAGACATAACTGGAAAAAAATATATAAGAATGTTATAAAATATATCTATATATCTTGCAACAATTCCACGCGGTCATGTATAGTAACTTTTTTTTTATTTGTATATAGTTAAATCCGTCACGTGAATAATTCTAAAGTAAAGAGAAATTAACATTTATTTTACTTAAAAAAAAATTATTTACTTAAATCGATTATTAAATAAAAATTACACTAGAAATCACCGAGACTAGGAAGTTCAACAATACAATCAAACTTACAAAATTATATACATACGAATAATATTTTAAATGGATATATTCGTCATATTTATTTCGATACTATGTTTTAAATAATCGTATTGGTAATATATAGGCTTTGATGAATGAAAAATCGTAATAATTCACAGTGATTCACTCAAAATCACTTGTTTAAGCCAAAAAATATGACTTATCTACGTTCGAGCTTAATAAATGTAACGTTTAACTGTTGCTTACTGCTAGGTACTAAAGCGCCATTTTCTCTAAGGAATATAAGACAAACACTTTTTACACACTTAACAATCCCATGACAAAAACGTATGTCCTATACAAATATTTGTCATGAGAAAAGAAATAGAAGCGAACGATTGGCTATAAAATAACATAATATTATAAGAAGAATTAGTCTAACTATCCGAACGTCATGACGTTAGCTGTCAGAATTGTTTTAATTTTATTCACTTTTGGCGGGAGCGCGTGATACAGTCCGCGTATTACTGTTGTACTGTTGTATATACCTATAAAGTAATTTGTTATTAAATAATATAATCTTGTAATATATTTATTAAAAGAAATTTTGTTGTGCTAATAATATAATTATAGCCAATCATATTATATTGATTTGTGTTTGGACAATTAAACCTGGGTATGTGGTCACTATTGCCGTTATATATGACAAATTTTATTTATAAGCATAAAATGGAGACGTAACGAATTAATAGAAAAGGGAACTGAAAAAGGCATTGACAACTTTCAATGATTAAATAAATTTATATTCAGTAATTGTAATTTAATAATACTTAATTAAAGTTAAATAGAAAAAGATCTCACTCTAGTTGATGTAGTGAAAAATTAAGTGTCAATAAAGTATACTCTATTACTGTCTTTGAAACAGAGAGCAATTTTATAAAAGGGACTTACATTTTTATTAAGGGCCATTAAGAAGATTCAACGAAAATCTTTTAAATAACCGTAAAGAGTATTTCACGGCACTTACGTTATTGCCGAGAAACTCTAGTGAAGTAATGAAAATTGGTGTTTTTATAAGACTTTAAATAATTTTGGATACTTTTGCGATATTCATCAAATATGCTAAGATATAATTATTCAGTGTTCATAAAATTTAGTTAAATTTTTCAAACTTAATTTATGTTTTGTGCCTGCGACTTCGAGCGCGTTTTAATTTATCAAAAACGTTATTGTAGTTCGCAGATTCTACTTTAACTTATTAATTCTGTATTAGGCAGCTTTTGTGATATTAAGTTGTTGGTGGGTGACACCTACGTGAAGGCGGAGTGGTGGAATGCGTTAGTGACAGTATTTAGACATTGTAGCGTGGCTTTATTATTATTTTTTAAAATAATTCTAAAATAAAAGTCGAATAAGTTACTTCTTATTACATCAGCTGAAATCATCCAGTGAAATTCTCGTCTTAGCCGTTCCAGAGATTAGACGTAACAAACAGACAGACAAAAAATTAAAATATTGCTGTTTTGATATATGTACCGTGTATACACTATTTGCATTTAGTAAAAAGCGGTTATTTAAATATTACAAACAGATACTCCAATTTTATTTAATGTATAGATATAAGAAATTAAGAAATGGCTAATAATCTTTCTTTGTGAGAGAAAGAGAGAATGGTTGTGAGAGTCTCTGACTTCTTAAATATTCTTAGAACAATGACGGCTTCATTTTTACGAAGAATGAGAATCGTATAATCTGCATCGGTGCGGAAACAACAGATTTAGTTTAATTTTATTTTCTATATTTCTAACTATAGATTTGATTAATTGGCTCAAATAAAAGCTATTATTATTATTATTCAATGTAAATAAATAAAGTATGACGTTCAGTCAGAAGCATTATCGTTCAGTAAATCGCAACCCATTGCTTTTCTATCTGCTTAGAATCTCTCTAGGTAGGAAAGTTCACGGTTTTTCTTCTTTTGCGTGCAGTTGTGATTTAGGTCACGCTACCTTCCTGCTTTTTAGGAAATTGTTATGTATCTATTCACGCACGCGCCTTTCCACGTACAATTGTCGGGTTGCATTAAAATATATAATCTAATTCGATTTTTTTTTGTTGTTTATATTATTACATTACACGTGTGTCACTCGACTAATGAACGTTGATAACATTTAGCACGCAGGGGCTGGATTTGAGTGCGTGAGTAGATCTATATATATATTACACTTATTATGTGATATAAGTAATATTCTTTATTCAATTTAGTTCATATTTAACGTTCTTTGAGCCGAGAAGGCGTGGATAGTAAACGTAGCTTCTAAATGATGATCTAATTTGAATCTCATCTGAACAAGCATCATGGCAATATATTCCACTTACCGCCAGTTCAAATTTAAATAAAAAACAATGATACAAGTGAGATAATTAATGCAACTATCAATAACGCATTCAACAAAAGCTCAAATTGTCCAACCGAAACCCGATTACATTTGCAAACGATGTCATATCGAATATTTATCATGCTGTGTGTCAAATATTTCGACGATGTTCACAGTCCCACAGACATAATTAAAACAGCCGCCGAACGAGCGAAATCTGTAGCAAAATGGGTTGCAAATAAATCCTCCTCGTACTGTGAACCATATTTATTCATTAGGCTGCTTCCACATTAACTAATTTGAATATGTGTTTTTAAAATAATGTCTGTATTACGCTTTTTAATTTTTATTTATAGCAGAAAGGCGGACTGTGGTAGCTAAGCACTCGGCGGTAGAGACTAGAGATCACGGCGATTTTACCGCCAAACAATACTGCACAATGCTGTATTCAAGTTTCAAGACTGAGTCAGTTCAGTAAGGGTCACAAAGGACATGTATTAGATAAGGGATTATAATTTATAAGGGTCATAGAGTATTGTTACTTCTTGAATAATACAAATGGATGTAACTAAATTGCCATTAGATGCCATTTTGTTTCAAAATCAAAATATACTCTATTTAAGTAGGCTTTTACAAGCACTTTTGATCGACATTTTAAAAATTATATTAAATGAAGCTACCACCGGTACGGAATGTAGATTCTACCGAGAAGAACCGGTAAGAAACTCAATAGTAACTCTTTTTTAATATTTAAAATAACTATTATATGAAGCTGAAGCTGTTAAAATGCATTTGACGCAAACAAAGTCACACTCCCTTCACGCCACCCGTACTCTTTTTATATTAAATAGTTTTACACGCCGTTCGTAAAAGGAGTGAAGTGTTTTCAACGTTCATGTATGTGCTCGTATTTATGTGTGTGAGTTTCTTTATTCGAATTTAACTTTTTAATACTTTAACAGATTTGAATGTATCATAAGAGTCCTTACGTCATCTCGACACTCCGCTATAAATGAATGAATTAATTCATTCAGTGCAGTCAGTCATCAGCAGAGTTTTTATTTTTTATTTTAAGGTAAAAAAATGTTTATATATCATTGACAATTACTTTACCAATTCTTTATTTTTTTTTAATGAATTGTTATACGATTATTGCTTCACCTTTATGGCGAAGAGTTTTTTTGTTTACTCGAACAATAACAAAAAAAGAAAACAAAAAAAGCGTTGACCTCGGGCTATACCAGCTCAATTAAAAAAATTACAGGTTCTATGACATCACGCTACGACTCAAGGGGTATTTTTTTTTTATTTTAATCTTCAAGGGGCTGCTCCTAGTTATTCCCTTTTGTAGGCAATCGGCATGCCATTATAGTTCTAATAACTTATTTAGACTTAATTTCTTAGCCTCGTTGATTAAAAACTAAGTCGTTATTTAATTTTGTTGAAGTAAAGTTTTCATTAAGGTGGAGTACAGAATAAGATATGTCTAAAACCAAGTAACGGGTAAAAGTTACGCTTTGTGAACTCCGCCTTAACATGTCCATGAGGAATCGATCGATGTTAATTTATTCGGTATATGTAAACATACATATATATCATACAGTACATAGTCGTACTGATTTGACATCTACATTAACATACATCTCTGTATTACGAGAATCCGTACTTGTTAAAAAATATAAATAGATTATCTTATAGGATTCTACAGTGAGTTTGTTCGTTTGTTACGCTTTCAGTTGATAATAATTCAACAAATTATTTAAAGGTTTACACAGATACAGAAAAAAGGCCTTAGCTACGACATGCCCCCCTCATAAGTGGACAAAACCAATGGCCGAAGCTAGTATTTTGAACGTCTCTTCAGTCAGGTGGACTGATTAAAGAAGTGTGAATTGACTTATCAAAGATTGGTGGTGGATGGAATTAAAAGTGCAATTTTTATAAATATTTATATTTTTTTACATCGAATATAAGCATTAACCTTAACTTAAAAAGAAAATCTATATATAATAAAATTACAAGTATTAGAAATCTTAGTCAATAATGAAAACGTATTTATAATATTAGCCAGAAGTTTATTTTATATTTATTTGATGCTGTCAATGTTGTCACTGAAAATCAGCGTTGAACTTTGGAGGTTATTGTCTGTTTCCCCGAGTTTCAACACAAGCTGATTGATCTTTTAGTATCGGTACACTTCTGTGTAGACATCTTATTGTTATAATATAATATGCCCTTTTATTTTAAACACATTTTTCAGTAGCACTGTGTGCCATAAATAAAGTTATTTCAATATTAATTTAAAAAATATCATAAGTTACTGTCGTTAATTATTTTTGCTGGTATCCCCATTCTAGTTCATGTGTTCTCTCGAAAATCCCTTGTTTTTATGAGTAACAATTTTAAATAAATAATCTTTTTTTTCTAATTAACTAAATTCTCGGCTTTACCCGTGAGAAATTTATAAAATTTTACCACTCAAACCTTCATCCCCACTTTACCTCCTGGAAGTGTGAAATAAAAAGTAATTCCCGGAACTTAAACTATCGTCATATTAAATTTCATCTAAATCGTTTAAGCGTGAAAAGGAAACAGACATAGGGTCTTCCGCATTTATTATATTAATAGGGATTTCAATTCTATTATAAGAATATAATTTATTTTTCTATTGCAAAGGTCATCGCCTTTATATGCAGTATGATCCTTGTTACACATTGACCGTATCTTGTGTTTGTTATAGAGGATTATGAACTGCCATGACTAAGACAAATGAAGGCTTTAAAGGCAATGTTTTGTTTGCATTTAAATACCCCTGAGGCAGGCAGTGAAAAATCAGACTTGTTGATTTTTTTAAAGGTTAAGAGACAGTGTCGGATTTTAATAAAGGAATCACATCAGGTTTCCGTTGAAGTTACGTATTTTTCTCTCTATTTAAGTAAGATTATTTATAGATAAATACGAGCTACGTATGTTCACTGGTATTATTTTTTCAAATTAAATCAAAATACTCTTTATTCTACATCAATAAACACATATATAAGTCACGTTCAAGACATCATATTCAAAAGCCTAAAATACCTAAAATATTGTTTATAGAATATTTTTAAATTAAGAGCAAAAATCGTTTTTGTTACATATATAAACGCATATAATGAAATGAATAAAATGATAATATAGTCAAATATATATTTTTGAATTTCGAATAATATATAACAAGATAAATAATAATACGTGCACAACGTTTATTTTTATCATTTATGAAATGGAAACAGTTGTGCGAGCGAATGTTTTTCAACCACCCACTCAGAATGGGCTGTATTGACAAAGGTTAATAGGAATTTGATATCAACTGACGTCATTACACTGAATTCTCTGAATTTTGATAAATGAATAGATTACTTGTTCCAAGAAGTTGAAAATCGATTGCTTTTAACGAAATTGATATTTATGTTTTAATTCGAAGAAATTTCAAAGCATAGTAAGTGTTGTTTCTATATTATATTTAGAGATGTGGCTTTAGGCTTCGTGTTTTTCTTGTCTGGGTGGTACGACGGACTCATCAGTTTTTCAACCGCTAGGCAAAAATTATTTGTATTGATATGTAATTATAAGGGACATTGTAAACGTAATTAATGTATATATTACAGCTTATGATTACTAGATGGCGTTATGTAAAAGTGTAGACATTTCTACATAGCGATGGCAAGATTAGCTGTTTATATAGTGTTTAGTGTGTGTTTTGTTTGTTTGTGTTTGGTTATCAGTGGCACGTATTAGTTTTATTATCCTTAGGATCGAGTGAGCTTATTGTTCAGACATAATACTTTATAATATTTTTATATGTATATCTATGTGAAACACTGATTTAGGTAATTTCCGTCATTTATACATGTTTTCGTATTCATTTTCTTTGCATCCCTTGGAAAAATGTACGTCTTTCTGGCTATTTTGTCCGACATTGCCTAAAGAAAACCGTTTTAAAAGTTTTAAATTTAGAGATTGATTTTATTGAATTACGAGTATGTTGTGAACGGTTTTGTTGCGCAAAGTTAAAAAATTCAGAAAAATATTTTTTTTCAGACAATAAATTGAAAGAACTTTAAATAAGGTATCAAATGAAATCGAAGAAAAGCAATCGTTATTACGATAAATAATGAACTTAGAAAACAATATATATAATATACAAATATAGATCAACATAATATTACCAATACAGACCAAAACAAATATAATTTTTTAATAAGAGTTAATTTTATTTTTATATACAATCATGTTTTTTTAAGTATTTATTATAGTATCTCTCTAGATCCGACTCGCACTTGATCAGTCTTTTCAACAAATAATCGTACTTGAATATTAAATATATCTATGTTATGAAAGAAAAACATTTATTACAAGTGCTAAACAAACAATCATTAGTAGATCTCGGGGCAACATTTCCAGGACAGTTTGGAGTCCGAATAAGCCGTCGGCTACAAACAGATTTTTCACAGAAACTACGCAAATAATCTTCGTTCCGAGTGTTAGCGCGGATAATCTGTTGCAAATACAGAGTGAAATAGTCACCCAAGCTTACGTTTTATTACGAATACTTTTATAGAACACAAGCATGTCTAGGCATTTTGATTTTTACCTTTGTGATTTTCGATATTTCTTTTCAAAAAATCTATTATAGATACAATTATTATTATCAATAACATATAAAATTTTAATAATGCGTTAATTTAGTCTTTTTATCAAATGTTATTTTAATGTTGTTGTCATATTGTTAAAACAATTGAAAATTGTTTAGCCCCTAGTTAGTAATTTTGAATTAGACTTCTACACGGCAGGTGACGTTTTTGGCCGTTTTCAGACAAAATAAAATATTTTTAAGATATTAAAGTAATGGCTAGTGACTTTAATACAGTTTTAAATGACAGAAATACTAAAATAAAAACTGTTTTCGAATTTGAAAAACCTTCATATTCAAAAACATCATCAAACTTTCATAATGGCCATTAACATACATTTTTTTTTAATTAAATCTTATTGATGATAAGATTGTACTCGAAAGTGCATAACTTATCTATAGTTACAAAAGAGCAATCATTTTTATTCTTGTTTTATAAAGTTTTTATCGCGGTACGAAACAAAAAAACTTTAAGTCCTGATATTGCGATACGTGTCTCGTAAAACGGGAACTGGTTTACTCTACTTTTTATGGGCTCCAAAATTTGGTAGGTAATAATCTTGGATCGTATGTCCATAATGGTGTTACTTGTAACGAGTTCTCCGTTGTGAGCCATCTGTAAGATCAAACTTCGTCGTCACAGATCACGATTGTCAAATGTTAGAAAGTTTTAAACGCCATTTGCCATAAAAATTATAACATTTAGTATAATTGTATAATGTAATTGTAACTCAAGGACGATAAATAAGCATTTCAGTTTGAAGGTTGAATATATGAGAAGTAGGCATCTACCCAGACGGGCTTGCACAAAGGCGATCACCACCACCACCAAGTCACAGGGTGCAAAGTGAGTTCTTATATAATAGAACTGCTCACTCTAATGTATTTGGTTCATTGTGAAAGGCAGCATTATAAACGAGATACAATCAATTTAAATAATTCTTATGTTTTGTAATTAAACTATCTATTCATTGGTTTTTATTCTTAATTAAATTAGTTTTGACAGAACAGCTTCTACATTCGATAGTTAAAATCGGTTCGTGAACTATTTTTTTTTAATTAAAATTTGCTATAGAGTTTATTGGACTATATTATTTTTGTGTGTTGGTTTTGAAAATTATTGATGAAATTTTTTACATTAATAATAGATTGAATAAAAAAAAATATATTAAAAATTTTATTAAACAGAGCTTGCAACCGGTAAGACCCGACGCTTTTGTTATAAAATATTCCTTACTAGTTGTCTATTATAAAAATAGCCTATGTCAGAGGATTCGTGAAAGAGCAACGGACAGACAGATAGACAGTTACTTTTGCATATATTCCGTTTTGCACCGCATTTGTGCATTTTTTATCTCGTTTGACAGTTGTCAGACTTGGTCACGAACTCAATGAAAATTCCGGTCGCCCTCCGATACTACTACAAAAGTTTTCGCAATAAAATCCGGATAAAATATATAAATTGGATACACCAAAAAAATTAAGACTATGCAAGATAAACTGAAGATAGATAAAATATTTAATTCTTGGTTAAAATTTTACAATGCATTCGTAATGAAAACTACAAAATATAAACGAATAAACTTATTTCACTATGTTGTATATTTTACAGGATTATTGTCGTTCCTTCACCGAGGACTAAATGAATTAATAAACATAAATCAAGTGAGTACAAAAACGCTTATAGGTGCTTCTCCGGGTTCGAACGCGTGTTCGAATATCTTCGGTTAAGCTTGACGTGTTTTTACAGCTCGTTTGTGTCTTTTTATAGCCGACAACATATATGTGCAAAATTCATATACTTATTCGAGATATTTCGATAGTAAATCTATAAAAATCAATGACATAAAGTTCAACGGGTGGCCATGTTTAACCTTTATGGGTGCGTTCCAAATGATAGTTTCGTGCAGGGGTACGGTGAATTCAATAGAAACTTATCCACAGTAGATTATTAATAAATAATAAACCGTAATTGTTTAGTTATATTTATTTACCCGCGCGAAACCGGATTTTCACCTAGTATAATATGATATGATTTGTCTAATGATTACTTTATAAACAAGTATAAAAAAATGTTGAAAAAAACAATTTAAAGAATTTTTAAAAGAAAATTATTAACGTAAGAAAATAAGTTTTTATTAAAAACCTGTCAAAGAACTTAATAAGTGCTACGTTGGGCCAGTGTTGCGTAACAAAAATGGCGGCCAATTTGTCAAATCCACTACAATCACTAGGGAAATTCGACTCGGTCTAAGTAAATAAATAAAACACTCGAATCGATAGAGTCCCTCGAGCAAGCTGGAATTGGATCAAATGTAACGATATAAAAATTATGAGAGAAAAAATGCGAAATTTTTATTTTGTGACGTAAGAGGGCGAAATATTAATGTTTATCTTTATTTATATTAATTATATATTTGTCGTGAATATATAGCAAATCGGAGTAGCGAAACTGATTTTCACTTAGCCCAGAAGAGTGGTGCCCACGTGAGATGAGCTTCTTAAGCCCTCCCACGCCAGAACGCACCTCTATTCTTGGTGTAGTTTTATACAAGCCTGCCTGGGTAGGTACTACCCACACATCAGCCTACCGCCATACAGCAATACTTAGTATGGTTGTGTTCCGGTTTCAATAAAGTTACATTTTTACATTAGCAGCCTGTAAATTTACCACTGCCGGACTAAGGCCTCCTCTCCCTTTGAGGAGAAGGTTTGGAGCATATTCCACCATGCTGCTGCACCGCCGAGCACGAGATGAATTATAAACAAAAATTAAGCACATGAAAATTCAGTTGTCAGTCTGCCTGGGCTTGAACCCGAAATCATCGGTTAAGATGCACGCGTTCTAACCAGCCATCTCGGCTCATTCAATAAAGTATTCCTGAGATATTCTAAATTTGAAATAAGAGAGCACAATAAAAATATTTTAGGGCTGTTAACCTAATTCAGAGATATTCCAGAATAGTAAGCATTAAAAAATTGCTTTCTATTGGCCTAAAAATGTCATTCCTAAATTCATTACTTAACTGACAGCCGGCCGAATTCCATATTAGGAATTCTTTATGAGATACTGGCTGTACAAAAGAATATATCAACTTATATGGACGATTTAAATAATAAAAAAAAAAACATAACATGCACGAAGGACACGTTTATTCTGAGAACAAGCATAAGTGGGTTGTTTGACGAAGTCCCTTTGTCAACCTTTGATATGAAACGCCTTTTGGGTGCCCTTCAAAAAGATATAACGTTTCCTCGCTACGTCAGTAATTCGATATTTATTCTGTTAAACATGGATAAAAGTGTACTCGACATTGATTGACATCATATACAATTATATAATAACCTTTCCCACTGCTGGGAAAAGACCATTTTTTTCTCATGAGGTGAAATTTTGGAGATAAAACTGGATAGAGAAAGCACAGTTAAGGAAAATGTGGAAACTGATAGAAGAGGCCTATAACAGCTGGGGGCCTTAAGAGAAAAATCCTAAAATTGATATATTCTTATGTTTTTTTAACTTTTCTATGTGATATTTTATAATATAATATATTTTATAAGTAATTATAAACTAAATAACATTTTTGTTAAATTAAATGAACTCGTACTTACAAAGTTGTCGAAAATCGACTCTATCAATATTGTAAAATCATATAGGATCTGCTCTCACGCCCGTTTTTTTATTCACAACTAAAGCTAAAGGTTCTTAATACAAGTAGCTATCAAACAACAGCAGACAAAAAGAAAAATGTACTGAAATGATTTTACTTTGCCTATTTATATAGAGAAGTATTCGTTCATACGTATATTTATAACTTAGTTTACTTATATGTTAGATATACATAGATAGAGTGTCTTACGATAAAATAATTAAACTTATGGGCCAACTTCATTATTTAAGTGTGCGTGAAAGCTACGCTTGACACTCGCCAATTCGTCGCCAACGTTGGGGCCAAGTTGGCCTCTATTTTTTGACAGTCTTAGACATACAGTCTATCTAGATATAAATAATTTAAGATTTATTATAATGGGACAAATAAGACGTTTACAATATCCAAAGATTTTTATAATGTTATTTATAAAAACACCGTTTTAAAAATGTAAGTTAATAACATAATTCTAACTTAAAAATAATGTTAAAACAAAACATAACAAGAAAACAGGATGTAATTATAATCTATTGTTGAGTTAAAATTAATTCACCTTTTACAATTTTCTCATTTAGTGAAAACTTGAATACGGAATTGTTTGCATTTCATAATGAAAATTATAAACGAGCTATTCGTGTTTTAATTATAATAATGAAAGATTAAAAGAACGGCCTGCCGTTCGGACGTCAAGTATTTTTAATTATTCTTAATGTCTTTTTAAACTTTTGTATAAATAAAAGGGCATATCGTACTGTATATTAAGATAAGCTTTATCTATTAATAATAAGGGATTAGTCAGTGTTGCAAATTAAATCTTTGCGCCGTTGAAAGCACTTAGACTTTAGAGTATTAGTGCAACCTTTATAAAAATATAATGACGTTCTGATCGATTTTGGTCACGGGAGACCAGCCAACTACGCCACCATATCGTACACAAGTCAGTGCGCAAACCCCTGGGTTTGCTCCTGGGAACTCCCTATACTCTCATTCTCATAATCGGACACGAAATACAGGCTCAGAGCACTTTGACCTGGAGTTTGAACCTAAACCAAAGAGGCAGTCAAAATATATTACACTTAGTGTCCTTACTGGTGGGATCGGAATTGTCATTCAATGATACCACACAGTCCTGATTTGTACTGGGACAATTAAAAATTTTGTAAATAAAAATTGAGTTGAAACTATTTATACTATTATTATACATGCGAAAGTTATTCTGTCTTTTACGTCTTCCCACTTCAAACGCTGAACCGATTTAGATGGAATTTGGTATGGGCATAGTTTTGAGTCCCGGTTAAGGACAGAGGCTACTCTTTTAAATCATACCTCGAGGGGGTAAAACGATGGATGACAGTTTGTGTGCAATAGATAAACGGGTTCAACTAGTGTTTAACATTTATGTTGTTTTAACTAGAAATTCCAATATTAAACCTACGTCGCCATGGAGTAGCGTTAGTTTATTATAAATTGCTTAATCAAAGGTAGTGTCTAGAAATTTGCTTGTAAGCTTCAAAGCGTGTGTTAATTTAGGTTGGAAATAATGTACTATACACTTTATAACTCCATATACGAATAATATGGAAATGAGTTATACTTTCACAAAGGAAACTAATTGAAGTACAAATTTATGTTCGGTATTTAAGTGACTGCAAATTATTTTTATAATCTGTGATAAATTATGACGTAAGTTTATTGTATGTTTTTACTAAATAATAAGTACGGATAATATTCATATTAATTCTCTGATATTTTATCCCATAATCAGTAATCACTTATTTGTGTAATAGTTATGTTATTTTCAACTACTTGTCGCCTGCGTCCTAAAAACATATTTCCTTCCTTTAAGCTTGCTTCATATCAAATTCGTTTCAGTGGTTTGGCCGTGAAAGACTAATATACAGACAGACGGACAGACTTAATTTCACTTTTATAATCCAAGTAGAGATTACTATAATGTTTCTTCTGTGTAAGCTTCTTCTGTGTGTGTTTTCAGAACAAAATTCAATAAATAAAGTTAAATGTATAATTACATAAAGATACATTTATTAATTTAAACCTTTAAAGCTGGTTAATAACAATCTGAATTTTGTTTCAAATTCATATATTCTGGATAAAACGTTCAATAACTAACAATGAAACTGGTATTTTTTTATTTAATTAACTATTTCCTTCTTTAATTCTTCCTCTTCTTCTTTAGAACTGAACCAATTAAATTGCCATCTGTGTTAAAATAGCTTCTTTCCTAAATAATAAAAACCGTTCGTGTTCTAAATTTAAATACAAAAAGATTGAAGTTGGCGTCAATTTTTGCGAGTAAACACACATTTAGATGAACAAAGACCAACGCCGCTCGTCCTTTTTTATTGTCACGATAATGAAAAGCTATGTCGTTGTTAACATGTTATATATTCAGGGTACCTATGAGGTTAAGCAATGGTCATGTTATGTAATCACTCGCGTTCCGTGGATGTCAGAAGTAATGCATTTAAATGTTTGCTATTTGAAATGAGATTTCTAGAATGTTCTTTGTAATAGCTGTTTGGCATACATTAACATGTAAGCGCTTTATTTGAGTTTGTTTAACAATTGAATATAGAGTATAGAAATTTATTGTGTGCCTGTAATATATCAGTTTTTAATGGCTTTTTGTTGTACGAGCAGAGCACAGATTACTACAACAATGACACTTGCGCGTACGAGACTGTCTGTTGACGCAGAGATGACGAGACCCGTGCCTGTTAGACAGCTGTCAGTTACAATGACAGTTTTATTGAGGCGTTTGACAAGTGACATTTCCTGTCAGATTATGATATAGGGTATTATTTTATCTGTGGAGAGGGATATATATATATGCTGCGTAAAAGGAAGATAAAAGCGTTAATTACACTAATATTCACAAGTCGAATTATTTATAGTATTTATTGGATAGTGACCATTTTGGTATTTTCATATGTTAATATAATATACATAGTGCTCTTTATTATGCGTAAAGTTGGCTAAACTTAGGTGAGCCGAGTTATTTGGGTTTTTACCTTCTTGGGTTGGGTTCAGTTTAGATCCCAGGTCGTCCAATCTCTATTTCATTAGACATTTACATTATTTCAAGGGAAAAATCAGGGAAGTTTTGGCAATCGTGTTTTTTTGGATAGTGTATATCATTCTAAATATACCATTTTTCTTGATCCTTTTTTTGTTTTATTAAAGTTAATGGCTTCTGTTACTCTCCTTTATGTTAATGTGGATGCCATCACGAAGCAATTTTTTGTTTAATTTTAGACTTAATGAAGTTTTATGAGGGCCTTGAGGTCAAAAAGTCTTGCTGCTTATGACATATTAAAATTGTATCGTAAGTAACCGTAGATGGTTTTTCGGTTAATTAAATTGCTTGCATAATATATGACATGTCTGTTTAATGTTCTGTATCGCTATATCAAAAATTCATAAGGAAAATGTACTCAGTAATTATTTTACGTTTAAAAATTACAAAAAGACATGACTTAATTTTTTAATCGAAAAACTTCGACTGAAACATTCATATTGTATTAATAGATTCCTAAGAATAATTTAAATAATCCATATCGATTAAAAGTTTCTATGCAGAAATGATTTTTCGAAATCGTTCTATAAATAGTTAATTTACGAAAAGACGAAAAAGAATTAAAGTAATAATTAAATAATTAAAAGAATTTCATAGTATAATATTAGACTTCTTATTTAAGTTATTGAATAATTTTTGACAGTACTTTCAACTTGGCTTCAATTATGAATGTATACTTTATACACATTTTTCATTTAACTAATATAATCCCGTCAGTTTCGTCTTTCTGTGTGTCTTTTGGGTATATTTCTGTTATATTGATTGAGTTCAGTAAATTGAAGTGTCTGCATATTATTACCAAGCAACACAATAGATGTTAACTATATAGTTTGTTTTACACATTTAAACCATTCAATTGCGTCTCGTGGTAATTCTAAATTAATTTGTTTTTTGCTCAGTGATTTTCTATTGTAGCAAGCAGGGCATTCGTCAATGCCACGATGGATGGAGAAGAAAGGAATCAGATCGATCGGTCGTGATCAAAAAATACAGGGTAACTTTAAAAAAATATAGTGGCAAAAGTTATTTTAAAGTTGTATATATATAACGTCACGTAAATTGCCATGATTTAAATATTAACGTGTCGAGTTTTAGGCCGCCATTTAAGATTTCCAATGGCACAAAAAATTACTAACACTTATGGAATTAGTTTCATCCGTCAGTTCTCAATTTAATATAACTTAAGCTTATAGTATTTTTAATGCTAGATAATTTTTGTCTAAGTAATTTCAATGTTCTTACGATGAAAACCTCATACATACAAATAAATTAAACGTAGAACCGAATTTTTTCATAACTGTCAAGAGACAAACTAGAATATAGAATTTTCTTGATGGCTTTGTGCAGGCTCATCTAGGAATACTCTACCGCCAAACAACTTAAAATTGTTTTTTCCGGTTTGAAAAACAACCGGCACAACGGACAAAACATCTTAGTTCCCAAGGTTGTTGATTGATAATATGAGGACTGATCAATATTTCATAAAGTACCAATTTCTATAGGCAATGGTAACTACCTACCATTAGGTGGCCCATTGTAAGTCCGCCTACAGTTAGTCTACTAAATATTATAAAAGTTCGTGAGGATGTATGTTTGTTACCCTTTCACGCGAATGGATTGGAAACACTATAATAATATACCTTATACATTAGAATAACAAAGAGGATATCACATCAAGACATTGTGTAGATTTTTTTATTGAAATAAATCATATTAGCTTATTACCATGGTAGACATTTCAGGTAGGGTCTTTTTATTTTTGTTGAATGCACGGCAATCAAATGTAACTATTAACGCTTAAAATGAAATTTGGTATAAATATAGTTTAAGGCCCGTGAATTTTCATCATATAAATCATCCCTAATAGTGTAAAAAGGGGTGCAATTTACATAATAATACTAGTGTGATAATTGATGGATCTCCTGTGGGTTTTAGTATGATATATACGCGGACTTAGCGGGTTAAAGCTACTATGACATAAAATTTAACTATAATATTTATTGAACCATTTAATGGAACATTGTATATAAGAACTAGACTAGATTATGGCCAACAGGCTTTAGATTTACGAAGTGCACAAAATAGATTTACGAAGTACACATCGCTAAACGGGCTGCCATTTATGTCTAGAGATATTTATGTTCGCGTACGTTCTGCGTGGTAAGCCTTATGTAAATTGCCTTACTCGTTAAATAGCTCTAGTTTTAAAGTGAAGTTTAAAGAATTCATACATATATGTGCAGTATCTATAAAAATTTGAAGTTTATCTTTTCTTAAGTTTAAGGCTTTGCACAGGTGCAATATATACATACATATTTATTGACTCACAGTCCGTATTAGAAAACTCGTAAAAACTGTTAACACGGCATAAACGCTCAAAAGTTTTCGAAACATTTCCAATTTTCTGCACATTTTTCTTAAAAGAAAGTTCATTTGAAGAATTATTTCTTATTTCTTTTGAGTTTTAGAAAACTGAGAAAAAATATATCTTCAACTGGTTAAGACGTTCTTAAGTTACAGTGTGATCAAGGGAGATAACGATGACCTTTGATTATTTATACGTTTGGATAGACTGTCAAAGCTGAGAATGCATCGAAAAAATTGTGATCACTGTTGGACACCGAGTACACGCACACTAGTAAAGTAGTATGAGGTTTCGCGACTGTCAAGTTTATCTGTCACGCACACAACGATAATAAAGTTGCTTAGTTTGTTTCAGTTCATTTGTAGCGCGACACTGTTTTAAGATAAAAAAATAATCGTATTTATATATAAGTGTTTAATAAATAGTGTTTTTTTTTTAAATTATAACTATTTTGATCAAATATTCAAAAGTGAGACGCCCCTACCTTTACACGCCCATTACTTGCTTGCGAAGGAGCTTAATTGAAGGGTTGCTGTAATTATGACAACTGTTCGAATTAGACCGACCTTTACAATTGTTTATAAATAGAATTGAAGCGTCTGTCTGTTATTTAAAATATATGAAAAGTTAGTAAGTTACCAAATTAATATTTTTTTATTCTTGATTATGTGTTTAGGGTAACCTTATCTTATTAAAATTGCATATGCAAATATTAAAGTTTAAATTTATGAACCATATAATAGCGCATACTTATATAAATAAATATAAATATAAATATTGGACAACATCACATACATTACTCTGATCCCAATGTAAGTAGCTAAAGCACTTGTGTTATGGAAATCAGAAGTAACGACGGTACCACAAACACCCAGACCCAAGACAACATAGAAAACTAATGAATTTTTTCTACATCGACTCGGTCGGGAATCGAACCCGGGACTTCGGAGTGGCGTACCCATGAAAACCGGTGTACACACTACTCGACTACGGAGGTCGTCAATATTTTATAAATTAAATATAATTGCAAAAAATAATTCAAATTGGTTAAAGGTAAGTTAAAGTGGAAGATTTTTAAGGATTTTCGTCAAAGACAGAAATCTACAGTGCACCGGCTAGAATTGCAATAGTTACAGAAACAATAAAAGCAATTTATAGACCAAAATACATTTAGTCTTACTCATTTGTTTTATGTGACGTAATATCAAGCCATGTAAACTTAATTGGATCGTAAGATTTTATAGTGTGTAATATACGTTCATAACTGCGTTATAAGTGCATTACAATCTTATGAACTTAGGGCGACTACAGACTTCTAATAGAATAAATATATCGTTATTATTTATTTAATTTTAAAGAAAAATAAATCTTTATTATAAAAATGGTGAAAAGAGCCGACATGGCCAAGTGGTTCGAAAGGGCGTATCTTAATCGATGATTGCGGGTTCAAATCCAGGGTAGCATCACTGAATTTCCATGTCCTTAATTAGTGTTTATAATTCATCTCGTGCTGGGCAGTGAAACAAATTGTCAAATTTCAATGAATTTCTGCCACGTGTGTGTTTCCATCCACAAAACTCGCATTAGAGCAGCATGGTGGAATTGGCTCCAACTCATCTCTTCAAAGATCAATAAGGCATTACACAGCAGTACACAGTACAGTTATAGACTGTTACTTTTATAAATTCGAATAAAAATCATTAAAATTGTGAAAGTAAAACCTGTGTAGTGTGTGTGTATATTAACACCCATATCCACTGACAAAAACCTATCCTGTGTATTGCTGAGAGTTTTGAATGTTGTTTAAAGAAAGGAATGTCTTAAACCCGTGTTTGGCAAGGATGTCGTGAATTATCTTAAAATATATATTTTTTTAATTCTAGCCTCTTACTTAGTAATAGTAGTAGGCTTGATACTGGTCAGATGAAAATAAAATATATTTCTCCTTATATAAACATAAAATAGTATTGACAAGAATACTCTTTGTTAAATAACTTCGTCGCAACGAAAATAGGTGAAGCGTTTATCCCATTTATACGTTCTTCTATTTTTAAAAGCTTTTATATAACTGGTCCTGTCAGTGACGTTTACGTTCACCGAATTTTAACGGTGTGCGATTCGGTTATAATTCACATCGTATCTCATTCGTGAAATGTTGCCAACTTACTTATGGTGATATCATTTTGAAACGTGTCTCGTATACATTTTATAATTGCATTTTGACATCGAAGTAACTCGAAAGTCAACGCAAAACACGTAATGTACCGCTGGGCTATAACTGTTAATTTCGACTCATTAAAATTTCCGGAATACATTATAAAAATGCCTTCGAAACATTGATTAGTGTATTACCATAGAATTTATATACTCTTGGTTTAATATTATTACTATAGTCTTATATATAATAACATTGTAGAGTTTTTGTGCTATCTAAATTTTAGTCTTGAAATGTTCTTTATGTGTTTAATAGCCCAATTCTTGAGGAAGATAATAGGCTATTTAGCATCACGTTAAAGCGAACTGGGGCGGAGGAACGTTTAGCGTGCGTGAAACCGCGCAAAGCAGCTGTTATTTATATGTATAATTCGACGGCTTTACTACTAACCATGATTTATGAGTCGAGGTTTTATGAACGGAACAAATATTAGTCGAAATCACTTTGAGCATAGAATTAGTATAAATCTTTATTATATTATAAAGCGTAGCCAGTTTGAGTGTTCGAATGTCAGTCTCAGGAACGAATGGAACGGATTTGAATAATTATTTTTGCCATTTTAAAAATAAAAACTTTTTTATGTGAAAAATAAAATCTCGCTCAGCTTCTTTCGACGCTTCTTCATAGGTCTGAGGTATGTGTAGTGTTCCTATATTGAATAAAGATCGTTTTTAATTTTGTTATATAGTCAGTTTATTAAGTCAAAATATACTTTTTTCAAGTAGATTTTTGAAGGTATTTTTGAAGTGTATTAAACGTAAAGCAACCACAAGCTACTACATAATTTGATTTTATTTGAAAGAAAAGCAATTTGAATTGAAAGGCGTTTCTTTCAATTTATAACCGTACATATAAAAAATATATAAAAAGGTACACATAACATGGTGGTAGGAATTTGTGCGAGTCGTGAGTGTGGGCTCTCACTCGACAAATATTTTGCTACCAAACAGATAGTACTGTTTTATTACGATTAGAAGGGTGAGTGAGCTAGTGTAACTATAGACATAACATCTTAGTTCCCAATGAAGGCGATATTAGAAAGCAAAAATAAATTACAATTGTTTATATATTAAGTCTGCGGTTGTCCTAACAGAATTACACTATCTCTGTGTCAACACATTCATTACATTTGCATTTAAATTGTCTGTCTATCTACGTTGAATTCAAGTGATGTAATTTATCTGTCGAAGAATCGATAGCCGTTGGTGCAAGAAGGTTCTAGAGTGGAGACCGCAAATCGGCAAGCGTAGTGTGGACGCCCTGTGGCACAAAGTGGAAGAAGTATGGTAGAATGTGGATGAGAAGGGTCGAAGATCGGGGTCATAGGCGTGCCCTGGGTGAATATTGGGTATATAGGCTCTCTATATAGGCTGATTATGATGAAGATTTATGACCATGCATTCCATTTCATGTGCCTAATTTTTTTATAATTAGTAAACATAATTAAGGTATTTGGAAGATAGGGGACAATAAATAAGATTTGAGATATCAAAAGAGTAAGAATAAATTTTGTTGTAGTAATAAGCTCTTTGGTAGTAAATACAGTAATCTTTAACTGAGTTCTCTGTATTTTTTAGTATATTCAGGTTATTCGTATTTGAAATATAAGCGAAGAGAAAATTAATCAACATACCTTAATCCCTAATTTCCTTAAATCCTAAATTTTATATTATATTTAGTATTAAAATAAATTAAAACATTCGACGAACCTGTTAAAATTCTAATTAATTAAAATATATATTTTATGAAACATTATACTACGAAAAATATAAATTGCTAATGGTATTTTAATTTCAATTGTATGTACATTAAAATTTAATACTACTATACTTTCTCGTAAATAGATTAGTTAGATAACATGTCATTGTACTGAAGTTGCAGTTTGCAGTATTGTTACCCGTTACAACAATCATTATCTTGGTTGTTGAGCTTTGTGCAAGCCTGTCTGGATAGGTACCACATCATCATCCATTCTACCGACAAACATCAATATTTAGTTTTGTTTTGTGTTACGGTTTGAAGAGTGAGTGAACCTTTCCAACCACATTTATGAGGGACATACTATACATATACGTACTAGAAATGATTAAAATTTGTTAAATTATCAGCCGGTCCTTATAATCATTCATTCATTAGCAGCCCGTAAATGTCCCACTGCTGGGATAAAGGCCTCCTCTCCCTTTGAGGAGAAGGTTTGGAGCATATTCCACCACGCTGCTCCAATGCGGGTTGGCGGAATACACATGTGGCAGAATTTCGTTGAAATTAGACACATGCAGGTTTCCTCACGATGTTTTCCTTCACCGAGTACGACATGAATTATAAACACAAATTAAGCACATGAAATTTCAGTGGTGCCTGCCTGGGTTTGAACCCGAAATCATCGGTTAAGATGCACGCGTTCTAACCACTGGGCCATCTCGGCTCCTTATAAGTCCGTATACAACTGTTTTATAAAATAAAATCGGCATAAATCCATACATCAGTTAAATTTAGATAAAAACCTTATTCTATTATACACCTAAACCACTCTGTCTATTAGTAAAAAAAAGCAACAGGCACTCTACTTCCTTTTCTGTACTATAAAATCGTATGTAAAATTTAATGAAGATCGTTTAAGTATCTAAAGCGTATTAATAAACAAACTCACATACGCATTCAATTATATTGATTTATTATTTGTTCAAATGTAGAACAAAATTTTATTATATAGTTTAAAACCATAAACGCGTGTATTGAATACTGTAAGCATTTTAGTCAGTGAACCAACCATTTGTCTGCAAAATATATGCTACGCTACGAGGCGCTACGTTCGTAGCTTAGCGTGCAATATGCTACAATGATCTACGAGTAACGTAGAAATTTAACACAACGGTTGAAATAAACACTGAAGCAAGTTTAATATCGGATTTGTCGTCTTATATAAATAAATTGCCCAAGCCCAAGGTTAGAATTAAGGAATTTAGGAATTGCCGGTCTTATAAGCTAGCCACTAGACGAGTAAATAAATAAATAAATATAAATAAATATTGGAAAACATCACATACATTACACTGGAAAATCAGAAGTAACGACGGTAACACAAACACCCAGACCGAAGACAATATAGAAAACTAATGAACTTTTTCTACATCGACTCGGCCGGGAATCGAACCCGGGACCTCGGAGTGGCGTACCCGTGAAAACTGGTGTGCAGAGATTTCTAGACGATTCCTGATAAGTTCCTGCTACTATATTATATGACTTTGTTATGTTATAGTATATTATATACTATAACATAACAAAGTCATATAATATAGTAGCAGGAACTTATGGAAGGTGAAGTGAATATAAAACAATAATTCCTTATTCTACATCTGTGTCGAAATCAAGTCAATTTTATAGAACGTGCCTGTATTTCACTCTGAGGGATACATGGTTATCATATGAAAGGATATTGCATTTTTCTCTATATTGCAAACCCCAAACAGAGACATGGCCCATGAGATTCGAACATACGTTACAAGTGTTTTATTTGAATGTATGTGTTTGTAAATGTGAAAATAAATTAAATGGAATATTAATTACAAACTTTGTGTCGTCTCACACATATGTATATATTATTGTATATGTGTTCATAATTTGTGAATTATTGTGTCCAAATCATTTTAACTGTTTTTTTACAATCTGTACTGTAATTTTATACATCAAATGACGTATGTATCAAAGCTATCTACCATATGTGAGAATGGCTATACCGCAAAATTCTAATTTTAATATAGATAGGCGAGCAGGCATGTAGACTACCTGATGAAATTGTAACCATTCCTTACATCGGCAATACGTCACCAACTTTGTGAACCGAAATGTTATGTCTTGTGCCTGTAGTTACACTGACTTACTCATCCTTCAAATCGGAATCGAACACAACAATAATAATGCTGCTTGGCGTTAGAATATATAGTGAGTGGGTGGTACCTACCTAGACGGTTAGCTGACGTCATAAAACTTTATCACCAAATCAAGTGGTGGACGAAATATTGTAAGAGAATCTTAAAAAAAAAAAACAATGTGACGTTCAGTTTGACAATTCTACTGACACATATTTACTTATGAATAACAAACAAATAAAACAGACAGCCAAACGAAATAAATGTTTGTTGATTTGTGTTATCAGATTTGTACCGAACCAATACCATATTTTGTAATTAACAGCAAAGCAAAGAAGCTTATCCATGATGACAGGAAATTTCCTGTCATCATGGATATCTAAACTGACAGCGTTACATGACAAAATCGGCAACGACAAATTGAAGAACAATCAACAATCAAACCAAATGCACTCAAAGGATGGTACGCAGAGATTAATTTGCAATACCAGCACGAATCATTCATTTAGTTCCGCACGACCTCACTTAACAAGCGAAATCAATTGATTGACTCTGACCACTAGACCAATATTGACGTGACTCCGTGACCAGTAGATCTCATTCTAGATAGACACGGTATTATCATGTATAAGTCACACTCATTCGAGAGTGTGGTCATAAAAAATTACAGTATTTTAAGATTGTGATGCTGGCAATAAACGGAAATATGCGGTGTAGGTAAAGTAAGAAATGATTAAATAATTACAAAAAAACGCTTACATTATATACTGTACGTTTTAATAAATAAAAGTAATAATTATTATTATTAAATAAAACGCTACTTTGACTCTTCTGTTCATTATTGTGATTCATCAGTGATCATGTGATTTGTAGTGGGGCTTATATAAGTAAAGGAAGCTCCTTATAACAGTTCTTCTGGACCAGCAAGATTTTAACATTACTACAGCTATTATAATGATTAAATAAATGTTGTCTTACAATCTTAAAATATAAAAAATAATAAGGAAATATATATTATTCTTATACTATAAATAAATCTAACATGAGAGCCGAGATGGCCCAGTGGTTAGAACGCGTTCATCTTAACCGATGATTTCGGGTTCAAACCCAGGCAGGTACCACTGTATTTTCATGTGCTTAATTTGTGTTTATAATTCATCTCGTGCTCGGCGGTGAAGGAAAACATCGTGAGGAAACCTGCATGTGTCTAATTTCAACGAAATTCTGCCACATGTGTATTCCACCAATCCGCACTGGAGCAGCGTGGGGGAATATGCTCCAAATCTTCTCCTCAAGAGAGAGGAGGCCTTTAGCCCAGCAGTGGGAAATTTACAGGCTGCTGATAAAATCTAACATAGGCACATCAATATAGCGTGAAATAAAACAATAGAAAGATCCTAGTTTCCGAGGTTTTAATGCATTGGTGATGTAAGGAATGATTAGTATTTCTTACCAATGCCCAAACACGTTCCAAGCATTGGTGACCAATTACCATCATTGGCATACCTATAAAAACTAGATATACTAGATTTATTAAAAAATATTTTTGTTTGAAAACAACATTAGTCTAAGAAGTATATTATAAATCACACAGCTAACAATTTTCAAATAAAAACCAATGAAATTATTTAAAGTTTTTATCAATTTGAATAAAGTAGCTCGGTATAAAAGGCACTCTTGTCGTTGAAACGTTGCTCCTTTGTCCCTCCCATCCTTACTTGAATGATAATAATTTTTAAAGGTGAGGTACCCTCGGGAATAACCCTCTAGGGTCTTTATAGTTTTATATTTAAAGAAAAGTTTTGTAAAGTTATTTTGTATTCATTAAAACATTCCGTTCAATTTTTCTATTAATGTTATATAAAGCGAAAGAAAAAAAATCGGTTCTTTTTTGTCAAATTCGATATCTACAATTTTCAATATTTAAAAAAATTGTCAGGAAGTGATTGCTTTATTCTCAAGTCGTGCTATCTTACCAACTCCTGGTAAATATTTGCACGATAATATCTTTGGTATACCAATAGTACCTTTAGAGTTTTTGTTAATTTTTAAACTGAATACAGGTCCATCATTCAAAAGATTTACTGTGTATGTGTAGGAAAGTAACAGCAGGGTTAAGCTTGTTTTAACTTCTTCTATAAAAATTGTAAAAATTAAAATGTTCGGCAATTAAACAGAGAGTCGCATTCCGTTGTGTGTGACGTTTTTTCTTGAAAATACCAGCTGTGCGCGTATCACGGAGCTTCCGTACAGGGATTGTAATCAAAATAGTGATTGCTTATATCCTGGGATATATAGGATACATCTTTGCCAGAAATTGAAGTGTTACCAGGAGAGAAAGTTTTAGTATGTAATTGCCACATTAGCAAAGTTGCAGCTGTTATTTTCTGGTAATTTTTGGAAGAAATCACCTGGAAATAGATCAAATTATCCAATTATTGTTCTTTCTTTTTTTAATACAATTAAACTGTAGTATAAGGGAAAGAAAGCCAACAATAGTAAGTAAAAAAATAGGAATTGATCACGAAAGAATGGTTTAATGAATTATACTAGATTTTCTCTAACGAACGACAAGTGTTGATAATAACTTAAACTTAATTATTTATTAATTTAATTGTATTTAATTATAACCCCCTTCATTTGGAATACTAATGTGGAAAGGAATACCTCTGAGTTACTTGCAACTTAAAAAAATGTAAAGAAACGTTAGTACATTAGTACGTTCAAGGTTGATAGCAGCCTATTTCTTTGTGATATTGAATATATGTAAAGAAATTCCAATTTGATAAAAAACTTCTCAGGTCAGAGATTCTTTTCCGAACAGACGGTAGTGTTTTATTTGACTAATTACGTTACTAAAGGTACTAAAGGCATCTCCAATAAAGTATATTTAATTCTTATAACATCTGTAGCATTCAATTGTATCTTGGTACATCAAAAACAGTTTCAAAGAAAAATTTTATATACTTCGCTGCAAAACAAAGAGAAATCTTGTTTGGAAACATTTTCCAGCTCGTATTTCACGTCACATGTTATTATGTTAGCAATCTCGCTGTGCCCTCAGTTCCGAGTATTGCAGCACTCTGATGCACTTTGTCGCCATCGTAACATATTTTTTCAACTTATACGAGCGTATAATTTTACTACTCCACTTTCATCTCGTACACGGCGCTGAAGGAAAATATCGTGAGAAGACCTACATGTGACGGACTTAATTCTGAATAAAAAACCCGTACTGGTGTAGCGTTGTGGAAAATTCTAAACCCTTCTTAGAGCTTTTATCCAGTTGGAATATGATCAACAATGAATGTGCCAAAAATAATTTCCAATATACACATTCTCTAGGCAAAGTTAAGTAAGATTTTTTTTATGTCATAGATTGGCGGACGAGCATATGGGCCACCTGATGCTAAGTGTAGTGTAGTGGGTAGACTGTAAGAAATATTAGCCTCTGCTTACATCGTCAATGCACAACCAACCTAAAATGTTATGTCCTTTGTACCTGCAGTTACACTGGCTCACTGACCCTTTAAACCGGAACACAAAGATACTGAGTACTGTTTTTTGGTACTACCTTCACTAGTAAAAAATATTTATAAATATTCTTTTAACAAGAATATAATTTTGTCTCATTATTTTTATTGAATATTCGAAGTTGTTTTTATATAAGTATCACATTCATAAAAATAAAAATGAAACTTCAAAATTACAAAAGGACTGGTAACGTTATATTTCTTTGCCATATTTAAAATACTCGTTAAAAGTGATCCTTGTTTTTAAAAGTGATTGATGAAAGGAAATGTACAAAAAGATCAACTCTGTTTTATATTTTTTAATGTCACGATTTATTCAGATAACAGATAAAAGATATGAGGGTAAAATATCTACATAATGAATAAAATAAAAAAATAAAAATTAAACGCAGTATTTAATCCATAATTGATATTGGTATATTTTTTTGAATTCGGCCGTCGAAAAATCTTTAATAATATAAATTCACACTCTTTTTGCCGCTATCGTGAATTATCTTATAAAAAAAGGTTGACTTTCAGGAATATTGTGATGGCAAAAAGTCTGCCTTTTATTCCAAGTGATTGTGTTATCCTAAATCAAGCTTTAACAAAATAAAATTTACAGCGTCAAATCTCATCGACTAACTTAAGAATATTGTCCTTACTACCTAGGTCGTCCTTATTTTATGTTGGCTTAGATACAAGCACTGACTCCAAGCTGAGAATTTCTTGTCACAAAACTGTAAAACTTCTTACCTTTCCAATTCGGGATTTGATCTGCGGATCTCAGTATATTTATTTTCATGTTGTGAGGAGGTCTTGAGCATAGATGTAGTTTGATATAGAGGTAGGGGACGACCAAAGAAACGATGAATGGATTGTGTGAAAGACGATATTGTTAGAAATAATGTTACTTGTAAGATGACGTTCGACAGAGAAGTATGGAAGAATAAGACATGCGGCGGCGACCTCAAGTAAAATATGGATAAGGGCAGGAGGGTGATGAATTCAGTATGTTTAGCCATATACGTTAACTACTACACCAGCGGAGCAGTTATTAAATTTAATTCTTCTATAAATTACTGTTTACTTAATTTTCAAATTGGATTTTCCTTAAACTAAGCAAGCAGTTTTAATATCTTCGTATAAACAGTATTTTATTTCTATTAAAGCAGGAACTATCTTCAGCGAAGTATTATTATGTGTGAAACCTTTTTGTTAGGCAACTTACTTCCCATGAGAACTATTAGCTTCCTCCACCCGATCTCTACACATGCTATTTTTGTTTCTATCGCATATGACATAAGTTTTATATTCGTGTGTATAATGTTAAGGTTAATTTAATCAAGAGGCAGCACTGACAAGTATGTACTTAGGGTTGAGTTTCAGCATTAATAATTAAAAAAGTTTTAATATTCACCCATGATAGAGATAAATGTAGCAATTAGAAGGTTATTTGCTTAGTAATCTGGCTCTAATAGCTAGCTATAGAAGCAATCGGTTCATGAGATAATGGGTTTAAATCCAGGGTCAGGCCAATGAAGGTAATTGAGTTTTCGCAACAGAAAACGGTAAAGTAGATCGAGCAGTTTAGGAAAACATCTGAGCGATAAAGTGCTAATTTAAAGAAATTAAAGTATTGAATATAACTTCTAATTATATTCTTAAAAATATAATATATAATCGTTAAATTTTTTTAGAAATATTGACGTAAATACTATTTGTATTACGAACAAGAATTATTTAGTTAGGTACGCACCTGAACTCACAGTGTTCATGATTCTTTTGTCGGGCATTGTATACCGACGATCAAAATTATTCATTCGCAAAATTCAAAAGAAACGTTTTTACGTTAAAGGATATCATATGACTCGTTACTTCTTATATAATAACATGTCTTGAAAATGAATGATGTCGTTATGTTGTTCTAAATAGAAATGAGAATAATTGTATTGTAAACGCTTTCGCTGAAAAACATGTACAATTTCTTCTGGGTTTCTTTTGTCGTTTCATCTCAGATCCGTTTGTATATTTCTGAACCGGTGGTAGATTTTTTTGACGATTAAGTAAGTAATATCTATTGAACACAGATTTTTGTCTTTGAATTTGTCTAACATATCGTTTTGTGTTTGAACTAATTTCAGTCGTGTGAGACCATCGAACATTATAGTGCTTCTGTGTTTGCACATATACTTGTGCACTTTCATATCGGTAATTAAATATTGAAAGACTACCTGCCTCCGCTAAAATTGGTCACCGTGGCCGGTATCAGCAAGACAATAAACAGTTTGCATTAAAATGTTTTGACATGATCAAAAATTGTATATTTTATTCTGCTTGTCGATACATTTAAATCCAAATATCTAAATTTGAATAAAATTACATTTAAATTAAATGTCTTCCTTCGAAATAAACAGAAAGAGACATTTTAGCTTCGGAGACATTTGTATGATAATTTTATATAACCAAGCTTACGATTCCGCAATGTTATTGCTTCCTTTATATAAAGCATTCGATTTCAACATACAATACAATATTCATTAAAAGGATTAACGGCCTTACGAGAAAACATAACGAGGAAATAGACACACACTGATTTATCTCTTTCTATCTTTATTAATTTTACATTTGAAAGGAAGAGACAAAGCATTGTGATACTATACAACCGGTATTCGACGCTTATTATGAAAGGGGATCCAGTTTTGCTATACATACCTACATACATTTGTATTTTGTTAAAGCGTTAATCTTAGTAACTACTTGACCGATTTGAATTATTTTGCGATCGATATGCCTTGTATATGGTACACCTATATATGGAAGGTTACAAGCTATATATCATACGGTTCTAAGGAGGATGAAAGTCGATAAATAAACCAATATATAATACAGATTTTACCAGGATGAATCCGCGGGTACTAGTTAGCTAATAAAAAAGCTAAGATACAAAAATAAATAATGGACCTTCCCTTGCATGAGTGCGTAAGAAAGGCATATGCCAGTCTGATTAGAAATAAATAGTCAAGCATATCACAGCACGGTAGTGCTGACCACGACCACTCTGGCAAGAACAGAATGACAAAGGGAGAAGAATTTGGATGGGCATGTACCATCTTCGTCTTCATCTACTCTTTCATCAAACTCTCATTTACAAAAAATATAAATTTTTTTTTATCACAATTTAAAAAAAAATCTACCACATACATGATTTATGTCTTGATAAATGAATCGACTCTAATTATTATTTTTAATTAATTATAACATTACAATCAATGTTATTCGTTCAAAGGCCTTTGCTACTAACAAAATAAATTATACATCCAATTATATCACATAAAATGGTTTGAGGGTATTATAGAAGTGACAAGTTTTGTCGCTGAAGCTCAGAGGATTTACTTATATTTGCTTTTGAAATTTGTTACGCGAGATATAAAACCTCTTCATATTGACCAGTTTATTTTGTATTTCGAATTATGTCAGCCTGGTAAAGGCATTATTTATGATTTAAAAATGAAAACGAGAACGTGTTCAAAGTTTTTTCATATAGTTTGGTATATATGAGCATAATTGATTTAATTGTAATTTTAAAGGACTTATCTAAAAACAAAACCACTATAACTTAAAATTTAAACCACCAATTCGGAATGTAGTTATATACACTGTAATGTTCTTTTGATGTATTGCTACATCTCTAACGATAAAAGAAGTACAATGTGAAATTTTTAGCAGCCCGTAAATGTCCCACTGCTGGGATAAAGGTCTCCTCTCCCTTTGAGGAGAAGGTTTGGAGCATATTCCACCACGCTGCTCCAATGCGGATTGGCGGAATACACATGTGGCAGAATTTAGACACATGCAGGTTTCCTCACGATGTTTTCCTTCACCGCCGAGCACGAGATGAATTATAAACACAAATTAAGCACATGAAATTTCAGTGTTGCCTGCCTGGATTTGAACCCGAAATCATCGGTTAAGATGCACGCGTTCGAGCCACTGGGCCATCTCGGCTCTACGAAATCATGTGAAATTAAGTAGATGTCAAATTCAGTCGTGCTGTACGATCCACGACCTACATTTGAGACTAATGTATTCTATCGACTGGGCCAACCCGGCTTATCTTAAACGTAACTTAATAAAGTAATCCTGAAAAAAAATTGTCGCTGATCTTATTTTTTTTTGTATCTTGTTTAAAGTAGTGCTGTTGGCCCTACTGGCCTTTACAGCGTCACCGAACGTTGGGGCGAGTGTTAAAACTCTGCTTTAAGGTAAACCCTTTCAGGCTCGAGAGTGACGTTCGTCCTGAGGGTGTCTCCTATGAGATCGCACCTCGGCTCAGAACGTAGTCGGTGGGGTTCGCTGATCTTAGATCGCCTCTCTTTATAAATAGAAGGTATTTTGGACCTTATTCAATCACTGTTCTGTATTTGAGTAACCGACAGATACGTATATCATTATAAATGCTAAAGTAACTGTGTGTCTTTCTGTTGCTTCGAATTTGATGAAATTTCTTATGATGCAAGTTTGAGCACCTAGAAAAGACATAGACTTTTTTATATCTAACACCTGACGGACTTCTAAATTACGAGCGTAGTCAATTATAAACAATTAGTGTCATATATAAGAAAGTTGTAATAAGAATTATACAAAAGTCTTTCACTTGCAGTTTTACTTTTGGTTTCTGAGTAGGAACTACTTACTTATTACATATTCTGTCACCAAATACAACAACAATAGTTGTTGTATTTCAGTTTAAAGAGTTGAGTAAATATAATAGAAATAAAACAGCAGGATCCAGTATTGTTGTGTTTCGGTTTGAAGGGTGAGTGTGCCAATGTAATTACAGGCACAAGGGACATAACATCTAAGTGCATTGGATATGTAAGGAATGTAAGGAATATTTCTTACAGTTCCATTGTCTATGGGTGGTAATGACCACTTACCATCAGGTGGCCCATTTGCTCGTCCACCAACAATTACACATAACATTAAAAAAAAAATCTCTTAATTTTTTTTTTGAAACTAATAATGCCCATAGGCTGCGGTGACCACTAACCATTCTGTCCCCTTTGCCAAAATGAAAAAAAAAATGTTTAAACAAACATTATTACAAATATATTGATGGACTTTTTCATGCTTATTAATTTTTAAATCATATTGATAAAATAAAATAAAAGTATCATTAAATTGTAACAAATCGACGGAATAACTAGCAATCAGTGGTTAAATGGAACTGCATATATATCCCTTGACTATTCGTCCATAAAATACGAGATGGCAATAATAACGCAGCCTTTGACCGTGCATGCGTGTATTAATGACAAGATTGCCATGAAAGACGGTAATTGCTCGTCCAGGGCTCGAGCTACCATCAATAACATTATATTCAAGTTTTATCTGACTTGTATCCTTATTATGTAAACATTTGCACCAGTGTGATAGATTTTAGAAGGTCAAAATTGTAGTAGAGTCTGTATCTTTATATCTTATTGTTTTCAGATACACACACATATATTTTGTGTGTACGTGTGCTTGGGCATTGTATGTAATTAGTTTAATTTGGACGTATTGTATTAATTATTCTTATTAGCAGAATCTGTAGATAATTATGCAAAGATGAAGAGATATACTTCTGATATCAATCCAATCAAGAAAATGTAAGTAGAACAAAACTTCAATGCAAAATCAGCTCGGTTGTTTTTGATTTGTTAGAACAAATGATGCACTTTAAAATGTATGAAATAGGTCATATTTTTTCAAGTTGATACTTAAAATGATTGTCTTAATATAATTGCAGTGAGGTCTCATTAAAAGTTTGTAAATTCAACCGTCTAGGGAGACGGAGGTCTGTAAAACTAAAAGTAAATTTTTGCTTTCTTACTTTGATATTATACAAAGTGGATCTATGTTTTGGGATATTTATGTAGTATAAAAATGCATGGGCATTTGGCAAGTATGGCGAAATTGAGTAATGAGGACATAATTTTGTATAAAGAAAATTTGAATTGAAAAAAAAAACACAAGAGGCCTTCAATACACTAGAACAGCAACTTCGGACAACTTCGGAAATACCTCTTTGAATAATGTCGTGGTATCTATAAATTTAAATTTCGAATTAAATGAAATTATTTCTTTCTTTTCTATTATATAGTTGATTATTTTTTTGTAAATATGTATTTTTAACATTCACCTTATTAAGCTACCATTTAAAAATTGTACTATTGATATGACTAAATATGAGTAAAACTTAAGTATTTAACTTACTGTACCAACAAAGAACGAGGACACTTTAATATCACGATATTGTCATTTCTCTTTTTAAAAAATATCTGGTATTACAAATAAGTGATGTTTTGTGTATATCGATATCAGGTGATTGTGGTGCGTTTTTAAACTTTAGCACAGTGTACTTTAAGGCCAGCCATCAGCTACTCTTCTGTTGTAGGTACATGGGCGACGAACATTTATCATCAGGTGGACCGCACATGGCCGTCCCTTCGTTTGCCTCATTATTGAATAAATGAAATTAAGTCGCAGATTTTTTATTTGTTTTTGTCACTAAAAAAATTGCAATAAAATCTGACAATTCAAAAACAGAAAAATGAAAAGTAGTTTTCCGCCATTATTGTTTAACTAATTGACGCAGTTTTTTTGATTCAGAATTTCTATAACAATGGGATTATGTGACCTACAAAATGGCAACCAGTTATCGAATTGCCATATAAAATATGAAGAATATTTTTCCTTTCTCTTATTCATTTTGCACATTTTTTCCTTTACTTGTGTCCCAAATAAAACTGCCCCATTCTTATTACTCTTAAATCTAGCTCAGTCGTATTCTAGTTCTGATTTTATCTCAGATTAGGGTTGCCCTATTTATTTATTCGTACACGTATTGCTTTCGTTCGTTCAGACTATTGCTTGCTAATCCTGATTTAGTACGTATTCGACTCGTGTGTGTGTACGTGACTTGACTACTGCGGTGTGTTATACCGTCTTTAACTTCCAGGCCTTTATTTGAAATTATTAGCGTTAGATTTATAAAGGATTCGTTTTTGGGAATTGTGTCTAATTTAGTGTCGAATTAGTTTCGGTATATTCTTGTTATTAATATCACTGTAATGTATGTTTTTTTTATTTTTGGAAGGCAGACGCTAAAATTTTCCCCTTGAAGTGCTCATTTTTTTAAAAAAAAATAAGATTACAAGCAATGTCCCAAATTAATTAAGGAATTACTAAAGGGGGGGTCCCTTTTAAGTTTATCACTTGTGGGGGACGACAATAGCCCAAGAGAACAGGATAGTTCCTGCGACTTTTTACATCGCTAGGCGGTCCGTAAACCATTGCGCTATTGACGCTCTTGACGCAAGAAAAATAAACCATTTATTATTCTGTAAATTTTCCACCAACCAGAGGATCTGAGATGTTATGTATCTTGTGCTTTAAATGCTATGAATTTGTGGATGCACATGATCTCCATTATAAATTCCAATTTTAAATTTACAATAATCGATTGAGATTCCAATTACTGGGCTTTCTAGGCTTCATTTTTTGAAAACGCTTTTATAAATATGTTTCATGAAATTTCTCGTTTTATTTTTGAAATTTGAACAAATTATTATTAGAAGCGATGAATAAACTTCGTTTCGTATAGAATTGTAAATCCAGAATGTCATTTCCGGCATGAATGTAAGTGACATATAATCTTTAGTATTATATTTAACTTTACATGCTCGGAATTTCGTGGTCTACTTTAACTAGGCCAAGAACTCGCTTCAATATTCATTTCGAATGTAAAAATATTATATATGTTTGTAATAATATGTGTTTTGATAACGTTGTTATTATAATATACATTTTGGTTTTGAATAGCGATGATTTTTTACTATTATATTATACATACATTGCTTAATAAACCACGTAAGTGGATATTGCTTAAAAAGGAAATTAGGTTAGTTAAGAATTCAGAATATAGACTGTACAGAAAAGAACTTCAGTAGTTCCTCAGTAATTAGTTGTATGTTTCGAATCTAAAGAATTCTTAAATCAAGTGTAGCATTTATTGCATTAAGATTGTTTAATGATATTTAAAATATTACTTATTTTATAAGTAGTCAATAGTCACCTCGACTACACATGTTTTGACATTTAAAGTTAAACCATAACTAAAATATTTGTTCTAAACAAATTGTGTATCAGTGATAACGCATTGCTTACGGCATAGTTATCAATTTTTCTATACACTTTAAGGAATAAAATATCGTCAGCAGACCTAGTAAATAAAATGGAAGGCCATTTATATATACCAAAAATAAAAAAGGATCTAAAGTTGTTCCCTGTGAAACACCGATTCTTAGCATAGAACAAGAAGACTAACATTTGGAATAACATAAAACTTACTATTACTATTAAGAAAATCATTGTGTATAAATAATGGAATATCATGTCACATAATATCAACTGAATTTGCCATAGTCTTAATCACGAGCCTCACATGTAGCATACAAATAGATGTATAACTTTTATCTGAAACTCGAACAAGGAAAACGAATGCTACGTGAGAGCGGGCAAAAGTTAAACTCTATATGTACAAGTATATAAGGGAAGTTTTGAAACTGAACTATTCATTGTATTATATATCCGTAAACAATCAACAACAGATCATTGCTGTATATTATGATCGATGATTACTTTGGACAAAACAGTGTCATGTGGAATTATTTAGATGTTTTATGAAAACTATATTTGTTTATTTGATTATTTTAAATGTTATTTTATATTAAATGAGTTTGAGATAATAATAGATTCCGATAGCGTTTGACAAGTTGCAAGATATTGTATGTTTTTTTCAGAAGATTTTGATACATTTACACATTATACATTTAGCTGTAACCTGCGGCCTGGTGATGCTGCAACAGATCAACTAAAAGTTTTACGAATTTTCTGAGGTTGTGAAGTAGTAGAAGATATTGAGAATTAAAAAAGTAGCAATATAAATATAATTGACTTAATGTTTAAGCAGACCACCGAATCAACGAAGCATATGTATATAACATACAACATGTGCAGCCTGTTATTTCTCACTACTGGGTTAAGGCCTCCCAAACCACGCTGCTCCAGTGCGGGTTGGTGGATTAACATGTGGCAGAATTGAGTTGAAATTAGACAAATGCAGGATTTCACACGATGTTTTCCTTCACCGCCGAGCACGAAATAAATAAACACAATTTGTGTTGTGCACGTGAAAATTCAGTGGCGCTTGCCCGGGTTTGAAGCCGCAATCATCGGTTAAGATGTACGCGTTCTAACCACTAGTTCATCTCGGCAAGCATATGTCATATAACGACAAAGATATAATTACTAACAAATACATGCAAACAAATGAATCAAATAAGTTTATACGTCTGTACAAGTGTATCTCAATTAAGCGTATTGTTCCCGATCCACGATTTCCCAGCACTGTTTGCATAATACATATTATGTTTACATTTGTTATTTACATAGTACGCGGGAGGAATGATAATTGATATTGCATATGTAGACACGGATTTATATGGATTGCGATATTATATAAAAGTAGTTTGATTTACGATTTGCTAGGAACGATGATGACGATTTGTTTCTTCCTGAACGATTACAGCATTTTCCGACGCACTGTTTCCATGTTTTCAACAAGGGTTGCCAAATTTCCTTATGTTAATAAAAAAAGTATTTATTGTGATACATACGAACCGAGATGGCCCAGTGGTTAGAACGCGTGCATCTTAACCGATGATTTCGGGTTCAAACCCAGGCAGGCACCACTGAATTTTCATGTGCTTAATTTGTGTTTATAATTCATCTCGTGCTCGGCGGTGAAGGAAAACATCGTGAGGAAACCTGCATGTGTCTAATTTCAGCAGTGGGAAATTTACAGGCTGCTAATGTAAATGTAATTGTGTTACATAACTTAATCGAGGACAGATGAGGAACCAAAATCTAGTAGGTTACGTAGTGAGTAGAGATCGTGTTAGATGGCCTCGCTCTACCATATCGTAGTATTATACAATATATTTCTAAAAGAGTTAAAAAAATTTGACCAACATTATTAGTACGTATGTGTGTATGGAAGTTTGTATGTGAATGTGTATAAGTTAAGAGACTCATTGTAATAAACTCTCTGTTTAAGTAATGAGTCAATACTTTTTACAGTTATTGTTATTTAACGGATAGAAATTTAATTTAAAAGAAGTCATTTTTTACCATCTATGCTTAGTTTTAATGCAGTTTTCATTAATACAGAGTGATTTGAGTACTATGTATAATACATGCATAGGATAGTAAAGAAAAGCCAAGTATTTTAACTTTCCTAGACGAAATCAACAAGAATTCTTCTAGTTCTAGAAGTCTAGATTTTTTCCTTATTGTGTTAAATTGAGACGCGTAGTTTGTTAAATATATAAAAAGAATTTAATTGCAAACATAATTACTTTGGAGTGCTGTGTAAGTTTGAAGAGCCAGTGAGATACTAAGTCTGCCTTTCTAATAAAAAATATTATATATATCTAATACTGAACTTTGTAGTTAGATCGTCTTTTCTTGATCTCTAACCTTGCAATTACTCATATGCTACGATTCGCTACGAGTTGCAACGGGGTGCTACGGCGCGTTACAGAAACTCTAACACTCTGTAGTGTCTAATGCTCTGTTCTGTATTGGAATATTGACCTTTAGTATACGGTCAATACCGTATACTAAAGGTCAATTTATATCAAAGTCGAGGTACCGCCAAATCATCAGATATTTTTCCACAAAATAGCAAATTTTTTCATTATTTTCTTTCCAAGTGAAAATCATAAATAACTAGAATCTTATATATCAGATAATAATTCCATATTTATATAATTTTCTCAGTGAAAAATAATAGTACAGTTTCATTTTATATATTTTTTATTTGCCGAATCTTATCCCTAGAACATTCATTCAGAAAGATTAACCTTTAATTTAATTTACTCGTGAGGTAGATTAAAAAAAGAATACTAAATAATTCATATAATATAAACAATTTTTTTTCTACTTCTTTATAATATTAAGCTTTAATTTAAGGTTTCAGCAAAGTGCTTTTAATACCGAGCATTCGTTAAGAGAATTTATATGTGTAGTAAAGCTAATTTCACGAATATGGCCAGTTTATTACACGCCTTTACTCTAAATAAAGAGACGCGAACCATAAAATCTTCTGAAAAGGAGAAAAACAAAGATATGTTAAGAACAAAGAACGGTTTTATTTTTTTCCTTTCAGTCGCTAAACATAAATTATGTACCCTAGAAAATAAATGAGCATTTCCTTGTTATATGTCGTTATTCTAAGAGGGGAACCATGTGCACATGGGTCTACTCGTATTTATCCTAGAAAATGTCAACTACAATATAATATAAGGACGTAGTTAAATAATATAATGAGGTCGAATATGTATATATTATTTTTCGTTGACAACGAAAAAGTAATGTAAAATTTTAACAATGTGAAAACAGATTTCAAATATATTTCAAAAAAAAAAAATTATAGATAAAATTCGAGCCCATTAAAAATTCCATCCCGTCTTTTTTTTCATCTAAAGAAGTGGTATTTTTCAAATTAAGTGGCACAAAAGGAAAATAATCCTAAACAAAAAATAATTTTCTAAAATTGAGAAAGAGACAGAGAAATATTTGGTGGTAGGGTTTTGTGCAAGCGTACTGGATAGGTACCAACGTGACGCATTGACGATACAAGGGATGGTTAATATTTCTTACAGTACCAATTGAGTCTGTATTGATTTTAAACTTGTGTTACAAGCCACAACTCTTAGTACCAACTTTGTTCTTAACTTCTATTCTCTCTGAATTCAAAATAAGAAACTCAAAAGTTACTCAGAGTAGTTTTAGTTAGTTTTAACGTTAATTATATTTATGTTCGTAGTTTCGTGCTAGAAGATTTTCTAACCAACCAAATCTAATTACAATAGAAGTCGACGGAACTTACGATAAATTAGTTTATACATTATTAAGACGAGTATTACGAGCCAAAATAACATCAAATTTGACTAAAAAACTGAACACTTTAGGGATTTTTATTCGACAGAACAGTTAAGTAACTGTTATGACGTCGATAGATTTACAGCTCCAGAAATATATAAACTAGTTTCCTTAGAATCATAATCTACAATCATAATTTCGTGCAGGACTACGATAGACAAGATCGAAACCTATCCACAATTATAGATCGTAAAATATAATCATTTTTGATTCGATAATCATTATCCGCAAAATTCTTATAATCGAGATATTTCGATTTTAAATCCTTGAAATTCAATGACATGACAGTACACCGGGCGGCCATGTTTGACGTTTGCGGATGCGTTCAGAAAGTGTGTTACAAATAATATATAATCGTGTTTTTTTTTTAGTTAGTAGATTTATATTTGTTTATTTTATCTATTTTACCGAGCGAAGCCGGGTTTTCATCTAGTATAATTTATTTATTCGTAATTGAATTAGTACATAGCAAGAACTTCTTAATTGTCATTTAGAATGATTCAATTGATCGTAAATTTATCACCGTTTTGGAATTTAGATTCCACGAAGAATCGGCAATGTTACTATAATTTATCAATTAGGAACATAAATAATCAATCAGTTATTATAACTTGCTTTGTAATTGACGAGTATTTACTTTTCAATCCCGTATCTTCTTTATAATTGGCAAAGTAAAATAACCTCGAAGTTTTATAAATTAAAACGACCTTTCCCAGAAGTCATTTATCGATCTTATGGATTCTGTAATCTTTAATGATACGTTAAAGTATGTCGTTTCATTTTACGATATTACATAAAGACAAGATTAAGTTAACATTCTCTTGTTACATAGCCAGTAATAGTTGCGAACTTTAAACATTAAAATTAGTTGGAATCCAATTGTTACAAATCTTAGTAAATCCATGAAGTTCAATTTCTTACTTAAGTGCACTCTATGTTCTTAAGTTGTTACTAAGTTTATAAAATATACGATGCGATCTTTTGCGATTATAAAGTTTTAATTAAATAATAAACAATCTTGCTGTAAAAATCTTTATGGCGTGTCTTCGGAGACATGGCTTGATATAATGCCTATTATAGAATGGAATAGAATTTGTTACGTTGAAAAAATATTTTATATTTTACACTTTACAAATTAGATCACTTTTTTTCTTTTTTTGGTATAGATTGGCGATCGAGTGTATGGGCCACCTGATGGAAATCGGTCACCACCGGTTAAACAACGGCGCTGTAAGAAATATTAACCATTCCTTACATCGCCAATGCACCACCATTGTAATAGCTAAGATGTTATGTCCCTGCCTGTAGTTACAATAGCTCACTCACTTTTCAATACTGAGTACTGTTGTTTGGTGGTAGCCCCAAGGCTTGAAAGCAAACTCGGTCAACTAATATAGGAAGTCATTTTTTATTGTAATTGTTAATTAAATAAGTATATTTATGTGAAATTCAAAATCAAAAGAAATGCAAATTTATAATTAGTACATTTCCATATTCACATACCTTGACAGATGCACAGAATTTACATATTTATGACTTAAATGTATCTTTATACAATTTGACCCGACATTGTAGCAATGATTTTATGTTATTTGACATTAATAAATTCATATATAGATTTAAGTTGACAGAGGGTACTATGTACCTACCAATAAAATCGAGAAGACAAATTGGTAACCTAATAGCTTACAATATCAATAATTATTTTATGCCTAATGTTACCAAGGATCATATGCATAATAAAAATAACAATTTAATTTATATTAACACTGATAAAAGTAATTTAAATTGAATTTTAAGACAAAAGAGATAGTCTCTGGCTCAAGTATTATTAATACTAATATTAATTTACCTAATAGTAATTTAACCTTGGATAAATTCCTAAATCTTAAAATTAGAAATAATCAAAACAATAATAATAGTAAACTTGTAAACCTGGTGCACCAAAACATTCAAGGAATGACAGGAAAAGATTTAGAAATTGAGTTATTCATAAACAGTAATGCCATTGATATTTTATGTATAACAGAACATTGGCTTGTAAATTATCAGTTTATGTTTAACTTTAGTGGTCACCAGATGGCTAGTATGTTCAATAGAAAAAAAGCTATACGTGGTGGCTCATTAATACTTATTAACAAAAATCTAAAATTTAAAGAACGTAAGGATGTTGTGAGCCTTTCTATTGAGCAGACTATTGAAATAGCCTGTGCAGAGCTTGAGCATGTCATTGTTGTATGCGTATACAGACCTCCTAGCGGGTTATATGAAGCATTTGAGAAAATATTGGAAAGTGCATTATTGAAATTATCTGGATCAAGTAAATATATTTTTATTTGTGGTGACTTCAACATAAATTTATTAGAAAACTGTAGCACAAGTATTAGATTCAGATCATTATTATATTCATATAACCTCATTAACTTATTCTTAGAGCCAACTAGAATCACTGAATCCACTGGAACATGTATTGACAACATATTTACCAACTGTGTACCTAATCATAAATGTATTATAAATATGTTAAGTTCTGATCATTGTGGACAGTTGGCTTCATTTAATTCGCAAATAAATAACAATGCTAAGGATTTAAAACAGACATTTGTTCCAATCAATTTGTATCGAATTGAGAAGTTCAGAAGTAATATCATGGCAAAGCTCTCATATTTACAATTAAATGATAATTCTAATGAGCTTTATAACAATTTTTTTAAATTAATTAAAACAGAATTTAATGCCATATTTACTTCCAAGACAGTCTATTCTAGGAATTTTCTTAAATTTAATGATTGGGCGACTGTCGGAATTCACAAGAGTAGGCAGAGGTTGTATGAACTTTATAGTGAAAGATCATACAACCGGTCTTTTTCATTTATCAGTTATGTTAGTGCCTACTCTAAACTATTCAAACGTGTATGTCATACAGCTAAATCATTGCATATAAAAAAAAAAATTATTGAGGCACCAGATAAAATTAAAATGACATGGAAAATTATTAATTGTGAAACTGGAAGAGTCAAAAATAACATCTCCGACTTTAGCTTATCTATTGACAACAATTTATTTTCCTCAGATCGGGATGTTGCAACTGTTTTTGAAAATTTTTTTGCTGACATTCCATTTTCGACAACTAACTCATTAAATTCCTCTCCTACCGTTGCTGAATCATTATTAAAAAACCATGTGGAAGAATGTAATTTTAGCTTTAAATTTAATACAGTAAGTGTAAGTGATGTAATAAGTTCCTTCAGATCACTAGATATTAAGAAAACGGCCGATCTGTGGGGGATCTCTGTCAAGGTAGTCAATTCAATAATTGATGTAATCGCACCCTACCTTGTCACTATATTTAATAAATGTGTCCTTAGTGGCGTGTTTCCTGACCTCATGAAACATAGTAGAGTATTACCAATATTTAAATCAGGTAGTACATCAGACCCCAACAACTATAGGCCCATCTCTGTACTACCAACTCTTAGCAAGATCTTTGAAAAGTTATTACTAAATCAAATGCTAGTACATTTTAACAATAACAAGTTGCTACACAAGAAACAATTTGGATTTACAAGGGGTCGCTCGACAACTGACGCTGGTGTTGAGCTCGTTAAAAATATTTACAGGGCCTGGGAGGAGTCACAGGATGCCTTAGGGATATTTTGTGATTTATCTAAGGCCTTTGATTGTGTGCAACACGAAACTTTGGTCAGGAAGCTACGTCATTATGGAATTAGGGACACTGCACTCAGTCTTCTGATTTCGTATCTGAGCAATCGCATTCAGAGGGTTGATGTAAATGGAAAGAGATCTCCCGGGTCTCCAGTTACTGTGGGGGTCCCTCAAGGATCAATTCTTGGACCATTTCTCTTCCTTGTTTATATAAATGACCTGCCACATCTCCTAGGTGATAAACTCGAGATAGTATTGTTTGCTGATGATACTTCTTTAATTTTTAAAATAAAAAGACGTCTTTCAATATATGACGATGTGAACAATACTCTCTCTGAAATAGTAAATTGGTTTAGTGTTAATAATTTAATGTTAAATAGTAAAAAGACTAAATGTATTAAATTCACTACTCCCAATGTAAGATGTGTCAAAACGAGTGTACGTTTAAACGGGGAAGCATTAGATGTTTTAGAATCAACAGAGTTCCTTGGTATGACAATAGACTCTAAGCTCCAATGGGGCCCCCATATAAATAAATTGGCGAATAGACTTAGCTCTGCAGCCTATGCGGTAAAAAAAATTAGACTTTTGACTGATGTGGATACGGCACGCCTTGTGTACTTCAGTTATTTCCATAGTATAATGTCGTATGGCATCCTACTCTGGGGTAATGCAGCTGACATTAATACTATTTTTGTACTGCAGAAGAGGGCTATTCGTGCAATTTATAACCTGGTCCCAAAAGATTCGTTAAGAGGTAAATTTAAAGAAATTAAAATAATGACTGTCGCTTCTCAATTTGTTTTTGATAATGTTATGTATGTACGCAAAAACATAAATGATTTTCCCAGAAATTGTGACGTACATTCTATTAACACTAGGAACAAGAATAAACTTGTTACTCCAAGTACCCGATTACACAGGGTTAGTAACTCTTTTTTGGGGCAATGTATACGTTTTTACAACAGGATCCCAGAAAACGTTCAAAATTATTCAATTATAAAATTCAAAAGAGTCGTTAAAGAGCGTTTGTGTGCTAAAGGATATTACAACACTAATGACTTTTTAGTTGACTGCACACCTTGGGAATGAAATGATCGCCTCCAGGCTGTTTCAAACAACTAATATATACTTATCATTGTACCTACATGGAAAATGGTTAAAACAAATGAAAAAAAAAAAAAAAAAAAAAAAAAAAAAAAAAAAAAAAAAAAAAAAAAAAAAAAAAAAAAAAAAAAAAATATATATCCCGCTGAGTTTCTTTCGCCGGTTCTTCTCAGGTCCGAGGTGCTAAATTCCGAACCGGTGGTAGATTTTTGACAATCAATAAGCAAGTGCAAACACTTCTATATTGAATAAAGATTTTTGACTTTGACTTTGACTTTGACTATATGTACAAGTATATTTAATTCAATAGTGTAACATGATGATTCAAAAGTGCTTTTATGAGCCTACTTGAATATATAATATTTTGATTTTATGCAATTTGAATGGTAATACATTAGCTAGGAAACATTGAGGTGATATTGTAGATAGAAAGTGCAATGTAGAACTTATTGCTCGTGAAGTTTGGGCTTTGTTAGCATGACTTTAAATTCCATTTCACAATAAAAATGACATGCAATGCATGCATTTTTAAAATTTTGTGCCATTTTTATTATTTTTAAATTTAAAGAAGATATTTAAGAAAAGTATTGACATATTATCGTACTAAAGTATTATCATTAAAGTGTTCTCGTTTCTTGCATAGAACTTTTATATCAGAAATTCATCTGATACATTTAGGTTTTCTCACGATACATCCACTGCAAAGCACAACACGAATTATAAACGCAAACGTACCTATAAAAACTCGTTAAAAGCCGCGATGGCTCAGTGGTTAGAACGCGTGCATTTTAACCGATGATTTCGGGTTCAAATCCAGGCAGGCACCACTGAATTTTTATGTGCTTAATTTGTGTTGTTTATCTTCTTGTTTAGCATATTGTGCTCGACGGTGAAGGATAATACCGTGAGAAAACCTGCATGTGTCTAATTTCAACGAAATTCTGCTACATGCGTATTCCACCAATCCGCATTAGAGCAGCGAGGTGGAATATGCTCTAAACATTCTCCTCAAAGGGAGAGGAGGCCTTAGTCCAGCAGTGGGAAATTTACAGGCTGCTTATGTAAAAAACTCGTTTGGGATTTAAATAAGTAACCATCGGCTACTAGTTAAAATTACTTACTCACTTAGGTGTATTGTTTATTTATTATATATGTAACGTTGCAATAAAATGTTTCTGACGCAAAAAAATGGAAATTGCAAATTTTTGCTTCCGTTATATGTACTGTTTGTGATAATAAGGATTTAAGATTCTTATTAAGCTTGCTGTTACTGTTTCTATAATAATCGTTAATTTCATAAAACTCAACGCTGTTACTGCAGTCTAATCTGACGCTCATCAGAAATAATTTTATTACTTCGAAACCTTGAACCAAGCCAGGTAAATGAAGGTTATCTTAATGAGTTTTGCAATCATAATTATCTTTATCTTATTGAAAGTATATTTTGTATTTATGTCTTAAGCTCTTGAATAGGACTTAATAGAAAAAACGTACAGATCAATTACAAACATAATAATCCACACTGAAAATTGCGTATAAGTGAGATTTCATCTGGCATATGGAGGTTCACGATGTTTTCCTTATTGCACGATATGAATATAACAAACACAAATTGTACTCGTAACCGTCTGAATTTCACAAAGTCCAAACTCAGTAGTGTTTGTAATAAACAGTGACTCGTAAAAGTCAACGAGTTCATATCTGAGCTAACTCGCCAAGTCAGTTCCGGCCATTATTTGAATCCTCACTAATATTATAAAAAAATGTATGTAAGGATGTTTGTTACCCTTTCACACAATAATTACTAAATTGATTTTAATAAAACTTTATAATGAGATATTATGTGAATTATACCTGACAACCAATCCCTAAAACGCCAGTGAAGTCGCGGCCAAAAACTAGTAAAACATAGTTTGTTTTATCGTAATTGTATTTTGATTGAATTTAAGTTTTTTCTATTATTGATAAAAGTAATCGGCAAATCCTTCTCGTCTTAAATAGGGGGACTCCACCTCTCTGCTCTAGTACAGTTTGGGGGTTACAAATATGTTTATCTAAGACTTCATCAGAATTTTTTCTCCCTAAATATGAAATTAGCTCAGTGGTGCTTTCTGGGCTTTGAACCCGCTATCTTTGGCTTGGATATATCGTTTCTATCTCCTTGTTCATAAACGAGGAAAGAATTAACTACGGTAATAAGATTATCGCCATAGCGTGCCAAAGTTGGTACGTTGAAAAACTTTTCACAAGTCTCGAGAAGTGCCGGTTCAAACTTTAAATTCTGAAGACGGATCTCGAATCAATGTACAATAAAATTGACCTATTATAGAATAAAAGTAATTCAACAACACTGTGTAGTATAATAGAGATGCTTCTCTATTTATGACTTTATCTGACTGACTGACTTTATCGTCTTGTCTTCTTAGTAAAACTACGACATGAACTAACTAAAAGCTAGACAGTTTGTATTTAATGTAATCTTGATTTGATTTTACTAATTTTAGAAAGGAAGGTGCGCAAAAGTTCCATTTCACGGTAAGAGAGGCTGGTGAAGCGCCATTATGAGATATTGGACGTATCCCACTAAAGTACGCAAATACAAAGGAGCTCACCCTTGATACCGAAAGTATTATGGGGTATTACTATGTGGCGCTATAATTGAAAGATACCCAGATGTGTCTCCTAAGAAAGGCCTCCATAAATAAAGAATATTATGATTTTTTATGACGAATCGAGTTCGTGAAAAAAGCCAGACTTATTTATTATTCAACCATTCAAAGATCTGTTTCGAATATATTACTATTCTATCGCCGAGTGCGTGGGCGAAAGAATAACTTTATCTAAAGACATTATACATCCTTATACAGAAAACCCGAAAAACGAAACGTGCTTGGAATATTTCTACTAACTCTGTTAAAGAGTCTTGCGAGTTCTATAGATGAAAAAAGTTGATTTCAGTATGTTTTTAAGACGGACCTTTTTTGAGAAAAGAAGAAATGCTTCTAGAAATAGATACATAACCTGAAATCATTTTTCAGTTTTGGTTAAAGCATAGTTACTAAGATGTCTTGATTATTATTAGATATTCGGCGGTCTCTCCGGTCCTGAAGCCATAGCGCTTGATGGCGTAGCCCTTCCAGTCTGCTCCGACTTCCGGTATCTCCGGTAAGATTATGGATTCAGATATAAATGGAATTAGTACATACATCAGCACTCAAAGCACTTATAACATAAATCAAAACAACTGATAGACACATCAAGCACACCAACGCCTGTGGACGGCACAAACAGCTCCCCAGACATTAGCACCTTAAAAAAATAAGGATAATAGATGATCTTAGTAAGTAGAGCGAACCTACAAAGATTAAGTTATAAGCAAGCTGTAAAATGAAATTGAAGTTTGAAAGGAAAATCGATTTTCATTAGCATTCTATAATTTCCACCAGGGCAAGGTTGTAGGCTGATTCAAGTCGAATATATTACATTATACAGTATGTTCGTATTCATAGTATATAGAGTACATGCTATCGATGTATGAACCAAGTTTTAAAGTACCGTATATATTCATTGCCCACATATATTTTTTTTAAATTGATATGGATCTAGGCATTCAACAAGTTTTAATGTGTTTATTAAATCATGCGTTCGGTGGTGATGTATGTAATGTTGGCGAAACCTGAAAATACTTCCATGTGAATATTTTTTCATTTTAATAAGACCTTATTCTTATAACTCGTTTCTACGTCTTCAACTTATACACTGTTTAATAGATCGACATGACAATCGATATATATATATATTTGTAACAAATATATACATATATAAATACATACGTATCACAAAATTCATATACTAATAATGTGCTAAGTATAAAAAAGGGTGTATATATTATGTATTAAATAACAGACATAAATAAGATTAGGAATAAATTAATAATGTTTGAGAATACATAATATATAATAAGTATTTTTTTATTAATAATCCCGTTTGCTAATTAAACCTATACAATAGACAGAGGGAAAGGGAAAGGTCGCGCTGACAAAAGTAAATTATAAATTAAATTTTTTCTTCAAATTTAAATGGGACTAAACTGAAAGTATAATGATACTCTGCCGAACAAAAAACTTTTTTCATAATCGTTTCGAAAATTACGAAGTTTTTAGGTAACAATAAAAACAACAAATACAACCGAATTGAGAACTTTTTTTAAGTCGGTTAGAAATAGTTATAGATACTACTGTTTGGATGCAAATAAAAAAAAAAACTACTTTTGTGAGTATGTTACGCAGTTGTATAAAAAACGTAGAGATCATATTTTACACACACATAAATTTATATACATAGTTTTGGGGTTCGTGTCTGTCATGGTATACCTACCCCTCCAATATGGAGGTACCCCTCCAAACAGCAATACTTAGTATTTTTGTGTTCCGGTTTGAGGAGTGAGTGAGCCAGTAAAACTTAAGCCCATTGGTGTAATGCAAGAATTGTTTTTTATTTCGCCAATGTCTCTGGTGGTGACCACTTACAATCGGTGGTTCATTTGCCCGTCCGCCTACTTATTACATAAAAAAGAAACAAATCTTTAGTAGCATCATTAGTTAGTACTGAAGATTCTTGACTAGAAAATATTGTAGCTTATTTTCAAGTAAATGCTTGAAAGAGACATGGTCGTATTTGTTTGCAGAATTTTGTGACAATGTGAAAATATGAGATCAAAGCTACTGACAACGGGCTTGGAATATTAAAGCAGTTTATTTTTGTACCGAGTACTTATGTGACTTTTGTTTTGTGAGTTTTATATAGTCGAGATTTACACATGATGTAGCGAGTTTATTCACATTTCATTCGACAGTTTAAAAAAATAATTAAAGTGAGATGTGTGGTCGAAACAAGGTCAGAACGAATAAATCGCTATTTATTATGAATAGTAAAATAACTGCCCAACGTTTGAAATTATTTAATTGATAATTACAAAATTCTTATTAAACATACCGTGTACATTTAAAAAAATATATATTTTTTTATTAAGCCGTATTAATATAAGAAAAAACAATGAAATAAATATTTTACAATAGAAAAAGAAGAAGGGAGAAGGTTCTCCTGGAGAGACATCAAACTTTTTCTATACGTGACGTTTTCTACCAGTTCATTTTTATTTGATGTTCTATATTTATGTGGTGTTGTCCAATTTTACTGTATCCGGAGTACAATATCTTCGTTCAAATAAAACATCCTTTGTGGAGACACAGACAAACAATGCTACGGGCTTTGTACTATAATGTGAGTTGGGTATCGTCATAATTTATATCCATAAGTAAAATTGATTGTTGTACAAATGGCATGGAGTCAAAGTGATAAGAACAGCCAAAGGGCAGTTACTAACGGCTCCATACATCAACATACCAAATTAATTGCACCTTTCCCTCTAATTTATTACTTACGTAAAGGAATATTTCGTAAAATGGCTGTTATATTTTTTTCTTCACTCATTCGTTCATTTAAACGAATGACTTATTAAGACTTGACACGCGAATTTATTTTAAAAAATATGTAATTTTTTTATACTTTTTTGATTGATTAAATCTTATCAATTTGTGATCTTTCATTCCAAAGTTAAAATTCTGTCTTATTTAAATTCTGAATGTCTTAAACTTAAAGTTTGATCGGAAATGAAGGGAAACATGAAATGCACATCATTATTTTTAGACTTAAAGAGAAATAAGCTGACTCATGAATTCGTCCAGAAATTCATGACAGCCTGCTTTACTTTGCTCGAAGTATCTTTGAGGGATTTAGATTTAAACGAGATAATTCCGAAAAGAGAGGCAGTTACGGACGTTATTTTCACAATAATTACGGAATTAGCAGTGCTGGTATCTCAACGAAGTGTCGTTGAGTGAACGTCACGGATTGGCCAACGCGTTGACTGTTCAGCTACTACTACTAGGGAAAAATCCTTTGTTCATAAAGTGTACATACCTAAACTAATTGTATAAAATTTGTATTTTATTAGAAACATACAAAAATATTATATATTTGGTATATTTGCTCTTTTCATTTTTCGTAAAATTCACAGACAGCAAACCTTATATAATAAACATAACTTAACTGAGAAAAGTTATTCAATATAAATGGTAATTTCTTTGAAATAATCTTTAATGTTGTAATGGAGTCGAAATTTAGCGTATTCATTTACTTTTTACAAGCCTTTTTTTAGTTTCACCTGTTAGTGTTATGCAATCTGAAAATTTGCATACATTTCTGGTGTTGGTAACTACAATCTAGAAGTAACGGTTATAAGAATGGACAAGTTACCTAAATGAGACTTTTTGTGTTTGAGTTATTTCAATATCACGTTTATTTGTCGCCCTTTATGTTACATTCGATATTTCTTAATCGTTCTAAACATCTGGCGTGAATTTTTCGACGTATTCACGGCATAAACCTAAATCCTTTGGCTTTTATTTGTGCCAAAAAGGCACAGATTATTTCGCCAATGTCACGAGCGATGAGTAGATTGTATAAAAGATTTATTATTTTCGTTGACATTATTATTTGACATTGACATTGACATCTGTAATTTGGTACTTAGCGTCTGATCTGATAATAGTCAGAAGGATATTGCAACTCTTCAAGGGCTAGTAAAAGGACTTTTGAGTCGTTTGATTTGTTATTATGAGTTACAGATACATTACAGTACTTTTATAGTAATGCGACTGGCAAGGACCATAGAGTTAACCTTCCATAACGAATCTATACTGTGAAGCAAGCTTAAACTTAAAGGAAACATATATAGGCTACTTTTTTATAGGCTTAACCTACGACCTCCCTCTTCCTAAGATAAAAAACTTTTTATTTATAAAAGAGCACCTTCTAAATTTTCTACTATTAAGCACAGGCTTCTTCTCCTCTTAAGGAAAAGGTGTGTTAATTGTGTGTAATACATGTTAGTACATATTAGGTTAGGCTAGCTTAGGTCTTAATTTTAATTCTCTTTTTAAACATTTTCAGCAAAATGTATGCGAGGATTAAATTTAAATCGTTCAATTCCATGGCACGATGTAATTTCTAACATGCGATGTATGTAGGTACGTGATTGTTGGAAAAAAACAGATCAAATATTAAGCCATTTAGTCGAACAATAAATCTCGTTAGCTCCGGACGGATTAAATCTTTATTTTTATGTAAAATTGTATTGTTTTAAGCCTTAGTAAACAATCACGATATCCAAACGCTTTTATGTTAGATTGGAAACGTCATTTAGTTATATTTATCACAATGATTTTGGACCAGTCAGGTTCATTAGTCTCCCCAATTCTTGCCACAATAACACCAAAATTGTTTTCATCTTTACCCTCCATTAAAACATATTTACTTTCCATGGGTCTTGCGACAGTTTTATAATTTGAAATGGAGTTTATAGCAATGGAGTGCAAGGGTCGCGTCTCCTGGGAAATGACGGGGTATTTTAAATGGACTACGTAATGGAAATGACGGAACCAGGTCAACAATGAAGCATATATGACAAATTTTCTTGCAATCTTCTGTTTAATATCTCTCTGTTTTTGTGTTAAAAAACGCCTTGTTTTTTAGTTTATATTAGATAAAATCAAAGTCCAAATATTTATTAAAGTTGTCTCATAAAAGTACTTTTGAATCGTCTTGTTACGCTGTTGAATTAATTTGAAAGCCACCACCGGTTCGTAAAGTAGATTCTACCGAGAAGAACCGGCAGGAAACTCAGTAGTTACTCTTTTCCACCATTTAATTGCAGAGTATGTCAGTAAAAAAGAATATATCCTTTCTAGAAGTCAATAAATACTAAGTCCACAATACATATAATTTAAAATGTCGTAGAGTAATATACAAAATTGAGATGAAGTGCATTACCCTACTTGATTCTGCAGTAATTGAGCCTAATGATACTTCAAAGCGAACCATCCTCACAGCGAGTAAATGTAACTTGGATCTTTTTAACTAACTTAATTTAGCGACGTGCCTACAGAAAGATATTTAAACGCACCCGAGTGGGAAAGGCTGAATTACTTTTAGACACATTCTCTTAAAGTTCCTTCCTCAGTTGAAGTTTTTTGTTTTAATATTTAAGTAGATGGCATGAGAAATGTCCACTGAAAATTATGACATAATTTTACGAGTTCCTGAACCATAAAAACTCAAACTAGCGATGAATTTGAAGATGGCGAGATAATTTCGTTCTTGGGTCTTTTAATGGACTACTATATACATTTGGCATAACCATTGCGGTATTTACGATTATAGCTTCGCTAAATGGTTTAACGTGTTTAACCACGATTGAAGTAAAGTCGCGGTCGTTATTTAACACATTCTGCGACGTTAAACACCTATAGACTTTATAACAATTACTCAGCTAATATACTGTTCCAGAAAATGGTAAAAATAATACGTTTTTCAATATATTGTAAAAGTATCACAATTTTTTATTACAGCTTAAGTATAAATCACCGCTTTGGAAATTAAAAAAGAAAACTCTGAGCTTAAATTATAAGAAGTGGCGAAAGAAATTATTATTATTAACTTAGTTTACTCGCTTAGTACTTTTAGTACAAGAAACGCCTGAAGGCTAGCGTCTTATTCCCAATGTATGCTTACGTTTATTTAATAATAATCTCCATACGAACGTATCTTTACGACTTAAAAAGGTTTCAGCAAAGGTATTTTCGAAGTTTTCTAGGAATCTGTAAAAAAATCTACAATAATTGTGGTAATATTTTAAGTACCTACTTATTTTCATTTGTTAATATACTATACCACAAAGAGCATTATTTAAAATCTATTGACGGATCATACAAACAAACACTATGGCATTTTATCATTTGTGCGTTTCATAAGATGAGGCATGTCATTTATGTAAATGAAAAATATAAAACACCCAAGGATGAATCCTAGTGGAACTCCTATATCGATTGTGATCCCAGGAAACCTAACTATTCACCCGTTCGAATTCTATTGTTTTAATAAAATAAATTATAGATAAATTAATTAGAAACTACATTATTGACAGTAATTAAAAAAAAAACTAAAATATGTACATTAAAGATACAAGGAACATGGAACTTGCAAAACGCGGTAAGCGCTAAGTGCGTTAATTAATTAAATAAAAACTGTTAAGTTGAGAAAAGAAAAATGAAATATACAAAAAGAAAATGGCTCTGCATGTAAAAGCATTTTTAGAGGGCTGGTTTATTTCTAAATGTAAGAGTCTTTCGTAATCCATCAACCTTGAGTTGGAATAATATTCAAATTAAAAAGGTTCTCCTTCAGCTCGAAAATAAATAAATGTTGGAATATATACACAATATTCCATGATTGATGAAATTGCGCCAGATTATTATTTAATGCGCTGGCATTTTCAGTTATATAGTCTAAATATATTAAGATACATTATGTTGCCTTTCACATGTTTATTTTTACTTAGAACAGACGTGTTCTTTTTATATTTGTTTTGGCTTCGGTAAAGATTAATATTTATTGTATATTGTGGATGCAAACTACAAACTAGCTAAAATGAATTTTATTCGAATTTGATTTGGTGGGCTATCTAAATGCTTGCATAAACAGATTTCAAAGTATTTATACAGTTTAATGACATCATATCTAAAGGTAATATTTTAAGGTTCTTTATGAAACTTTGACTCAGATACAACGTTGTAAAGTTTAATAAATGTTAAGCAAGGAACTCAGTTAAATTCATATTATGTACTCGTATATAAATTGTTTTTAGCAAAGGCTATGTTTTTCTCCAAACTCCAAATATTCTGGCATGAACATTTATATATATATTGATTCAAAAAGCGCTCATCAAAAGCATTTTTTTAGATATATTTTATTTAGCCGTTTCCAGGTATCAAATAAGAATACCAATTATGACAATGTTTTAAATATAATTCATATGGTCGTATTTTAAGCGTAGCCATCTATCAAGGTCATTAGTGAAATAACAACCCGTATAATGACGACCTCTTATCAATAAACTCGCAGAGGTTTTCACTTGTTATCTCAAGCAAGCGACCTACCTTAACTCTTCCAATCGCTCTTTTAATAGTTCACAAACAAAGATGATTCAAAATAGAAAAGAAAAGTTCAAACACACGACGATAAAGAAGTAAATTACACGCAAACATTGCATCCACATTTTTATGGGAATTATAATATTCGTTACTACACAAAATACTGGTTAAAATAAACGACACATAGATATTCCGGCATACATGATCACATCGAAGATAATCTATCTTGTCGTAATAATGCCAGACATTAATTTTTCTAAGTGCTCACGTTGGATAGATAACTCTAATCTAACCCGAAGTTTTTAGAATTAGTCATTCCCTTGGTTGGTAATTGGCAGCAGAAATGACAGCAACAAAATCGTTCGTCGTTTATTAAAGTTATTAGATTCTTCTGCCAAGTATTAGAAGATTGAAGTAGTGAAGATAAGTTCTAGTACCTCGGAAGTCACATAACGACGGTCTTGCATCTGATATTTCTACCCCTGAATATTAGGGCATATTGCCAATTGGATGAAATTTCAACAGGGAATTAAAAATACACTGGTATTTGCATATTCTCTTGTCCTTTCCTTTCTCTTTTGTGTTAATTTAACTACTTTTTCTAGATATCTGAATAAATTTAAGTAGTAAATAAAAGTGTGGCCATTTGATTTGAATAAAGACAGATCAATTCCTTATTCGTTTTCATTATGTTTGTCTACAGTTTTGACATATACTCTAAATTATAACAATATTAAACAATATCTTAACTAACTCTAGCTAAATAAAAAATCCAACAATCTTTAAATGAAAATAGAAATATAATAAATTATGTCTACCAAGCTTTTGTCGGAACGAAGTGTCAAATATTAAAAATAATCTTATAGTTACAATCGTAAAAGGATCGGAATATCACTTTGATAATTTCCCTTTGCCGTCTTTATAATAATAATAAATTATGTAATTTATACAAAAAATTTATCTGACAAATACATTTTAAGATGTGATAAAAATTCACATGAAGTAAATGTGGACCTACTAATCACGATTAAACTCTGTCTCTTGTCAAGAAAAAAAAATAAAAGAACTCGACGATGATTGAGATTCGTTATTTTGAGACGGAAATAATACCAATTACATGTTGGTGACAACGTCCCTTTACCAGCCCGGGTACTAATTTGAAGGTTTCCACTGGATGCTTCCGCCTCATTGAAGTCCGCAAATGTTACAGCTGAATTAATAACATTGCTTTTTCGGAAAACCAGTAAACTTCGCTTAAAACATTTTAAATCCATGAAATCAACTCCACAAATCAGTTAATTAAAGTAATCAATTAAGTAAATGGTTCGTATATTTCTAATAAAATTAAAAAGTAATTAAGTTAAAAAACACAAAGGGGCCAATTACAATATAATGTTTCAAGCAATTATGTGAAGCAAACAAACCGTCACGGTTAACAAAACAGTTTGTAGACTTATATCGATCGTTGGAGCTTCGATCGGCCTTGGCCCACATAAAGGTAATGTCGATACTAAATGTATTCCTAGGTATTTTGATTAGCTAGTCCAAGTAGAACATGTGTTCTACTTGGACTAGCTATCATGTATCATCAATCATGTATATGTATACATGATCATAAAATTGATGATAATTTTATGCGTCATTGTATGTAATGTTAAGAATTGAAATAACAACTTATTTTGTACTAGAAGTACTTTTTCTTATACTGCTGGACTACGGCTCCGCTCTCATTTTAACGAGAATAAGAACTAAAGAGAAACTTATTCCACTAGACTGTTCCAATGGGTGTTCATGTAGCAGAATATCATCAAACACATACAAGTTTTCCTTCACCGTTAATCAACAAATACAAATATATATTTATTGACATGAGAATCATTAACATTAAGGCTTAAATTATATACAAATAAAAATTAAAAATAGTTACTGTATAAATCTTGACGAAGCGTGTAATGCAAAAATAATATCAGCATATTCCCACTGAAATGCAATTCCGATCCATTGGACAAAAAATACAAATAAAATCGGTGCATCGAAAATTCAGTAGTGTTTGCTAGGATTTGAACGAGCAAGCATCGCTTAAGATTCACGTGTTTAAATCTGCAGCACGTGTGCTAAATCAGAAGTCATTATTGGCTTATATCGAGCTAATATTGGACCATATTCATTTAATTATAATTTATAAAATTTCCAGTCACACATAGTATTACATTTTATAAATTTAGATGTCCTTGATGTTGTTTTGCGTGGACCGTTGGACAAGAATATACTATATTTTTAATAACCTCCTGGGAATCGCATTACAAACAAAGTATGTTGATGTTTACGATAAATTATTTATCAATTTTTTTTTTGTATCACTTATGGTATGTGGTCACCACCGATACAGACAATAAGCTGTACGAAATAGTAACTATTTCTTACACCGCCAATGCGCTTTCCACCTTGGCAACTAAGATGCCTTGTAGTAGTCACACTGACTTCATCCTTCAAACCGGAACACAAAAATACTACGTACTGCTGTTTGGCGGTAGAATATCTGATGAGTTACCTACCCACCATTACACCTAAATTCTACAGGTCACTTGAGCAGACATCCAGCAAATTATAAATAACGACTAAAAGCCCCTAGATAATCGGTATACGGACTGACCTAGCAAAGTGGAATTCCCTGAATTGATTCTGACCCACTACCCTAGACAGGTCTTTTTCTTTTTAATTGTTGAACGATTGGTTACAGCGATAATTTAATGTTTCATTAAATACGTTATTATTATTTGAATTTCGTGTGGTATTAATGTTCGTATTGTTATAATTTTCACCTTCATATACTAGTCAAGCCACAACACAATACAGGGCTTAGACCACCATGTCAACGACACCTGGATTAACATAGAATTAAAATCGTCCTCGAAATTAATAGGTTTTCCGGTAGGTAGTTATAAAACTATCTACTTTTGTCCATTCTAAAGACAAATATAGTCGCAGAGAGAATAGTTCGTATCAACTAAATAAAACTTTAAAGATAGACACAGATCGATAGGTCGACTTATTTTCACAAAGTTCAGACTTTTCACGACGACCAGAATAAAAGTAGGTATATAATTTTGATTTTTGCTGATATCAACTATGTTAGAAAAACAGCTAACCATAGATTATATGTAAATACAAATCAGTAGAATGTCGCCCTAGAAAATAAATCGAACAAAACAGCTAACTTTTTTATCTTGGTGTGCGTGACAGCCACGCTTGATACTCTTCAAACGTCATACTTTACTAGTGTGTGTGAGCTTAGTAGCCAACTGTGGGCTAATGTATTTTTTAGACACGTTCTCAGCTTTGACAGTTTAATTAATCATATAAATATAATCAAAGCATTTAACTATTTCATAATTATAGGTAAGTTTACTCTTTGTATTATCATTTTTTTCATTTGCTTTAGAGGACTTTAAAACTGACGTGGACTGTCTGTCAAAATGCCAGCGATTATTATAGTTTCGTTGTGCTTCGGAGAGTACTTGAAGTCTTTGGTACTTTCGCAAAACTTTTTCAGGTTGTCTGTCTGCTGCTTTTTTAACTTTTTAACCTTTCGAATAATATGCTTGGTCAATTACTAATATTTTATAAATATATAATAATTTATAAATATACAATTGTCCTTGAATCCGTCGTTCCTTTGTTCCTATCAAAATCATTTAACCGAACGAAACGTTTCTAATACAATTAAGGATGAAAACCGAATTCGATGTTGACACCAATCACGAAGCAGAAACAACACACGAATTAAATTGCCGACAGAAATTTAATAGAATAAATTATTGTTTCATTTCATGGGCTGTGTTGTGTCTAACAGTTTTACTGTAAATAATTAAGTACCAGGTAATTAATAAACCGCTGTGTCAACGTTGATATTAAGATTTATGATACAATTACACTTCAAAGTGATATATATATATTTTATTATTAATCTTTTATATTTTTAAAACTCTGTTATATTCTCTCGTTACTACGATTGCCATCGGCAACAGTGGTACCGTGGTGACTTCTGATTTTCCATAACACAAGTGCTTTAGCTACTAACATTGGGATCAGTGTAATGTATGTGATGTTGTCCAATATTTATTTATTTATTTTACTACCAATCAGCTAAGTACAGTCATAAGCTGTACTAGGTGTTACCAACAGTTGTAGTTACTGTGGCTAAGCTGGAACACACCAATACTAAGTATAGCAGCTCAGTGAGAAATATATGAAGTGCCGGTGATGGATTCCTTTGATGACCAGTGTAAAGTGACTTGTAGTTAAAAGGGACGTAACATCTGAGTTTTCAAGTTTGTTCCAAGTTTGTTCCAATGTTTAAGTAACATCAGATTCGAACAAAATCGCGTAGTGGACGAAAACAGATAATTGCTATTTGTAAGAGAAGACGAGGTAAAAACCGCAAAAAGATATTTAAACTGTTGATTAACTTTTACTTTACTTTAGCCTTTAAACGTAAAAACCTAAACTTTTGGACTTTAAAAACCTTTTGGCACACGATCGCTGATTTTGTAATTTTGTAATAAAATGTAATAACATGAATGTCGATTTGCTAAATTCCTTTACTTCATACTTATATTTGACTAATTTCTGAACGCTCTCCTTGTCCTTGAGTGAGGGGGTTGGGTTTTCTTATGTCTGTCTTTCTACGTCCATTGGTTTCCTGACAATGTGTGCAAAATGATCAGTTGAGTCCCAACATGGGACGTGAAAGCGTAACCAACATAAACATACAGACTTTCGCATTGATATGATTAGTTAGAATATTCAATCAGTTATCCAATATAATGTTACTTAGTTAAGTATGAAGCGGCATAAATGTTGTGTGAACTTGCGGAAGGTTATAACTAAATCCGGTATCCGAACGATCGATAAAACGATCTGCTCTGAATATTAATCAAGGTATTGACAGTACGTTTCCTCTAATTTGCTTTAAGGATACGTCTGAATGGGAATTACGGTGATTTGAATCCATACATATAAGGTTCTTGATTTAATCTGTATTGTTTTTCGTTACATAACATCGGATATTTTGTTAGATATATAAATTGTTCTGTTTTCAAAAAAAACTAACATTTCAGATTGTTTGGTAATTTTTATTAGGTATATTTACATTCTACAAATATATTTGTGGACGAAAGATCATCGACCGACTTTTATTATTATATTAATGAACACAATTACTTACACAATTTTTTACACACACACACACACACAAGTTACTTTAGACTCAAAGTTGAGATACGACACACATATATTTAATATTGTATCTAAGGGATTTAAAATTCTTGGTTTTATACTCCGTAATATGAAGGACTTCAAGAACATTTCTACCAAAATTAAAATATTCATGACCCTAGTTCTTCCCATACTGGAATACAATAGCATTATATGGAATCCTCAATATAATGTCCACATCAATAGATTAGAAAAAGTACAAAAACGCTTTCTTTACCATCTCTCTTTCAACGATTTACAGGCTAAAAACATCACGAGTTACAACGACAGACTTAAATATTATCACATGACCTCCTTTATAACTCGTAGAAATATTATAGATCTTATAGTTCTATACAAAATTATACATGGGGTGATAGATTGTAGTGATCTTCTACATAAGCTTCAAATCAATGTTCCTTCTCGCTTGCCTCGTATAAAAGCATATAACCTTTTATATATTCCGAGATTTCAATCAAACCTAGGACATAACGCTGCTGTTCCAAGGCTCTGTAGACAATATAACGCACTTACTAGATGTAATATCGAACTCGATATTCATCGTTACAGCTTGTCCAAATTCAGAGTGTGTCTCAATAAAGTTTTAACGTAATATTATTAATACAATCTAAAAAAATAATTTTTTTTTAGTTTATAAGCTTTTTCCTAATTTTAAGATTTTAATTTTACTTTTTGTAGTTTTTACTTCTATTTACTACTTTCTCACTTTTAATTTCTTTATGTTTAAAAATATTGTTTTTGTTGTGCATGCTGTGGTCTCCTGTAATTGAAGGAGCACATAAGTTGTGTAACCCTTACACTGTTTTATTTTGAATGTGTAATTAATTAGTGTGTATCCTTTGTTGGGGACTCATAAATAAATAAATAAATAAATTTTATTAAATACCCTTTAAAGTTTTTATTTCCCCCCCTTAAAATAATAGACAATAAATCAAAAACAATAACAAAATTTTATAATAAATCACAATCATGAATTCGACTTTTATAACCCTAACGAAGTGTGTAACGTGGATTTCTGAAAAACTCGAACGAGAAATCGATACTAACAGCGGTCGGGCTCGGAATACTAACGAGCAATCAGACATAGCCCGTAGACAGCTCTTTCATGTAACACGTGTTCTGTACGCTTTGGCACATCATTTTCATACCAGGAAATTTGATTCAAGAATTCAATTGACACTTAGTTAATTTCGCTTGTTTTTTTTTTAATATAAGTGTAGGTGGATAGGCTAGTAGGCTACCCGACTGTACGTAGTCACTACTGCCTATAATTAAACAATGAAAATATAAAATTTTATTAGTAATATATTTTTATACAACTCGGCAAAAGTAAGAAAAAAGGGCAAAGGATTGGTTTATGAAATAGATAGGCGGACGAGCAAATGGGCAACCTGATTGTATGTGGTTACCACCGCCCGTAGACACTGGCGCTTTAATAAATATTAACAAATGCGCCATCTATTATTAGAACTAAGATGCTATGTACTCTGTGTTTTGTTGCTTTGTCTTAGACCCTTCAAAACGGAACGCAGCTGTACTAAATATTGGCATTTGGCGGTAGAATATATGATGAATAAGTGCCGTCACCCACACACACACTTTGTATTCTGTAAAGATAACAGACAACTCGATAAAATTGTCTGTTACTAAATTTATATCTGTTTCTGTAAAAGCTCGAACTAAGGTAAATTTTAAGACTTTCCAGTAAAACCTAAGATTTACCGACATGAGGTGGTAAATGTAAGTATTTATTATAAAGGGACGACTTTTTCGGACTTTTACCATTCCAACCTAATCTAACCTAAGATTTACCGTAGTTCGATCTTTTACAGTAACAAATCCAATGGGAAGAAAAAAAGAACTGAAACATTTGAATTGAATATATTTAAAATAAATATGTTTTAAGGCTAGTAAGTTTAGAGGTTGTTAATTTGAATAAGCTTGGTGCACCATCTTGTTTATTTATACTGGTTGGAAAAGAGTGTTAATGGTAGTTGAACGGCGCTCTAGTGAAGGGTCGCGTCGATGGTAGCGAGACGGCCATCTTGGATCGACGGTTACATTTAAGATTTCGCACTACGTATGAGAATCGCTAATTTCCGACATTATTTTTATTCTTTTGTAGTCGATTCAGTGATTTATTTGTGTTTGAGTATATGGTATTAATTAATGAAATTATATTGATGACTTTTGTTATTTTATCTGTGTAATTAATCTATTTAATTAAAAACTTACTGAATTTGTGAATAATAGTTTGAATATATATATCACGAATGATCCCGATATTGGCAATAAAATGTCTATAAATACATAAATCAAATCGATATGTTCCTAAGCATGTACATACATGTATGTAAATGTCATTGTCAAAAGCAACGATGATACTCAGTTAATTCTGTATAAATACGACATACGACAAATATAAAAAGTCAAGGTTATGGTTACATATTTGTTTTAGCGACTGAGTTCGTTAAATTAATGGTCGCTACACACGCTCGAGCAGACATTTTGTTGTATTTAAGAGTTACTCTTTTAAACAGATAATTCCAAATTTTCAAACCGGAACCTTAACATAGAATTATTATGCCTGTATAAGTTTATTTTAATGAAGATATTTTTCTTTTTAATTTGACTGGCAGAAGGGCTTTGTTCCCATCTGGCTAGGTACCACCCATTTATTCTACCGCCAAACTCCTTACAAAAGTAAACCCAAAAAAGATTAGCATCAGGTTGGCAGTCGTAACATTTACATTTCCGCAGTGACCTTCGACCACGAGATGAATTATTAACACCGATTAATCAGATGAAGATTCACGTGTCTAGTCACTTGTCCTTCGATCATGGTTATCTTATGCAGTACTAAAATGAATCCAGTTTTTTTACGAAATCGAATAAAATAATCGCGAATAGCAGATCGCCTTTCTATAACCTTATTATAATTCCAATTGATTTCAGCCAATCGGAGCTGGGAATATTCCAAGTAAAAGAATATCAATGAACTGATTTTTTTTTATGTCAAATAAATACATGTTCACAGGACCCTTTGTGACCTCTATATAATTGAATTTCCTTGACAATAACCAAAATAAATCCTGACACGTAAAAAAGTCCAATGTTTAATATATTCTGCGATACGAACGGTACCTATGAATTATTTGTTAGTATCAAAACATATTTGTACGTGTCTGATGTTTTTTTGATCGATATCGATGGGCGCTATTTTGGGAATTTACACGAAGAATGTCATTATATATTAAGTACAATATGGTCTGGCGTCACGCTATACTGTGATTTGTTGATACATTTTAGGTACAGCATTGTCTGAAGATTATATCTTTAGATATACCCATTTATTATATATCATTTATAACAGTATATTACGGAACTGCTTCCCTGGTTTAGTAGGTAGGTACTATAGCCCTGAGTCCGAATTCTAAGGAGGGCTGTTAAATATAGTTTTTATGTCGTGTTAGCACCAACTAGTTAGAGCGGTCGAAAAGGTGACAATGCCCCGCCCTTAATCTCGCTCCAGTTGCCATGGGTTGCGGTCCTATTAGACTATGAGGGTGAGGAAATAATGAGTGCTCATACATAAGCGATATTTGCACACTTCACAAAAATACTTTAGAGGATATAAAGGATGGACTGCCAACTTTATGTCTACGCTTCTAAAAAGGGAGGGGGCTCTATACCTTGTAGTTGACTGTTTTTATGGGAGAAGAAGAAGAATTAAACGCTTAGTTACTGGCTCAGCCAGTAACTAAGCGTTTAATGCATCCTATTATAAGGGACACAATACCTTGGATTCAATGGTGGGCAAGAAATTGGAATAAATTGTTTGTATTATAGTTAAAACAAAATTAAAAAAAAACACTAAATTAGGATGCCTAAATTAAGATTTGCTAATTGATGGAAAATCTAATTTAATTTAAATATTATAAATATTCCTTAAAGACCAGTGATAGATCAACTTTGGTACTTGAAACGTGTTCAGGATTCGCACTAGTACAATATTAGGTTAGTGAAAGTTAAGCGTTAATGTTACTAGCTTCAAATTTTATTTATATAAGTAATATACGTATATAAATAAACCTTTACCAATTTTTATGAAACACGAACACTCACTGAAAATTATACGATAACTTATTTATCTAGTGGTTGGAATTGAGGTCGACCCAGTATAACAGACAAAAATATTGAAAATATTTTCCAAGAACTGGAATATTCAATTGGTTCTTATTTAATTTTCAACTCAATAGCGTTTGATAATGATCGATCCATTTTATTTATTCAATTTAAACGCATTACACCTATTTATTAATCAAAGTTAAAACTACCACGGGTACTGAAAAAATATCCTGACCCGAGAAGAACCGACGGAAGATACTCATTGGTGTTTTTGTCAAATTTTATAATCGCGTGCATCAATATTATTATTATAAACGCGAAAGTAACTCTGTCTGTCTGTTGCTCTTTCATTGCCAAAAAGTTAAACCGAATTTCATGAGATTTGGTATGAAATAAACTGGAACCCCAAGGAAGGATGTGGGCTATTTTTTTATACCAAAAATCTGACGACTAATCCTTACAACGCGAGGGATACCGGCGACATCTAGTTTTCAGTAAATTAACGAAATAGTCAGGACCAGATTGCGGCCACAAATTAAACTCTTGGGAGTTGACAAGAAAACGATTGATGTGCTTATATACATAAGTCGTATGTAAATATTGTTTCGCTGTATAAACATAAATATACTAAATTTGAATACAAGCCCAGCTTGAACACCAAGTACCATGTTACCCGACCTAATTACTTGCAGAAACTCTGCCTTGGCTTGATATAAGGCATCGTTAAAATGTAGCTCAAACAAAACACAGATAAAACGTCGTCTTGGGAATCTTGCAGATGTTTTTAAATTACAAAATGTGATAGGCCTTCGGTATTATTCGTCGGAGTATCTAGAATGAATATATTTCTTTCAGGAAATTATTATTTCTATAAACAAAAGAAGTATATCGGCATATAGATTGTAATTTAAAATTTGTTTGACTGTTTCCGACTGTTATGTTAGCAATGTTACAATATTTTATTACAAATATAGATAAATCATGATAAAAACGAAATATTAAATACCAGTTTACGCCACGGCTTTGCTCGCGTTTGTGTGGTTGTTTTATCATAATAAAGCTTGTTTAAAATCAAATTTCATCGGTTCATTAGTTTGGCCGTGAAATAGCAGAGAGACAGATTTACTTTCTCATTTATAATATTAGTACAGATTTCTAAAATGAAATATATTTTTGTTTCGAGTACCTATTGATTATAAATATAATTGTGTTATATCGACGTATTTATGTGATTCCATGAGTGGTAAAGAGTTATGTTAACGACTAATGAGTTTATACTGGTTCATTTTGTTAAAATTTAAATTACGAATCAAATTAAACCTTGTAAAGTGTCAATTAAAAAGTATCCGTAATAGTCTACATAAGATATATTTTCAATAACATAAAATATATCAACATACAACATTAACAGTTTAAATTTCCCACTGCTGGGCTAAAGCCTCCTCTCTCTATGAGGAGACGGTTTGGAGCATATTCCAGGACGCTGCTCCAATACGGGTTGGTGGATACACATGTGGCAGAATTTCAATGAAATTAGACATATGCAGGTTTCCTCACGATGTTTTCCTTCACCGCCGAGCACGAGATGAATTATAAATACTAAGCACATGAAAATTCTTGCCTTTTCGTGATGCTTGCCTGGGTTTGAACCCGCAATCGTCAGTTAAGAGGCACGCACAGTAGGCCATCTCGGCTCAAATAAAAAATATCAATTAAAATAAAATCAAAAAAATCACGTATTTTTATATTAAATCTGTACAATAAAGAGTACTTAACATTCGTTAAAAGTTCGTAATTCTTTTGCAAAACACTTGTTAACGACTGAAAATCTAACACAACTTTGAACAAGAATAAAGTATTCCACAACACTGTAAAGTACACGTTCAATAATGACACGTCATATATTTTCCACTCCGACGCTCTGTCAAAATGAAACTTGAGCTTTCAAACTAAACTGGATCGCGACACGAACGACTGAAGTTTCTAGCTGTAATTTGTCACAACTGATGTACTTCGAAGACTTTTAATTTAAGTTATCATTCGAAATGAACTTATGTCGTCAGTACTGAATTTAAAATAAAAAGTTGTAAAAATTAATACAAAGAAAAAACAAAAATCTGGTCAAGAGCGATACGGACTCGCGTATTGACGGTTCCGACCAAATATACAGACAAACAGATTCTTATGTAAAAAAAAATAACGGGTTTTTCCTATACATGTGCTACAAGATATTGTTTCTTGCTAAATTTTAATGTTCTAGGTCAACAATGAGTACCCAATAGGTTTTGATTCCTTTTGCGATTGTATGGGAAAAGCGACATAAACGGCCATATCTTTTGATTGCGTAGACAAACGGTTGCAAGGAACTGCAGACCTTAGGATTTGGTATTAATTTAAACTTTATAACGCTATACGTCCCTGAGAAAAAAGATCTTGACGGTCAGACAAACAGACGGTCAGACAACGAAATTATCTTATAAGAGTTTATTTTTTTCCTTTATAGATACGGAACCCCAATTATATTAATATGAGCCTATTCGGAACTCCTAACATGTTAGGAATGGGAAAGTCGTCCTAACTGCTCAACCGAACATCATAAAATATTCTACACGCCTTGTCAACAAAAAAGCGATATCTGGACGTAAGATGTCCCCTTTCCCCCTAACTTACACACGGGCGAAGCCGTGAGTAAAAAACAAATTTTGGATAACAAAATTTAATTTCACAATCTGGTTCACAGTATTACCAGCACTGAAAGCGATGAACTCGTCTGCATGCACTTGAAATTCTGTACAAAATAATTTAAATCAGGATAAAAGGAAGAATAAAATAAGAATCGATGTTCTAAGATGAACTGTAAATTGAACTTCAATTTCACACTTTGATCGGTCTCAATAAGAACGAACGAATCCATTAAGAAAGTCGTTAAGAGAAAATGATTTCGATAGATCTATATAAATGACGTCACAATTTGTCGCTCTCTGCTAATGGTATTTGTGCTAGTCTAACAACAGAGTATCGAATACAGTTAGGTAGGTATTTCTACAGACCAGTTCCGGTATGTATCAACAATCCATTTTCTATGGCATTGTTAGGCGGATGGTTATATGCGCCACCTGATGGTAAGTGATTACCAGTACCTGGAGCGTTCGGCATAGTTTTTATTTTTTATTTTTTAAGGGCTTGCGCAAAGCCCTACCATTTCGTAAAATGCCTTAATTAGTCCATTGTCAGTTGTTTTTATTGTCACTTAGTCGGTGGTAATTTAATAATGTAGTCTTGTATTTTTTTTATGATATTGGTAGGCGGACGAGCAAATAGGTCACCTGATGTTAAGTGGTCACCATCGCCCTTAGAAAATGGCGCTATAAGAAATATTTACCATTCCTCACACCACCAATGGGCCACTAACCTTATGTCCCTTGTGTCTGTAGTTACACTGGCTCTCTCACCCTTCAAACCGGAACACAACAATTCTAGGTATCTGATGTGTGAGTGGTACCTACCCAGATGGGCTAGCACAAAGCCTTACCACCAAGTAAATTATTTCATTTTCATTTGTATATGTTTATTATTATGTACGAGTTGACTGCCTCGTTGGTTTAATGGCTCGACATATGACCGCAGATCCCGAGATCCTAGCAAATTAAGTTATTTGGTTTTGCCATCGAAAAAAAAACTCAATAAGAGTCTCAAGTTTGGAAGTTGGTGTATGTTTAACGCCATTCCTTGTGAGGCACGTAAAGCCTGTTGGTCCTGCGCCTGATTTCTTTCCAGTCTTGTCAAATTTGTCGTCCCATTATGAGAGAGGGAATAAAGAGTGTATATGTTTTTGCACGCACACTCGTGCACTATAATATGTCTTCCTTGCGATTGGCTGCGATCTGGATGACGTCATAATCAGTATGTAATGAGAATGAGCCAATTACTTTTTTAGTAAATTAAATTATATTTATTTAAACATCTACAAACATTCTTTCCTGAGATTGGCTGCTTGAGAATACTTTGAGTATTAAGTCCACGTTTGGATAATATATGTTTTATATCACTCAATATAAGAAATGGGTTAACAATAACAATGAAAATGTCTTTTGACGGATAGAGAATATGTTTCTCCTTCAAGGATCACGTATCAAGAATTTTTGGTTAACCAATTTTGTTGCGGAATATTTTTGTGTGTTTTCCGAAACATATAACAGGATACATCAAACTGTTTACCAACTTGTATCTCAACTCAACTCAGTAACAAGAGCGTCCAGAGTTCATTAAAGTAATTTGTCGCAAGTCCTGACTTAGGAGAAGTTCTATTGCATCAGCTTGGGACAGTTTAATTTATTGCAGACAAATGGCTCAGTAAATTGCTGGCTAATGACCTGCGAATCCAGTGTTCAGGAATTTTATTGCGAGCTATCGGTCCGTTAATACGATTAGGGTATTTTATTTCATAGCTTAAAACGTAAACTGAGGAAAGATTTGTGAACGTATTTTCACGTATAAAAATAAAACGACTTCGTTTAAATTTTTCAATTTATTTTATTTTTATATTTTTTGTTTGAAATTAAGTTTATTTTAATTTGATTGAACAGTGGAGTTTTGTGGTAATTTTACACAGGTGATTTTTGAATATTATATATTAAATATATATTATTAAAAAACGTATTAAGATAATATAAATTACGATATTAAGATATTTATAAATTATTCTAACGCTAAACAGTATTTAACTTCAAACCGGAATACAGCTGATCGTAAGGTTCTCGGCTCAAGCCAAGGATAGGACGAAAAAAAAATATCACGTTATTCTATAGATAATCTTTGAAGAAGGCTGAAGTCTGGAGGCTGACAGAGTTTACACTCTAGTGCTACTGAAAGAATGTTAGCTATTGGTTCACACTTGAAGTCTCCCCAGTCTTGTATAGCCAACGAAACGTTAAGGAATGTGTTTAGTTAAAACTATTTTTATTGCTATATTAACTTGTCAAATTTTAAAAGGAGGTTCATTGCTTTGATTCATTTTTATTTTAGAATTTATATTTTAAAAAATATTTTTCTTCTGTCAAAATTTAAAAATGTTGTTTTAATATATAATTTTATGTCACAAAACTAACATCGTTTTCTTTATTAATTTTCGTCGATAATGCCTTTGTGATCGTAGCGAAAAGCTATCAATTTATAAATTTACAAATAAGGGTAATGAATAATTTTGTTTATTTTAGTCTTTGGGGCGTATAGTCTTACGGTTTTATAAAGCGATCTCATGGTCTCCTTCAAAGAGACGGACAAAGTACCGCTGGTTTTTTAGTGGGTATGCCATAAGCCATAAGACCTCGCTTCATGCGGGGAAAGTGCGTTGTTCATTAAGCTCATTAATACATAGAATATAAAAAATGTGCGCATAGTCCAAAATCCTTCTAAACTAAGTGAAAAGGAATTCTGAAAAGGGCGAGTAAACTGTAAATGAAGGCGTACTATTTACATCTGTGTAACCCTTAAAATCGTTCAGGCGCGACGTTATATTATAGAATGGTGAACACATATATAGAAACGATCACAGCGATCGCAGGTCATATGCCGTTTGCTATGAAAGAGTTTCGATAATAATCGAATAAAAATTCAAAATGAATAAGTCGTTCTTGAGAACATCGCAGACTAATAAACTCACCTTCTTTTAAAAATAAAGAATACTTTATCTTTGTCTTCGAAGTAGTACGAACGTCTAGAACTCCGTATTATCAAGGGACGTGGTTTTAAAAATATAGAACAAAGAGGTTCATAAAATCATACGGTCGTGGTTCTATTTCATTCGACATTAGTCAATTTTATTCATAGCGTTTCCCTGAATACGGATATAAATTTGTTTCTCTTAGAAAACTTCACAGAATATTCGATGTTCTAACAAGAAACCTTTTAACGCTTCGTGTAGGATGCAACACTGAATCTTTTTACACTTGAATGAACTTTAAACTTTCCTAAGTTTCAAGTTAACGGGTGAAAGATCAAAGTAAATGTACATAACTTGATTGCACGAAGTTAAAACTAACATCACGGTAAAGATCTTTCTGTTTTAAACTGTTTTACTATACGGGTCTACATTATTCATTAAATCTTACCGAAGATGTGAAGTGTGTTCAAACACAGGTGACTATTAGATAGGTAGGAGGACTAAGGTACTTAACATATTGGTTGCCAAGGTTGGTGGCACATTGGCGATGTAACTGATGGTTAATATATCTTTCAGATCCAATGTCTATGGCATCTTGGTCGAGTCTTGGTGATCACTTATCAGTTGGTCCATTCGGCCGTTCGCCTTACGATACTATAAAAAGAGCATCTCAACACGCCATTGCTGAATGAAAAGCTACAAATAGGTTTTTTGTACGTAATCATATTAATATATAATTATTTATGTTTTACGTGTACAATAAAGAATTTAAACAATAAACTGTTCTAAGAAATTACGTCAGTGAGTTATTGTTATAACTATTGTCTACCTTTCATACAAGTATTGTAACAATACATTGTGGTTCAGAAATATTGTTCAGTTTGATATTTAATTTTTCATTGTAAGTAAGAAATTAAATAATGTATTTCATTTTATTTTACAATGTTAAAAAATATATCACAGACCCCGAGCTCCCAACAAAGGTATTTATCGCAAAGTTTCCGCTTATAAAAATATTTTACGTCCGTGCGGACCGCTGCGACCTCTGTCCACCTTTTCATTATGATATTCTTTAGAAACTTTTTCTGGTTATATTTTCTTTCAATTTTCTGAGAAACAGTTCTAGGAAAATATAATACTTTCTTTATCCGTCGTTCTTGAACTCACATCTGACTTGATACATATCGCTCTACGATTTGAACAATAAAGCTTCAACAGTTGCCAACAGTTGTGATATTTTTTATTTATATAAATGTGTGCGTGTGCCACACATTGAAACATTATTTCTTTTATTAATATTCTTATAACATTTTTATCGATACATTGAAACGTGAAAAATAACGTTAATTATAAAATAAGTCACGTTTTCATAGAGTTTTAATTGATACAGTTTTAGAAGTACTTTCGTATTATTGTGCTACAATTATTCTGCTATTATAAACTATCATTTTAAATACAATTAACGCTTTGAGCGAACGGATGTGTTTTAATATTTTGAAAGCCTTAAATTTCTCAGATTGCCTTTAGTCATTATGATTTTCGAATATCCATTGATATGAATTAAAAATAAGAGAAAAAACACTTACCACATAATATCAATTCATATAGTAAACGAATATATAATACTATATAATTTACACGAATTATTAGGTATTTCAGGGTGATTTTATGTGAGCTAAACAAATAGCTCTGAATTAAATATTTCATAATTCTATATTAAAAGTCAACTGGATGTTTATAAATATATAGTCATTATTAATAATCATATTACATTTAACCTATAGCCGAGATGTCATAAAGGACACACGAAACTTAAATAAAAAAAAAAAATCGAAAATTTAAAATTCGAATCTGCGAATATATCATAAAATCGTACTCAGTGGAATAAGTTCTAAAGCAACTCAAAAGAGAATGACTTAGCCCAGCAGTGGGTATTCTGAAAATGTCCCAACATTTACAGAATATTACTCTACTTATATTTACTACAGACACGTTTTTTGCTTGCATTATGGCAGATTGTTGCATTAACAACGTGTAGTTAATGCAACAATCTGCCATAATTAGGCATGTAATTAAAACGAATTGATTTCGAAACACATAATAGGCTATAAAACATTAATAAAGAATACCAAATTCATTGCAAGGAGAATAAAATACGGTATTATTTAGAATAAATATAATATATATATATATGATTTACATTTAGCACGCTTTTGACCTTTTCAACAATATAAATGATTTATATTCATATATCGAAAGTTTGAAATGAAAAGTAAAGCTAAAAAATGTCATAAAAATGTTCGTAAAAACATAGCGTGGAATTATATATATTTTATTTCAATTATCGTTGTTCCAAACGACTATAATTACTCGGCCGTGAAACAGGCCGTTAGTTGAATCGCTTGTCATACGAGAACAAAACAGTCGGGCTATTCGTGGAAGTTTTACGTGGAACATTTGAGTTTTCAATAAAATAACTCAACAAACTTTACACGTATAGTTTATTAATGTTTTTACCCAACGGACAAAAATTTAACAAACTACGAAATTTAAATTGATTTAAACTTCGAAGCTTAGAGATTTAAAATTGTTATTACATTTATCCACGAAAATATTTTTTCTTTATTGGAACGATGTTGTGATAACAGGATCGGAGTAACCGTCCCACAATATGATGGTCCCTAGATAATTTTCTCAGGGATAATTTTCTAACTTCAAACAACTTTTTTTTACTTTCATAAAGCAATTTTTATTTGCATTATGAAGTTTTTTACAACATTAGGAAAGTATGCCATTGTTGTATTCAAATAGGATAAATATTTCGTTTTAAAAACATTGACTGACTGCCTAACGGCCCCGGAGTCGAGGCGGCTACACTGCCTAATGGAGAATCAGGGCCTGTGTCCTGTCATTGTTTAAAGTGAATGAAGTTTGCAAAGTTAATGAATGTACCTATATGTTTTTATTTTATATTAAACAATAAAAGTATAGACGTATATCAGGAAACATTCAACAACAGTGTTGTTAGTGAAATGTAAAAATTCAAATATTCAAAATTCGAATCGAGAACATGGGATTTTTTCAAATAATTTACCCTCTGTTTGAAAACGAAATGCATTTTAATTAGGCTTATTTAAATGAACGAGTGTATCTAGATAATTTATTATACGGTTTTACATTTAAAGATATCGCGTTTCGTAACGTTCTTTGGATTAACAGAAAATCGTATGTAAATCAACTGTCTTAGTTTGCTGCCAACGCTGACTAAAATCATGGCGGAACGCCGAGTTGTCACAAAAAACAAAATACGTTTATCTTTTTTAAGATAGCGAAGAAAGCTATTAGGAGATCTTGGTCGACAATTTCTAGTTAAGTTTCCTAGGCCTCATAATTCTCATAATATATGCCATTTTTTCCGACGTATGACTAACTATACAATTATGACGTAGAACCGGACTATACTGGTTAGCTTAAAAGACCTTAAGACAGATATTCCTGGGCTCTTGGCTCAAGTTCGGGTCCGGTCACATGGACATCTTCATTGCAGTTCAGGTGGCACACTTGTCCCTTCATATATATATACATATATTTAAACCACTGTAACTAAAACTGAACTGAAAATGTTTTTTTTTTAAATTTTAAATAAAAAATAATACAAAGGACTATAATTAAGGGCTTTAAAAATCTTAAGCATTTTATTATGATTTATAATTCTCGACTTAGTTCCTGATAGCGATCACTAAAAAACGTTCGTAATGTTATATAATAACAGCGAAACACAGTAATATGGTTTCATGTGTCGTTATCTCGATCTTTGAAACTACAAAATAGGTCAATGTACTGAATATATACTTTCTATTGAAAATATAAAATGGAAGCTTTTACAGCTGTAAGAAATAATAAACATTCCTTGAATCACAACAATGTGCCAACATTTCAAACCGGAGTACAACAATACTAAGTATAGCTTTTTGGCGGTAGAATTTATGATGAGTAGGGGGGGGGGGTTCGTGGTGATAAGGCTACGTGCAAGCCTCTCTGTGTAGGTATTCTGCCACCAAACAGCATTACTTGGTAGTGTTATGTTCCAGTTTAAAGGATGAGCCAGACAGTGTAACTTCAGGCACATGGGATATGACGTCTTTGTTCCCAAGTTTGGTGGTGCAATGGCGATGTAATGGTTAATATTTCTAGCGGTGCCAATGTCTATGGGCGAGGGCGATTATATAAAAAATGAAACCTACCCAGACGGGCCTATAAAAAAACTCTACCACCAAGTATCTAAACTAGAAAATTGTCAAGTATGAAAACGGAATTGTCATAATTGTCTTAATCGTCTTTCTGTCACGCTCTCGGAGTTTGTAAAGTTTCAACTTAATCTCCATAAAAATATTTCAGAAGGAATTTTCAATTATTTTATAAGAGTTATATATAACAAAGAAAATATTCAAATTATACGCTCACTGTACTATTATATTTAAGTTTCTAAAGCAACTACTTGTAGGAACTTGTAGAACCAGTCTATATTGCATGGTTACGAAAACAAAGGATAACTATAAAGGATCGTGTAACACTAGAACTCCTGACTGTTCTTCTTAGAATCTGCATGTTAACCTGCCGGTGGTTTACTTTGTAAAGTGAATACTAAAGTGTTTATGGACCAACTTGAATAACGTTGACTTTGATTTTGCTTTAACATATATTAACATTACTAGTTCCCAACCCCTTTTCCCAGGTGTGAGGAGAGGTACGCTATGTGATTTTATTCCTGAAAAGGTGTGTGCGAAATGAAAGAATGTCAAACATAATTACATCCGTGTTTCTAATATTGTTAACATATTATACCAAAATAATTAAACAAATCTGTTGACGAAACCTCACGGTCGAAACACGCCTTGAAACATAAAGCCTTAGAACTTAGATAGTGACGGGCTTTCAGGGCTGTTGTTTGAATCGACTCTTGTCTGGTTAAGCTAGCAAAGTGATTTCCAAGAAATGGACCTTTCACCTGTTCAAATTTCGAAATACACCAAACTAGGATCTCGTAACGACAAACAGGACAGCTTGATTTAATAATGTTTTGATATAGTAGCCGAGATGGCCCAGTGGTTAGATGATTTCGGGTTCAACCCCAGGCAAATTTTCATGTTCTTAATTCGTGTTTATAATTCATCTCGTTCTCGGCGGTGAAGGAAAACATCATGAGGAAACCTAATTGTCTCTAATTTTAATGAAATTCTGCCACATTTGTATTCCACCAACCTGTATTGGAGCATTGTGGTGGAATGTGCTCCTAACCTTCTCCTCATAAGGGAGAGGAGGCCTTAGCCTAGCAGTGAGACATTTACAAGCCGTTAATGTAAAAAAAAAAGATATAGTTTAGCTTTAAAGAAAAAACTGAGAAGTTACATATAAAAAATGTGTTTTGACATTAAACGTTAACCTATAAATCCTGGGGTAAAATCTCGGATGAGGCCAATTGAAGGTTATTGAGTTTTTCTATTAATAAGAAATTTCCGTTGTCGGAGGGGACTAGATTACACATTTTAATTAAATAACGTTAAAACTGTGCTAATATATTTTTCGAACTTGTTTTTTTTTATGATAACTTCATGCGAAACATTTTGTTGTGTACAGACTAAAAAACATCGGTTAAAATTTAAATTTTTAGCTAGCGTTACTTGTCATATTATGTTGTGTAATTTATTGCTTGGTAAATTTATTTATTATAATAATTAAACTTATGATTGATCACCAACAGAGGACGTTTAGCCAGTTTTTTTAAAATGTGTACCATAAATTTGTCGATAATAAACGGTTAAAATTTCTGAATTGATTTTAAGCTGAATAGGCGTAAATTGGATTTAAATGGAAAGGATTGCAGATTTAATAAGCGTAAAAAGTTTAAAAAAAGAATGATTTCGATATAAATTAATAAAAAATAACCATTATTTTTGGAATAAAAGTTATGATTTCATTTTTAATTACAGATAACAAATTGAATAAACAAAAGAAAAATATTCAGAATTGGAATTCAAATATAGTTCTTATTTTGAATACCTTAAAAATGTACAGTAATATAACATTATTTTTTTTTTTAATAAATCTGACTACACCTGAAGTCTGGACTCTATAGTGTTTCATCAAAACCTATTTTCGCGTTGAAAATGCATTAACCGAAATGGTACAACAGAACGCTTCTAAAATATAACATTCTCTTGTTCAAAAACTCTGGCGATCGATACTATGAGGTCTGGCATAGACAACGTGTTCACCGGTTCCTGTTTATAATGCAGTTTGTACAGTGCTGCCAGAGTATTTAATTTATTTGAGCCATTCTATTAAACAAAATAAATAATTAAAATATAGACAAGAGAAATAAATATTTCGTTCTTAATTCGGTGTATGTATTATTAATTACATTATTTTTTTTCTTGTATAAAAGTAGTATTAAATTTTGTTGTTTATGGTTAGTTATTATAGTTAGTAAAAACATAGTTGACATTTAAAAATATTAGTTCAACTTTTCTCTTTAAATTTTAATGACATAGTAAGTCGTGCTTACGCTATTGTCTGGACTAGTTACATTGACGTATTGACGTAATGACGTCACATTTTCACCCACTCTGCAATAAAGTTTAGATAATTATCTGTGACGTAATACAAAACACATGACGTATATATGAAACGTCATGCGTGCATGCTTGTATTAAAGAATCTCCGAATGTTACATACATTTTTTATAATACAGGTTGATGGTCAGGCAAATGGGTCACCTGATGTTAAGAAGTAGCCACCACCCATAGACAATATACAAGGAACTAACTCCCTTGTGCCTGTAGATGCACTGGCCCACTCGTTACTATTCTAAAACCACAGACAAGCTGCAAGCGAATACTCAAAATTTGTGACTAACGCATTTTTTCCATTTTTCATTACGGGAAAAATGAACTTCAGTATTTGAGAAAATAAATATTCATTAATTTATTTTCTTCTATTGTAAAAGCATTATCATTTTTAAATAGTTTAATTCACTTTAAGAGCATTAAATAAATCTTGCCATGAAACAATAAATCTGTATTTGTTTAATCTTGATAAGCATAAAAAGCAATATAATAAAAAAACTCCGCTATTTCTTGCCATAACTTGAGAAATAACACGCTGTTATAAATCTAGCTTTAAAATAAAAAATAATTCTAGAAGACAATAACCAAGGCGTAATACACCAAGCAGCGAAGCGAATAACGAGATGAATGCAGGACGAGTCCTTTGTCAAAGAGGAAATGGCGTTAAAAATAACCTTCAGAAAATACTTCTTATCATATTTTCATGTGTTTATAATTCATCTCGTGCTCGGCGGTGAAGGACAACATCGTGAGGAAACCTGCATGTGTCTAATATCAACGAAATTCTGCCACTTGAGATTTCACCAAACCGTACTGTAGCAAAGTGGTGGAATATGCTCCAAACCGTCTCCTCAAAAAGGAGGGCCTTTGTCCAGCAGTGGGAAATTTACAGGCTGTACATTTTACGGAGCTCCATAACATCAATGGTGTATCGTATTCATTCTGAACCCTATATTTCACTACAGAGGAAAGTAGGATTTTATATAAGTAATACCTTAAAAACAGGTATCTTAATTTAGAAGAGATTTTATTATAACAAATCGGTACACAATAAAGTCTTTTAATATATAAATATGTACATTAATACACAATCCTCGGACATTGAAGTTCAAATTAAAAAAGTGAGTGGTGTTTTCATTCGTCGTGTATTTTCAGCAAAATGAACTTACAAGGTTGAATTTGATGTTATGTACGAAACAAAGGATTCATTTTTTGTTTAGACAAATGAATTTCATTTTCATTATAAATCAGATACGTAATTGGATAAATAAAGTATCTTATTTGGATTTTAAATTAAGAACATATTGTATCTATAGTATTATACTAGATACGATCAGCGCTTATGGTAAGTATTCGTCTTGGTTTTTGTAATTAAAATCGCTGTATAGAAATTGAACTGGTTTACTTACCCATTAAAAGCGTAAAGATTTTTAGGTTTAGAATAATTATTTGGTGTATGGTACGAACAAACAAAGTTAGCTTAAAAATGTTACTCAGTGGCAGGTCTTTGTGCAAGCTTATCAGCAATTCTACCGTCTAATAGCAATTCTTACTATTGTTGTGTTCCGGTTCGAAGGGTGAGTGAGCCAGTGTAATTGTATTGAAAATACTTTGTTTTTTCATTAAATAAATGAAAAAGAGTGAATAAATATTGCACTAATAGAGTGAAGAAATCTATAATAAATCTTATAGTTTTACTTAGTGAGCTTTGTGCATGCCAGTCTGGGTAGATTACAGCCATACGTAGTAGTGTTATGTACCCATTAGAAGGGTGAGTGAGCCAGTGTAATTACAGAGATATATACATAGCACCTTAGTTTCCAAGGTTGGAATGCGCTTTTGCGATGTAAGAAACGTTTTATATTACTGAGCTAAAGTCTATGGGTGCTGGTGACCACTTACCATCATTTGGCAAATTTGTCCGTCCGCCGATCAATACTAGAAAAAAAGTCGGAGTGAAATTGCGGGTCGCAGCTATTATTAACTCACAGTGCATTTAAGCTTCATTATATTTTTCAAGTTACGTGTCTAAATGCAATTCCCTAAGCGTAACATTCGTGCGAGCAACAAGGTCATAGTTATCATTATGGTCGTCGTTATCACACTGTGCATTTGTATTCAATCAATTTGAGACACGGTTATTTTGTGTTACAAAATGTTCTGAATAATGCTATCATAAATAAGAATTAAACTTTATTTAGAAAGTTGGTTAAAAACCATTAAATTCGTTCACTATGGATTTTTTTTTATTTTTTGTTTCACGTGATCGTTTGATCAAATAAAGTGTGAGAACTGTTTAGTACAGGTTTACGTAGGCGAGTTACGAGTTCACACAGATCAAGTGTGAAAGTGCAACTTTTGCAGTAGCTTTCCAAGTCGAGGTTAGTTATTTTCGTTAAAAAAATCAATAATATCAGCTGTGTTCCCGTGTATCATATATTATATATATCCATGACTGTATCTGTATTCTTACGAATGAATTAAATACTTCTCACGTCAAGTTGCGGATGTCCATGGGCGGTGGTAGTCACTTTCCATAAGGTGCGCCTCCTGCTCGTTTGTTGAAAAAAAGAGGATTTTTGGTTTGGATTGACTTTGGTAGGCTGCTTTCCGAAACGGTGGTAGTTTTTTTAATATAGACGATCCAAAAACGCTTCGTTGCGAAGTTTACTTGAATAAAATTGATTTGATTTGATTTGTAATGACAAGTTACTTTCAGGTGTCAACTTTGTTAAACTGCCTATCCGTTTCAAATTATATACAAATAATAATAATATAACATAGAAACATCAATATTACAGAAGTATGTACAAAAAATGGTCTTATCGCTTTATAATCGATCTTCAAGCTCAAACGAGTACATATTCGCGAATATTTTTAGGAATAACTTAGTATAATTTTAGAGAGTGTTATTTACAAAGAAACGTGTTTAAAAATGAGACCACCTTAATCAGGTGACCTTATACATATCACTAAGCCTTTACAGTTCATTGGTTCGGTAATAATATGGAAAGTCAGAAAGACAGTTTTAATTTTTACGTTATTTAGGACATTTAAAAATATTTCGATTTCGACCAATCACGTAACAGTTATATATACACATAATATAATACACGTAATAATTTTATATATTTCAGATAAAATTGTATTCGAACTATTAATTATTATAATAGAAAGATTACTTGAATTTCAATGGCATTAATTTGACGACCTCCGTGCTCGAGTAGTGTTTACACCGGTTTTCATGGGTACGCCATCCCCCGAGGTCCCGGTTGCGATTCCCGGCCGAGTCGAAGTAGAAAAAAATCATTAGTTTTCTACGTTGTCTTGGGTCTGGGTGTTTGTAGTACCGTCGTTACTTCGGATTTTCCATAACACAAGTGCTTTAGCTACTTACATTGGGATCAGAGTAATGTATGTGATGTGGTCCAATATTTATTTATTTATTAATGACTGGTAGGGGAGAATTGAAATAGATCCAATTTAGTAAATACTTATGTTCGATAAGAAATTAATTCCTTTGCCTAATGGCTTTTTGTGGCAAACAGCCAGTTGAGTAATTGTTTAATTGTAAGTTAACGAATAATAATTAAATTTCCAAACCAATGGAATCGAAAGTGGAAGATGGATAGAAATTTAAGCTGATAACTTTTCTAAAAGCCTCGATAACTCGAGCTTTCAATGATGTAATTCGATCCTTTGGGCTTTAAATTCGGAGTGTAATAAATACCATTGCTGAAATACCTTTTTTATTTCTGTTTCAATAAATGATATTAAATTATAATTTTTGTATTAAAATTCGTACTAGGTAACTTTAATGAACTTGGTTTTGTAGCAATCAAGAATACATCGAAAAACCGCATTGGAAACCGAAGATCAGGATTAACTTCGCTTTTCCATTGGTATTGAATCGTAGCTGGACCACAGAGTATAAATACAAGCTTGATAGTGGTTGCCACTACGTTGCAATTAATACTGTTTGCATTATATATGTATATATTTTAATTTATATAGGTCGACGTGTTAATGGAACACTATGGTAAGTTATCATCGCAGTTATCTGCATAGCGCTTTGTGTCATGTGTTTTATGGCTTTGTGCAAGTCCGTCTGGGTAGGTACCCACTTATCAGATATTCTATCGCCAATCAACAGTATTTAGTATTGTTGTGTTCCGGTTTGAAAGGTGAGTGAGCCAGTGAAACTACAGGTACGAGGGACATAGCATCTTAGTTCGCAATGGCGATATAAGGAATGGTTAATATTTCTTACAGCGCTATTGTCTATGGGCGGTGGTGACTTACCCGCAAGTAGCCCATATGACCGTCCGCCAACCTATGCCATAAAATAAAAGAAGTTCGATGAAAATTATTTAAATATCTCCACTAAAATCCATGTTAATAACGATACTACATTAATCTCATTTAACAGTCGATTTTAAATTAAATCAATTTTAATAATATTAATATACGATATTAAATACAACTACAATTAATATGCCATCAAAGCATCATCACATTTACATAATGTATTTGTACTTTTACTTGGTGGTAGGGCTTAGCGCTAGGCTACCATTAGTGTAGGTACTACAGACACATCAGATATTCTACCGCGGAACGGCACTTGATATTGTTGTATTCCGGTTTGAAAAATAAATGAGTCGGTGTTAAATATGTATCAAAATATTGTCAAAATAAAAAACAATGTCTTTTTTTTAATGTATGTGAAACAATAAAGAAATATTAGTTACCTATGGCATGCACTTCCAGCCAGTGACTATAGATGCAAAAAGGATGACCTCTTAGTTAGTTTGGTGGCGCGTTGATTTGAGGAATTATTAATATTTCTTAAAATACCAATGACTATGGGTAATGGTGACCACTTACCATCAGTGCAGGGCAGTGGTGACCGATTTTCGAGTCCACCTACCTATATCACATAAAAAAATCACTAGCAGTAAAATATGATGTTGAAAAAGTCCACTGAAATATTTTCGTGAATGGAAATGTCAAAGTTCTTTCACTAAGCGTTTCAAAAACGACACATGAAAAATAGTCATCATGCGATCTTTTAAGAATTCACATTACTCAATAAAGTCTCTAGAGACCATTTCTAAATCTAGAAGCCGTTTTGGAATGAGATGAGTGTTTGGGCAAATGGTAAAGCCAAATGGTACATTGGTTCAATTTTGACAGACTTGTGGTATCAGATAGAGTTACTATATAGAATATATTTTTATGTCAAATATCAATATTCATCATTACAGGATTGGCTTATAAATTAATATAATTGTCACTTTAGTTTCATATATTGAAATGGCAATGAAATAAAAAAACAAAAAAAATTGTGATCCCACATATATAATTGCTTATTGTTATAAGTAAAATCTACTACCGATTCGATTAAGAAAATACCCTGACCTGAGAGGAACCGTAAAAAGAAATTTAACTGGATATATTTTGCCTTTGTTACTATTTACAATTAATATAATAGGAGGCGATCGTTTTTTTTTTTCATATACACACTAATTGCAGATCAGACAATGATGATATAATCATAGGGTTAGTCATAGCTAGTTTAAAAGTGAATATATTTGACAAGTATTTCTATGAAACAATTAAACTCCACTATCAAATTGTTTACTTTACATATATACAACTAGTTGTCGACCGCGGCTTTGCTTGCTCCATATCAAATTTCATCAAATTCGGTTAATTGTCTCAGCCGTGATGGCTTAACAGACAGAGTTACTTCCGCATTTATAATATTAGAAATATAGAAACTATAGCTGCCGAGTTTCGGCCATCTTGTTATGATTCTATCGTCACATCCCTAATAAAATAGTGGCCATAAAACCGACCGTAATAAAAATGAATGAATTAAATTATATGCCAACATCAAAAATATTCTTCAGTTGAAAAATTTAATACTTCACATTTATAACGGTTAAGTTAAATCACTATTGGTTATATTTTTAAATTTATAATAAGATCGTAAATATACTACACGTCTTGACTGAATGAAAAAAAAGACACGTTGTGAGCACTGGCGTAGCTATCGTAGGGCCAGGTGGTGCAGTGCACCAGGGCCCCTGAGCTCTGGGGGCCCTCTAACCTAAGCTATGAAAAGAGCTTTGAATAAAGATGAAGTATGGATTTAACTTACTAATGATATGTTCAACTCACTGTATCCTGTATCCCATTCTTATTACTATCTATAATTTTGAATGCCAATATACGTTAAAGAGGGGACGAGGGCCCGATTCTTTTTCTATGCACCGGGGCCCTTACTCACCTAGCTACGCCACTGGTTGTGAGTCAATGAAGAATATATCGTCGTAGAGTTTACAGCAGATATTTGTCATCAATATGCAATAATAAAGCTTAGAATTTATATATTGATGTTACCTAATAGTAATAAAATGTAAAAGTATAAAATAACGCTAAATAGGAATCATTTTTATTAATTTTTTGCTGTAGATTCTTTTCAAGATTATGGAACGAACTTATTTAAGTATATATTGTTACGTAACTATTAAATTTAATCCAACGTTTTGATGTGTGAATCGAAATCACATTCAAATATTCCGTTACATACAATATATACACTCGAAAGTAACAAAGGCATGTTAAAAAAAAATACAAGTACATTAAGATAATAACGTCTGCGGAGATAGTATAATTACATTAAAAAAAAAGTAATAATGAGTTAATTACGGACTGTGTATCTCTCCTGTTGGGCGTGTGCCACCATCTATTTCGGTGAAAAGGTGGACTTTGCTCCGAGGGATACATGAGACATTTTAGTTTTTGTTATTTATCCTAAAATCGCAAGATCAAGAATGATTAGTGTTAGAGTGGTGTGACAATAGATTAATGATATATCTATTTCATTCTGTACTTTTCTAACCATATTTGTGTTAAAAATAAGCAACGTCGGTATCGTCGTTATTACAATATCACTTTAAAATTTTCTCAAGGAACTTCATATAAATTAATCATTTATTCCAAATTTACAAATACAGTAATACCCGCTTATAATTTTGGTCTATAGGTTTTACCTTAGAACATACCTCTGGTTTCTAATCCAGTTTAATTTTATCAGATAAAATACAATTATCTTATTATAAGCCAGTAAAAATATCGGTATTATTAACAAAGCAATGTAAAATAAAATTTGAATAATAACAGTTAGGGTTACGTTTAAAAATTCAACGACTTTCATGATACCGCCCAGAAACGAAGACCGTAAAAGAAAGTAACAAAATCTTAATACTGTTTATATTTCGGCCTTCCGAAACTAAATACCTAGCAATTCTAATTACGAGTGAACATTTAAATCCAGATTATTATAATTTAGAAAGACCATAATATCTTCTTCATATTGAGAATTAATCTACATCTTATTATTTCAATAAGTTTTAGGTATAATACTGCTCTTCTCTATTGCTCCATTTTTTCGTCTATTTTTCATTTAATTAAGAAAAGTGTAACATGTCCCTGAGATTAGCAAACAGCGTGGTCACCCTAAAGAAAGAGACAAAAAAGTAAGTGACGTCATTCAAGGCTATTTATTTGCTTCAGGGTATTGTTTTTATTGCGATATCCAGTGGAACAAATAGGCTTTTTTGTTTCATGTCGTGAGCTGATTTATTCAAAACTTGACATTTAATTTTGTGACATATATTTTTCTTTTAATGGCTTGAGTCGTATTTTATAAAGCCAAATTTAAATAAATCTTTAAAATTAAGTTTTAAAATGAAAATGTTATTCTATTATAATATGCTTCTAAAGAATTCGTAAGTAAAATTAGGACATCCTTAGTGTCATGAGGAGGGTATTTACTAACTCGTAACTCCGAGGACCTTTTTACGCCTCAACCTTTCCCGTCTTTGTTATGACTCACGAGCTGTTTTTGTTACGAGTACATACAAATTTGTTTGACGATTTATCTCTTTATGCATCGTAGCTACTTCTTTATAAAAAATATTGAGTTCGAAATCTCTAGTTTATTTTTAAATGATATTAAAAACTTATACATAAATCTTGATTCATATATTTAAGTTCCTTTGGTTGGTATGTTTAAATTATACAATTATTTTACACGAACGTTCCTTAAATATAGGCGCATATGACGAGTAATTGTTAAAACGTACGTAGTAATAAGTTTTTGGATTGATTTAGATATATTGCCAACTAATTATTATATTAAAATACGAATTAATTAATAATATATTAACGAAATAGTTGTGAAGCTCGAATAAAAGCAATTCAGACGGTTTTATGTCGATCGTAAAGTTATATTTGTCGTTCGTGTTGCGAATATTGCGTGTTAACCGCTCATAATCATTTTTTTTTTTCATTTCATACAATTATTTAACATTAGTTTAGCAGAAATTGGCGTTAAAACATCCAACTTGTTGATTATATCGCGCGCAACAGATGAAATCCTTTGTACTATGTACGAAAAAAATAAAATCTTCTTAAAATCAATATTCCGTTATCATTCTCCATCTATAAATAACAAAATCATATTTACTTACCGATTCGTTCACTTGGTGGTAAAGCCGATATAATTTAACGCAATTTTTCTAAAAACATTCAAGCAACAAGTAATGAGGCTTCAACGCGCACGTCTTTTCGCCTCGACGTCCAACGCTACACTGACTGAATCTGAAACGCTCCGCTCTTTGTACCTTTACCTGTTACAGTACCACCCTCTGGGCGGGGGCTGGGGTGAAAAAGTTATGACGCGGTTAGACTTATGAACGCAATGTACACGCGAGCACTGACAAGGTTAGATATATGTAGAAACTCTGAAGCGAAAAAGAGAGAAGAATATGAACCAAAGATTAGTTAATTTAGAGTTGTTCGTTTTGTGCTCGGATCGTTTCGGTCTGTGTGTAACAAATTCTTTGAATAGTGTGAAACGCCGTCATGATTCTCCTAACGCGATAATTAATATTCATGTTAATTAATACTTGTAAATTAGAACAAATTCTTAATAAGAAATATAAAATTTTAAACTTGAAATTATTGTTATTCTTGTAATTTTGAGCCTCTTAGCGTGCGTTTGCAGATATTTTTAAGGTCAAATTTAAATCTTCGGATGTAGTTTATCACTTTTATAATGGGTACACGTGCAAGGTTTTTCCTATTCATATAGTACGTATCAATAATATTTATAGTTAATATTACATATTTGATCATGATGCAGGTTGATTTAATAAATATAACTTAATTAAATGATTAATTTTGCATTAAATACATTAAATAGTGCAAATAATGAAAGGCATCTAGCAACAATTGTCACTTCTATTTATTTTATAATCTTTGACAGTGCCATATTTCTCGTAGCGCTTTCCCGCCCTGTCATCCTATTTCTGTCTCCCTTCCACTCAATCTTGATATACAAATTTATCAATAGGACTGAAAGAGACAAACCTATTTCAGGTTATGAATGAAATATTTTCTTTACTTGCGTAAATTCGATTACACATACGGTTGTATTTGTAAGCAATATTCGTTTTTATATCGTACGTGTTAAGGAGTATTATCGCGTGAATTATTTCTGTAATTTGGCACTTCAGTGTCTCATACATTATTAGTTTAATTACTCAAGTCGTTTGTTTCAGGGTTTTCACGTAATTAAGTTCGAACATAAAAAGTCACAAAGTAAGACAGTTAATAACTTTACCGTTTGACTTAAGCAGACACGCAAATTTTCATATTAATTTAAGTATATCAGTTTCCGCACGCGACTTCACCTGTTTTGGGCAGAGGGGGAGACTTTGCAGGTGTTAGGTACCCTACGTCCTTTTCTTTACCCCTGGGATGCTGAATTGATGAAGTAATACACATTTAGAATAAGTAAGGCTCATGATCATGAAGGTAGCCACTGTTCTACTCAATACATCTAGTCAAAAGCAAAAGATATAGTCCTCGTTGTCTAAGTTTTATATAGAAATCCAAGTTTTCTTATTGTTCTTCAGCTCATTAAAGGCGTTCGGACGATTGGTGTTACCCAAGGATTTAAGATATCTCCATAAGAAATCATAGTGTTATACCGTGTGTGCCGTTATAAGGCTCATTCAGATCGTCTCACTGTACGATCAGAAACTTCAAGTTTCTCAACATTTTCAAGAGTCTTGATTATTTTTAAGGGCCTGGCTAGTTCTCTTAAGCATCGAGTTATAATATCGAGAGAGAGATAAGTCGGCAATGTTATATTTCTGTACTTCGGACAATACCGAATGCATCCAGCGTTGATCTTGCGCCTAAACTTTCTCCGGCTGTGAGAAATGAGAAAATCCCACACACAGTATGAGAGTGAGTGACTACAGAGTGGCCATGTGACGCATGACGCACAGACTTGTGCACTTTAATATTTAAAAGAAGAATAAAATATAGTTTTTTTTTAATATAGTAATTATCGGGCAAAGTCGCGTTAAATACTTGTATGAAGTATTTAATCTGTAATACTTTATAATTACGTAATGTAATACAACTTAACGAAGTTAATAGGATCCGTTGATTGGTATTAATTGCCAAAAAACATTCCTCGACAAAAATAAGAAAATATAAAAGCATTCCAAAGCATTTTTTTGGTATCCTAGCTCTAATACTGTTTTTAATCGGTGATTTGTTTTGACAAGAGTTTTTATGTACTGAAGAAGGGTTAGAAGACTGGCAAATAGGTAGTTGTCTGATCGTAAATGGTCAGCACCGCCCATGGACATTGGCACTGTTAAAAATATTAACAATCCCTTTTTTTTATACAACCCGGTTAGGTACATTACTCCACTCCGCCTGATGGTAAGTGGTAGTGGAATCCAAACGCGAAGATGGCCAGTACAAAGAGAATGAACTGCTGTAGTCGCCCTCTCCATGCCGACTTGTAAGATGCCTCTTCACTCCTCATTTGAAGTAACTCAGGTTATAAGAGGAGAAGGAGTGTGGTAGAGAATCCCATTCAGTGCGTCAAAGAAAAAAGTTGACAAATTTCTTCTTGTGCGTTAGAATTGATGTCACAATTAGGTGGTGACACCGTAAGCTAACACGAGTAGACTAGTGAAGGAAAGGGAAGCAGGAGTTAGAAAGAATAATTTCTCAGAGCTATTTCTCGGCGCAAACGTAAAGGTTCGAGGTTGTTTGTGACCTTATATCTGACGATGCGTTACCAACCTCGGATTCCTCACCATCCTTCAAACAAAAAACAATAGGTATTGCTGTTTGGCAGTAGAACATTTTATGAGTGGGCGATGCCTGTAAATGCAAGCTTGTAGAAAGCTCTACCATACAGTTCCACAGAGTTCTCAAGATTATCAGACATATTAAAGTAATTCTAGCAGAAAATATTACAATTTAATTTTGTTCTAACGATGTTCTTCTGTCTTTAAAGCGAATATTAGACCAATTTACAAATTGCATTATGCATTTATCGAGTAAATATATTCTTATAAGAGTAACGTTACAAACGCCAAGGCAAATAAAATCAAAATTATACTTTAAGTCTTACGTTTGGAGTTTAATTTTGACTGTATAATAAAGTGTGGTGTTGAACTAAAATTTGAAATAGCTCTACGATAGAGGTAATTTTGCAAGGGTTGTGTAATTTTAGCAAACGTGGCAAGTTATTGTAACGTGCGAGTATATTACGCCAGGCGAAATTGACTATAGCTTCTATGAATTGTAAATAAAAATTAAAGTTTAAATATTACTGATGCCTAAGTTACTTACTTTAATTTTACTTTTCAATTTAGATTTTTAATTAGTTTTTTAATAGTTTATTTAATTCTAGATTTTTTAACACTGTTGTTATATTTGATTTGTATTGGAAACATTTTTGATAAAATAAGTCTGAATAAATAAGGTACATTGCATCAAGAGATTAAATAAATTCATAATAAAACTTAAAGTTTTACTCGATGGGAAGACTTTGTGTATGTCAGTCTGGGTAAGTTACAGCAATACTTAGTAGCGTTGTATCGGTTTAAAGGGTGAGTGAGCCACCGTAACTACAGGCACAAGGGACATACCATCTTGGTTCTCAAGATTGGTGCACCAGTGTCGATGTAAAGAATCGTTAATATTTCTTAGTGTCAACGTCTACGGGCGGTGTTGACCACTTGACATCAGGTTGACCATTTGCCCGTCCGCCTATCTATTATATAAAAAGTTAGTGTTATTAATTATAAATGATTAATGAAAAGATTAATTACTGAGTATACCAAGGTTTGAGCGCCCAGTCTGCGGTCATGTAATTCATCCACTTCACATTGGAGTGCCATTAAATTAAGATGGAAAAATATTCAAACTACGTAAATAGTCGATTAATTATCCTTATTCTTGCAGGTTAAAGAACGAACGTTAATTTGAGCCTCCAGGCCTTTCAAAAAATGGACCTGTCTAGTGTCAAGTGTATACAAATTTCTTTTTATATTCTATTGTAATACTATGCTTGGAGAAGAAGAATGGAGAATACAGAATAATGTATGTGTGCTTACTTCACTGTATTTGTTAATTTGTCAAAACTATTATTAGTACATTATTTGTAAAATCATTTAGTTTTGTTGCTGTTGTTGTCGTTGTCGTAATGCCTCGCCCACATTTTATAGCCATTTAAAATATATATGTCATGCATAAATTGGTAAATATTAATATAGTCTTAGACATAAAACTCTGATTTTATAAAAACAATCAACAATAACATTAATTACTTGAAATAGTGAACAATTAATAACAAAAACCAACTAAAACGACAAATTTTCAATGTCTCAGAAATATCACATCCGAAGCACTTAAACTTCGCGGCAAAAAGAAAACCCAAGCTATGTGACGGACGCGCTTTTTTTAGTGTATTACGCTACACGGTATTTATTCATGAGGTGTTAAGAACAGGGTATGTTATAATTTGATGGGTTTTCATTAACATGCTCACAGACAATTTCATGTTTATAATATCTATGACAGTCGCCTTTGTGCGGCTCACATTCTCATCCTTAAACGATCTCTTTGACGTGTGCCAGCGAACAATTACAGCCACTGCCGAGCTGAGAATTTAAAATTTTTTTTCTTTTTTCTTTATTGCTATCTCATTTTCACAAGTTACGTTTTTTTTTGTAACTAAAAATATCCTGAATCCTATATACATAAATAGCTACCCGTCCCTTTGTTTGTGTGAAATAAGAATTTTATTTACTTTCCGATAGCAGCGCCACCTATCGGGTCCAGCTTAAACCATCCCCACTCAATAACACTTTGAAAAATTCTAAAGCCATCGGTTCAATTGCTTAAGAGGACATACACAAGTACAGAAGATTTATGTATATAAAATATACTTTTAGAATACTTACCAAAAAACCTGTTCTATTAAAACTCACTTCGTAACTCACTCATGATATATTGACCAATCAGAATACGGGTTAAAGAAAAAATCATTAAATTGACCTGCGTTTTAGAAACCGGAAGTCTATATTAGCTATGATAATTTATACTCATAGTTAACGTTTATTAAATTAATAATCTTGTTCTTTTTTCAAATCGGAATCGGAATTTGTTTTAAATACTCTGTTTTAATACAAGGAAATTAAAACATTTCCATTGGTATAACACGTTACTGTATAATGTATCTTTATAATCAACACGCGAAAAAAGTTGTGGGCACAAGCTTGTGAAATAAATAATAACAGGGACTATTATATATTAAACGACATATCGTGTTAAATATTTGAATTGTCAGAAACGTCACGCGATGTTAAGGCTAAGGAAGCAGAGCCGAAAGGACATAAGTGACGAAAAAATACCTTTTGAAATAACACTGAATTGAAGCTCAGAAAATAGTCTTTAAGAGAAATGTACTAGAATAAAAATACATTTTTATTACTTAACCATTAAAATGGTTCGAAAGCCTACAGAAGAGTGTCTGTGTGCTTACTTCGCAACATTAATTAAGACACTTGACCACATTTCGTAATTTTTTTTTTCATTAGTTTTCTATGTTGTCTTGGGTCTAGGTGTTTGTGGTACCGTCGTTACTTCTTATTTTCCATAACACAAGTGCTTTAGCTACTTACACTGGGATCAGAGTAATGTATGTGATGTTGTCCAATGTTCATTCATTTACTTAAAGATATATTTCATTCATAAATTGGTCAATATTAATATAGCCTTACCGAATAGAAGTGAAAATGACTTTTCAAACCTACAGAACTTACATTACTTATATCATTTTGGTTATAACGCCTTCATTTATTTAAAAGCATTTCTCGTTGCTTCCATTACTTGTCTACGTTACTTCGAAATTTAATCAAAAATATCAAACACACTTCATCAAATTGTATTTCATTCCCTTTTTTTTGCGAGTCATTTATATCATTTTAAACTAAAAGGTTCGCTTGTGCGGTAAGTAATCCACGCAATGAATTTATTCGTTTTTATGTATATTTAATATTACAATGGCTCGTTACAAATGGGAACATCGAATTAATTAATAAAATAACTTATGTTGTGATTAATTTGCAAAATAATATTTTTTTTATTTTAATTACACTTCCTATCTCACTCACTCACCTTTGTTCCAGTTCGAAGGGTTAGTGAGCCAGTATACTACAGACACAAAGGATCATCACATCTTCGTTACCAAGGTAGTTGGCACATTAAAGAGATTTAGTTAATGGTTAATATTTCTTAAACCGCCAATGTCTATGTGATCTGATAACCACTTAACACCAGGCAAATATGTCCGTCGGCAAATATATTAAATAAAAACAGCACGAGATAATTGATAATTTTTTAAATGATCTTCGTTATATCTCAGTGAATCCATATTTGAAGATCTACATATTGTATACACGGTCCTTTTAGATCCATAATACATAATCGAGAATTAAGATTAATAAGAAAAATCGATTGGTAAATAGGATGGGATACGAGAATTTTCAGGAGTTTGTCCATTAAATCGTTTCATGCCATGACCTCGCTGGGAATGTGTTAGACTAGAACATATTATTTGTATGGAGAAGCAGGTGGTACACCCACCGTTTCGTCATCAACTAAAACCATCGCGAGACATGCACGGAGCGTCAACAATTAATGACAAGAATATTTTGGTGGTGCCGATACTCTCCGTTGATACTTTCTAGCGACCAATATAATAGTACGTGTAATATCTGATACGCTTATGGCACCGTCATGGTATAAGACGGTATGGAGGGCAGATTCTGTTAATCATAGAAAACATTGTGAGGGAACCTGCTTGTATGTCGGAAATAAATTCCTTTGAGCTGAAGGTTGTGAATACTCGGAGGCCAGTCTAACTTTTTTACTTGGTAGTAGGGCTTTGTGCAAGCCCGCCTGGGTACCACAGTAAGACTTAGTATTGTTATGTTCCGGTGAGTTAACCAGTGTAACTAAAGGGACAAGAAACTTGACATATAGTTCGCCAGGTTAATGGCGTATTCAGTATGAACGATCAACATTTCTTACAGTACCAATATCTATGGGCAGCGGTGACCACTTACCATCAAGTGACCTATTTGCCAGTCCACCTGCCCACAAAAATAACTAACAAACGATCATATTTGTCATCTGACTGAGTATTATGTAATGGCTCTGTCTATTAAAGGTGAAGTAGTATAAAAAAATAGGGTCATATTGTACTGATTTATTGAAGGGAATTTTTTATTAATTCTTTATTTTTATTTACTCGCATATCTATTTCAGGTAAACATGTATTAGTTTGCAAAAAGAGAATGTTCGAGATTATTTAAATAGGTATAATTAGAATTAGTAGATTTTCATACAGAATATATAAGTTTAAGGGTGTTTAATTAATATAACTATGTAATTTGATTAGTGGAAGAGTACATTCCGATCTGGTGATAGTTTCACATTATATTTACTTGTAATGTTCATGATTTAAAGGTACTTCTAAGAGCAAACTTAAAGAAATTATATTTTGATCTGATTTCATCAATTCAATTAACAGTAAAAAATTATAATTATAAGCTTAATGGATTTTATTACATGACAGGAACAAAGCAACAATTAAAAAATGTATAGAAATGAAACACAATTAACGTTGTTCAAAAAAATCACACTTTATTGGCATTTAAATTCTATCAGCAATTCTCTTTCACCTAAACTTTAAGACAAGATAGTGTATTATCCATCGCGATATAAACCTTAGATCTACGAATTAAAGTCCAATTTACAATTCCGTGTGCGTCGAAGGGAACTTCTTCAGAACAGCGTGGTATAAGTTATAAAAAGCATACACTGATACACTTAGGATTACGAATAGTGAACCGCCAAATACGAAACTTAGGAAGTTTCCATCGATCATGGTCGTTCCTTGGAGACTCCTCGCTTGTCCTTGGAACAATTCCTTGGTGCCTGATCCGGCATTTTTCCGTTCCTCCATCATACGTTTCATAGATGATAATCGTTCTTTTAATTCATCTATCGACTCCATCACATCTACCGATTCTGAAAGACAAAATACTTTTTAGTTAAATTATTTTATTTTATTGATTGCCTTACATCATTCGAAATTTGAAATCAAAAATGTATTTTTGTTTATTTCGATCTGACATTATTATATGACAAAGGCAAAGAGAATTTAGTTTACAAAAAAAAAAAAAAATACAACGAAAGACTCGTTCCAATTCATTGAATTATTCATAAAATTAATTGACATTTCTCAATATTTTCATATACGAATAATTTAAGATCGCTTTCGTTATAGAATAATACATTCCTGTTTATATCACGAATCCTTATCACGGTTACACAAGATTTTAACTTATTATATAACACTGTCACTTTATTTAAATACAATACTTTGAAATACCTTGAACTTCTCTCTCCGGACTCATTTTTTTGGCAATATTTACTGCAGTCTTTTGTTTTCGAAGCCACAGACTATCCTGGTCTAGATACGAACGAAAAATGGCCGCCGCGCATGCGTCTCCCTCGCTGGGATCGGTGGGCTATTGATCGAAAGCCCCGGGAACACCTAGCTAAGGAAATTCTAGAGAAATATAATCTATATTTTTTTTATAATTAGCTTTATACCAATTATCTTTAATTAAAACAAATCAAGCTTATCTTACAAATAATAACAATTTTAATGATACCTACATTAAGTTTTTGAAATTAAATAGTTATGTAATTGGTGAAAAATTGAATTCATGCAATTCCTCTGTTCTTCTCGGTAGAATTACTATTCCAAAACGTAATACTTTAATATAATATAGTAAAATTACTATTCAAGAGTTCTTCTGATATGTAAGAGTCTCTTAGGCTTAAAATATTTTGAGTCTGATTTTGAATAAACCTCATAAGATATTCTTCCTTTTCTCCACAATTCTATTTATTTAGATAAGATAATTTTGCGATTTTAATATATCAACATAAAAGTACTGGTTTATTTTTGTAACTTTTAATGACATACTTTATATTATTGAGTAATACCTCAAATATTGATTTATTTTTTTATGTGATGGGTGGAAAACGAGCAGGAGGTTCATCTGCAACACTGGGAGGCTTACAGATGCGTTGCTGGCTTTTAAGAAAGGAGTACGATCTTTTCTTGAAGGTTCCCAAGTCGTATCGGTTCGGAAAAACCGCCGGCGAAAGCTGGTTCCACATGTTTTTAATTATATTATATTTATTCTGCACAAAAGAGGTTTTCTGCTTGTATAAGATACAGATAACATTTTTGGGCAATGGAATTCGCATATATTATATTATAACAGAAAATATTACTAATCAATCAATGTTAATAATCAAAATAAACAAAAAAATAAAAAAAACTTTTTAGATAATGAATTGAGCAAGAACATAATTGTGGACACGAAACTCACCATAAAATTATTTTGTTTTAAAACAGCAACTATTCGGGTTTCTTGACGTTTCTTCTCGGTAGAAGCTGCTTTCCGATACGATGGTAGAGTTGAAATATTTACGATGTTTTAGTTTAAAAATGGTTGAATAAAATACAGTTTGATTTGACTAACATTCTTATTTATTGATTTTAATTATAATAAAATTGGACTGTCTGTTTGTAATATTAATATAACCACTTTTTACTTAATTCATACACGGTATATTTACCAAAATAACATCTTTTTCAGTTTTTGTCTGTCTGTCTGTTTGTTCCGGCTAATTTCTGGAACGCCTGAACCGATTTTTATGGGACTTTCACTGACAGATAGCTGATGTAATAAGGAGTAACTTAGGCTACAACAAAACCTTTTTTGTTAAATTCAAACGTGCACGAAGTCGCGGGCATTGCTAGTTTTTTAATATGAATACAAGCAAGGTAACAAAATAATATGAATAAGTTCATATCCTCCATGAAAATCAACGTACACTGTTTGCACGCTTTTTCATTATCTATATGTGGCTTCTCATTTTATATCGCTTTCCCGGAACTGGAGGTTCTAAACATACAAATAATATATACGAAATAATATTACTCAGATAAGCGTCTTTGTTGTAGCGTTTCGGGGATGCTTTCTCGCACTTGATTTAATAATAAGTACCAATTTTAGATTTCCTGACTGATAACAATCTACAAAAATAAATAATAAAAAATAAGTGTGCGTCTCCGGACGACCGACAGAAGTAATAAATTACGCTTATCTAAGTTGAACTTATATACAAATTGTTTAACTTGAGGATAGCTTATTTGATTTACTTATTAAAGGATATTCATTAATTATAAAATATATTTTATTTACAATTTTGTGTATGTACAATGTACATTTTGGTATCATTATTGCTTACCTACCGCTGCCGTATGCGTACGAGAAAGGGAAGCCAGACAGACTGGCGCCGTAACGCGTTACGTAACGAAGCGGTTTACCCTCCAAGAAGTTATCACTTCAAAAATATAATAAGCCTTTAATTGCTGTTTTATCATAATGAACAATTGGTTATTCTAACAACCAACGATTTCCTATCTCTATATCTTGTAACTCTGATACATTCTGGGTCAACATAAATATATTATAATATATAATATACACAGTGGCGTAGCTAGGTGGACAAGGGCCCCGGTGCATAGAAAAAGAAACGGGCCCTCACCCCCTCTTTAACTTATATTGCACTTCAAAATTATAGATAGGAATAAAAATAGGCTACAAGATACATTGAGATGAACTTATCATTAGTAGGCTAAATCCATATGTCATCTCTATTCAAAGCTTAGGTTAGAGGGCCCCCTGAGCTCCGGGGCCCTGGTGCACTGCACCACCTGGCCGTACGATAGCTACGCCACTGAATATACAAAGTAATTTCAACTAGATTAGTAATGAAAAATATGAAGGAAATATTTTACAACTTAACTACTAAAACATGGCTTTAAATTAAAGATCACACGTGTATAATGCAAAGAATAAAATGATATTATAAATAAAATGTGAAAACTTACGAACTACGTGACGTAGTGAGTAAAAGAAATCCCCTATCAATCATATAAATGCTCTGTTACACGTTTAATGAAACACGCTATTGCATTCAGCGCTTTTAAGCGCTTTAGTAATAATAATCATTATAGCATATTTTAGTATAATTCATACTTTTCATTAAAAACCTTTTTTGTTACATTAGCCGCCTGTAAATTTCTGAACTTGGAACCTGCCTTATACTGATCACATATCCTTCAAACCAGAACACAACAATCTAAGTATTGCTGCTTGGCGGTAGAATATCTGATGAGTGGGTGGTACCTAACTATAACAACTATTTCTTTTTTGACATTGAATACATGTTAATAACAAATTGACAATAAAACAACCCACTGAGTTTCTTTCGCTGGTTCTTCTTAGGTTAGGGTATTTTCTTTTCCGAACTGAAGTGTTTAGTTGAATCAATCAAGGAAACCAATTAATTAATTAAAATTGATTTGAAGCTGAAAGCGATTTAAAGCCGAACGAAATACATACAAATAACTACATACATACATATTTCGAATATTCCATATAGAAATAAAGCGATTAAAGCATGCAAAGAAATTTGTTCTAAAATTGCAATTGTAAGGTCATATGCAACTTCTGTGTATATGGCCTTAGTCGATAAACATAATATGTTATATTATAACCTTACCCTTAGTTTTATACCCTTAATCATTCCATTCAAGTTCTTGATTGCCTATATTTTTTTACGAGCATGAAAAATTTCCTTCAATATTTTTCCTTTGTTAATGTAGGTTGTAACCGTGATAAAACGTGTTCCGATTTTTCATTTATATCGAAATATTTTTTTCTAAGATTTATTTTTATATAATTTATTCTTTGTTTTTACAAGTTATTATTTTACTTGCATGTTAGTTTAGGTCAAAGTTGAATTTGAATCACTTTCGCGTATCCTACGGAATTGATTTTACACGTAGGTTTTTCCTAAGGGAAAGCATTTTTATAGCAAGCACGACCGGATTCTATATCAGGATTGGTTTCGGACGAAGGAATTTCTCAAGGGTCATTAGCATAAACTTTGCATGTAGGTAACCTTGTTTTTAAATATACTCCGAATCATGTTATGTGCAAAGCAATTATTATATACTAGCCTAAAAAAAAATATAGCCTTTATCCCCATTTCACCTCCTCGAGGGGTGAAATAAATCAAAGTAGCATATGTCCCTTCCGGAACTCAAACTACTTATCATCATCCAAAATTTCATCTAAATCAGTTACATCCGCATTGAAAGTATATATGGATTATGAGTGCACGGAAAAATTAGTTAATTATATAAGAACTTTATAAATACTAACAATAAAGAGATTTTATGAAACAAGTGAACAAATTTATAAGCAAGCGCGGGGCCCGAAGCAAACTATTTTAAAAAGAGCGCTTGATCTGCTAGGGTTTCTTAAGTATAAAGTGGTTAAAAAACAATTCAATACTAATAGATTAAAAAAAAAACGCTCAGTATGAGATGAGTGGGTTTAAATAAGCGGGGCTCCTTTTCGCGCGGGGCCCGTAGTAATTGCTACTTTTGCTACGTGGTTGATCCGGCATTATATCTAGCCATTTTAATTAATATTTAATATTATAATAGAGACAGCACTGATATCTCAATTTTTGTAAAAAAAATAAAATATTTTTAAGCAATCAGAGCCATCTAGTTGATAAGCGTGGAATTAAAATTAACACGTCAGAACTGTCAGATATGTAATGTTTATTCATTTATCCGGTAGATGTCTATATTTTTACGACAAGAGGTGATGAGAGAATATTATTGGTATGGATGAATCATGTTTGATTGTTATAATAATATTCTAGAGAACAATTCTACCGTGATGGATGAAATTTCGGAATTTGACGTGATGTCCGATGGTGAAATTCAGTAGCCGGGATTAATCCGTACAATTCAGAGATACAATGAACATTTCTGTGTAGAGCCAAAGGATCAAGACGATAGGAAGGATTTTGATCGTTGACAATTCGAACCGCTTTACGTTAAATGCAGTCAAATTGAATTAATCAAAAATCAAATCAAATATCATATCAATATTTACGTTTTAACGAGCAATTTGGAATCAAAAAATATGGTTACTGATTTTCTTTTATTCATGTAAATATATTATTTATTAAATTAAGATTGTATATAAGTAATTTTTATTGACTTATGACTATATTTGAAGATAAGACAATAAAATCGCATATTATATTAAAAACTAGAAAAATATGCGTATGCACAAATAATACTCATATCTTATAAATTAAATTAAAAGGAAGCTGCACTCAAATGAGTTTTTTGTTTTACAATTGATTAGTCCTTAAAAATCCAGCATGTTGGTCACCAGAAATATTTTATTCTTTTATATTTTTGATATTAAATAAAATAAATCAAATGAAACATTTATTTTGTCATTAAAGTCTTAACTCAAAAACAACAAAAATATTTTTACAAAAAAAATATAATCGATAGAAAATCGGAAAAGTAAATCAACAAAAAGTATGATTATATTTACTATTAAGTCAAAACTGCAGATTCAATAATCCAATCAGTGTATGATCCAACAGCGCTGCTAATGCTCGGCCAGCTGCCATTGGCGCAGTCGTAACCAAACGATATCACGCCAACAACAATGTCCCCAAAATACACCGGTCCACCAGAATCATCGTGGCAGGCATCTCGACCACCAACGTTCAATACACCAGCACATATCATATCCTGTGTAATGTTAAGCGGCACTGACAGCTGCCCGTATAGCTGCGCACAAAGCTCGTTGTTGATGGTGTATACTGTGACGTCTCGTAGTACATGCGAATGAGGACCACCTGACTGAAGAGATTCATTATTACATGGTTAATATTTCTTACAGTGCCATTGTCTGTGGGCGATGGTGACCACTTACGATGAGATGGCCCATTTGCTCGTCCGCCAACCGATATCATAATAAAACAGACTTAAATTTTATTCGAATTTCAAAATAACAATAAATATCTTACGGCAATCCGTCCCCATCCAGCAAAGACAACTGCATGATTGTCGGGCACAGTTGAACCATGCGTTACGATGGTAGCTTGCTGGATAGTGGGGGAGTAAGACAGCGCAGTCTTAAGTCTCACCACGCTGATGTCACCACCTATACCGCTGGAGCCATAGCTGGGATGGTTCAAAGCCTCGTCAACGTATACAACCAAACCTCCAACGTGACGGTAAGTTGCACCAGCTCTTATACGGCGGAATGGCGCATCTGAGTTCCTATGAAATATGTAAGAAAGGAAATCAACTCTTCACCAACCATCAAACCTATCAATAGTCGGAAGCATTAACCAGTTTTATCTAATAATAATATTGATAAAGTATTTTTTAATATTCCTATTAAAATATCAATTCAATTTATTGACAAGAAATTAGAAAGACTAATATTATTTAATATATTCGTCAAAAAACTCTATAAGAATTGCAGATACTTCACAAGATTGGTTGACATTTTTATAGACGTATTCTTATATAAATTTTGTAAATTAAATTTGAAGAATTTGTATTTTGGATTCGTCGGGCACACGAAATGTACCAAACATTAGTGCAGTGCTTATGCAAGCCCTTCTAGATACTAGTCACCCAACAAATATTCTACCAACAAACAGTAATATTGTTGTGTTCTGATTTGATGGTTTAGTGAGCCAGTGTAACTACAGGCACAAGGGACATAACACCCAAGGTTGGTGGCACATTGGCGTGATATAAGAAATAGTAATTATGTCTTACCGCGTCAATGTCTATGGGCGGTGGTGACCACTTACTATGAGGTCTCAGGCTCATTGCTCGACCACCTACCTTTTACATATAGAGAAACAAGAGAGGGCTCTTTGCCGGATTGCATTGCATTGAAAAACTTTAATTATGTTGACTTGATATATGTTTTAGCATAGGACTAGAATACTTACTTACCACTTAAAGAACAAAAAATTACCCTAACAAATCTTACCATCCAGTAAAACATTGTGCCGCAGACAAAACGAATCTTGAGGTTAGGATACTGGCACCGCAATTATGCGACCATATGCTTGTAAGTTGGCTCAGGAATTCTACTTGCACTATAGAAGGATACGTTTCAACATTAGTGGGTTGACCACCCACAATGCGATCAGGAGATGCTGTAATGGATCCTGAAATGTTATCAACTAGCAGTGAATCAATACTTGTAGATTACTCTGTAAATTCAGTAAGAGCCGAGTAATTAAAATATTAACCGATAAATATTATTGTATTTGATTGACATAGCTTTGTATTTGAAATAAAACTAGTTTTTAACGGATTTAATCGCGTATATTAATTATTTTAACATCCCGACGTTTCGAGCACTTTGCAGTGTTCGTGGTCACGGGCAGACTGCAAAGTGCTCGAAACGTCGGGATGTTAAAATAATTAATATACGCGATTAAATCCGTTAAAAACTAGTTTTATTTCAATGTGTAATAATCGCGAAAATCTAAGACAACATTATAGCTTTGTATTTCAAATGTTGGAATACAATAGTAATAGTGGCTATTGTGCAGGACTGGGTTTCTTATCGATTTTAAGCGATACGACTTGAGAACCTTCGAGAAAAGAGCGTACTCCTTTCTTAAAGGCCAGCAACGCACCTGCAAGCCCCCCAGTGTGATAAAGGAAAACATTGTGAGGAAACTTGCACGTGTTGGATAAAAATATACCAGATGTATTGGAAACATGAAAATCTAAAATGGTGCAGCATGGTGGTTGTAGCTCGTAGCCTTCTCCTCGAATGGCTAAGACATCCACCAGCGGGACATTAATTGTGCAGTGTATTAATTTTATATTTTATTTTTTATGAATTTCATAAGCCACAATATAAAGTGCCTGGAACACACTCCTGCATTGGTAGATTATATTTATAAATACACTATGAACAATATATGATTACAGTCTATAAAGTCAAGTCAAAATCTTTATTCATCGAGCGTTCATTCCCAAAACGAGCAATTTTCTAAAAATCATTAGTCTTGTAATATCCGATACAAGAAAGTAGTAATACATTGTAAAAAAACAGTACTTTAAATGTATTAAAAATTATATGAAATACTTACCCACACAAAGAAAGACGATAAAAACCAAAAACGACGTCATCTTCGTTTAGTTAACGCGACACAAATATTATTTTAAAATATCTCTTATCCTGACACGAAACTTAAATGAGTGCAATAAAATTTATTAGATTGTAACGTTCCAGTTGAATATCGCCGATTTTTATTTAGAAGCTAAAAGTGTTACTGGTAAGTTTGAGACCTAGTTAAGTAAATTACGAAAATAAGTAAAGATTAATTTGTATTATCAATAAAATATGCGATTAAGACCTTGTTGCTGTAAGGTTATTTTTATTGAATTAAACCGGATTATGATCCCATGTCACCTAGATACATGTCTCCCATTTTAGTCTAGTGACTAGCATACGGAAACAGATTATATTTATTATTTATTTTTAATTTGTAACACAAACTGAATCGTATATCTGGTAACATTTGATATCATATCTTTTACTAAACGAGAAATCGATATAAATAATACCCTCATAAATAATAATTGTTACGCCGTGTTAATATATTTATATCAGGTTTACAGAATAACCATATATTAAGAGATAAGTTTTTCAAGACGAAAAAAAAATAAAAAATAATGGAGAGTTAAATAAATTCGTTTAATTGGAATTTATTAATGACATCAGTCTATGCAAGTGCAACGCTCATCAATTAGACGGCGGTTCTTAAGATCCAGTTGGTGTAATAAGTGATCGAAGCACTGAGGATGCCGGGCCAAGTGGAATTTTCGAAATTCAAACCGGAGACGACGCCGATGGTGACGTTGCTAAATATCCAAGGACTGCCGGCGTCCGCGTTGGAGATGTTATATCCTTGAACAAGGTTTCCGCAGAGGATGGTGCTGTTGAAACCGGTATGGTTGAAACCGCACTGGTTGGTACTGACCGTCATGACTGGAGCAACGGTTAAAGCGTTTGATATCTGCAACAATGAAGATCATATTTAAAATATATTCATTTATTTGAAAGTCATTATATTGTGTGATGTCTGACACCTTGTATTACACAATATTTATAATTAACTCACATTTCTAGAACCCCAACCCGCCTGGGACAGAATAAGGCCGTTGGGGATGGTGGATCCCGCCGCCACAATAAAAGCCCGCTGGATAAACGGAGTGTATTGGAAAACGGCGGCTAGCCTCACTACAGAGATGTCACTAGGCTGGTTGGTATAGTTTCCTGCTGGGTAGTTATTCGCTTTTTCGACGTAGTTGATGACACCTCCGGAGCTAAGGAAGTTGGAACCAGCACGGACGCGACGGTACATCGGGTTATAATCTCTGAAAGTTTATTAAAATCTTGTAAGTTTTTAAATAATTTGTAAAAAAAAAAGAAATTATTATAAAATAATTTAGGCACGTTATTACAATAAATATATTGTTCTTATATAATATAAAGCAAGGAAATACACGTGTACTATATGGGAGCCATAAACCCATATAAGAGTAGAAACGTTAGCATAAAAAATAAATCGGAAGTTCAAGTACTTACGGTCCAGAGAACAGAGAGGCCGCAGTAAGAACATATCTATTGTTGAGGATGGTAGCTGCACCCTTCTGCTGCCAGACACCCCACGGTTGTAGGAACTCCACTTGCACGATAGACGGGACTCCCGCTAACGTGGAGTTTACTCCAGCAATGTCGTGAAAGTCAGAAGCCGACGAGGCACCTGGAATAACGGTTAACCCATAAATATATAAGTAATTATTCTATATTTGTTATAATTGTAAGTTATGCCTAGTTCAGATTAGTTAGATACCCGCTACAGAAAGTAGGTGTTAACCTAATTAATTCAAGACATATCCTTTTTATATCTGGGATCGGAGGAATTTAAGGAGTAATGAGCAAACTGTAAGGAGCAAAAAATGATCTTAAAATAGCGAGGCTACATAGGACTTATTACTAAATAAGTTTCTATAAAAAAAGCCGTTCATACCCACGAAGAAGGCGAGGCTTAAGATCCAGACGAATGCCATTTTGGTTGTTGCCGACTGATATTTGATTAATGATCTGATACTTCGTGATATTTATACACATAGTCGGCTTATTTAATGCTTACTCGTTATCTGTATAGATTAAACATCTTTACAAAGTATAAAACAAAATCGCTTACCACTGTCTGTCCCTATTTATGTAAATTACACAACGGATTTTAATGTGTTTTTTTTATTAGATAGATTTATTCAAGAGGAAGGTTTAAATGTATAATACATGCACAATATAGTAGAGAAACACTGATAATTTTAGAGGTTTCTAAAGTGATGTCGTAAATAAACACATTTTCTGCGCTTACACTGAAAATGCTGGCTCAACCCTACGAGATAGATCAAAATAATGTACTACAGTATTGTACACCTTAAAAAGTTCTTCAAAAAAGTCCGCGATGGTATATATCTATCTCCTATATAGAATGTGGGATAACCCACAATTTTTTATCCTCTACTTTTTACGAGAAATAATGGTTTATTTTCGAAGCGATTTTAAGCAAAACAGCATTAATGCATTAATCCATACATTGTGCATTTAATATAGATCAATATAGCCCTTTACAGCATATAATTTAAATGAGAGACATAGCAGTTTGTATTGTCTAACGACTGGAAAACTGTGAACGTTATAAGACATTCTGTGGTATTTTTAGTAGAAGCATTGCACCCGTGCGAAGCCGGGACGTGTCACTATTTTATTCATAAAACATTCGGTTTAAATGAGTAAATATTTATTGTAAACAAGATTCGTCGTGTCACTTCGTCTGTCTTAATTAATAATAGTAAAGAACTTAAAGATAATAAAAATTTCGTATTAATTAAGTAGCAGCCCGTAAATGTCCCACTGCTGGGATAAAGGCCTTCTCTCCCTTTGAGGAGAAGGTTTGGAGCATATTCCACCACGCTGCTCCAATGCGGGTTGGCGGAATACACATGTGGCAGAATTTCGTTGAAATTAGACACATGCAGGTTTCCTCACGATGTTTTCCTTCACCGCCGAGCACGAGATGAATTATAAACACAAATTAAGCACATGAAATTTCAGTGGTGCCTGCTTGGGTTTGAACCAGAAATCATCGGTTAAGATGCACGCGTTCTAACCACTGGGCCATCTCGGCTCATTAATTTACAATTTATATATCACTTGTCACGTATCCATTGTCATTAATGGAGATTTTAAGGATATTTCGTTATTTTATCACCGCCAAGGCGAGTAATCGATGTAATTGAAAGAGATAGAAACCTAGAAACTTCTCAGTGTATCTTCCCTTATTGTATTTTGAGATCAATAGTGAATTTTGTGACTATTTAAAAATACAATACAATAAAGAATAGCTACCATTGGTCATACGCTTAATTTGTCTTTATAATTCATATGGCAGTCGGTCTTGAAAAACTGTTTTGGTTGAATTTTAATAATCAGCCACGTGCTATCAACTCACACGGAAGCAGAATGGAATATGACTAAAAATAACTTGATGGTAGGGCTTGGTGCAATACTGAAAAGGTACCACCCACATATATGGCTATACTAAACACACAAACAGATGTACAATGTCTATAAGTATATATATTTATCTCTTTATCGTTATTAAAGTCATCGGCGTAAAGCTAGATTAGGATAAAGTTAACGATAATCGTTAATTTCACATTAAGTATTATATTATTAATACTTTATCGTGTCGCTGAATATTAATACAAGAGTCATCATTATTTAAATTTTAACTTCCTCTTTGACGTAATCGCTCGATTTTACGTACATCAGACTATCATACGTTCGTATATATCTGTTTGTACAAGGGCATTGAGCAACGGCCCGATTATACTTTTAATATTTATTTTAATCGTTAGGCTGACTGGCAATGACCACCTGACAAATAGTCACCACCGCCCATAAAATCAAATCAAATGTATTTTATTCAAGTAAACTTCACAATGAAGCGTTTTTGAACCGTAAATATTTAAACACTACCACCGTTTCGGAAAGCAGACTGCAGCGGGAAGAATCGGCAAGAAACTCGCATAGTTGCTCTTTTCATATTAGTGTCCTGTGATGGAATCCGAGCCGAAATCCAGTCATTTTTTTTTCTAAAAAGTATAGATATTTGCACTGTATAAAATATTAAGTATCCCTAATACCACCATCAACCTCCGAAACTAAATTATTATGTTCCTTGTGCTAAACTTTAGTACACACTCTATCTACTTTCCGAATCAGTGGTACACATTTAATTCAAGTACTTGAAAGGTACTTTTAGGAGCCTCCTTGGAAAAAGATTTTCATTTTGTACGACACAAATAAAAGTCAACTTCAAAAATTATACCTTCATTCTAAATTAATTAAAATAAAAAGTTTACAATTAAATTGTAGGAACGCTTTAGGCTGAATCATAGTAAAATAATCATTAAATTAAATTTATATACAAAAATGAATCGTTGACTTCCTTTTTTCTAATTGGCTACAAATAATAAATAAAACACCTTGACAATTTTATTACAATATTTATAACTTAGGAGCGTTTAAGTCGGATTATCTGTTAACACGGATTTTAAATATTTATCAGTGACTTAAATAAGAAATACAATTCAAAAGTTTCGTCTCTTAGTAACAGTAGATATTAAAAAAAAAATGAAATAAATATTTTTTTTTTTTTTTGTAAATTGTACAAACCAGTGTGATTTTAATGTATTTCCCACAAAAAACAGATTGAAGTTTATATTGCCAAATCTATAATCTATGTATAACAAAAATTATATAATAATTATTACATATTAATATTTTAGAATGAAATATATTATATAATGAATGACTCTGTTGGCTCCTCCTGCTTGACCTAGGCCAAGCGGGGTACGGGCCTCGAGGCAAACCTCCTTGCCCGGGCATGTCCTCAACGGTAGCCGTAGCTACCGTGTCTTTTTATTTTGACCCGGTGGGTCAGGGCTCCTTGGCCCAGTGATACTTTATTCGATTTGAGCTTTTGCTCGCAGATTGTGTTTAGATATTGTGCTATAAATAAATAAATAAATAAAAAAGTGCGCGGTTTTGCAAAGGAGTTTATATAATGTACAATAATACGTTATTGTTTTTAAAATGTTCATCTTATACATTCAAAAAATCGCCTACTATAAATTATCTGTTTATTAATAATTTAGGTATAATTGAGTTTGTTTCCGCATGAATGATTAAATACAAGAGTTCTACTCTAATCTCGTCATTGATAAGTACAATAAAAACAATAATTATTATGGGAAAAAAAATTAATCCTCAAATCAGACAATAATTAATTATGTATATCTGTAAACATGTAATTCTGATAACTGATAAAGAATATTACATCAGAAATGAATAAAATGTTCCAATTATTCTTAGAAATATAAAATTGTATTGAACAAAAAATTACTATATCTATAATTTTTTAGAAGAAAACTTTTCCTCAATGGTCACTGTTTTTTAAAACGTAGAAAGCATCAATTGTTTTTTTTTCTAGATTTAATCTTAAAAATGAAAGAAGAAAGTCCAAATGCGGTTTCATTAATCTTCTTTTTATTTTTTATTCTTCATTCCAATTCATTTAAATCAAATAAGCGTTTCAATGGTATCATGCGGCTTACTCCAATTCACAAAACCGAAGCTATACCTAAAGCTGGATCAGTAAGGTAAGTGAAAGAATTAAGGGGCTTTCAGCGCTCAGTGTTACCAGAAACACGAATGATTTTGTAAATGACATGTTACTTTGTTGGAAACACGTAGGTATCAATGTTTCGACTTGGTATGTTTTGTTTCTTTCTATGTTTTTTTTTACAACCGAATTGTAACAACGGTCTTAGTTTTCTGCAACTTACCTTTAATTTACGGTCTTTGTGAACGCTGATCTCGACTTTAGCTAGCGTTTCCATATCCGTGAAAATCGTATGAAGCGAAAATTGTATTATATGAAGCGTATCCGTTGGTCTTGCAAGACCATTGCAGATACCTCGCTACATGCAGCAATAGACGGCTGTTATGAAATTGAGCAAAATAACCTAATCAGCAGCGACCGACGTTGTCATTTAAATATAACATCAAAATATAAAATGTTTTTGCCAATAAATTTCTTTAAAGAATATATGTCTTTTTTGGAACTCGATAATCTGTGTTTTATAACTGTTGATTCTTAGGCGAACTTTGCATGTAATTTTTTTTGGGTATTTGGCCCATCATATTCATAATCAGCATCTCGTAATTTTTGTCTTTACGAAAATTCAGATCATTTAGGAAGAATATCAGGGTGTATTCCTTTACACCTCTTCAATGAAAGATTACACATGTAGCACATGTTCACCCAACAACAGCAAGTCTCCACACGACGTTGTCACGATGATATAAAAAATTGAGTTTAGTAAAGATTACTCCTTTTGTTTATTAATAGCAATAATTTACTAGATACTATGAATAAAGACTTCAATTTTTCATACTTTTTTATAGGCGGTCGAGCAAATAAATAAGATATTAGCGCTGTAAGAAATATTACCTATTCCTTACATCAACAATGCGTCATTAACCTTGGGAACTAAGAGGTCATGTCCTTTGTGACTGTACCTACCTTGGCTCACTCACCCTTCAAACTGGAACACAACAATACTTAGTATTGCTGTTTGGCGGTAGAGTTTGTGCGGGTTTTACGAACCCATGGGTTTGCCAGCCTTACCAGCAAGAGCATTTACATCAAGGCTTTTGTTTATATTATGGACTTGTATGCCTCTAATATATAGAAAGTAAATTTGATAAGCCCGGATATAGGCAATATTTTTAATTGACCCATCTAAGTGGCAGTAGACCTTTGCCATTTATCAGATATCCATTATTGTTATGTTCCGGTTTGACTGATAAGTGAGCCAGTGTAACTAGGTACAAGGGACATAACATCTTATTTCTCAAGGTTAGTGGCGCATTGGCAATGTAAGGAATACTTAATATTTCTTATAGCGCCATTGTCTATGGGCGGTGGTGAGTATTTAACATCAGGTTGCTTATTACCTATATCATAAAAAAAAGAAAGAAAGGCCTAGGGGATTATATTTTATAAAATATTTGTACTGGGACATGGGTCACCAGCGCCGATAGACATTCACCGTGTAAGAAATATTAACCATTGCTTACATCACCAATGCGCTGCAGATCTTGGGTACTGTTGTCTCATGTGCTTGTGGTTACACTTGTATAAAAGTTGATGTAGCACATCTGTTTGAGAATAATAATAACAACGGGGGCTTTAGCGAAGACTTCTTGGTCTTCGAAGCTTGGATGAGACGGAATGGCCTTTAGAGAGGATGCCCTTTCGACCGACGCAATGGAAAATATTATGTATGACACACACTGCCAACAGATTCCTATAACAATAAATAATGTTCCTCTACCTGTATAAGAATCTTAGAATCTATAATCTGGCTGCTAAGCCAGTATTGTGTATCGATAAAGTAATTAAAGATATATTATGTTGTTCTTATCTTCAAAGATAACAGAGTTTTTGTATATAAATATTAAGTGAGATCGGAAAAGATCATTCGAAACAAAGAAGCGAATTAAAATGGCTCTCATCTGGTTATTGAGTCTCGCCCTTGTAGGTAAGTTTTATATCGGGAAGCGATTATTTATTTTTATTTCCATAAGAATTATTCACGTTAAGTACATTAATTATATATATTCTGTATCGTGAAAGAAGAGATTCGTTGATGCGTTTATTTCTACAAAACTATTTCGACCATCAGGTGCATCATCGGCTGACTATCTGCAAACATACCCCTCCATCGTGCAAGTGGAAACTATCCAGCCGTGGGGTTTCTGGGAGCAGACTTGCGCCGCGAGCATCCTCAATTCCAGATACGTGCTCTCTGCTGCCTCTTGTTTCTCAACATCGTGAGTTCTTCGGTGCTTAATTTAAGAATTATACAATAATTGCTCTTATTATATTTTATTATCTTAATGCTCATATTTTCAGACCATCGTTACATCGTATCCGCGCCGGCGCTACGTTCCGACACACCGGTGGTATCATCAACTATGTCGACAGAGTGACCAACTACCCCAGAGGAAACTTTACCAACCAGGTTCACGACATCTCCGTAGTAAGACTAGCGTCTGTTCTCACGTACAGCACTCTCATACAACAGGCTGCTATTGCAAAGCCGCAAACAATTATCCCCAATGGAATAGTTTTGGCGCAAGGAGGTTGGGGTCGTGGCAACGTGAGTTGATTACTGAATATTATTAGTTGTATATTAATTCCCATGATACGTTTCTGTATGTGAGCTCTATGTACTTGTATGAATTTACTAATAAATAATCGATTGAGTCTATAAATATATTATTCTCTTTGTTACAGTCCTCATACTCTCTCAGCTTTGCTCAAGTAAGGACGGTCAGTGGTAGTCATTGCGGCATTAACCAACCGACCAACCAGACAACTTTCAACTCCACTTCTAACGTCCTCTGTGGAACTCTAACTCAAGGGTTCAACGTCTCCAACGCTGACGGCGGCAGTCCCTGGATCTTCGGCAACGTCACAGTGGGTGTCGTTAGTGGAGTCGACCACGGAAACAGCTCGTGGTCTGGCATTATCGCTACCCCGATCGCTTATTTCACCAACTGGATCGTCAGAACCGCTGTATAATATAACGACGTGAACCGAACAAAAGACGACCCCTTGCCATGTACCAGCCAAAGATTTATTTTATAAATAATACACATTTAATACACTCGAACATTTTTTTTTTAATTTAATTCCTTCCCTTTATGAATAATAGATTTTAATAATTAATTTTCAAGAGAAAAATAAGGCTATTGCCATATCACAATAGCTAATGTATTACCCATTTAGAATATCTTTGTGTAGCAAAATTGTAATTATTAGTTTTAAGTTTGGGTGCAATAAAGAATTAATAAATCAATAAATAAATATTCAATAGAAGATAGACCTAAAGCATGATATATAAAATTAAGTTCTATCTTACTTAAAGGTCAGCACAACACGTTCATTAGTCCAGTCCTCATCCATACTAATCCATACTTAATATTATAAAAGCGAAAGTAACTCTGTCTGTCTGTCTGTCTCGCTTTTACGCCAAAACTACTGGACCGATTTAAATGAAATTTGGTACACAAATAGTCTAGAGCCGGAGAAAGGACTACTTTTTATTTGGAAAAGTGGGCTGTAAAGAGTTGAAAAGGGGGATGAAAGGTTGTAAGTCGTTGAAAGTAATAATAATAATAATAAATTCTTTATTGTACACCAAGATAAGTATAACACACAGGAAATAAATATAACAAAATAAAGCATGGCACAAAAGGCGGCCTTATCGCTGAAGAGCGATCTCTTCCAGGCAACCTTGGGGCAGAGGAAATGGTCTATTAACGGCATAGGTGTACAATTTTTTTAAATGGAATATTCAATATACATACGTACGAGTATATTTGTGCATACAAATATACATACAAAAATAAATAGATACATATACACAGGCAAACATACATATATAATCAATAAATATATAAATAATATATAAACTAACCGATAAATACATATAAAGAAATATTAATATATTATAAAGTTACATTTCTAGGAAATGTTTTTTGACAGCTTTTTTAAAAACTGGCAGTGATTGCGCAAGTCTAATGGACAGGGGTAGGGAGTTCCAAAGGGGGGATGCTTGAACAGTAAAGGATTTGCTATAAAAATTAGAGGAGTGGGAAGGAATTGCAAGAAGCAAGTTGCTTTCAGATCGAAGGGAACGCTCGTGGGAATCACTAAGGAATTTAAATCGTTCTTTTAGGTATGGAGGGGAAACAGGATTGAACAGTATACAGTATAGCAAATTGAGAATATGAGTATTCCTGCGAAGGCGAATTGGGAGCCACTTGAGCTTCTTGCGAAATTCGGATATATGATCATATTTGCGTAAACCAAATATGTAACGTATACATAAATTTTGAATGCGCTCAGGCTTATTTAGTTGCTCCTCAGTGATGTCGACATAGCATGTGTCAGCATAATCAAGAATTGGTAAAAGAAGGCTATGTGCAAGCACAATTTTAGTAGGAATCGGGAGCATATTACGCAATCTGCGGAGTGAATCAGCTGAAGCGAATATCTTACGACTTATGTCACAAATTTGTGGTCCCCAGGAGAGATTTTGGTCAAACAAAATACCCAGATTTTTAACACTGTCACTGTAAGAAATTTCAATATTATCGAATATTATTGGTGGTAGCTGCGTTCTATCGATTCGAGCTAGTAATTTAGAGCTACCAATTATTATCGCTTTAGTTTTAGATGGATTAACTTTTAAGCCGAAGGATTTGCTCCAGTTTGCTATTGATGTGAGATCGCTATTAATACAATTTATAGTTTTAGTTAAATCATTAACTGTGCAGTGAGAGTATGTCTGAAGATCGTCTGCATAGAGGTGATAGAGAGAAGTGATAATATTACTGATAGAATTAATAAACATTGAAAATAGGAGAGGGGACAACACGCCACCTTGCGGGACACCGGCAGAGACCCGAAAAAAAACTGGTGTGAACTAAGGGAAGTTCACACCAGTTTTTTTTCGGGTCTGAAAAATAGTTACGCCCTATTTTTAGACCCACCAAATATACACAAAAAAATTATAAAATTGGTCACGCCGTTTTGGAGGAGTTTGGTTACACACACGACGATTTTATATCTAAGATTTCAATTGGAAAGCAAAGCCAAATTGGCATAAAAAAAGCTCGGTGTGCTCAGCAAGGCAAGACAGTATTTCACGTCGGCCCATCGTCTAAGATGGCGCGGCGTCTAACAAGGCGCAAATTCGGCCTCACACGGAATACTGCTCTCACCTCTGGGCGGGTGCTCTCCAGTACAGGCTCCTTCCAGTTGTCCGTATCCAACGTAGAGCGGCTCGAATTATCGAGGATTAAGCCCTTTCCGATCTGCTTGATCCTTTGGCTTTGCGTGAGATGTTGGATCGCTCTGCATTTTCTACAGAATTTATCACGGGGAATGTTCCAAGGAATTGTTCGGATTAATCCCGGCTGCTGAATTTCACCTTCGGACATCTCGTCAAAATTCCAAATATCACCCGCACCACCGATGTCCGATGATGAGATGTCCGAAAATTCACAACAGCGCGATTTTTAAGACATTTTCTGCCTCCCACAACCACTCTGCGGAACCAGCTTTCGCCGGCGGTTTTTCCGAACCGATACGACTTGGGAATCTTCAAGAAAAGAACGTACTTATTTCTTAAAGGCCGGCAACGCACCTGAAAGCCCCCTGGTGTTGCAGATGTCCATGGGCGGTGGTAGTCACTTTCCATCAGGTGAGCCTCCTGCTCGTTTGCCACCTTTTGACATAAAAAATAATAATAATAAGATTGCTAATTACAAATGTAAAACTTAAAATGATAAAAATAAGGTTAAGTCTCTTTCGCCGGTTCTTCTCAGGTCCGAGGTGCTTATGTCCAAACCGGTGGCAGATTTTTGACAATCAGTTAGCTACTTTAATACTTCTTTGCTTAGATTATATTTTGACTTTGACTCTTACCTAGCATGGGCGAAGCTGAGGCTGTATTTGACCTGACACTCCTTATTATCTATATTTTTAGAGTAAAGTTTTAATATAAGACAAAAAACCATTAAGATAATATTAATTGATTCGCAGAAAAGCAAAATTTATTTTTTTCTTAGTTTTCCTTTTCACATCAAATTATAAAATATGTTTTACTTAGAATCTATAATCTGTCTGTTTAGCCAGTAGTATGTACCGATAAAGTTATTAAAGATATATTATGTTGTTCTTATCTTCATAGATAACAGAGTTTTTGTATATAAATATTAGGTAAGATCGGAAAAGATCATTCGAATCAAAGAAACGAATTAAAATGGCTCTCATCTGGTTATTGAGTCTCGCCCTCGTAGGTAAGTTTTGTATCGGGAAGCGTTATATTATTTTTATTTCCATACGAATTATTCACGTTAAGTACATTAATTATATATAATCTGTATCGTGAAAGAAATGATTCGTTGATGCGTTTATTTCTACAAAACTATTTCGACCATCAGGTGCATCATCAGCTGACTATCTGCAAACATACCCCTCCATCGTGCAAGTGGAGACTATCCAGCCGTGGGGTTTCTGGGAGCAGACTTGCGCCGCGAGCATCCTCAATTCCAGATACGTGCTCTCTGCTGCCTCTTGTTTCTCAACATCGTGAGTTCTTCGGTGCTTAATTTAAGAATTTTACAATAATTGCTCTTATTATATTTTATTATCTTAATGCTCATATTTTCAGACCATCGTTACATCGTATCCGCGCCGGCGCTACGTTCCGACACACCGGTGGTATCATCAACTATGTCGACAGAGTGATCAACTACCCCAGAGGAAACTTTACCACCCAGGTTCACGACATCTCCGTAGTGAGACTAGCGTCCGTTCTCACGTACAGCTCTCTCATACAACAGGCTGCTATTGCAAAGCCGCAAACAATTATCCCCAATGGAATAGTTTTGGCGCAAGGAGGTTGGGGTCGTGGCAACGTGAGTTGATTACTGAATATTATTAGTTGTATATTAATTCCCATGATACGTTTCTGTATGTGAGCTCTATGTACTTGTATGAAATTACTAATTAATAATCGATTGAGTCTATAAATACATTATTCTCTTTGTTACAGTCCTCATACTCTCTCAGCTTTGCTCAAGTAAGGACGGTCAGTGGTAGTCATTGCGGTGTCAATCAACCGGCCAACCAGACAACTTTCAACTCCACTTCTAACGTCCTCTGTGGAACTCTAACTCAAGGGTTCAACGTCTCCAACGCTGACGGCGGCAGTCCCTGGATCTTCGGCAACGTCACAGTGGGTGTCGTTAGTGGAGTCGACCACGGAAACAGCTCGTGGTCTGGCATTATCGCTACCCCGATCGCTTATTTCACCAACTGGATCGTCAGAACCGCTGTATAATTTAACGACGCGATCCGAACAAAAGACGACCCCTAGCCATGTACCAACCAAAGATTTATTTTATTAATAATACACATTTAATACACTCGAACATTTTTTTTAATTTACTTCCTTCCCTTTATGGATAATAGATTTTTTAAAATCATGTAAACAAATTCGTATGTAATTAATTTACAAGAGAAAAATAAGATGGCAATATGTAAAGCAATATCACAAGAGAAAATTTATTACCTATTTAGAATATTCAATAGAAGATAGACCCAAAATGTAATATATCACTTTAAGTTCTATCTTACTTAAAGGTCGGCACAACACGTTCATTAGCCCAGTCATCACATACAAATAAACCGATAAAGCTGATTTTTGAATATGTTGTAGGAGGGGCTTAGAAAAGCGATTTCCGTGTGCGACCGCCGCCATCTTGAAAAAAGGATTGGATTTTTTATGCGATAACTCGGCTGTGTATCTTGATACGAGATTATGATAAGATACTTTTTTGTCGCTTCATTTACTTTCTAGCCAGCCTTGTCGGTTCACTTGCATTTCTCAGCCAGTTTTTTGTCTATAATGATTTGACTACATAGCAAAAATTGAATGGGGGCAATTTTGTTTTTGCTTTTTTCACGCTAAAAAAAACGCTCTGTCGTGTTTCACCCACGTGAAGTGGCGGTTATGTGAGACTCACAGGTACCGAGAATACCTGGTGCACTTTGGTGAGCTGGGGTGTACCGGTTTTTAGTGGGTATTCCGATACCCACTAAAAACCAGCCGCAATCATTCCATTTCTTCAGGAGGGAATCTCGTCACAAGATTACTGAGTGCAACTTTAAGCTTTTCGTTATTAATTATGTGTCAAATTAATGCATATTTTGCACATTGTAGCGCAATAAAATGTAAAAAAGCTTAATAAAATCAAACAATGAATTTATCACAAAACGTATTTCGCGAAGTCGTATTTATTATGAATGACTTAAAGTAAAAAAATATATATACTCCTATAATGGTAGGATATCACAAAAACTAGTTTCACACAACTCTGTAATACTACAAAGCCGAGGAATGCCTCGCAGGAGGTTAAACAGATAGAGGAGAAGAGGTTACACGATATATTAATCGTGTTATCCGTTTTCAAATTTAATAAAATTTTAGAATGACTAAGTTAGACACAACGCATGGACTTAAACAGTGGGTGTGACAGGATTATATTTTACACAATTATTCCTTACGAAACGTACGTGAGTAGAAAATCCCTACAGTAGTGTCGGTGCGCGCACATATAAACATACACATATGGTGGGCTAAATGAATTAATATTGTTTTAAACTAAAACAAACAAACGATGCTAATATTCTTATTAAATAAATCACGCAAATAGCCTCACTGAATACCGAATGCTGTACATTCATTTACTTTGGGGTAAACCAAAGTAAAATGTCGTAAGACATTATACCGTTCAATAATGGTAGTACGCCAAGCAGCAATACTTAGTATTTTTGTGTTCCTGTTTGAATGTTTATTGAGGCAGTGTAACTACGCGCATGAGGATATAATATCTCAATTGAAAATGTTGTAAGGTATTGATGGGCTTTGGTGACCACTTACCCTCAGATGGCCATTTCACCTACCTATGTCATATATATATATATATATATACTTAATATAATATCATTTATATCAGTGACAGTTCCCTAAGATTTGAGTCATTGTTCCTTACCGTAAAAGCTATATTCCGAACCAATGGTAGCTTTACATTCAATAAAATCTTGTACACGACGATTTAAAAGTGAGTAAAGTCCAACTCAAATACAACCTATTTTATTTTGATGACCGCATCTTTATAAATAAATTTAAAATAAGCTGTTTTGAAAGGTTTTGAATTTTAAAAAGATAAAAACGATGAAATTGTAAACATCTGATTAATTGTAAGTATTGATTGTGAAAACCTTGGAATTACCCCAATAAGTGAATGTCAATTACATATTAAATCCTTTTTTAAATCTCTTCCTGATATAATCTATATAATGATCTTTGTATTTAATTTAACTCATCGATAAAATTTTATGAATATATATTTATTTATTTTGATGGAATTGGTTGGCGGACGAGCATATGGGCCACCTGATGGTATGTGGTCACCACCCTCCATAGATAAAGGCGCTGTAAGAAATATTAACCATTCCTTACATCACCTATGGGCCACCAACCTTGGGAACTAAGATGTTATGTCCGTTATGCCTGTGATTACACTGGCTAACTCACCCTTCTAACCGGAACACAGCAATACAGGGTACAGTTATTTGGCGGTAGAATATCTGATGAGTGGGTGGTACCTACCCAGACGAGTTTGCACAAAGCCCTACCACCAATAATTATTTATATATGCTAACTGCTTCGCTTGCCTTATTCTATAATAAGGGTCTGCAACTGCTTCTCTTGCATAGAATAAGGATCTACATAGAAATATGGTTTCTGATCCAGTGCCCTTGCTGGCGTAAGCAGAATACCTCACTACAGTTTCATTATAATTGGATGGAGAATATCATAGATTTTTATTTTTTTAAAAGATGTATGATAATGTCGCCCTGGCTGATTTCAGCCACGGCTTCCTATCTCAAGAGAGACCAGACTACGCAGGACATATTTTAGTGCACAATTGTGTGCAGGAACACATGTGCACTCTCTATTCCCTAAATCTCATAATATCCATTATTTTATCGGAAAATCTGACTCGACCAGAAAATAGTTCAGGCGTACAATCAACAGCTTTTCGTGCTTTCCGAGACACGAGAACTAACACACTTAGAGATCTGTAATTATACACAAGATTATTGTAAATACACTATTACGCAACTATGAGTATCCCTACTTTGTCAAAAAATATCTCGACGAGAGACTCTTTCATCTCATCATATCAGTTACTTGTCTAACTTTTGTAACCGCGTATGTTGCGGAGCTGAGTCTTCGTTTCTTATAATTTTGCTTTCTATCATTAGTTTGGGTAAAAACTACACATTTTGTTTTATAGCATTCAAAACTACCGTGACAAAGCACTGTTTTTTACTGATAACCTAAAAAATCAGTGTCAGCGTCAGCAAACAACATAATATCACAAGTACCTTTAACAGAGCAAGGAAGAACATGTATGTATGCGAGAAATAAAAAAGGACCTAGAATTGATCCTTGTAAAAAGTTATATTCATCCGTGAAGTCTAATTTTAATTAACTTTAGCACTTACTTTTACCAAAATTAGTTTAGGGTCTTAAGCGAGCCCGCCTGGGACGGTATGAACCCTCATCACATATGCTACCACCAAACCGCAATAATTAATATTGTTGTGTTACGATTTGAACGGATTAAAGTAGCGTACAGTGACAATGTCTGTGGGCGAGCGTTCATGTGACCACTTCTTTCAGGTGGTCCATTTATGAATCTGTTAACCCATTTTAACCCTAGATCACTAACCTTCGTCAAAACGACGACGCGGACTCAAAAAAAGTGGTATAAATTTTGAATCTAGGGTTAAAATATGAAGAAAAAGAAACAAAAAACACATACATATATAAAGGTTTAGGATATATGACTTATAATTTTTTGAAATGAATAAATCTATTCAAATAAAGTTTATATATTATCTATTAAAAATGGCAGTTAGTAGTTACTAAGAATCTACTTGTTACTAGTAATCTGCTTGTTTATCCTTTATAATGAAAAGATAAAGTTATTATAGATATATTATGTAGATGTAATTATTGGAGATAACAAAGATTGCGAACGTAATATAAATATTTGGGAAGCGTGAAATGAATCATTCGAAGTAAAGAAGTGAATTATAATGGCTCTCATCTGGTTATTGAGTCTCGCCCTCGTGGGTAAGTTCGACATCACTCTTACACATTGACATCAACGATTTCGATTTTCAGAAAATTATTAGTGTTATATTCTTTAGCGTATAAGGAGAAATTAGTCCATGAATATATTTCTATAAAAATATTTCGTCCATCAGGTACAGCATCAGCTGACTATTTGCAAGCGTACCCTTCCATCGTGCAAGTAGAGACTATCAGGCCGTGGGGCTTCTGGGAGCAAACCTGCGCCGCGAGCATCCTCAACTCCAGATATGTGCTCTCTGCTGCCTCTTGTTTCACTGCATCGTGAGTGTCTTAATGTTTTATTGAAAAATAAATTAAACACTCGTTAGTTATCCAAAACTTATAAACAGTAACTATATCTTATATATTAATAGCGTAAGCCGATTTTTGTTCCATTGATTATAGGACGATAGCTGCTCATAAAAATAGGTTATAGTCTCATTTTGAAGAGCTCCAGCCGTAGATGTGTAGAACATTAAAAAGGATTCTTGATTGCAATTAATTATTTAAACAATTGTTAGTTATATAACAATTATGAACTATACCTATATTTTTTAACTATTATTGCTAATTTTTTCAGACCATCTTTACATCGTATCCGCGCTGGCGCTGTGTTCCGAAACACTAGTGGTATCATCAACTATGTCGACAGAGTGACCAACTACCCCAGAGTAAACTTTACCAACCAGGTTCACGACATCTCCGTAGTGAGACTAGCGTCGGTTCTTATGTACAGCTCTCTCATACGACAGGCTGCTATTCCAAAGCCGCATACAATTATCCCCAATGGAATAGTTTTGGCGCAAGGAGGTTGGGGTCGCAGCAATGTGAGTTGATTACTGAATATTAATTATTTGTTAACTGTATGTACCTGTATGAAATTACTTATTATTCGATTGAGTATATAAATACGTTATTCTCCTTGTTACAGTACTCATACTCTCTCAGCGTTTCTCAAGTAAGGACGGTCAGTGCTAGTCATTGCGGTGTCAACCAACCGGCCAACCAGACAACTTTCAACTCCACTTCTAACGTCCTCTGTGGAATTCTAACTCAAGGGTTCAACGTCTCCAACGCTGACGGTGGCAGTCCCTGGATCTTCGGCAACGTCACAGTGGGTGTCGTCAGTGGAGTCGACCTCGGAAACAGCCCGTGGTCTGGCATTATCGCTACCCCAATCGCTTATTTCACCAACTGGATCCTCAGAACCGCTGTATAATGCGAAAAAAAAAATACTCCATAAAAAAATACATGACAGAAAATTAATTTGATTGAATTCAATAAATTGTATTACTCACGCAGAATTTACTTTTATTTGTCTTAAATATTATTTAACAATAGAAATTAGATTTTCGACCCGATCGTTGATTCAAATCTAAATATTACGATATTTCTATACATTTGCTATCATTCTGAATTATCCACGTGTTTGAAAATCACAACATACGTTTTTTAACGAAAATACAGTACTAATGAACTAGTTATAGTGATGTTCACCGTAGCCTCAGAATCTGAGGTCACACGGTTTAAGACTCTAATGCTCGATAGTCAAATGTTTAAGCTGAGTGGATTCTACTAATCCAAACTAACACCAAAAATCTTGTGATACTATAAGTAGGTCAAAGACACATCACTATTTAATGTTGCAATATTTAATTAAAAATTAATAAAAAAAAATTCAGAATTAAATAAATAAATAAATATTGGACAACATCACATACATTACTCTGATCCCAATGTAAGTAGCTAAAGAACTTGTGTTATGGAAAATCAGAAGTAACGACGGTACCACATACACCCAGACCCAAGACAACATAGAAAATCATGAACTTTTTCAACATCGACTCGGCCGGGAATCGAACCCGGGACCTCGGAGTGGCGTACCCATGAAAACCGGTGTACACACTACTCGACCACGGGAGAATTGAATAGGAATTGCTTTTAAGAGCCTATTTGAATAAAGAATATTTTGATTTTGAAACTCAGTAGTTACTCTTTCACTTAAAGCACTAACTCGACGTATTCCCTTTAGAAGGTGATAGGGGTGACTATTGTCAATAATTTTAACTTCCATATGCATAATGCAAAAGTGAACCATTTTTGAATTATCGAGAGAATACATCGAATTACCAATAACCCTTTACCTATCCTAGATCTCAACAAATACGCTTTTTATCTTTAGTATAATCTTCTATTGAATAATACGCCTTATTTATCAATGTTGTTTTGACATGAGCTTTATATTTTTTAATATGACAAGTCAAAAGTAACTGTGGATCTTATGATAGAAACGAATACCCCAGGATACCCCAGGACGGATATATTATCTTTACGAAGTCGAAAACTACCTATTATTAACATACCTTTCTTCCTCTTGTCTATACAATGATTGTCACTTTTCACTCTTCACAATTCTTTCGAAAAGATCTATATTATTGTGAATAACCATAATATTGCTGTAACCATACTATCAAGTAAGAATAAGTATACCTATTTTATTAAAATTATTCCGAAACGAGCTCCAAGATTATCGATAGATTGAAGATAAAAAAACAGCATAATCACTTGCAACCGTTTGATTAGTTCTTCGGTCGTTCGATTATTTCAGATAAACAAAGTATCAACCAATCACATTAGTTCCTTATTGTTTAAAATTATGTTTAATTTGTTAATAATAAATATACCACAAGAAGTTAAGAAAGTGAAATGGCATAAATACTAATCATGAACAAATAATTGTGCTTTATTTTAAGGACTATAGAGTACAATATTAAATTCAATTAACTTAAAAATGCATCTTAAAAATAATATCAAAATAGTATTTGACTTCTTAGGTGTTTTATATTACAACGTTTTATATTTTATATTAAATATGTTTGTCAACTTGTAATCACTGAGAACTGAACTATTTTTATGTGAAAAGGTGTTGTTTTTGTTTGATAGTGTACCCAAAGTACCATAACTAAGTATTACTTACCATAAGTACATTTCGATTATGCGAACCAGTCTGGGTCTCAATTACTTCAGATACTCGAGGTTTTATTGTACATAAAAATAGTAGTACTGCTTGACCAACTAAAACGAGTTGGTGTAGCAACATTTTAAGCTTTGCGGCGCTTTTTTGTCCGGGTAGACATATGACTCCACTCCACCTGATGGTAAGTGCAAGTGGAGTCCACACGCGGGGAAGACTAGTACAGGCAGCTAGAATGAACTGCACTTGTCACCCTCGGCATGACCGCAAGATGTTTTTTTACGCCTCGTTTGAAGGCACCCAGGCTATAAGAGGAAGGGAACACGCGTGATGGTAAAGAGTTCCGTTTTTTGGCGGTGCGACAAAGAAAATAGTTGCCAAATTTCGTTCTGCGCGATGAAATCGATGTCACAGTTAGGCGGTGACATCGCGAGCCAGCACGCGTAGATCTGCGTAGGAAAGGGGAAGCAGGAATTAGAGAGAATAATTCCTCATAGCACTCGCCTTGATACAGTCGATAGAAAAAGCTCAACGCCGCTATTTCTTGACGCAAGTGAAGCAAAGGTTCGAAGGTGTTTGTGACCTTTACATCGCCAATAATGCGGACCGCACGTCGCTGCAACCGATCCAAGGCTTTCATTAAGTACTTAGCGGAGCCATCCCAGAGGTGCGAGTAATATTCAACGCAAGAACGCACCTGCGTTTTGTACAACATGAGCAGTTGTTGTGGAAAAAAAAACGCCTTACCTTGGTCAGGATTCCGAGTCTCTGTGAGGCTATTTTGATAACAGCCTCGATATAATCCCTTGGATTAAGGTCACAGCGATCATCAATACCCAGACTTTTTTGTAGTAAACTTAGTTTTCTTGGCATTAATATTATCGGAACCCCATTTGGCAATGACTTCTAACGTCCTATTGAGTTCAAAAATAAGATTCCTCCGCTTCTCCTCAGTTTCGGCTCGCCCGGCTACTGCTCGTCCGTAGTAACTCCCATGCACTGTACTCTGCTTGTAGTTATAGAGATTTGTAAATTCCGATAATTATATACGTATTTTTTTTTGTTTCGTCCAACTTCATGGCATAAGATTTATTTTTGCCACATCTTCCTACTTAAAAATATAATGAACCAAGTTTTTAATCTATTAAATTATTTAAAATTTCCTTCGACCTAAAAATAAGTGGTAATTTTAAAAATACACCGTCGTTTCAATTACTAGACAGGTAATACTACCTACCTGGGTAGGTAGGGAAAACAGGGACTCAGTGTCAGTTTTGAATTAATATGTTGAATATTTCTTAGATTAGTTCGATTAGTTAATCGAAATAGTTTTTTTCGTGAAACTGATGAACAATAATCGCTTTTTGAAAAAGTTATTGATCAACACTTTACGTAGAGGTAGTAAAATATTTGTATATTACTATTTTATAAGAAAAAATTGTTTATTTTAAAGGTATAAAGGTAAAAAAATAAAATTATTTTGTATATAAAATTTTTAATTTCTTTCCTTTACGTATTATACAGCGGTTCTGAGGATCCAGTTGGTGAAATAAGCGATTGGGGTAGCGATAATGCCAGACCACGGGCTGTTTCCGAGGTCGACTCCACTGACGACACCCACTGTGACGTTGCCGAAGATCCAAGGACTGCCACCGTCAGCGTTGGAGACGTTGAACCCTTGAGTTATAATTCCACAGAGGACGTTAGAAGTGGAGTTGAAAGTTGTCTGATTGGCCGGTTGGTTGACACCGCAATGACTAGCACTGACCGTCCTTACTTGAGAAACGCTGAGAGAGTATGAGTACTGTAACAAGGAGAATAACGTATTTATATACTCAATCGAATAATAAGTAATTTCATACAGGCACATACAGTTAACAAATAATTAATATTCAGTAATCAACTCACATTGCTGCGACCCCAACCTCCTTGCGCCAAAACTATTCCATTGGGGATAATTGTATGCGGCTTTGGAATAGCAGCCTGTCGTATGAGAGAGCTGTACGTGAGAACCGACGCTAGTCTCACTACGGAGATGTCGTGAACCTGGTTGGTAAAGTTTACTCTGGGGTAGTTGGTCACTCTGTCGACATAGTTGATGATACCACTAGTGTTTCGGAACACAGCGCCAGCGCGGATACGATGTAAAGATGGTCTGAAAAAATGAGTAATAATAGTTAAAAAATATAGGTATAGTTCATAATTGTTATATAACTAACAATTGTTTAAATAATTAATTGCAATCAAGAATCCTTTTTAATGTTCTACACATCTACGGCTGGAGCTCTTCAAAATGAGACTATAACCTATTTTTATGAGCAGCTATCATCCTATAATCACTGGGACAAAAATCGGCTTACGCTATTAATATATAAGATATAGTTACTGTTTATAAGTTTTGGATAACTAACGAGTGTTTAATTTATTTTTCAATAAAACATTAAACCACTCACGATGCAGTGAAACAAGAGGCAGCAGAGAGCACATATCTGGAGTTGAGGATGCTCGCGGCGCAGGTTTGCTCCCAGAAGCCCCACGATCTGATAGTCTCTACTTGCACGATGGAAGGGTACGCTTGCAAATAGTCAGCTGATGCTGTACCTGATGGACGAAATAATTTTATAGAAATATATTCATGGACTAATTTCTCCTTATACGCTAAAGAATATAACACTAATAATTTTCCGAAATTCGAAATCGTTGATGTCAATGTGTAAGACTGATGTCGAACTTACCCACGAGGGCGAGACTCAATAACCAGATGAGAGCCATTATAATTCACTTCTTTACTTCGAATGATTCATTTCACGCTTCCCAAATATTTATATTACGTTCGCAATCTTTGTTATCTCCTATAATTACATCTACATAATATATCTATAATAACTTTATCTTTTCATTATAAAGGATAAACAAGCAGATTACAGATTCTTAGTAATTTTTTTTATGCAATACTTAGGCGGACTGGCAAATGGGCCAGCTGATGTTAATTGGTCACCACCGCCCATAGACAATGGCGCACTTAGAAATATTAACCATCCCTTACTTTGGTAATGCGCCACCAACCTAACTCAGGAACTAAGATGTTATGTCCTTTGTGCCTATAGCTACGCCAACTCACTCATCCTTTAAACCAGAACACAACAATACCAAGTATTGCTGCTTGGCGGCCGAATACCTGATGAGTAGATGGTACCTACCCAGACAGGTTTGCCTTTTTTCAATGGATAATATATAAAAATAGTTTTATTTATATTAATACTCGCACATCATCTTTCCACCAACCCTCATTGGAGCAGCGTGGTGGAATATGCTCCTAACCTTCTCTTCAAAGGGAGAGGAGGCCCATAGCCTAGCAGTGGGAAATTTACAGTCTGCTAATGTATATACATCTTTTACATGAGCCATATTGTCCTGATTAGAGGTTTAGATTTTCGTAATGGTAATAAAGAATATTGACCAATTCGCTCTATAAATAACAGCATTATTTACAATTATTTATATAATTTAATATTTGCTAATTATAATGTTTCAGTGCATACGACATAATTTTGTGATGATTAAAAGAAAACCCATAAAGATAATGATTAAATCAGTATTAATATTTATTTCTACACAAGTAAATATGAACACCATGTATATGTTTGTTATTAAAGTACAAGAAACAGTAGTCGAAATAATATCTAAATACTTTAAGCCTTTATTGTGAAATTTGAAAATACCACTTGAAATCTAATAACCGAGATACAGGGGTATTAAATAGATAGTATATATCAGGTGTGAATGGTTCCTATAAGTTATTCATAAATATTTATAAGGATTCAATAAACAGAAAGATTTAGTTTACACGCGTAGATAATTATCATAAAATTGGGTCAATTCTACTAAATATTAATAAGAACGATTACGATACGTTGACGATTCGATTGCAATGAAGTGACTATTTGTTATTAGAATTTTCCCCCTGCACGGCCAAAATCTTACATTGTAACGATTTTGTAATAGAAAACAAAAATTTTACTAGGTGTGATTTATCCAATTCTTCTATATGTAAGATTTGTCAGACGACATGGATGTAGAGAATGTTATTTGTGAGATGACGTCGGATAGAGAATTATGGAAGAAAAAGACATTCTGCGCCGACCCCAAATAAAATTGGGAGAAGGGCAGGAGGATGATGATGTATCAGAACCTGAAGGAATTACTTTCAAATGGATGGTTTATTAGTTTAATATGTCAGAATACTATTTTTGAATTAAGAAATATACTTCAAAGACTAGACATTAAAATATACACCAGACATTAGATATATAAATATAATCATCACATCTGGCAACTTTGCCACTTAACATACCTGTTAAAAAGACATACCTGACAGACCTGTTAAGGTCCATTTTTGACCAAAATTCTAAGTCAACCAGAAATCATTATTAGGAACAAGTTAGCTTCTGTTATTATTCTTGAAAATATAATTATATGCAAACACGAACGTTATCCGTTTGGATATTGATGAGCATTGAGTCCTGTAAGTAAGTAATAAGAACTATGTATGGTAAACTAACAAGCACTTAAACTTTGAAACCCTGTCTCATAAATATATTTTTTTTCTTTCTTGCTTGTATACAACACTATGTCACTACAAATCATAAAATAGTTACCATCCCATGCTAGACGGCAAAGGCCGGAAACATTGCCAATAATGTTATATGACACAATTCAAACACTAAGGCATTTTTAATATAATCAATCTATTCCTTAGCATAAAAGTTCTTGAACACAGAGTTTAGATGATAAATGTCTGACGAATTTCGAATTAATAATTGTAAAAAATGGATGCCGTGGAATTATCCCATTCAAATTAGTTTTGTTAACTGATAACCGTATTTTCTTCTAAAAATTGTTCCAAAATTAAAAAATGTATTTAATCTGTATAATGAAAGAAATAAAGGATTGCACTCTCCTGTTGGTAAAGCTACTTACCGTTGGTAGAGTTGCCATGTTTGATGGCAACTTTACCAAGTACTATGTTCTAATAAAAAGTAAGCTAATTAGCGAGAACACATCTTTTGATTATGATAAATATTTATCGATCATTAGACCCTAGATGGCCCAGTACCTGCATCTTAACCGATGATTTCGGGTTCAAACCCAGGCAAGCACCACTGAATTTTCATGTGCTTAATTTGTGTTTATAATTCATCTCGTGCTCGGCGGTGAATGAAAACATCGTGAGGTGTGTCAGATGAGAATGCCACAACCAGCATTGGAGCAGCAGGTGGAATATGCTCCAAACCTTCTCCGCAAAAGGAAAGATGGTGAAAAGCAGTGGGAAATTTACAGGCTATTCATGTTAATAATTTATAGATCAATTTTAAAATAACGCAAAAAAAATAGATAAAATAAGAATAGTTTAAACTTGGCAAGCTTGGATATTTTTTGTTGCTATAATATGATAGGAAATCCTGCTTCTATCTCGTTCAGACGGATCAAATTTGCTTTAGATTAGAATCGATATTAAGTGGTCTTCGGGTAAATTTCAAATTCAATGACACCTAAAAATATTAAATAATTAATCTCTCAATTTCAATTCAATGTAATAGATTATGTTGATAATTCTAAGCAAAATATAATCCACCAATAACTGTAATCTCTAATCCATACTATCTATACAAATGTTCTACATTCGTAAATAATTTCTATCTGTTACCTGTACAAGCTTCAACCGCTGGACCGATTAAGATAATATTTGGTGTGTAGATATTTCAAGTAAGGTATACACAGGCTATTTTTTAATTCACCCAATTAGGGTGCATAATGGTGGGTGGGCAAAGTACAGTAACAGAAAAAATAGTTATGAAATAAAATGCCAGGAGTATGCCAATTTCTAGGATCTCATTTATTATCGATCTACCCAATGTTCTAGCCATAAATGTGCTATTTGAATGTAAAGTTCGAATGATACTACGTCTAACTGTTCTAATCATCAAGTTACAAATTAAAGTAACAAAAAAGTACTGGACATTAATTAGCCCGACTCCACATTGGAGCCGAGATGGCCCAGTGGTTAGAACGCGTGCATCTTAACCGATGATTTCGGGTTCAAACCCAGGCAGGCACCACTGAAATTTCATGTGCTTAATTTGTGTTTATAATTCATCTCGTGCTCGGCGGTGAAGGAAAACATCGTGAGGAAACCTGCATGTGTCTAATTTCAACGATATTCTGCCACATGTGTATTCCGCCAACCCGCATTGGAACAGCGTGGTGGAAAATGCTCCAAAAACCTTCTCCTCAAAGGGAGAGAAGGCCTTTGTCCCAGCAGTGGGACATTTACGGGATGCTAATGCTAATGCTTCCTTTTATAAACTAGCTACTAGACTCAGGAAATTGTTCGTGAAATTATAAATCCTGATCGACTGATATGATTGAATGCCGCAATATGAGGATACTAAGGAGATATGGTTTACATGGGTTTATGAAACAATATAGTAATGTAGCATAGTACAGACAAAATCAAATTACAATCTTAGTAAAATATATATTATTCTTTAAATAACCAGTAATTTTGCGGTATTTAGTACATTAACGAAGTATGTATAGAATATTTAAAATGGATGGGACATTAATTCTCTTCGGTTGTAACATGTATAGCCTTGTTCAATGGAAATAGGAAAAAATATAAACAAACCTTAGATTTACGTATTTATAACTAATAACTCAGCTATATTGTGCACAACTAAGAATTTATGATTAATATATATCTTTAATTATAATACAGCACTATTACGCTTAAATGCTTATTTCCACTTTAACTTTACTTCCAAAATTCCGATAATAATTTCGTCGTCGTTCAAAACGCCATTTTTACGCAGATCCATTGTGAATATCATACATAAAGGTCTCAACCGCATCAATTTTCTGTCAAATGTTGTTTATTTGGCTTTTTTCCTACTATGGTTGGAATGGGGCATAGATGTTTAGCGGTTGGCAAAATAATGGAAATTATTATATTTTAACATAGATAATCTAATAAATATAAACTTGTATTTAAAGAAATTAACCAAAATATAAATAATCTTATAATAATTGTATAATGACATTTAATTTAATTAGGAATTTAACACTGCCTGCGTAAATGCCCATTCTTCCTGTATTTGAATATCAATCAGGGGTTAGTTATAAAAAATTGAAAACACAGAGAATTACCGTCAAGCCCGCGATTATTTAATCACGTCGACTTTCAGAAACAGCCGCGCACCATCTGCACACGTAACTTGTTCATATCTACTCTTCTCTCCTTCAATATATATTTTATCATGGGATAAACTAATGAATTGGCAGCAGCATTCCCAAATGTTTTTAGTTGTAAGGAGAAATTAATATTCATCTATTGTGCTTGCGGTGGTCTGGTAATGTGGTAACATAAGACGAAAAGATTTTTGGACGACAAATAGACATCTTTTCAAAAAATATCACAGTAAATTTGTCAATGACAATTTTTGATCGGTTAGGAAATGATGTTTTAATAATATTGGTAATGTTAATAATAGCACCAATCTCAGAGAACGATACGTTATCAACGGAAAGTGAAAAAGTCTAAACACATTGACCCGAGTTTCTGCGTCTCTTACGCAATGTTCAATTTTAATGATTTATTTAGAAAATGTTTGCTCAGAAATGTGAGCACTAAGTTCCTGCATGAATTTTCATATCTCCGAAATATAGGCCCTATTTTAAATACACCCTTTAAGAATCTTGATTCACAATAATTATTGCTTAACTGTATGCCTAAAATTTATGAAAGGGCTGATCTAAACGAATTTAATGAATTTAAACCTGACACTGGATACCAAGGTTGACTACGCCAATAGGGAATCGCAACGATACCAGTAGCTTGATCATTAATAATTAATAATTGAAAATGTTGGATAGGATAAAAATAATAAGACCATCACAATGTAAATGCATCAATATCAAATGCACCTGGTTAGCGTTTGCTCGATATACATTTTGAGCAATATTTTCAACAGTTTTTTTTTTCTGTTTTAGTTTTAGTTTTTTTATTGCACAAACACTAGGATAAAAAAATGTGTACTAACAAAATGGATATATAGTCTGAAACATGATTTATTATTATTATTTATGCGTGACCCAAAAAGATCAGTCTCTGGTTAACCAAATATTTCCTTGATAATTTCATAAATGGAGTCATTTAGTTCCCATTTTTAATCTATATTAATTACCTTAGAAGCCTGTCAGCTTCTAGCCAAAGATCTTTGGATTTAATATACGAAGCAAATATTAATAACTTCCATATTTAGCAATAGGGTTAAGATAAGGGAATTGAATTCCAACTATTCTATTCAAGCAAGAGATTGCCGTAGTGTTATGAATTTTAAGTAAAATCCACCCCCTCTAGAGTCGGCCAAACGCCAGTACTTGATATTGATGTCCCTCGGTTTGAAGTATGAGTGAGCCAGAGTAACTACTGTCACAAGGGACATAAGATCTTTGTTTCTAAAGTTTGTGGTCCATTTACGACTGGTTAAAATTTCTTACAGCGCCAATGTCTATGGGCGATGGTGACCAAATACATGAATTTAACACCATAATAGTTATTTAAAGGGAATATGCTGTTACCGTTTTTGTCACCTATGTCGCGTTGTACGGCAGCAATTTCAATTTTGTTTTTTATGTATTTGTGATCTTAACAAAAAATGGAGGCAAATTTTGATTAAAACGTAAATATTCTAAAAATATTAAGGCCTGTAAAAATTCACAGTGTTATTCATCATATTAATCGACTTAATAACTCACACAACCTATGGTTTTAATAAGATGAAGTTTTGCACGGAACTAAGGGAAGTTTTCTCGATATTAATCAATTAAGAGTATATAGGTTGGTTAGTTTGTATAGCCGATAACTTTTTTTAAAATTCGTAACATTTATACATCGAGTTATATTAAATACTCAAATTTTAAAATAAACGGTTGATAGAGCGCGCGGTAAATTAAACAGAAGCACACAAAAGCGAATACAAATTCCCGGTAATGCAAAATTACGAGTCTTTTATTTAGTCTGTCAATAGTTAATAATTAAAATGATATAATTATATCAATCTTGATTCATAATATTATATTATGTACCGCCTGCTATTTTTTGTATAATTAAAAAAAAAATTGTTATTACAAAAATTATGAGACAATTTACTTAAATCAGTGTTATTATTGTTAACATTTTATAAATCCTTTTAAAAAAACAGTGATGTAAAAAAACAGTGTACCCGACCGAAGTAAAATGAGTGTATGCGTGATGCAGGTTATCATCGAACTGTAGTAGTTAAGATTACCTCTGGGTTTCCGAATTTTTCCTTACAAGCTTTTACTAGGCAGACTAGTAAATCATAATATGTAATATTTTTAGTAAAAAAAAGTAAAGCCTTAAGCGCCTCCCACTAATGGGCTAAGACTCCCCCTGTGAAGAGAAACTTTGGAGCTATTCTACCACGCGCTCAAATAGGTTCGGGTACACATGTAGCAAAAAATCATTGAAATTACACGTGTAGAGTCTCTAAAGGTATTTTTCTTCACCGCCGAACAGTCCAACTAACATTACTGTATGGTTTAAATGCTGGAAAAGAATGTTGCTGGTTCTTCTCTTTAGATACTATCTAAATTCCGAATTGGTTGTAGCTTTACTTTTAACACAGCATTTAATATACTTGTGAATCTCTACTTGAACAAAGGCTATTTCGATATTGATTCGACATTCTGGTTTGAAAGGCGTAGCTATAAGCATAAGTGATAATACATGTTAAGTTTCATGGCTAGTGCCGATATGAAGTTGATGAATTACCACACGGCTGTATTTTTTTATTGTTTAATTAAATTTATTACTTAAGCGAGTAAGGCCCAAAAACAGAGGTAAAATATATTTTGTTTTATTTAATACATAAAAAAATTACATATTATAAAACATTCGATCGCTTAATCTTAAACGGCAACACTGATGATCCAGTCGGTGTAGGATGCAACAGATGTACTCAAGATTCCTGACCAGGAATTGTTGGCATTGTTTGCTCCAGCGATAATACCAAGAGTTATGTTACCGAAGAACCAAGGGCCACCGACGTCAGCGTTAGAGCCTTTAACATCCTCGCTGTAGGCACCGCAAAGTAAGGTATTGTTGTCATCTGTTTCATAGTCTTCATCTTCTTCATTGTCATCTTCGTCTTCTTCATTGTCACCTTCATCTTCTTCGTCACTTTCGTTTTCACTTTCATTTTCTTCGTCACTTTCGTTTTCACTTTCATTTTCATTTTCGTTTTCATTTTCGTTTTCATTTTCGTTTTCGTTTTCATTTTCATTTTCGTTTTCATTTTCGTTTTCATTTTCGTTTTCGTTTTCATTTTCGTTTTCATTTTCATTTTCATTTTCGTTTTCATTTTCGTTTTCATTTTCGTTTTCATTTTCGTTTTCATTTTCGTTTTCATTTTCGTTTTCATTTTCGTTTTCATTTTCGTTTTCGTTTTCATTTTCGTTTTCATTTTCATTTTCGTTTTCGTTTTCATTTTCGTTTTCATTTTCGTTTTCATTTCCGTTTTCATTTTCGTTTTCGTTTTCGTTCTCGATATCTTCTTTATCTTCACCTTCAGCGAAAGTTGCCATTCGCTTCGTTAATCTACGTCTGCCGCATTGGGCAACATTCACGGTGACCAGAGAAGAGATGCTGATTTCGTCGGATGTCTGAAATTTATGCAGAAACATTGATTATACATATCTTAATCACGAACGATTGGAACAGCGGTTACTAGCGGTAGCGTTAGGATTTTTTCACTAGCGAAAAATTCTGTATTTATATTTTAATGAAACCGTCTAGAACCATTAATGTAGCGGTCGTGTGAAAATTCAACGGTTTATTGAATTGATAAAGTTATAAACACTAAGAAACCCAATGATGTATGCCCATCCGCCTTCTATCTTCTTCTTCTATCCGATCTAAGGCCAAACAGATCGCTTTGAGGAATATTAAATTTATAACAATGTATGAATAAAAAATGTCATTGTCAGTACTGTTTTAAAAAGCATGTATGCTAAGTCTGATTTGATTGATATCTCGAATGTAAATTAGCACTTTACACATTAGTCGTCGTGTTTCTAGTCATGCATAAAAAAACCCACCATAATAAAATAATAATTAAATGATACAAGCATCAAACTATTTTATATACGTATGTATAGATAGGTATATTTCAGGACTGAGGTACAGATAGGAAAATTACTTTCTTTTTTTAGTAAAATTGTCAGGAGTTCCGGCAAATAGGCTAATGGTCATCAAATTGATGTTGATATCGAAATTAATTTTAACCTTTTCTTATTTCGCCAATGTGCCATTAACCCTGGGAACTTAGATGTTATGTTCCTTGACGGTATAACCAGTGTAAATTGGTTTACTTGTCCTTTATCCATACTAAGTACTGCTAATTGACGATTTAATATATTTTTAATTATGGGTGCACAACGCCCTAACACCAAGTGATGAAGATGAATGATATATATCGTCACGAAGTTAAGGCAAATCGTAATTAATAAAATTAGTAAATAATGTTTCTCAACTTACCTCGCCAGTGCCCCATCCTGCTTGAACGATGCCAACTCCTTCAGGGATTACTGAACCGACACCGGCAATCGTGGCTTGTCTGATCCATGCGCTGTACACTAGAGGGGTCAACAGTCTCACGACGGAGACGTCGTTAAGAGTGCCACTGGCCCATTTGGGGTTGTTAATTTCAATTTCGACGTAAGCGATGATACCACCGCTGTTACGGGTGCTTGAGCCAGCACGGATACGACGGAATTCACGTTGGTAGAGACTAAAACATAAATTGTCTATGAATAAAATGTGAAAAACATTACTGTCATTAAAATACTTTTATCTAAATTCCTTTGTACATCTGATTCGTTTCACTCGAGGTTTTTTTTTGCGTTTACTTTACTACTGGCTTAGGTTTTAGGTATCAAAGAGTAACTTATGTCCTTGGGGTTCAAATTTACTTTATACAAAATTCCATGAATATTTGTTCTATAGTTTGACAGTGAAAGCATAACAGAGTTACTATCGCGTATATAATTTTATTTTCGTTTGATTTTTTAATGGTCAATGAAGTAAAAATGTTAGAAATAAAAAGCTAGTATTATTTATTAAAACATCTGTCTCGTTATTAGTATATAGCTTCATAAATTGTAAACTTACGGTCCAGAGAAGCAACTGGCAGCAGAGAGGACATATCTGGTTGTGAGAACGCTGGCAGCGCAACTTTGCGACCAGGTATCCAAGTCGGTGATATCCAAAGATTCTACTTGAACCGTTGATGGGTAGGTTTCCAAGGCAAGGTTCCCTGCCGAGGCAACTCCTGGAAAACAACATAAAATAGCAACATCGTTAAGCTAACTTTTAAATTTGAGAATTGATAATTTCAGTTTGGAATAAATGACTTAATGGACTAATAAAACATGATGTTAAAAAGTAATAATAATGTATTGTATCAAATGCCAACCTGCGAAGAGTGCTACTCCCAAAACCCAGAATAGAGTCATTTTGCTGTTCCAAATGTTATTCTACTAACCATTTCCTATATCTTCCCATTTATATATATGTTGTTATCAATGAATATTACTTAAGTATTATACAGGTTGTATGTTAAATGATATCACATTTTATTATTTTAACGATTATATTTAAAGCGGCACTTATTATCTATACTGATATTATAAATGCGAAAGTAACTCTGTCTGTTACTTCACGCTTAATCCGATTTAAATGAAATTTGGTATGGAGATAGTTTGAGTTCTGGGGAAGTTTTATGGGCTATTTGTTTTAATTTACCCCCAAGTGTGTAAAATTGGGGATAACGGTTTGTGTGCTATAGGTTAACTTTCATCAATTTGGCGCGGGTATAGCCGCAAGTTCAGCTAGTATGATATAATTATAAAGATACATCGCTGTACGTATTTTTATAAAGATTAGAATTTGAATATCGAATAATAAATAATATATAAATATAGATAAAATAAAACGATAAATAATATTATTATAAGAAATAAAATTACTTATCCGCGTATTATACCAAAACACACGGACAAAAAAATAAATCCCCAAGTTTACAGTTATTCTTCGATAGATGACGCGAGACTTTACAGTCAGAGACAAAGACAAGTCGTAACTAATGGTATTTTTCTATTAAACCTTATTTATATTAGTATTTTTCTTATATTTAGATTTTATATCTTAATATTATATGTTTTTGTATGGCAGGACATTAGCGATATTAAAGTCAAATTAAATCTTACACATGTTTCACTTTGACTAAAATACATTTGGATTAGTCTAGATGTTAGTAGTCATCATGTGCATTAGTAAATATTAGTATATTCGTTTAAATGTTATGCTACTACGTTTACAAATAAATTATTATCATAATAATATAGTTGGTAAACGTTACGTAGGGCGGTTTTAAGTCAGATGGGGCGATGATATTCGTAAGGCCGTACGTAGGGATTGGAGGGGGAGAGCTAAAGATCGAGCTTAGTGACGTGCCTTAGCAGAGGAATATGGAGCAATGGACTGAAACGGGCTGATGATGACGAAAATGATAATTATTGCAGAGTAAAATATAATGTGTTTGTTGCATGAGTTTTCGTGAATCTTGGTAAGGTTATGTGTATAGATTACTTTATTTGTCGTCTTAATACTCATTCCGACTAGGTTCCGCCCGTAACTTTACCAGTGTATGAGTGTGAGAGAGTGACGAATTAGGTATAATTCGTAATTTTTCACTTTTGCATTTGTAATATTAATTAGGACAGAATCGGGGCAAAGGACTGACACATTTTAGTCGTAGTTTCCAATCTCATTACCTCGAGCGCCGTACACTTACTGTATATACTTTAACTTGACTCTAAATATGAGTTTTATTATCGACCGACCTCCGTGGTCGAGTAGTGTGTACACCGGTTTTAATGGGTACGCTACTCTGAGGTTCCGGGTTCGATTCCCGGCCGAATCGATGTAGAAAAAGTTCATTAATTTTCTATGTTGTCTTGGGTCTGGGTGTTTGTGGTACCGTCATTACTTCTGATTTTCCATAACACAAGTGCTTTAGCTACTTACATTGGGATCAGAGTAATGTATGTGATGTTGTCCAATATTTATTATTTATTATTATTATTAATATCACGAGGTGCAATCATCAATATGATATACGTTTATTTTGAAACATGTACATTGTTTAACAGTCCATTAATTTTGTCTAACATTTATTTCCATTAAAGGCGGTGTCTGTCTGCCCGCATTGTTAAGAATGCATGTCAAAATGTCAATGTTCCAGCAAAAACTCAAAATCATTTATTGTTATTAAATGTCTCTGATTTAGGTTTTTATATAGTTGTCTCTCCTCTCGTACAAGACAGTCCTCTTTATAACTACGACCTGAACGTGGGCATGGTCATATTATGTCTTGAATCCCCTTTTTCTTTGGTGAATTTCAATACTACTAACACTACAAAACTAAGATTATTTTTATTTTATCAACGAATTGCCTTCTAATTATGATTTTCTGATATTTGTCTTAATATAGGTACGAATGATAAATAGTTTTCATGCATATATAATATCAATTCACTTCTAAAGTCGAAGTAAATCCTCAGACATAAAATACAGGCACCCACGTTAATTGTTATTAATATTTAATAGAACACCATCTATAAAAAATGTTTACGTACATCATTTTTATGAACGATAAATTAATCAATGATAAAATAATTTGCATATTTATAGCAATACTTCAGCGGATATGATTTATGTGTGAAATTATGGGTTTCGGTAAAGTTTTTATATTAAGTCATGTTCCATTTATTTGAAAAGAAAAAAAAAACGAATCTATCAAAAGTACCATGCGAAAATTGTACATAACAAGCGCGCGGGTGCAAGCAGGTTTCTAATCTCTCCCCAAAACAGATATTTAAGTAACGTAAAAGTAAGTAACTTGAATATCATCAACGAGACGAACTCTAATGCGCAGCGGTTATTTGGACCTCCTCCGCACTACGTTAAGAAAGACTTTTCAGACTGACACTTATATTAAGTATTGGATACAATATATCAGAGCATAGGTGTGCCATATCACAAACGAACCTACTTAAGGTGACCATCGCTAGTGCATCATTACTCCTTGTTTTAAATGCCTTGGTCGTCCGACGGGCAAATAAACCACCTGATGGTAAGTGGTCACCAATGCCTTAGACGCTGACGAAGCAACCATTAACCATTTCTTTCATAAACAATACGCCCCAATCTTGACCGAGATGTTATGTACCTCGTGCCTTTAGTTACACTGACTCACCATTGAAATGGCAACACAACAATAAAAAGTATTATTCTTTGGCGGTAGAATATACATATAGATGAGTGGATGGTGCCTCCCAGACGAGCTTGCTCAACCTACCAACGAGTGAGTACCACAAATAACTAAAAGAGGGTGCACATTATTTGCTACTTTGGACAAAGACAATTCCAAGATAGGTTTTTTTAAATTAATCCAAAAAATATTTACTATACGAGTTACGCATAAAATGTATTTACATAATCTCCCTTAAATAACATACGGAACATAGTATCGTATAAATAGCTGACAATAACAATATATAATCCTTATCAATCGGAAATCCTATAATCTACTTTTATAAAGAACTAATCTAAAGACTTATAAAAATCATCACTCACCGGAATTCTTATGACGAAAATTACAACCGGTGTAAATTTTATCAGTAATTGCAAGGCGAGGAGACTTGAAAGTTACCTATATAAAGATTATAGGTTTAAAAGCAACAGGATATATATAATAAAACAATTCAAAGCATATAAATAGGCAAGGAGGTCCGCTGAGTTTCATTTGTTCAGTTCGGTTGTTCTCATGTCAAAGTATTTTCCTTTTGGAAGTTTTGGTAGTTATTCTAGAATGTCACTAATTTAGGGCAATGATTCTACATTGAATTATTAAATGGATAAAACCATAAGTATTAGAACATGTGTCAATATACAAGAACTCTGCGAATTATTTTATGAATCTGAATATAATGATATTAATAATATTATTTTAATGTACACCATAAAGATATAAATTAAGGGAGTATTAGAGTTTTTTCTTCTTTTTGTTACAGATTATTTCGAAAATGTCACTCGCGATGGAGAAGACGCGACGGATATTGAGGGTGCGGTCGAAATCACAAGCTCATTTAATTTTGACGTCATAATAGTACAAAATGATTTACAGCTGATTTTATTACGCTCATAGTATTTACATAAAGATTTACAAAGTGGACTAAATACAAATGTTAAAAACCATTTTACATTAATAGGACGAGGGACATAAGGAGGGAGAGCGTCGTATCTGGGATTTAGGAGCTTGGGTTAGGAAAACATACTATAGGAATCAATATCAAAGTCAAAGTAATAAATCTGTATTCGATATAGAAATGTAACATTTGCTTGCTGATAATCAAAAATCTACCACCGGTTCGGAAATTAACACCTGAAAAGAACCAGCGGAAGAATTTCAGCGGGATATATTTTAGTTGTAATTATTTACCATTATCGTTTTCATACATTCATTTCATTTAGTTATTTGAAACAGCCTGGAGGCGATCATCTTATTTCCAAAGTGTGCAATCAATTATGTATCTTCATCAAGGCCAGATTTACTCAGAAAATGATCTCTAACCTCAATTTTGTATAGAGGTTCTTCTTCCGGTGGTAGCTTTACGTTTAACATAGATCTAGAAAATGACGATTCAAAGTGTACCTATTTCATATATTTTATTTTCATATATGTTCTGCTTGAACAAAGTACATTTCAATCTTTATTTTGATATTGATTCGTCAAAGTTTAGCGATCCGCCCGACCTTTGCGCAGGTGCAATGCTGATACTAAATCTACTACTGAATGTCTTTACATACAAGGTTCACAACTTTTTGTCATTAGACAATAGAAACCGCTATGCATTTTAAATCTGTAATATCTTCGAAAATATTTATTTAAATATCATACTGCATTATTGATCTAAACTAAATGCTCAATATATTTAAGATACTTAAATAACTTGACGTTAATCAAGTTATTTAAGTTTATATTAATGCTGTATTGCTTAAAATCGCTTCATAAAAAAACTATTATTTCTCGTAAAACATTAAATAATAAAAAATAGCCGAGATGGCCCAGTGGTTAGAACGCGTGTATCTTAACCGATGACTTCGGGTTCAAACCCAGGCAGGCACCACTCAATTTTCATGTGCTTAATTTGTGCTTATAATTCATCTCGTGCTCGGCGGTGAAGGAAAACATCGTGAGGAAACCTGCATGTGTTTAACTTTAACGAAATTCTGCCACATGTGTATTCCGCCAACCCGCATTGGAGCAGCGTGGTGGAATATGCTCCAAACCTTCTCCTCAAAGGGAGAGGAGGCCTTTAGCCCAACAGTGGGAAAATTTACAGGCTGCTAATGCTAATGCTAATGCTAGTTATTGTGGGTTATCCCTATATATACATATACCATCCCGGACTTTTTTGTATGCCTTTTTAAGATGTACAATACTGTACATTATTTTGATCTATCTTGTAGGGTTATCAGTCAGCGTTTGCAATGTAAGTACAAAAATGTTTTTATTTACGACATCACATTAGAAACCTCTAAAATTATCAGTGTTCCTCTACTTTATTATGCATGTATTATACATGACGGCGCCAGCGTTGGATGAGAGTTAGAGTTGTCTTTGTCTTTGTTCGGTGGTACGGAATCCATTACGATATTGTATCAAAATAAACTCGATGTAGGTATAACCAAAGATTTTATTACAAATTACAATTCACTATAATTAGGTATAGATACTAGATAGTTACACCGACAGATTTGCCTTGGAGGTGTGGCGGCTGATAGGCCATCCATTATACAGTCCGCGTAGTCTCTAACACGACTCTGTCCACGTGACTTCAACAACAAATGACGTCACCGCGTTTACCCGTTACTACTATAATCTTGTCAGCGACATTTAATTGAAACTATTGGCTTTCCACGTAATACATACAAACCCTATCTATTAAAAACCGCATCAAAATCCATTGCGTAGTTTTAAAGATCTGAGCATACATAGGGACAGAGGGAAGCGACTTTGATTTATACGATGTAGTAATAAGGATTATTATTAAATTGTGCAGGTTTAAGTGTTAGAGAGGAATTAGTATTCGTTGTAAATTAATTTTGACTGATGAAAAAGAGTAACTGGTGAGCTTCTTGCCGATTATTTTCTAAAATATTCAAATTAAAACGATTCGAAAATGAATAACGTGTACGTTGCTTTTAGACACTCTTAAAACCTTTCTTCGGATGGAACTTGGTTATATTATACTTGTATATATGTATGTATGTGGTGTCATCATAGGTTTTCATCGGACAATGAAGGTGATTTCACCTTCTAACATACAAATACAACACCCGATTACAGTGAAAAATATAAAGAGTTTGACAAGCAATAGCACGTATAAATATGTTATCGCCGGCGCCTTCGCTCGCAGCTTAGGGATTGGTCATCGGGTTTGAGGAGTAAGGCGTAAAATTAGGAGTTCAACATTGCTTCACAGCTGATATAATCAAATTCGGTTCTGTGGTTTTGCCGTGTAGGAACAACAGAGAGACGGACTAAAACATTTTGTTCATTTATAATATTAGTATAGATCTCTGAATAAGTAGTTTTGATCGAAGATCTCAGAAGTATTACAGTTATGGAGGTACTGTACTTATAGGTCCGAAATATTTCAATTATAATCGTATAATAAATAAATTTTAGATAAGTGTCCTAAACATCTATTGACAAACAAAAAATCAAACGTACAAACATAAAACATAAATGTTTAATATTAAGTTATTAAATATACACACGGTACGTGAAAAGTAATACCTTACCTCAGTTGGTTAGGATCGTTTGACAAAAACAAATGTTAATTAATTATATCATTTATTTTGCACCACATTTAAACTGCAGTAGCGACGATCCAATCGGAGTAAGATGCAACATTAGTGTTGACACCTGGGTAAGCGGCATATCCACAAAGACCTCCCCAAGAGATAACACCAATTGTGATATTTCCTAAATACAACGGACCTCCAGAATCACCGTTGCAGGATCCTCTACCACCAATCTCGGGTAGACCAGCACAGATCATATTTTCAGTAACTTCAGGACTATCGATCAGTACGGCATAGCCCTTACGACAAATCTCTTTACTGACTGTTAAAACAGACACGTCGAGAAGAACACTGGATGGAGGCTGGCCGTTCTATTAAAAGAAAAATAAATATATATTATGGGCCAACGTAGCACGTGGCCATGATCCATGAATTACTATTTACAAAAATTACATTATCAGACGCGATATCGACAAGATTAAACGTCTTATCACTATAGAAACATTTAAATATTTATTAATATTACTACAATCTCTTTTGTAAGAACGAGACCATTAATCCCTACCTAGTAATTATCATTAATTCAATAACAATAGTATTTGTAAGTGTGAATGTTCTCTCACCCCAATTTGCCCCCAACCAGCATACACAACAGGAACATTATCGGGTATTATATATCCTTGAGATAATATTGAAGTACGTTGAATGACAGGACTGTAGATTATTGCACTGATGAGCTTGACCACAGAGATGTCACCGTCGAAACCCCGTAGTCCGTAACTGGGGTGATTGTAAGCGTGTTCAACGTAGATAATCGAGCCACCGGTGTTACGGTGACTGGCACCGGCTCGGATTCGACGTAAGATGGGGCTGAAGGAACTGCGAAAAATACGAATTTAATTATCAAATCAATTATTCAAAAAATACTTATAATTTTTTTAACTTATGTTCTAAATCACATACATCTTAACAGGCTTGCACTCATAATTATTGTTACAACTCTTTAATGTAAATAACTGTATTCCTATAATATATATAAAATTTAAGCTTACAAATTTCACCTTCGCCTTCGCTTTACAAATACTCTATAGGGTTCTTTTAATAACTGAATAAATTATGTCATAATTGGTACTAATACATTTACCTTCCTTCGAAACAATGAGCAGCAGACAGAATATATCTAATGTTGAGGATGGAGCCAGCACACCCTTGGAGCCACATATTATCTAAAGGATTGATGGTATCCACTTGGACAATACTTGGATAATTTTCAACACTTGTGGGCTCGCCGCCAACAATACGAGGGGGAGAGGAAGCCGAATGGACTCCTAAAAGGAAGGTTCAAAATTAGTACCATAGTCTTGCCATTGCTAGCCTCAATACGTTACGTTTATTAACATTAGAATTATTATTGTTTATTGCTTTTAAGAGAAAAATGGGTCAGTATAATTTAAGACACAGAGTACATGAGATTTCAGATGGATGACAATGTTAAATAAAAGTATCTGCCCGTAAACGTCCCACTGGACAAACGCCTCTTAACTCGGGATCCTCTCGCGCTCATTCCTCGATGCTGCTCAAATACAATTGATGATGACTAATCCAATTAAAAAAAAAACTCAAACTTAAACTCATGAAAATTTAGTGGTGAGCGCCGGGTTTAACCCCATTTGGTAATAAATTATGCGCCCTGACCACTGGATTATATTAGATTTTTGTTAAAGTTACTGAAAAACGATGTAGATATCTTGTTTGTATAGTTACAACTTTCGGTATGGAATGTTTAGAACAAAAAAATACCTGCAAACAGCACCAACGCCAGAAACCTGAACATAGTCATGGCCGCTCTGTAAGATACACACAAACACAACGAAAATAACATTGATAGCCATTTAAATATATTATTGTTTTATTACACCCCAATCAAATTGATAATTAATTGATGTCTAAGCTTAGAATATAGTCGTAAAATATTGATAAATAATAATAGTATACATTTATATTCATGGATAATGATGAATCAGAATATTAGACGTTAGTATTTTCCATTGTGCCCAATCTTAATACCACTCTCATACTGATGAAATGGGAATATTATATGAATGTTAATACATAAATTCCAAGAGTAACGGTTTGATGTGCTTTGCGATGCAAAGGAATGACATTAACAACATGCTGCTACTCCAGGTTACAAGTTCTCAAGACCGACGGTATTAACTTTTTTTGCTGTTGCAACACTGTACATTAATGTCAAAAAAGTCCTCTCAATGAATAAAATATATACAAAAAATAATTTTAATTTGTTTTTATTTTATATTTATTTATCAATTTATTAATCCTTTATTATAAAATAATATTATAATTAAAAAATATTTTTATAAATATTGTGTTCGTTCGTCAGCTGACATTACTCATATAACGAAGTCAATTTTCGAAAAGTATCCTCGTTCAACTTGTTGTTTATTCTTTATTTTACTATCTTTTAACATACAATTTTTTTTATTGCCTATGATGACGGCGATGACGACTAAAGGTGTCTAGGATACAGTGTGATTTATTGTTAAAAGAATGGGATCATAATGAACAAGAGTTCTTGCAAATTATTAACAAAAACAATGCATTGCATTGTTGCTATGGTATTTGTAATAAAATACATATAGACATTTTATTGGCAATATCAGGATTATTCGAGATAAGTGGGCGTATATTCAAACGATTTTATATGAACAATCCACAAATTTAGTAAGTTTTTAATTAAACAAATCAATTACACAGATATATTCACAATAGTCATCAATATCGATTCGTTAATAAATCATTTACAAAAACACGCATAAATGACTGAATCTATTACAAAAGAATAAAGATAATGTTGGAAATTAGCGATTCGTCGTAAACGTGGTGCGCGGGAATACTTGAATGTAACTGTCGATCCAAGATGGCCGCCTCGCTTCCATCGACGCGACACTTCACTAGAGCGCCGTTCAACTCCCATTGACACTCTTTTCGAACCAGTATGAATAAACAAGATGGCGCATCTTGCCCCGTCATACATTTAATTGACATTAATAATATTATTAATAATAACTCATGTTTATTAAATTGTGGTAGGTATTTGCCAATATTTTTTTATAAGAGATGGATAGCGAATTTGCCATCATATTTTTGCAAGCGCCAGCTACCTTTTCTCAAACATTTTCGTCGTTTTTTCCTATCCTTTTAGCTTGGGTTTGGATTATACTTGATAAATAAAATTCTTGTCATTTTCAATAGCGGACCTATTAAATATAAGATGTTACAATTGCATAAAAACCTTGATTTCGCTACTGACTCACTGATGATCATGAAACTTCTGCTCCGTTCTGTTCCAATAATTGCGGCTCAAACCCAGGCAAGCGATTTTAATCATGATTAAGGAGAGTTATTTCATGATTTACCAACTCTAAGTGTTCTAGAAATTTCCAAGATTTTGAAGTGTCGCCGTTTTCGATAGATTTGTGAATGTAGCGTGGTTGAGCGTCTCTACATGCTGTATTGCATCGATTCCGAGCTTTTCTATATTTATAGCTATTAGCGTCAGTAGCATGCATCTTAAATTTGTATATAGCGTGTCTTTTTTTCTCAATCAGTTTTTTTAATTCGTCCGACAACCACGGTGCTGGAAGGTGTTGACGTACGAATAAATAGGCCACCTGATGGTAAGTGGTCACCATCGCCCAAAGACATTAGCGCTGTAAGAAATATTAACTATTCCTGACATCGCCAATACGCCACCAACCTTGGAACTAAAGATGTTCTGTCCCTTGCGCCTTAAGTTACATTGACTTACTCACCCTTTAAGGCGGAACATAACAATATTGACTACTGTTGAGTTGAGTGGGTGGTAGCTACCCAGTCAGGGTTGCACAAAGCCCTACTACCAAGTGTATATTATATTAAAGTTATTCCAATATATAAATCTGTTAGTTCTTCAGACTCCAACAACTATTGGCCAATCTTAATACTAACTATCCTAAAAATATTTGAAAAAATATTCTAGGATATAATATTCGAGGGGTCGCTCGACTATCAAAGCAGGTATAAAGCTTATTAAGAATATCTATGAAGCCTTTTAGAAATCACAGGGTCCCTTGGGGTCGTGGTACGAGGGTAAGGATCAATTCTTGGACCAGTGCTATACCTTCTGTACATAAATGACTTGCTTGTTTAGTTCGTTTTTAAAATTAAAAGAAATCAGGTACAATACAACGATGAAAACAACGCCATCTCTGATATAGTACACATTTTTAGCGTCAATAATGTTAGGCTTAGTAATAAAAAAAAAAAACAAAAATTGTAATATTTCGTACAACAATTGTTCAAAATGTAAAAGCTCGATGGTTCCAGTTGAGTAAGCTTAAATCCTTACTTTTGATGCCAAATTGCAATGGGTACCCATATACACGGATTGGCGATAAGACTTAACTCTGCAGCATTTGTGTTAAAAAAAAGATTATTTACCGATGTTACTTTCAAAGTATAATGTCATACAAGAGAAGCTAAGTAAAATTCAAAAACCTTAGCATAATAAAATATTTGAGAAAATAAAACAAAATAAATCCAATTATATTTTATTTTGTACTACTTTTAAACTGCAGTAGCATATATCCAATCAGAGTAAGAAGCTACATTGGTGCTGACTCCTGGGAATGTACCATTTCCACATTCACCTCCCCAAGAGATAACACCAATTGTAATATTTCCAATATACATAGGACCACCAGAGTCACCGCCGCACGCATCTCGTCCACCAATATCGAGTAGACCAGCGCAGATCATGTTCTCGGTGACAGGGGGACTGTCTGGTATAGCAGCGTAACGATCAGTGCACACTTTGTTGTTGACAGTGAAAACAGTAACGTCAAGTAGAACTTCGGATGGTATACCGTCATCCTGTTAAAAAATAAGACCACTGTCTCATAAATAAAATAATATAAAGGCAAGATGAATATTACAACCATTTATCGTTACAGAAAAACCTTTAAGAATGTGTCAATTTATATTTTATATAAGTATATAAATTAAAAAAAAGTAGCATGAAGCCAATGTGGCACTGTAAAAAATAATAAACAATCCGCCATCAATTTACAAAGACTCGCTGATGCTTTTATTTAACATAAGTGATCTTAATGTAACTAATACTGCAATACTTCTAGAATACTTTAGACTAATGGAATCCTTATTTATCGTCCTTGAGGCATAAGCCCTACAGTATAAGCAGTTAGATAACTAACTTATATTGATATTGATCGACTATATACAACTACTATAATTGGGTTATTAATTTGGTTTACGGTATATATTTTTGGTCTACAAGCTGCAAAACTGTCCGGTCTATTTTTATACTTGGAACTCGAAACACTCTTCGAGATGATTATAAAGAAATCGATATACTGACAGTTGCTTCACAATATGTTTCCAACGATATTATGTATTGTCAATAGATTACAGGTCTTTTTTAAAGAAAAGCACCTAATTTAGCAAATTTTACACCTAATTTTGAGCCTAATTGAATGAAGATTATTTTGATTTTAATATGCTTAAGAATATAGTAATGAGTAGTAATACAAAACATTGTTATAGATGTTCACTTACCGTAGTTCTGCCCCAACCAGCGTGCACGACAGGAAAATTATCAGGTATTAAAGAACCCTGAGATACAATCGTTGTACGTTGAACAACAGGCGTGTAAGTGAGAGCACTTCGAAGCTTGACCACTGTGATGTCACCGTCGTATACCCGTAATCCGTAACTGGGGTGATTGTAGGCATCTTCAACGTAGACGATCACACCACCGGCGTTGCGGTAAGTGGAACCGGCCCGGATGCGGCGTAAATTTGGGTTGTAGAAACTGCGGAGTTTATATTTTTAATTCAATATCGATATTTCTTCACATCGATAATACATTAATACGTGAAGACATGGGTTGTCCAACTTTGGGGTCCGTTTTACATTATATTTTCAACAAATAAAGGTCCAAGTTTACCGTAAAAAAATATTGTTTCATAGGACAAATTATACTGTTAGTGTAATTAAGGATATTTAAAAAAAATTAAGATTTATTCTAAAGAATAAATTTTTCTATTTTTTTTTAAATTCAATAATAAATATGTATGAAATATAAAAAAATAACCTTATAATTATTTTTATGTTATAAAACAAATATACATTTACCCTCCGGCGAAGCAATGAGCAGCAGAAAGGATATATCTAGAGGTAAGGATGGAGCCAGCACAAGATTGGGACCAGATATCAGTAAAAAGGTTTATGTAATCGACCTGCACCATACTTGGATACTTCTCAATTTCGGTGGGCTTACCACCCACAATACGAGTGGGCGGCGAAGCCGAATGTGCTCCTGGAAGTGAGATATCTAAATTAATGTCGATACTAAATTTTATAAAAAATATTATTTTATTGGAACTATTATAATACAAAATATTTATAAAAAAGGAACGTATGGTAAAAGATAAATGGTACACTTGATGGTGGCCGCCAAACTTGGGTCAGAGATGCAATTACGAGCCTAAAGGAGTTCTTTAGGTAATCGCACTGAATCACCCTTCCAACCGATAAGGTGATTGATGACTATGTCGTAATTATTCAGTCTGGCAGTGAAATTAAAAAAAATTTAGACTGAAAAGTGTTACCTGCAAATAGCGTCAAAACCAGAAACCAGAACGCAGCCATTGCCACTTCGGAAGTTAAAATCGAACGAAACGTGGAAAATAATCTAAAACATTTAAATACGTTATTACTTTATTACACCCAAATAAACTTTATAATAAATTAAATTCTAATTTAAGATTAAAATAATAAAATATTGATAAATAATTTATTGTTATTGTCTTTGTAATGACTTTACAAATACTTAAAGAGAATATTCCCGATGTTATTGTGGTACCTGTACGACGTTATCAAAAGTCGATTCGTTGTTTGAATTGTCACAGATGTAACAAAAAACGCGATGTCAAATTCAATATGGTGACTATTCCAAATGTCTCCAGGGGGAATATTATTTTTTTTGCCTTTTTAAGTATATCGTCCGATACACGGGTGATATACAATCGCATAGGATACCAGCCAACTACGAAGATAATTTAAAAAATATTTTTTCATAATATAATAAAAAATTTCGACCGTAAAACTCAATAACTGAAGGGACCCGAGATAGCCCAATGGTTAGAACGCGTGCATCTTAACCTATTATTGCGGGTTCAAACCCAAGCAAGTTTCGATGAATTTTCATGTTAATTTGTGTTTATAACTCATCTCGTATTCAGCGGTGAAGGAAAACATCGTGAGGAAACCTGTATATGTCTAGTTTCAACGAAATTCTGCCACATGTGTATCCAAGAACTCGCTTTGGAATATGCTCCAACCTTCTCCTGAAAGTGAGAGGAGGCTTTAGCCCAGCAGTGAGAATTTTACAGACTGTTAATGTTTTAATATTATATAGGCCCAACCTGGGGTTTGAAACCAGAATCTCTAGATCTGTGGCCTCATAGTCACTAGACCAATATGGCAGTTGTTAGGAGTTATTTTGTATTCTTCCCTTTTTTATATATTATATGTTGATCTTTAAGACTCAGTTACATGTATTACTAATATATTTATATGTACCCAATTAAGTTATTACTATTATTTACTCTCTTGATTTTGTATTAGTTATCTCGTTTGCATATCATTACATAGTATAAAACAAAGTCGCTTGCCGCTGTCTGTCACTGTGTATGCTTAGATCTTTAATATTACACGACGGATTTTGATGCGGTTTTTTTAATAGATAGATTGATTCAAGAGGATGGTTTATATGTATAATACATGCACATAGTAGAAAAACAATGATAATTTTAGAGGTTTCTAAGTGATGTCGTAAATAAACACATTTTTTGCGCTTACATTGCAAATGTTGGATCAATCCTACGAGATAAATTAAAATAATGTAATACAGTGTTGTACATTGTCCTTATAAAGGTCTTCAAAAAAGTCCACGGTGACATATGTCTATCTCTTAGCGATAACCCACAATAACCATTTTTTTATCCTTTACTTTATACGAGAAAAAATGAGTTATTTTCGAAGCGATTTTAAGCAATACAGCATTAATACCTTATCTAATTAAGTACCTTAAATACATTGTGCATTTAATATAGATCAATATGGCTCTTTACAGCATGTAATTTAAATGAATATTTTTGAAGATATTACAGATTTAAAACGCAGGAGCATAGCGGATTGTATTGTCTAATGACTGAAAAACTGTGAACGTTGTAAGACATTCTGTAGTATATTTAGTATTAGCATTGCACCCGTGCGAAGCCGAGGCGGCTCGTTAGTTTCTAATATAGCCAGGATTCCGCGCCAACAGTGGTAACGCTTAAGACCATGTACTAAAATATATAGTCTTTTAGTTTAATCAACGCCTTTTTAGTAGGCACTCTATCTCTGTGTGTGTACATCGTGTGCGTAATTGTGCGATGTGTTTGTAACACACATTCTACAATATTTATGTTTGTGATTTGCTTTGACGGCTTAATTTTTATCACAGATATATAGGTCAGATCAAATAAACTCTTTTATTATACATATATGAAAGCATTCCACTTATTGATTGACAAAATTGAACACTACACTACCACCGGTTCAGAAAATAAAAAACCTGAGAAGAACTGGCGAAAAAACTCAGTGAGTCTAATTTTTTTTTTTTGTCAAATATTCAATAACAAAAGAAATAGCCAAGAGACGAGCGTTTCATTCCCAAGGTGTGCTATCAACCACGAAGCCACTAATTGTATAATAACCTTTCGCACACAAGCGTTCTTCATCTTTTTTTTTTTAGTTTAGCAACAGATGCATTTTAACCGCTTTCTGGGATCCTGGAACATTGCCCGACAAAAGAGATACAGTCGAGTAACAGTAGTAACAAGTTTGTTGTCAGTATTAAATTTTCTCATAAAATAATTAATATTTTTCCGTACATACATTACATTGCAAATATATATATTGAGAGCAACAGTTATTTATATATTTAAAAAATACTAATTAAGTCACATAGACCCAACAGCTGATTGTAAAGTCAGTGCTTATACTGAACTTTTATAATATCTAAAACCAATATGAAGCCCTAATTTACTATCATGTTAATTATAAACATCGTTTACCGATAAGACAAGTAAGATTATTTCTGGATAGATTATTTCGTGTAATATGATAAAATAATTATAACAGTTATGATGTATAAGGACCTTTACTGACCCTGAAATATCAGGCTTCTCTAACTTGAGCAGTATTTTACTGGATAGAAAGTGATAGACCTTTTATCCACTGAAGATCAGTATACGTTGAAAATCAGGCGTCACAACCGATGACATTATAAGAATCTCTTTTAAGAATTTTATAATAAGAAATAATTTCTAAAATATCTAAATAATATTCATGTAATAAATAGCTCGTTCCTTTTAAAGAGAACGTTCGACCTTTTTAATCACGGCACTCCGCTCTTCGTCGTTACCATGCGACTTAGCATCCTACAACTCGGAGTTTTAATAAGTAATGTTTTTGGTATAGGTAGATAGACAATGTACCACCTTATGGTAAGCAGTCACCATCGCCAATGTGCCTCCAACTTTGGGAACCAATATGTTAGGTCCCTTGTGCCTGTAGTTACTAGTAAGTACTACCCTTCGGCGGTTGCAAAACATTTTTATAAATATACTAGGTGTTCATCGAATATTAGTACAGGTGGAGTAGGAATTTTATTTGTTTTGTTAAATAATAATATTTCTAAACCAATCCAATCTAAACCATCCAGACCTATACAAATACGTAACGTACTTGATCATTTGAGAGCAATCTTGACCTCCTAACTTGAGAAAGCTGCTGAAAACTTGAAGACAGAAATACCTTATTTTTGAACCTAGCATCTCACACTTTGCATCCTTATACTGTAGCCACTTGACAACCAAGGAATTTAATTATATAATGAACGGATATGCTATGACAAATAAATCTAGATAAGAGTAATATGATAATTTATGAACGTAAGATTACTCGCGTTTGTTACGATAACACCCGAAACGGTAGTTTTGTAGTGAGTGATACATAGTAGGTATTAAATGTTACACAAATCAATCATCGCTTGCCGAACCGCTTTGATGGAAAGAAATTTTCAAAGACATGTTCAGATCTGTCGAATGAGAGCTATTCTGGAAGAACAAAGTTAAGCATCGCTGATCACGATTCTGAAAAAATTAAAAGCACAAAAATTAAAATAGCTTATCACTTGATTTGTTTTAATTGCATGCGAAATGAATTACAATAAAATAGTAAAAAGACTGTAGTGGGTTATTCAATACGGTTGGTAAAGTGTTATGTTTTCAATTGAATTGAGCAACCAACAAATGTCACCCTGTGCGAGCATTATTAAAATACGAATTTCCGAACACCAAGTGATTTTTAAACGACCTCCATGGTCGAGTAGTGTGTACACCGGCTATCATGGGCACGCCACTCCGAGGTCCCGGCTTCGATTCCCGGCCGAGTCGATGTAGAAAAAGTTAATTAGTTTTCTATGTTGTCTTGGGTCTGGGTGTTGATGGTACCGTCGTTACTTCTGATTTTCCATAACACAAGTGCTTGAGTTACTTACATTGGGATCAGAGTAATGTATGTGATGATGTCCAATATTTATTTATTTCTAACTGAGAGTAAATTTATATATTTTTACGGTTTTTATATAAATGTCGATAGCACATGTTCTACTGCGCGATAGTTATTCATACGAATACTGATTCACGGTGCGCGAATAGATGCGCGTACGCACCGCGCGGCCATTTTTAGTGTCAAAGATATGTGTTGCAAATAGAATGGATTTAATTAGCTCTCGTATAATACGTTTAAAGTTCAAACTTGTTGCTTTCGAAACAAAAATGAGTAGTAGGATATTTGTTTAAGCTCACTATTATTGCATTAATACCATTTATATAAAAAAAAAATATTCGTTTTTTTTATGAAACAACTGGTTACGGGTTGTATAGCTGTTTTTTTTTTTAATTTATTTAAATTAAAACTGTCAAAAATACAGGACATTTGAGTAATTACTATTTTAAGAATCAGTTATAACAAGATCTAGAAGAATTTGCGAAAAATTTTCAACCGATTTTTTTTTATATAATTATATACTTATATATATACATGTATTGTTAACAACAGTATGTATCAATTTTAAAACGTTTTTCCAGTTAATGTGTTGTAGTTGCGTGTGTTTTATCATCTATAAAGTAGTTGATACTAACCTCTAAAAACATATAGGTATGTATGTATATCGTCGGCTCCAATGTGTTACTGTTCTGTTATCATTTGGTATCCTTTGTCGGTCTTCGAAGGTCTTCTCATCGTGCTTCGAAGAGTAATAATATAATTGTAATCCCAATAGTATTATACAAGTTTCATCGTTTTTAGGGTTCCGTACCCAAAGGGTAAAACGGGACCTTATTACTAAGACTTCGCTGTTCGTCCGTCTGTCTGTCCTTCTGTCACCAGCCGTCATAGAAGTGATTTTCTCACGAAAAGTGATAGACAGTTGAGATTTTCACAGATGATGTATTTATGTTGCCGCTATAACAAATAATATTAAAAATCAGAATAAAAAATATATTAAGGAGGCTCCAATGTAACTAACGCTCTATAGCTCGTTTTTATAGATAATGGTACGGAACCCTTCGTGCGCAAGTCCGACAATCACTTGACCGGTTATTCTATAATAAAAGGTATATAAAGGTACGTAAACATACCACGAAAACAAGTATACAAAGAATCATTTGTTACAAATCCGGGACCTCTTGGACCTTGGGAAAATTGGAGATAGCTTACTTTATGTATAGGCAGGGCCGAATTATACATTTTAAATGTGTATGTAAGGAATTGTTAATATTTCCTACAGCGCCAATGTCTATAGGTGGTGGTGACCACTTACCATCAGGCAGCCCTATTACATAAATGAAATATATTTCGATTGAAAAAAAACTTCAAATTAAATACTGTCTGTGATACTGTCTGGTAATAAAACATGCTCACTTAAATAAAAAAATATACAAATTAAAAATAAAATACACCAAAGGCACGAACAACATGTCTGTAGAGATACAAACATAACAAAACAATCATAAAATTGTTGAAGGTTATTTAATAGGCATTATTTTGTTGTTAAGGTAAAGAGGCCCTAAGAAAAACATTGCCTTCAGGTTTCGACATGGTTAGGCCCTGGATGTAATATTTATAATTTCAATAAAAATAATGATGAAAGCGATTTAGAAAATTAGAGAATAAACGTAAGAAGTCACCTCGTATCTCACTCGGGAAATAATTCTTATAAATTACGTAAAATGAATTAATTAACGATATTTTGTAACCTTTAAATGTTATAATTAATAATCTCACTTTACATATCATTTCTAAAATTTTGCAAGCAATCCTTATCGATTAATTTCGATTGTTAAAAGGCTTAAGTTAATATATGCATGTTATGCGTCATTGACCATTTTCGGTTGCAGCGTTCAGCATAGAGCGTAATGGCGCGTCGGCGCCGCCATCTTGGAGCTAATTGCGCGCGCATTTCACGTCACTCGTCAATCCGTTTATTTTTATTCGTAATAAGCCAGGTGTAATGTGTTAATTACATCACGCCGCATGCCGCGGTATGTGATCTCCAATCTAAGATCAAATGTTCAGTTGAACTTATGACTGGGGATTTAATCGTATAAAAAGGAAAAATAAATGACGCTGTCATTCAAAATATCGAAATTAACGGTTAATCAATAATGCTGCGAGCATCCTGGGCATCATTCCACGCGGTCAAGATTTATAAAGTCATCATCCTCCTGCCGTTATCCCAATTTTACTTGGGGTCGGCGTAGCATGTCTTCTTCCATACTTCTCTGTCAGACGTCATCTCACAAGTAACATTCTTTCTTACCATATCGTCTTTAACAAAATCCATCCATCGTTTCTTGGGTCGAGCCCTACCTCTATGCATCCACATCCACCAAGATTTGTAAAGTAACTATGTAAATTCATATTTGTATATATTTAAGGACTTAATGTTAATAAAATATATATAATAAGAAGAAAATGATAAAACACAGACTATGTTAAAAACTGGTGAAACATACAATAACCTCCAAATTTTGAGGCTGATTTTCAGTGACCGTACACTGGTATAATCAATATAAACTTTTTTTTTACATACATTAGCAGCCCGTAAATGTCCCACTGCTGGGATAAAGGCCTCCTCTCCCTTTGAGGAGAAGGTTTGGAGCATATTCCACCACGCTGCTCCAATGCGGGTTGGCGGAATACACATGTGGCAGAATTTCGTTGAAATTAGACACATGCAGGTTTCCTCACGATGTTTTCCTTCACCGCCGAGCACGAGATGAATTATAAACACAAATTAAGCACATGAAAATTCAGTGGTGCCTGCCTGGGTTTGAACCCGAAATCATCAGTTAAGATCCAAACCTCCAATACAGCGAAATATAAAATGACAATATCTTGTGTAACTACTGGCTCAATCACCATTAAAAGAGCAATAAGATGTACTTATTACTGTTTGGAAGTAGATTAGATATAACCTACAACCGGTGAGTTAGATACCAGGGTGTCAATTCTAGTAACAATTCACTTCAATCACTTTATCGAAATAGAATCGATACGTTATCTTTTTTCAGCTGTTTCCCTATTCTACTCTAAGCGATCCAGTTGCGGTTCGGTCGACGTTCGATCGGAATATTATTGGCATCGCATAATAACGAATTAATAAATAACGTTTGAATGGTTGATAACAAAAAGTTATGACGGGATCGAACTACTTATTCGTAGATGGTAGATAATATTTTATATGTATAAAGCAATACACACCACGTGGACATCAATCATTCACACACACACACATACACACACATACATGAACTTTGTAATAATAATAATTATCAATTTCAGTTTGTTTTGTTTGTTTCTTTATTCTTTAGTTTATTATATAACACACAATGTTATGGAAGAGTGGGTATTATGCTCACTAGAGAACCAAACTTAAATATGTTATGTATACTGTGGTAAAGATTATTTTTTATAAAAAAATAATCTATATAAATAAGTAGAATTGCCCCTCAATTTTTTTTTGGAAGAAATAGCCGAAACTGGATCGGTTTAAAATCGGAAACGCGACATAGCCGATAAATGTTAGTAGAATTACCCCCAGTTCAGTTTGTGTAAGATAAATACTTATTTCTATGAAATGTTTACTTAGAGAATTTTTTATCGTTTTTTTTTTTGATAACATTATTATCTGTAATTTTATGTAATATGATCTCATGGGTTCAGTGCTCGATAAGTTAATACATAACCATACATTAGAACTTTAATTCAACATTTTAAATGTGTAGCTATTAAATAATGAAGATAAAAAATTAATGGTGTTTAGTGTGGCAAAACATCGGTGATCTAAGAAATGTTTCTTAGAGCGCCATTGTCTATGAGCGGTGATGACTTACCGTCCAGTCCATTAGCTCAGCCGCCTTCCTTAAACGATAATAATCTCACTTACTACATATACCATAACTTTACTTTTTTTTTATTACAACAGGGGACAAAGATGTGTCGCCAGTATGAGATGGAAGGATTTCGAGAGTAATGTAAGGGTGACTGCAACGCTTGGCAGTAAACAGTCAGGGCGGAGAATTAAAAAAACATTGGTCAACGTATTATCTTATATATAATACGTCTCTCTTAATATATTTTAGTAACAGCCTTTGCTAAGACATATTTTCCTTTTGAGGAAAAAATCTGGTGCATACTCCACCACACTGCTCTGCTCTGCACTGCACTGCGGATTGGTGTTGTTCTCATATATTTCTATCCAAACTATTTATACAATACTTATAGAGGTGTATTTTTCTAATGCCCAAATTAAAAAAAAATTACTAAATCAATATACATTAAACTTATACCAGATTATGCAACGCGTTTCGGAGAAGGTTTTGATATTATTATATATTATATATTTTATATTATTATATTATCATACAAGTATCTGTGCTTCGCTTTTTCACAGGCTTCGATGAATACTATTGACGTGGAAAGCGTAAATTTAATGTTTATAATAAATCTATAAAAAACCTTTGATTAAAACATTATAATCACAACGGTACATTGACACGAACATGTGATTTCGTATCACGAAGCATAACTATCGAAATAAATTACGCCCGGCGACCGGTATGCTCCGCGCTGTCATCGTTGACTTCATGAAAAGGGATCGTTACAAACAGACACATTATTCATAGTAGGGCTGCCTCTATAACCGAAATATTATTCAAAGATGACATTCCTTATCTATCTAACGAATCAGATCTGCTTCAGAGGTAATAAAACGATAAGTTTCAGGTCATGTCGGAGTTCATTAACGTCAAAATAAACCCCAATCAAATTTGAATACATTTTACAGTAAATATGCATTAAATTAAGTATGTTTAACCAATATAAAGAAAGTAACAGTAGAAAACATTGATATTTTGCATTTAATTCTGAGCGCTAAAATGTTATGTTCCTCGAGCCTGTAGTTACACTGGCTCTCTCGTTCTTCAAACTGGAACACACTGGAACAATGCTAAGTATTATTGTTCGGCGGTAGAATATCTGCTAAGTGCCCACCGAGATGGACTCGGACAAAACCCTACCGCTTGAGTTAGATATTCAAACTACTATATTGATCGTTTATAATTTTGCTTCGAAGAAAATCTATACTTCCATCACGACGACCTAGGCGTTTTGATCTCACAGGAGAGTCCGTATTCTGATTCCTTAAGTAATCTCCCAACATCTGGCTTGAATCTCTGATCTATGATTGAGACTGTATATATATTGTGGTAACCCGGTGACGTTGTCTAGATCTGAAGAGCCAAGAATATAAACACTATATAAAATAATATTAAATATTAGCAAAGTATATCGAACGAAAACAATATTGCTTTTAAATATTTTAAGGCATTCAATTATATTTTGATATAATAATTATTATTTTTTTTAGTTTCATAATGTTATGATTTTTAAGTGTTTCTAAATTTTTTCTTAAAGGCTGGTAACGAATCTCTAAGCTCCCCTTGGTGTTGCAGATCTCTCTGAGTGTGTGGTAGTCACTTTCCATCAGGTGCGCCTTATGCTCGTTTACAACCTATTCCATAAAAACATCAATGTATGTTCCGAAGGATTAATTTCCAAAGATTAATTTTGCTCCATCTAGTATCTACCGACAGTTATAAATAACTCAGACTTCTAAATTAGGCTATAACCTATAACATAAAAGCAACGCTCTGCCCAAACTAATCATCATCAACGTCATCATGATCAGCGTGTATTATTCCACTGTTGGACAAAGACCTAGGGACCTAAGGGGCACCACTGAGCCCGATCTTCGGCCCTTCTCATCCATGTGCCACCACCTTCCGTACATCATCGCTCCACCGTGCCGCAGGGCCGCTTGCCGATTCGTATCACATCTGTAGAAGAACTGATAGCCGTTGGGACAAGAAGGTTCTAGAGAGGAGACCAAATTAATATAAGTTATGTATAAGTGATTGCGATCATAAAATTTATTCAATAAGGGTTATTACGTCGTATGGGTTAAACACCGACTTATCACTGATTTTAACATTTTTTTAGCATTAGCATTAGCAGCCCGTAAATGTCTGGGATAAAGGCCTCCTCTCCCTTTGAGGAGAAGGTTTGGAGCATATTCCACCACGCTGCTCCAATGCGGGTTGGCGGAATAAACATGTGGCAGAATTTCGTTGAAATTAGACACATGCAGGTTTCCTCACGATGTTTTCCTTCACCGCCGAGCACGAGATGAATTATATGTTTATAATTAAGCACATGAAAATTCAGTGATGCCTGCCTGGGTTTGAACCCGAAATCATCGGTGATTTTAACGCTAAACATCAATCATAGTTGATTGCACCTTGAGGTTTATAAGGGATTACTGATATTTCTTACGTCGCATATATTTATGAGTGGAGTTGATGACTTGAGTCTACATTAATTAAAAAACAAACTTTCCCTTTTACAAAGAAGTGTACTTGTTAGTCTTAAGCATTGATAAGTATATCGTTTGTTTGATAAAATAAGGTATGTCAAACAAATCGAAGTCATTATCTAATTTATTTCCTGCTTAATTACTAAAAATAAAACATAACGTATTTGTTTTTTTTTTTGTTCAAGATTATAGATATAGAGATTATGTATTTAATAGACAGAAGTTTGAAAACAATCCTACCGTTATCAGAGATATATTCACGTGTGTGTCACCTTATTCAGGTAGTATACAGAATTAAATTAAATATACTAAACTCAGATGGTACTCTTTCGGTAGTAAAATTACGTAATGTGTATGTGAATTATACCAATTTAATTTTATACCTTTCTCGTTTAAAAATCTATAAAGAACTACCAACTAGCACGTAATTTTATCATCTATAATTCTATTTAATAAAGTTAATGGTACCTGTAATATTTTTAGGATACCATACGTACGATCTCTTCAGAACAGACAGGTGACATTTACCTTGTTTTAGATGGAATATTTCAAAATAAGTTGTGGTATCATAAACAATTAATTAAGATACGAAAATTATTTACAAAAAAAAAGGAAAAACCTAGTCAAGTTTATTCTCACCCTAACACAGCGAATGAAATAAATCCGCTCATGTTTAGTTCGCGTGAAAATGTATTTGATCTCAGTAAGAATAAAGTATATGTGCTCTAGGTGTTTCAATGTATTCGTGTGTGCTACCTCAGCCGATTGTATAGGTATGCAGTAGAAGTATACACACACACTTACATATTTATGTTAGTAAGGATTGTCAATGTCAATGAATGATACTATTAAACCTTAAGCCTTAGTCTTAAAAAAATCCTAAAAATGTTACAAGTATATTACATAGGTACTTCTTGTTTTTAATGCGAAATTTAATTACCGTAAATCTCTTTAGTAGGAACATAGGGTGGGCAGGCATGTCAGGTGTTAATAGAAGTATCAAAAGTATGAAATGAGCTAGCCCTGATTTCCACAGGTAGGTTAAGGTATGCGTAGCGCCATCTATTCTGGGGCGCATTAATCAGTGGAATGGACGATTTATTAAGATCTGACGACGGCTTGGAGTATGCGTCGATGTGGATCGCTGTTGCACGACATCATGGAATTTGACGAGCTATTTTCAATTGGAGAATATCTACATCATCATTTCATGAACTTTCATAACAATAAATAAATCAGTTTGGCTAGTTGATATATATATATATACGGTGTAAGAATTTTTGACAGGATTTCTCCCTTTTTGTTAAAACATATAAAACCTCTTTTGTTGTATATTTCTTGCTGAAAAAAGTTTTATCAATGTTTAAGCAAGAACTCTTACAACTACAGTGATATTGAATAGTAAAAGTGCACATATTTTTATATAGTATTTGATACCTCCATAAAAAATAATTTTCATACCAATGATATGACTTGGATCTTGAACACCTTTATAAAAAGAATAATCATTCCGGCAACGCACCTACGAGCCCCCGGTGTTGCAGATGTCCACGGGCGGTGGTAGTCACTCGTGGTGAGCCTCCTGACCGCTTGGCGCCCTATATTAAATAAAAAAGTAGGTATCTCATATAAACCTACATGTGTTTATGAAAAAAAAATTAAATGATATAATATGGAATTAAATTAATTATAGCCCTCCCCTTCCTTCTTGAACTATTTTTTTTATTTATAATTAGACTTATATCCAGTTAGTTATAATCTGTGTAGCAACTGTAATTCTGTTAGACGCACATAACAAGACAGGGCAGGGTAAAAGTATTTTGAAGAGGGAAAAAAAAGGAAAGAGGTCCCAGGTTATCTTTATGTAAAATTTCGAACGATCGGTTCAGTGACTTAGTCTAAATAAAGTAACGACCAGACAACCGGAGTTACTTTCGCAATTATTTTTTATATAAATAATAAATAGATTTTTATACGCGTTACATTTTTATTTACTTTTTGTTTTAAAGCAAAGCCTGACTTCTTAACATTTCTTCATAATTTTTCCGGAATTTCTAAATAATCATTTTAATTGTACATAAACAAGTCTGAGGGATAAAAACTCCTCGTTTTAAGCCAGACAAAGTAGTAGGTCATTGTATAAAGAATAAGTTCTAGGAAATATTACGTTTGCTAGTCTCCTACTATCAGGGTCTGTACTAAGAAATGGATATACTTAATACAGCGGGCACCTGCGTCTGTGCCGTTTGATAAAAAGCGTAAGACGGCGCCGCGTGTCATATAATTACTGACATGTAAGCTCGTTTCGAAAAGTGTTAAAAATAATAAAAGCAAAAATTATTTTAATAGCAGATAAATAATTCATTTGGAATCCAATCCTTATTGACATCACTTTTTCGTATGATTTTATTGTTATATATGTCTAAATTAATGTTGTTGAATAAAACAACATTATTATCTTAACAGTTAATTGTAAACGACTTTAGGTTCTTTCAACAAAAAACGGTGAGTAGAAATGGGCTACCTGATGGTAAGTGATCCTCTCTGCTCATAGACATTGGCGCTGTCAGAAATATTAACCAAAGATTACATGATCATTGCGCCACCATGCGAACTAAGATAGTATGTCCCTTGTGACTAATCTATATATATCAAACCGAAATACCACTTACTGATTAATCACGAAGTCTCAGAAACTATAACATCTACAAACTTGAAAATTGGCATGTAGGTTCCTTATAGGGTGTAGACATCCACTAAGAACGGATTTTACGAAACTTTGTGATAATTTGTGCTGCGACTTGCGTTAGACAGTCACAAGTGACATAACATTTAAGCTAAACAGGTTGACAGCACATGGACAACGCATGGGATTAATATATCTTAGCACTATTGTCTATGGTTGAGACAACTTACCATCAAGTGGCCCGTCTGTTCGTCCACCGACCTACATTATAAAAAAAAAACAATTTGTTTTATATAATTCATTTTTATTTTTCAGTTACATTTTCTCCGCGACGATACCGCCGCGTGCGCAGCGGCGCGCCAACTGCATTACTGTTTAATTGTTATCGGCTCTCACTCCGCGGCGCCGAGACGCCGACCTGGGCCATATTTCTGTTATAAATCACTTATTAAATTAATATCCGCATTAAATCTATATAAATTCTTCCCTGTCCTGATATTTATAGCAGGATCGTTTTTGAATTCAGTCGAAACTAATACTACCAAAGGTTAATGAGCTGGCAAGCATTGCATTTTATTACGATAGGATTCAAAATTCAAATCAATATGAATTAACTTAATCCAGACAATAATTCTATATCGCTGTAGATTTTTTGATTTTTATTTAATGTAGGTTGAGTCTTTGTTAAAAAATAAAATATATAAATAATATTATCAATGGAACCTTAGTTGATGTATTATCATTGTATATTACTATATTATAAATTATTATAAATGTCATGTTATTGTTTGTTCCCATATGAAAAGTAATAACAACAGAAATAGATATTACTTCATTTTTTATATTTTAAGTTCCTGTCTGTCATGGCTGATAATAAAATATTGTATAATTAGGATTTATTTATATAGGATACAATTAATTGTTCAGAGTTCAGATTCTGACAAAAATAACCTGCACGAAACTCAACAGTTAATCTTTTTCATTAAATAATAAAATCTTTGTTCCTATAATAAGATAACACAGTTATTTTTATTTGGCTTATTTAAAAAATTTAAAGCTCATGTCTTAGATGTCCGTAAATCCGCAACAGCGCGATTTTTAAGGCATTTTCTGCCTCGCACAACCACTTTGTGGAACCAGCTTTCGCCGGCGGTTTTTCCGAACCGATACGACTAGGGAACCTTCAAGAAAAGAGCGTACTCTTTCCTGAAAGGCCGGCAACGCACCTGCAAGCCCCCCGGTGTTGCAGATGTCCATGGGCGGTGCTAGTCACTTTCCATCAGGTGAGCCTCCTGCTCGTTTGCCACCTTTGACATAAAAAAAAAGACATTGGAATATGGCATATTATTCAATACAAGATTATATTAATGATAAAAACAGCGACGACTTAGTATTTGTTGAGTTCCCGGCAGGATATATTTTAATTTAATTATTGATATAAAAAAGGTGGGAAAGAGTTTCTTGCCGGATCTTCTCGGTAGAATCTACTTTCCGAACCTAACCTTGTTACATTATAATTCAAAAGGGCTTTTATCAACCTACTTGATATAAAGAATATTTTTATTTTGAATTAAATAATCTTAAGTTTAATATACTTTATTCATTAATATTTTAAAGTGTTCGTTAAATTTATTTATGTGTGATTTATATACAATATTAGTGAATGATATAGAATCTTTTCTTATCAGCTCTGTATACAATTTAAAAACTCTGTGGCAATAATCTACATTATACTCTACATATACATATATGTTAAAGTTTAAATGATAAATGATCCTGTCTAATTACAGACCAATTGGACGGTACCATTTACTTTCCACGACTTAAAGAATAATGAGTCATGGTCATATTATACGGTGGCATACGGTGGTCAACTTAAAATGACCTCGTAGATATAAATTTTCAATTACTAATTATTTACTTCAGATATCAAAGTCGAAATAACAAACATTGTTGAGCATGACTGTCAAACCTCAGACCAGACATGCGAATGAAACTCAGAGGGGTTATAAAAGTTTTGTATACTAAAAGGTACTTATATTCACCAAAACAAGATTTACTTTACCAAAATATTTGCTTATCTAACATTGACAGATCAGAACATTAGGCCATGTAAAATTAGTGGTCAAGTGTAACGGACGGAATTTACAACCAGACAGAATTACCAGTCATTAAAAAAAAACTGAATACAGTAATCTATATTAAAATTTTAAATGCGAAAGTAGCTATCTGTCTGTATGTTACGCATTCAAGGCCAAACCGCTAACCTAGCACCTGACGTCCAACCTCTAAAACTTGAACCAACTGCGGGGTACAGCTTGTCTTTAATATTTTCTTGTACCTTACTATCACGCGTATGACAGTTATTATTTAACTGTCAAAATGAAGATGTTGAGATTTAGTTGAGACCAAATACTCAGGCAAACAATATCTTTTTTATTTGTCCAAACCCTATTCCCAGTTCAGCCATGGTCAGGTCTCCATGTACGTCTACGAGAGAACTCTGTTCTGGCTTGTCTGTTTACTCAGATTCTCTTTTTGGGCCTCTTTTTGGATATTTGTTAGTCAGAAAACCAATATATGTGAAAGTAATGATGATGTCCTCCTGAGCGATTACGACCACCACGGGCAGTCTCGATACCAACCAACCAAAGACAAATCCGATGCGATTGGTAAGAGTGCAAGTGCAGAACCAATGGATTTACGTGCTTTCGAAGGCACGGTAGTGTACAAATTTCAAACAACCAGAGTCAAGGCATGCTGAGGATTTTTCATCAGAACAACCCAATATTTTTTCAGCCAGGCCTGCGGTGTACAGCCTCATATCTAGTCAATGGACTAAATAGGCAGTCGTCATGTATGAAGCAGAAAGTGTAAATGCTGATATGTTACTGTAAAAGCTCGAACTACGATAAATCTTAAGATTTTCTAGTAAAACCTAAGATTTACCGATTATGAATGATAAATGTCCATAAAACTTTGGGATTCGAACTATTATCATCATTCACTTGGTAGATCTTAGGATTTACTTGTTAGGTTAGGTTGGAATGGTAAAAGTCCGAAAATCCTTTATAATAAATACATACATTTACCAACTCATGTCGGTAAATCTTAGGTTTAATAGGTAGGTTTTACAGTAACATATACAATTCATAAATAACATAGCGATTAATCAGAATGAAATTAATTAGTAAAATAATAATATGTATCCATTCGCCATGAATAATTAAAAGGTTTCACATGTTAGCTATATATGTATATGTGAAATCGTTACACTGAGCTGAGGTCGTGAACTTTGCCAATTGGCTGCACCCGGCGATGTCCGCATTCTTCTGTTCCGCAACATTAGTGTCTAGACGTGCCTAGGTTACTGAGAAATCACCTAGTATTTTATTAGATATTATATATTGAAAAATAATATATAGATATTAGAACATGTGGATTTTAAACGTCGATAACAGGTTCGAACCTACTATGAATTTTCATACACATAATTTGGGCTTATAAAATAATCTAGTGCTCGGCTGTGAAGGAAAAAATAATTGAAAATCTTATTTATGTGACCCGCATTATATGTCGATTGAAATTTGCCACATGTTTACCCACAAACCTCATTGGAAAAAAACTCAAAACCTTCTCAAAAGGAAAGCAGACGTTAGCTGAGGACATTAAAAGATTACTATGATATTATTATTTTTTTATAAATATGAAAATGAATACAATCAAGATTTTCTATACCGCTCAATCAATTATACAAATATTGAAAGCCATTAGTATACTTTGTAAATGTGTTCTGCGTGATAGTAAGACAAAGACCGATACATGAACAGTTTCTACCACGAAACAACAAAACTAGTCATACCTATTATTGCACGATAAATCATAAATAAACTCATGGCAGTTTCGGAACAATAAATATATCATAATTTACTATAATTCTTTTATAAATATTAAACTTCGTATATTTGCGACGATGATTTAATTTACTTTATAAAAAACATCGTTATCTCAAAAGCATATTAACTTCACGTAGCCACAAAACAAACGCCTTGATCATGAAACTACGTCAGCGTGTGTAAACAAAGCCTTATAACATAATACCCACTTCTTATCGCTGATACTCTTGTGTAGAATTTGCCTAATTTGTTACATAAGAGTAATAATTAATTTAACTATTCAACCCAGTTGCTAGTATACTTGTAACTTAAACCAAGATTGTGGGTTCAAACCGGGCATGCCAATTTTTATATACTTAATTTGTGTTTATAATTTTTCTCGGGCTACTTCACTACAGGAAAACATCGAGAGGAAACCGGTAATGTTGTATACACCAATGACAATGAAGCAGGGTTATGGTATATGCTTCAAGCTTTCTCCTCAAGAAAAAACAAGGCCTTAGACCTGCGGTAAATGGGTACATAGGTCAATCACATGTAGTCACTTTTTTAATTGAACCTAAGGAAAAATATGTATCTAATAATATAATCTAGTATGGTTTGATTTAAACAAATATATAATACTTAATTTTTTATTTAAAAATACCCTGGTCGAAATCATAATTTATCACAAATACTCTAATTTTTGATTATCTAGAAATTATATAACAAAAATCTTTGTGCAAAAAGAAACTCTTAACTAAATATAGAATCTCAAATAAGATCATATTAAAATAGTAAAAAAAATGCATATAATAATTTAACCTACTTAAATAATATACAAGTCTTACATAACATATCACTTAGTAACCGAAGTAACATCAGATACATTGCTAGGGAAGAAAACGGGCGATTCTATGGAATATTGGGTGTACGATTTATCCATCGCTTTCAACAAATTCTGCAACAAATTACTTTGTTCCATCAACAATATATTCAGATGTTTCATCTCTTGATCTATCTTCTTTAAATTAAACGTCGTCTGGTCGATTTTCTCTTGCATACCACGAATTTCAATATTAAAGTTCTGATCGTTCGATTGCCCCTCGTTCTTGAACTTTGACGCGTATCTATTTTTATATAGCATTTCTTTAACCGATCTTCCTGATTTCAATTTGTTTATTTGAGCCATTTCGTACGCAGCCATCATAATATCTGTCGGTAACCTTTTCTCATTCGGATTCAAAGGCTTAACGCTCAATATAACTTTACCAGCCTCCGGCGACACAAGTGCCGTTCTGTACACGTACTTGTGTAAACATTTTGGAAGCCACGCGCTAAACATGCCCATTTCGACGAACAAAATCAACTTCGTTTGTCGAACGAGTTTGGATAATCCTGCAGTTTTTCGCAATCCTTGAATATCGTGGACCGCTATACCGACTAATAAATTCATTAATATAATTGTTACAAACATAAGGAAAAGAATGAAGATAATTTGGCATGAAAGTTCAGATATCAGTGGCGGGTCTTCCAGCATTGGATCGTTTATTAAAATATTCAAATTAAGCTCACCGACCATCATGGATAATGTGCTGATGAAACCCATTAAGGGATTCGAAAACATTTCTTCGTTCGGAAATACGACACAGAAACAAATTGTAAAACCAAGTAAAAGGCAAATGTATGCCAGTAATAATTTAAGAAATTCCGTCAACACTTTTTGATACATGGCCACGTAATCGCCAAACATTGGCAATTGGCCCATCATTAACATCAAATTTGTCCAAGCTCCCAGTACTGCGTAGCCACCAACATGATTTTGCCATCCGTATTCTTTTTGAATATTGTACAGTGAAAATACAGAAAGTAGAACGAACCATTCCATTAGGTTTTCAAAACTTGTAAAATATTGATACAAACTTGAATAGCCAGTAATACCTGTTAGTTTACGAACGATTTCAAATGCTGTTATCGCTATTAATACCCATCTTTCAAATTCAATAGGATTTTCTTCTAGAATATCACCAAGTAGTGATTGGTGTTGACATAGTTCGTTTGGTACACCATATTTCATAGAATTTTTACCTTTACATGTTTTAACAACAGCTGTTAGCACGTAGATAGATAAGAACGATACAAACAAGAAGCAGAAGATTAGCCTGGCCAAATAAAATTTTCTTATCTTACGCCATTTCATAAAAAGGAATGCTGAACATAAAGGATGTTGTAAAATGTCTTTTTGACCTTCATCTATCAAACTGTTTAAATATGTTATTTCACGAGGGTAAGAGTATTTTAGTAACTTACCAAAGTCAAACTCGATTTGCACCTCCTCATTACCTTCAGTTGAGCGACTCAATGAAATTCCATTATCCAAATTGTGTCTTAAAATGGTCATAGATTTCGGAGTCTTTCTGACTATTACACTTAAGGCTGTATGACCTTTTTTAGATTTAGATGTAACATCTGCTCCTAAAAAAATTAACGTTTCAACACATTGTGCCAGGCCATCCATAGCAGCAAGATGCAGCGGAGAGTAGCCATACTCATCTTTTTTATTTACTTGTGCTCCCCAGCTTACAAGCATGTCAATTATTTCACAAGCACGCTCAGTATTACATATAGCCGCGTGTAGAGGCGTTCTCTTATCGTGATCTTCAGCATTGGCATCCGCATTTCCATCGCGCAAAAGAACTTCGACACATTCTAAGCTCGAACATCTGGCGGCAAGATGAAGTGCAGTAAAACCTCTGTAATTCCTTATGTTGGCTTGAGCGCCTTCTGAAAGTAATAGTTCCACACATTCTGCGTAACCTCTTGACGCCGCCAAATGTAATGCAGTGCATTCTTTATCTCTTTGTTTTGTCAATCCCTTAACACTTAATTTAGTTTCTTTCAATAAAAATGCGAGACATCTTTGAGCACCTAGCTCTGCAGCTAAATGTAACGCATTGAGACCGCCTGAAGTGCTGTATCCTGGATCAACACCTTTTTCGATAAACAATTCCATACATTCTAGAGCGTCATTTCTCACTGCACAGTGAACGAGGTTATCTTCACATCCAGCTCGTTGTACCACTCCATGTAAAGAAGCTCCATGAGCAATAAGAACTTCAGCTACCTCCAGAGAATTCCCAAAGGCAGCACAATGAAGCGGAGCAAAGTATTTTGGAGCATAATCGATATCAGCTCCAATCGATAATAAGTACGCAACCGATCTGCTTGCACCACTAAAGGCGGCTATATGAAGCGCTGTTAATCCAACTGGTTCGGAATAATGTATGTCTGCGCCTGAATCTATGATCGCTGGTAACAATTCATCACGAGTAAGCAAAGCTGCCCATAACAGAGTCAAGTTAACAACAACTTCTGGAGCGGAGCAAATATGTTCTTCAATATTATCTGCGGTAATTAAGCCACATTCAACGTCATCAAAAAATCTGCCAGCACCTAATGTTAATGCTTTTTCACATAAAGATTTCCTTATCATATCTTCAGTGAGCCTAGCTTCTGGATCTGGCGCCATAATATCGAAGCTATGGTACATATTCGAGCCATCTTCAGCTGGAGGTGAGGGTCCGACGAATAAATATTCCTTAGCTTTTCCAGGCTCTGAGGCAGCTTCGAGTAAATCGATGTTACGAACATGTTTGAAGGAGCCTTTGAGAGGGTATTCTTCTGGTTCCCGAGATCGTGTACTAATGCTCCTCGTAATTCGGGATCTGTTCGTTGATGGTGTCGGAGTCTGAAGAGGTGCAGGCCACCCCATCTCGCGATAACCAAAGTTGTCCATAGTCGGACAACGACTGAAGGCGGTTCTACTTATATCTTATCTCATCTCACGAGACAAGCGAGATCTTGTTTGTCATTGTGATTTATTACGCTATTTTTAATGCGCGTTAATTAATACAGCTACAATTTTTGGCTAAGATAAAACAATTTTGCAATACTTACGTGTTATGTTTATTTTTTATCTCATTCAATTCTATTGAGACGAAAAACAAAAACATATGAAATATTTTTCTAGTAAATTAGATACAATTTCATATATCATACAAATCCTTTAAGATTACTCCTGTCAATAAAGTAGTTAAAAAAAAAAAAATAATTCACGGCCATTCATACTTCAAGGTATTAAAGTATTATGAACGGATTATTATCAGTTATTTCTTGATATTAAATAACATACACAGTTACTTAATGGGTTTTTGATAAAATAAGATATTCAATGAATAGATATATTTTTATCTATGTCCATATTATTGTTGTTTTGTTCCCGTAACTCGATTATGAATTTCCATGAAACAATTCGTGGATAAATATTGTTGTCACAACAATACGGTCATGATGATGAATGATATAATAAAAAAATAAGTATCGCTGCTTGACTAAGACCTCCTCTTCTTTGAGGAGAACGTTTAGAGTTTATTCCACAATGTCCTTGGACTATTGGTTGGTTAAACATGTGGCACATTTTCATTCAATACATATTGGTTTCTTCATCTTTACTACCAAGCACCAGATGAATTATTAACAATAATAAAACGCATGAAAATTCAAAGGTTCTTGGCGGGTTTTGAACGTCTTATTTAGAAAATTCACTTTATCTTACTTACCCATCTCGGCTTTAATTCATTGAATTATTTTATTATGTATTGTATTATTATTATTAAAAGCGATATTGTAAACACATTGTATCCAATATTGAAAGATAATATAAGCCTCCAGTTCTTGAAACGTTAATCAAAGTTGGAGTAAATTGTCTTTATAATCTGAATGGTTATTGGTCCGTGGCGAATGACGTGATATGCAACCAATGAGCCTTAAGAAGAAAGTCAAGTTAGTTTATATGCAGTTGATCAGCATTTCAGAGGTATTTGTTACAGAAATTTCATTGGAAGTTTTAAGCAACCTAATGTGGTTTTGTCAAATTTAAATATAAATAAGTATATAAATTCTGCCACATGTGTATTCCGCCAACCCGCATTGGAGCAGCGTGGTGGAATATGCTCCAAGCCTTCTCCTCAAAGAGAGAAGAGGCCTTTATCCCAGCAGTGGGACATTTACGGGCTGCTAATGCTAAAAATATATTTCATATGTATATATTCATGAGCATAAGGATATATTTTATGATATAGCGGACGGGAATATGGGCTATCTGATGGTCAATAGTTACCGTCGGCGGTACATTGACAATGTAAGAAATATTAGCCAGGCCTCAAAACACCAATGCGCCACCAACCTTGAGAACTAAGATGTGCCTGTAGAAACACTGGCTCATTCACTCCTCAAATCGGAACACAGCAATACTGTATTGCTGTTTGGCGGTATAATTTCTGATGATTGTGCTTTACTCAGGGCGTGCACAAAATCCTACCACCAATTTTAAATGTTTCCAAACAAAACTTTACAATCTTATTGCGTATATTTTTTCAACTTTATTTTAAAAGAAGGTTCATAATTAAAAGAAGCTGACAAGAATCATCATATAAATATGCTTAATTAGCTTAAGTCCCACAGCTGGGCAAAAGCATATCTCCTTAAGGAGAAGGCGTGAAGTTTATTTTGCCACGCTTCTCCGATTTGGATTGGTCAATTGCAGGATGCTTTGAGTTTATTTAATCAGACAAAATTAAATAGTTTAGAATCCTCATAGTATTCTCTATTGTATACATACTTTCATATTCACGTGTATTTTATAATTATCATTAATTTAATTTAATTCTTAGAACATTAATAACCTTCAGTACTCAAGAACGATATCATGTGTTCATAACTTAATATAACAATACACATGTAACGACATACAGCTTCAGACGAGCATTGCTGACGCAGCGTTTCTTCGTTTACATTACTAGCTGTCCGACTTAACTCGGTACTGGAAATACACAATTAGCAAACCCATTCCCCCTCCATTTCCCCCCTCAAAGTTAATATTAATCGTTTCTAAATCAGATACTTATAATCGACTATGTGTAACAACATAACAACATTAACAGTCTGTAAATTTTCCACTGCTGGGCTAAGGCCTCCTTTCCCTTTGAGGAGAAGGTTTTAAGGGTGCATGTTTTCCCGCGATGTTATCCTTTACCGCAGATCACGAGATGAATTATAAACACAAATTAAGTACATGAAAATTTAGTGGTGCTTGCGTGTTTGAACCCGCAATCATCGGTTAAGAAGCACGTTCGTGTTCATGTTCTCCTCAAAGGGACAGGATACCTTGGCCCAGCAGTGGGAAATGTAGAATATATGTAAAATATATGAAAAGTGGGCTGTATGTATGTATGAATGTGAACATTTCAGCAAAATCTGTAAATGTAAACTAAAACCTACGTATCAATACTAATATTATAAATACGTAAGTAAGTCTGTTACGCTTTCACGGCCAAGCCACGGAACCAAATTTATTGAAATTTTTGTATGAAGCAAGATTTAATCCCAAGGAAGGACATAGGTTTTTAATACTTAACTCTTGACAACGAACCCCTAAAACGAGAGCGAAGACGCAGACGATAGTAAGATAAAAAGCGATTCTAACGCGTACAGTGTGAAGATGCCTTTTGAAACTTTACCGCTTTGACAGTGTGTCAACCCACATACAATGACAGTGTAAATATAAATATTAGCAGTTCTACGATCCCTTTGTAACTCTTGTCAGCTTATTTGCTCTGTTATATCAAATATGCCAGACTACTAGTCAGGGCCTTGACCCCGGGGAGGAAGAGGGGACATTAAACTATAATTTATGCAGCAGCGGACAAATATTGGTGCAAATATTTGTATCTCAGTACATTCGACTGTTTGAGTGTTTGACTTTGACTTTGATATACCACCATTCACGGATTAATCACGAAATCTCAGTAACCTTAACATCTACAATCTTGAAATTTGGCAGGTTAGTTCCTTATAGGGTGTAGACATCCGCTAAGAACGGATTTTACGAAACTCCACCCCTAAGGAGGTAAAACGGAGATTGGAAGTTTTTGTCTTACAAATTCGGGTGGGTAAAGCCGCAGGTTTGGCTAGTGAATAATAAAATATATATAACTTCAATTTGTGTATCAACTATTAATTCCTACATGTAAGTAATTGGACCCAGGCGAATATATAATGAATACGAAATGTGTTAAGAATCTTCAAGCATTTTCTTTCCAATGATTATTATAATTATTATTATTATATTTCACCTCATTAATGCAGTCAATATTACGCACCAATAATCTCGGGACATGATGAGAGAAATTTACACCCAACGATAATTACACTCATATTATAAAAGGAAAATATGTAAATCATAAATAAATAAAAATTACGTTCATATCTTCTACTTAATCTCGTTATATTAATATACTCTTTCCTCTGTAAATATATTTTTGATTTAGAAAACCATTATTCAACAACAGTGTAGCTAAAACAAAATGGCGTTTTGAAGGAAGACTTTCTCTATCGTAAAGACGGTTACGATTACGTAATATAAACTATACACAAATAAATGTTATTAAAATGTCTTGATGTGACGTTTAGAAATAATTATCGTAAAAATGTAATAACATAATTTGTATTACATCATTTTTTTTATTGATGTTCTCAAGCAAAATGACCTGGAAATATGCTTTGAGAAACTGTACATAATATTAACATGATACATTCAAAAATGTCAAACTTTAAAATCAGATTCAATTAACATATATAATCTTATTCGCCAATCATCATACTTAGTATATAATCTTATTCGCCAATATCTACAAACGTGTTCGTTTACTTTAAGCCTTTTTACAATAAACAAAATTAAAAAAAAACTAAATCAAGAATTATTTTTAAATATAAATTATGCATGTAATCGTGTCTTGCCCGTATCGGACGCTGTGAACAATATTCCCTACTTTCTCCCGACTGAGCGATGTGGATTAATTAATAAAATAACAGTTGGTGCTCTGCCAGGCCCCAGGGTTCGACGATCAAACGAAATATCCATTTAGCGTCAATGTTGCGGAAAACTAACCACATTACGTGGCCAATTAACGTTCCTAATTTAAACAGGCTTTTTGTATTCAAGTAAACAGTTATTTGTATCGAATTTATTTATATCTCATTTGAATATATTTAGCGGTAGGACTTTGCAAGCGTCTGGCTAGGTACAGCCAAGTCGTTAGCTATTCTGCCGACGAGATGTAAGCTATACTAATATTATAAACAAGAAGAAGAGATTACGAGCAGTAATCTGTATAATATTATTTAAGCGTCAATAGCGCAATGGTTTACAGGCGATGTAAAAAGTTGCAGGATTGATCCTGAACCCTTGGGCTATTGTCCTCCCCACTCCTAATACAAGTGATAAGCTTGAAAGAGGGGTAAATAGGAATATTAGTAATTCCTTAATTCATTTGGGGCATAACTAGTATTCTTTATAAATAAAAAAAAAAAATGCGAAATTTATTCTATCTGTCTGTCTGTATGCCGGCCCGTCTGTCAGTTGTTCTTTCACGTCAAACAGAATTTGATTAAATTTGGTATGAACTCTTGTACTTTTTTTCCTAACATCCGTAAAACGCGAGCGCAGCCGCGGGCGACAAGTAGTACCTTATACTCAGATTAGAGTGAAGTAACAAACGCGAATACAAAACCAAGCGTCAAAAGTGCTGTCACTGTATTTTTTTTTTAAATTACTGACGTATAGAGGCGTCGTTTTTCACTACCGGGAGTTTGTTTTTGATTTTGTTGCTTCGATATAATCTCCTGCGTGCTCCATGTGTATCCTCGTGTGCCTATTGTTATATCATCTAAGATTTTATCATATACTTCACCCCTGTCAGCCTTTGGGTGGTGACGTCTGAAACAATTATATCGATTATAAAAAAAAAAGTTTGTTTGTATGTGTACAATTTCGTATATATTCTGAGATTAAGGACGGAGCTTCGTAATTTAAAATGAAGTATGTTTACGTTCATGTCTTCTTTGTCATACAAAAAAAAATTGATATGTTTCAATAACACATTAATAAAAGAATAATAAAATATTGTTAATTAAACTCATAATGAAACGATGAAAAATATAAGATGACTAGTTGTTGAACGTAATTTCGCTCGCATTTTATTAAATTACGTCAGCTGTTAGGCACAAAAAAGTAGTCTATATCATTCCTTGAAGCTCAAGCTTCCGTCATAACAAATTTCATCAAATTCAATTTGGTTTGGCCCTAAAAGAGCAACAGACAATCAGACCGACAGACTTACTTTCGCCTTTACAATATTAGTATAGGTAACTAAATATGACTTAATATTATTTAGGGCGGATTTTAAAACATGTTTGTCTAAACCGAGAGAGAGCCGAGATGGCACAGTGGTTAGAACGGTTCAAACCCAGGCAGGCACCACTGAATTTTCATGTGCTTAATTTGTGTTTATAATTCATCTCGTGATCGTGAAAACATCGTGAGGAAACCTCCATGTGTCTAATTTCAACGAAATTCTGACATGTATTCCACCAACCCACATTGGAGCAGCGGGGTGGAATATGCTTCAAACCTTCACCTCAAAGGGAGAGGAGGCCAATTATAAAATTCAAAAGAATCGTTAAAGAGCGTTTGTGTGCTAAAGGATATTACAACAATAATCACTTTTTAGTTGACGGCACACCTTGGAAATGAAATGATCGCCTCCAGGCTGTTTCAAATAACTAAAATATAATTATTATTGTACATGCAAAATGGAAAAAAAAAAAAATCCCGATGAGTTTCTTTCGCCGGTTCTTCTCAGGTCCCAGATTTTAAATTCCGAACTGTTGGTAGATTTTCAATTAGGTAATTTTTCAATAAGCAAGTGTAAATACTTCTATTGAAAAAAATATTGAAAAAAGATTTTTGACTTTGACTTTGACTATGACTTTGACGTTTTGACTTTGACTGTGACTTGCCCAGCAGTGGGAAATTTGCTGTAATTAATGTAATGTAAAAATGTTGTACAATTACAGCACGCTCTTTCGCCGCGCTTTAATCGAGTAAAAGGACTACGAGCCCTATGACCCAGTAGCTCGAATATAAGATTACAGTTCAACTTTCACCTTTAATGTCTAAGGATCGTACACACCGGCGTTAACAAGCGAAGCGAAATCTTTTGCGACATGGAATTATCTTTAAGGCTATTGGCACACTGGTTCGGGTAAACGATTTTAGACCTGGTTAGACGGGTGCAAAATACCCGCGCGTGGTGTCTCGACGATAATTGTCGTTTGAGACCATCGGTAAAGGGCGATAATAGATCTTTTAAATATCGTTTTTGAGGGGGAAGAGATCACCAGAATATTTATGCTTAAGACAGAATTGCAGGCAAACAAAGAAAAAGTAAGCAGATCGCGAAAGGGTTTCAAGAGTTGATAGAATTTACTGCATTAAGATAAATGAAATTGGCCACAATCACTTCTTGACTCCAGCATTTTAAGTTCTGCAAATTTTCAAGTTCCTATCGAACGCAGGACAGACCGAATAATCGACTGTACATGTGCATTTATTTTAGTTAAATTGCTTACATAGTGCTTAGAACACATCTCTGTAATTAACCGATTGAAAGTTAGTTTTTTAATCTACACCCGTACATACCCGTTACATTGCGTACAAGTGTGTTCTGAGCCTAACATTTATCAGTATCTGAACTTTCTTATACAAACGTCTCATCTCATCACGTGGCCATGCTCCACGCCATGATCATTATTCGCCACGACAAAGCCGGGTTAATCCTATCGACGTTATATCGGTGACAATCTGACAGCTCTGCCCGAGCGAAACATCGAACCGACGACCGTGGTTTGATGAACTCTTATAATAGAAATTTGCATCTATACGTTTTGAAACTTATATTTATATTCATAAGTTCATTGTTAACGAGATTAAGTTTAAACTAAATACAGAGACGAAATCGTATGAAACCCAGTAGTTTCTTTAGTTTCTCTCGTTTTATTAAATATCTCATCATTAGATCACGTCGATCTGTCATTTCATGTATGAAAGGAAAACAAACAATAAACATGTTTTCATTTATACTTAAAACTAATAACTATAATAAATAGTCGATAAAACAAATGTAATATTATTATGTGTACAATTAACGATGCCGATACTTGGTGGGCTTTGTGATCGTCTGGGTTGATAACACCCATTCGTCATATACACCCTATTTACTAGAGTTGGTGGCGATTTGGTGATATATGGAATGGTTAGTGTTTCTTAAGTTACAAATGTGTATGGGCGGGCCAGTCGTGACCACTTAAATTCCATGTAAAGTCCCAAAAATGAATGGCATGACAGCCTCTGAATCAGAGTTGGAATATGATCCTTAACATCTCAGCCGCTGGTACACAGGTAACAGCTAAGCGGCAGTCAATTGTTGCGCCACATTGTAATAAAAACCATTATTACTGAAAAAATAACTTTACTTGTTTCGAATAATTTATTAAAATGATGAATTTTGATTTCGACTTTGACCCACATACATGTGAAAACAAACAAAACATGAAATGTACGTTCATATCGTATGGAACACTGAATCCATAAGGTAAATATTTATTAAATTGAAATCAAACATCCGAAGTAAAACCGTCTTGGAACAAAGGACAAACAAAGCAACACTCGAAGTTAATAAATCAACGTCTTTTATAAACGCCGTTACTCTTTGATGTTTAAAGTTTCGCCGTATTCGAATTTTAAAATGTTAAAATGGGAATTCCTGAAATTGAACACTTTTTAGAACGATAACGAACTTACTTTTCTTGCATGAGCGTTGTCTCCGTCATTTTTGACAGTGTTGATTGATTAATGACAGATGGGTTGAATCATTTCCGTGACCATATCAATCAAATTGATTTTTCTAATTAAATTGAACATTTCAATAATTGGAACGGATTTAAGAATCAATTTATATTTATTTATTTATATATTATCATGCTGCATCTATCTATTTTGCTCTTGGTTAATAATTTGTAACTTACCAAATTACAAATTATGTTTTATCGGAATTGCTCACAATTTGTTTTAAATATGATCCTGGCACTGCAAAAAAAGTAAAATTTTTTACACGTCCAATTTAAGATCTAACCTGTTTATGTTATTACTATGGCTCACTTACTCAGATTGAAATTTGTTTCATACAAAATTATTGTAAAATATAGTCACAACAATATTTTATATAAATTTTATTTCTTTATATTAATAATCGGGACAAAATATTCTTTAAAGATGTATCGTAAAAATCCAAATTATTTATAATAATTACAAAATTTGACCATCGTTTGCTTAGTTTAGACATTTATCTTCTCATTTTATTGCTTGTGCTTAATGTGTAGCATGAGGAAATTATTGGACAAAAAAATCTTTGACCTTACTATTAATATTGACGTTAAAAAAGTTGCAGTTCGGCTGCAAATTTAATTACTTTTATAAATAAACGCTGGCAATACTTATGAAGTCAATCAAATTTACATTCGACTCATTATAATGAATTGAAACGTTATTTATTCAGCATCCGACGTTACGAGATATATAGCCGCTAAGTGATGTCTCGTTCGTCATCCGATGGGACGTTTATAATCTAGTAATTTCTATCATTTCCTGTCCAGCCGCAAGAAATCTTTATCCTTAATCTTACTTATATTGATTATAATGTTTTCGTGTTCCCGTGACTAATAAATCATTGCTTGAAATTGCTTGAAAAATCGTTTTATTTCAGTGTTAAGGCTAAACCTGTGTAATTACACGGGCGCAACTATTTAGCTCATAGGGTTGGCAGAATAGTAAAAATTATACGTTCATTTGAAAGCAGCATTCGTTTAAATATTTAAATTTTGAACGCCCCGGATTGCGTCAATAAGAGATGTTGTTTTTTTTTCGTCAATATGACTTTTTCAGCCTATCTAGCAATTTAAAATTAAGAGTGGTTACACCCTTGTTCCCATACCAGTATGTAGAGCCATTGGTTCTGTTCCTGTTCTCTTTTCGGTTTTTCGCTTTTCCTTCCCAACAGGCTACGAAAGTGAGGCAGTTATGGCAGCAGTCTGGAAGGGTAACAACAATTTTACACCACTACGTTGACGTAAAAAAAAATTTCATGATACAAGCATACTATCAAAGAGGCGAATGTTCATATATAAATGCTACGTACTAAATACAATACTACAAATAATAAGAGTGTATTAAAGTAACAAAATGTACTGTTTTGAATATTATATTTAGTATATTTTCCAACCGAAACAAATGGCCTATTTGCTCGCCTGCCTGATTTTTATTGGAAATCGCTAGGTGTACTAGCAAACGGACCACCTGATTGTCCACCATTGTTTAAAAACATTGACCATGTTAGAATTATTAATCTTTCCTTCTATCGACAATGCGCCACCAACCCTGAGAACTATTATTTTTGGTCCTTCGCATCTTACTCGTTCTCCTAAAATAAAAAATGTTAGATCCAAATATTATGTGTAGCACGATAATATATTCTAAGCTAATTGTATCTATTTAAGCTCTATAAATAGCATACTGTTTAAACTAAATACAAGTCATCCAGATAATCTGATACTAACCCACAATTAAAGACACTTCAGCGAGACGTATCACGAGCTACAATCTCATATCAGAATCTTCGATACACGATATGATATCGTTTGATCCTGATCAGTTCATTAATGTAATTACGGTTTCTAAATTAACTCCGAAGAACCGTTAGATGCTGAATGTTGTTGGATCCTGTCTGAGGTGTTATGTAATTGGTTACTGTATTATGCATAAAAAATATACAAAAATGTCAATTAGAACTACTTAAACGCCTAGAGACAACAAACATTTCTTAGCTATTCTAATTCTAATGTACAATACCAGAAAGTGTTAAGAAGTTCTTGAACAGTTGTTTTCCAATACACCCAAATAATTTGGCAGATAAATAAAAGGTTTAATTATACAATAAGGAAATCAGATATGTTCTTAGTTACATGGCTTTATAATATATTACAAGTAATTACACAAATAACATATATTCTAAATTCAAAGTAATTTTTTTTTATTCAATAGAAGCATTACACTTATTTATTGATTGTCAAGAAAACAATTCAACTTAAGTTCGGAAAGAAACACCTTAGACCTCTCGCTACAATGTATGAAATTCAGTCTATGAAACCCTCATACAAATGTTTCAGAAGACCCATTTGAGATACTCCTCTTTACCTCTACACTCCATAAGTCAACCATAAAAGCATATCTGTATCTTTGCGCAAAACTTTTATTAGTCTTTTAATATTGGACATAGTGTGCACGTATCCCCATGACGTTCTAACGTGTTTTAACAAAAATTTAGTGGTGTTTGTCAGAGTTCAAGCACTAACTCATCTGGGTCCTAAGAAACTATAAATACTAAAATTCCATGTAAATCTATTTTATTCTTTCTCGTTTAGAAAAAAAAACGAAAATACCTATTTATTACTAGTAATACTATTTAGTCAGAATGCGATTAACATTTGCAATTAAAATGTAAATTATGACAATTCAAATGCAACTAAATAAATCGTTAATGAAAGTGTCGATGTCACGAACATTGAAATGTCATTCTGTTCGTCACTTACAAGCAATTAGAATAAAGATAAATGTCCTGAGAGAAAACTGCATAATTTAATTTTGTCTCAGTTTCATCAGTGATTTAGGAAAATTACAGACGGTAGACACTTATTTAATAAGATCACTTCAGCAATATTTGTTGATTTATTTAACCCCTCCCCCCCTTGATGACAAGTGGTCCATAGATAATGGAAACTTTAAAAAATAATAATCACTATAATAGGTGGTCTACGCAATATCATAGCCTTCGAAGTAGCTAGCAATAATTGGTGGTAAGGCAATGTACAAACCAGTCTAGGTACGTACTAATACATCACATATTGTAATGTCAAAGATCAATATTCAATATCGTTCTATTCCCGTTTAAAGGGACATAAGGGGACATTTTAGTTAATAAGATTGGTGGTGCATTAGCGATGTAAAGAATGGTTAATATTTCTTTCAGTGCCTTACCATCAAATGGTCCTTTTGCTAATCCAACTAACTCTTTTATATAAACAAGCTGAAATCGGTCCAGGGAACGTTCGACTTTGTAACTATTATATATATTTAAGCCTTGACTTCTAAACCCCTTAAAATATGAATGAGTATTGTGAAGCTTCACTTAAATATATTTTTTTATTTATTTTATGTGATAGATATTTCTTAATTTATAGTTTTATAACTTATATAATAATAACATCTGTCACATAACAAGGTCAACAACTCCTGAACTGATTTTACGAAATATATTAATTATGCTTACTCATTTGTTTATTAATTTTGGGTAATTTTCCGAGGTTAATGAACCAGCCGAAAATCAATCATGTGTGTCGTCTCTGTTACACTAAGCTCTCTCCTTTTGCCACTTAACATTAAACGTGAAATTTAAATTATTTCTTAACCTCTGTAGTGTATATATTTAAAAATAAAGACCATATTTCAAAATGATTTAAACTGATACAAAGATTAAATCATTTTTAATCTCTATCGTTTCAGATCGTATATACTATATAAAAGTATAACGTCCCAATATATAATTATAATCACACTATTAAATTAAATTGAACAAGGAATAAATACCATAGACCGAAATATGCGATTTCGTCTCGTCTGCGGTGAACCTTTAGATCTAAACTAACAAACAAAGTAGGGCGCTCCAGTGTTCATTAAAGCACTACGTCGCACGCAGTGGTATTAGTCACTTTTATCAATATTAATGCTATCGACTGTCTGTCCGTCGCTTGAAATAACTCAGTTGAGAACGCCGATCAACATTATTTGTATGAGATCATCCGCTACTTTCGTTATTATTTCAAAATATTTATTATCCGAATAGCAATGACCTTTTTACGAGATCATATATTTAACTTGCAATGTTTGTGGGTTAGTTTTGCTTAAATTCTTGTAAGCTGAATTAAAACCTCTTCCACTCATTTTATTCTTTCATTTTTTTAAATTATTATTATCTTAGTTAAAATCTTATACGTTGGTTACAATTGCGTTCAATTCCGATTAGATTTGCCAGGACTTTAAACCGGACACACCAGTAGGTGTCTAAGGTAAAAATATTTGGTTTAAGAGTGTCCGGGACGTTTCATTTGGAATTAAGAATGTCCGGGGCATACTTTTTTTAACCATTTAACAGAGATATCAAAGTTAATTTTACTTAGAAATTTAATTGTAAAACTATTTATATGTCCCCACTCATCATATATTCTACCGCCAAATAACAGTTCTCTGTATTGTTGTGTTCCGGTTAGAAGAGTGAGTGAGCCAGTGTAATCACAGGCACAAGGGACATAACATCTTGGTTCCCAGGGTTGGTGGCGCATAGGTGGTGTGGGCAATGGTTGATGTTTCTTACAACGCCTTTGTCTATGGGCAGTGGTGACCACTTACCATCAGGTAAGGCCATATGTCCGCCGACCAATGACATAAAAATTGATTACTGGATGTCTATATTTCTTTCACGGCGCATCCAGTGAAACAAATTTGTTGAATTTTGTTATGAAGCAAGCTTAAACTCCGAGGAAGGACACTAATATTAGACAGACAGGGTTCTTCCGCATTTACAATATAAGTAGAGAAGTCGCCTTAATTTTAAGCGGTATTTTGACTTATAAAAAAAAATGTTTTATTCTATGATTGTCAAAATAAAAATAGAATATATCTTAAGCAGTTTTGGATCGTTTTATAAGATAGATTATAAATACAGCTATACCCTGTACAAGATAGCTGAACTTTTTGACATGTGTAAATTTTTCTGATCGACATAACTTTGCAATGACGAACATATTATTTTCTTAATTTAATGATTTTAAAAATTGTAAAAATATTGAAAAATACGTATAATACAAAAGTCTCTAAAGATTCGAGTGTTGGCCGAAAATTTTAATACTTTTTATTGCTTCAAAGTAAAATTTAAATAGAAACACTGAAATGACGCTTGTACACTTTTACATCGGTCGGACGCTAGGGACACCAATAACAGACGGTAACTGTTACAAATATCGATAACAAAAAATCATTATTAAAGATCATTGTTAAGTTATTGTTACGAACTTGGTTCCTTTTGGTTGGGGTTTTTTTTGGCTAGTGGTTGGGATCTCTTTAGCTGATATAAATCTTTTTAGAAAAATAAGTTATTTTTTTTTAAATTCTAATTTGAATTACGCATTCCATCATTCCATCGACTGTTATATATGTTATATTTTCTGTTTCGCATCACTAGTCCGTCTGTCAAAAAGATCAAGCTAACTTGAACAGGGTATAACACGGGTTCTAAATATAGAATTTTTATAGAAACATCCACAGCAAACTCAGTATAGTTATGTTTGCTAATTTTTTGATTAATATTTTATTTTAACTCCTAACAAAAAAGCGCATGTTTCCTACACTGACAATAGCACACATAGAAACAGCTACTTTCGAGCAGCTACTATACAAGACATGTTTCAATAAAAAAATGAAAAGGAGACTTATACAATATTGTCATTATTCCGTTATACAAGTTATTTGAGTACAAAACTCAAATCCATTGTTTAAACAGTCTTTACTTCCAAAAACGACTTCAATGAGACGAATATCCGCATGTTTAAATCCATAGTTCTTAATACGAAACGTTTTTAAATTCTTATTGAAAAAGGAACAATTGATTGTAAATCGGTTTCCAATCAAGGACCGACATTCCGCAGTTCCGTGCGGGTTTAAACTTCAATACTTAAAGGTAACGGCGTTTCCACACTGTTAGTGTTGCCATTTTTATATTTATTGTCTTGGCTTGATGTCAACTAGTTTTAATTAAAGCATCAATCGTATATATCTATAAATTGACCTGTTTGATTCAAGCTTGAAATGTTTATTTAAATTGTAAGAGGTGAATGATATGCAAAGTATCGTTTGGATAGTAAAAATCAACACTAATATTTTTTTAAATTGTCTGTTAGTGTTTAATATTTAAACCATCAATAATTAGTTCTAAATACAATATTATAAAAATGATAAACATTATGTAAACAACGAATTGAATTGATTTGATAAATACATGCATGTAGGCTTAAGGTGTTAAACAAAAAGTGATTGGCGCGCGCGCAACATTATATTGAAGCAACAAAAGCGTATAAAAAATCAAAAGCCGTGCAGGCGGACTGGCAAATGAGATACCTGATGGTATCTGATCACCACTTCCACCATTGGTAACAAATTTCTCATCATCATTCCTTGTATCACTTTAGGATCACGGCCTTGCACAACCTTATACCAAGTAAAAAATAAATGACGTCTATTTAAGCTGCGTATTAGATATTATTTTCTTACTTTGCCGTAATATTCCAATATAAACTGCACAATAGTATAGTATCTAAACGAAACTCAATTTTAAATTTTGTTCAACTTAGCCAATGCATGGTCCTGTAGTTTAGTTATTAACAAATTTTATAACTATGGAATAAAGTGTGTCTCTTGGTGAACAAGATATAATCATATTGTATAGATCTTATTTCAAGCGTTAAAATCTCATAAATTATTACGATCTACTATTATTACTAATATACGACTATTATTGAATTATAAACTAGTCTGGTAAGAGTTTGAGCAAATTAGGCTTTAATTAGCAAATGGAACACAAAAAATAATCATGAATTTAATGAAATAAGATTCTGCTCGATGTGGTCACAGGCCTTACGCAAACCTGTAGTAAATAAATTCCGTCGTTGGCTGGCCATAAAACCCCATTGTTAGGCACGTGCCGAGTCTCGATGTATTTTATATTTATGTGACCTTACTTAAGGGTTGACTTGTAAATCGATTTTATGCGATAAATTTCATTTAAAAATAGTAATAATATTAAGTCAGAAAGTACATTTTAAATAACCCGGTTAATTAATGTTTTCTGATCAACGGGAGTAAATTGTAAAAATACACACTTCTTAAATGGGACGGATATTATATGTCATGTCAAGCAATAGTTTTGCACCAAATAATATTTTTTATTTATTTAATATAAGTCGAATAAAAGTCCATCACATATTCATGGAGCAATGTGGTGGAGCAAGCTCGAAACCTGGTCTTTCAATGGAACCCTTTTGTGGTTAATTTACCTACTTACTGTTATTTCACTACATAATTATACCTTAACTCTTAGTTATAAATAATTTATGATTATTTAAATAAATTGATATTATTTTAAATGATCTTAAGACACTTTACAGGTGTAGCAGTGCAAAACCCATTAAAAGTATAACACCTGGTCTGATTGACTCCAGTGATTTTCAGACAAGGTGGTTGATTTTTTGCTGAGAGGATTCAACGGAGAAATGCTGCTTATATAAGAGGCCTATATTGAGGCCTAAGTGTTATACATTCTTATTAAAATAAAAATTGAAGCTATAAAAGTAATAAATAAAATTCTCCCTATAAAGTTTTAATACTCTTAAAATAAAACTCCTACTAAAGTCATTATTATAATTTTCGTATTTGTCAACATCTTTAAGGCTTCATTGTTTTACATCAATATAAAAAATTGTTATAGTATTGTGTTTATTTATTTAACTTACAAATCAGTTTTCGACTCACGCTTTAAATTCACATACCTCGAACCCTCAGTAAATAAATACTTGTATATGTCTTTATTCTTAGTTTTTCCTCTGATTATTATATCAACTAGCGTCTTAACCTCCTTTCTTACAAACTGTTTCCAATTATATTTAATTGTATTCACAAAATGACGAACGAAATTTCCCATTGTCCTAGCCATATTTTCTTCTCCAATTTTTGACCAATTCCGAAAAGATATAATTATATTATCGAAAAATATATTTAACATTACACTTTCGTCATTGTCAAAAGCCTTATCGACTACGTCTATTAATATAACAATAGCCTTTAGAATAGTTTTATTATTTTTATTACTGGGTGATAATAGTTTATGTTTTCCGAACAATATTTTTTTTAGCGTTAATAACATCTTGCGTGTATATGAAATATCACGATAAAATATGTCCTCGAATTTATCATTGATTTTCGTGACTAATTTATCACCTAAGAATGTTTTAAAGAAATTGACCTGTTCTCTTAATAGAATTATAGAATTCGTTACGAAATAATTGATTCTGTTCGTTGGTAATTTTAGTATTTCATTTATGACAACCGCAATGTAATCTGAATAAGCTGGATACATCCTGCATATATTATAATTTTCACATACATATTCCATGTATTCTTTCTTATCTTCGACATAATTGTTGTATAGTTCTTCTTTTAGATTGACCTTTGTTTCATTTGCTTTCTTTTTATCGACAAGTGAATTAGTCTTTGTTCCATTGATTATATTACGTAATATATTTCTATTAATATCGTAAACTATTTCATTGGCTGTCACTACTAAGTTCAATATGATATATTCCTTGTCGATAATGTTTTCGTATGTAGCCTTTGGTATTTTTTCGAATAATCCATTAAAAAGGGAACTGTAGCGTTGTATCGAAGTCTCTGCTAGTTTAGTTATGTTCTGGGTAGATTGCAGGTTTCTTTTAATACATTTAATCGAAGCTAATATTTTTAATGAACCAATTGTAAGTAAATGTTTTATAATATTGTCTATTTTGTTTTCATTGATTATCGTTATTTGATTTTCTTCTGAATTATTCGATTTATGTACATCGAATGATTCTGCAGATTTAAGTGTATCATTTTGAGTAAAATTATTATCGTGATATTTTTTTAGCAAACTGTTATCTATATCTTGAAGTTTATCCTTCGACTTTGCATCACGTTTAGGCAATACAGTTGCACCTGTAAATGATTAATTTTATGTTCACTATTAATACGAAAGAGGCTTCTTGGTGATCAATTAAAAACCGTAGGAAATAATATTTCAAATTTGACGACTGGCTGACGTGGTGAATACACCAAACAACTGCTTTTTTGATCGCGCGGAAGAACGTATTTACGCGGATCCCCCGCATGACAATCCACGTCGTCGGTGGGTGCCGTAATACCGTAATACCCACCAATAAACCGCGGTACCCACTCCACCTCTTCGCGGGGCATCTTCCTGGATACTGGGGTACAGCAAACAACTTTTTTTTTTTTTTTTTTATGTCATAAGGTGGCAAACGAGCAGGAGGCTCACCTGATGGAAAGTGACTACCACCGCCCATGGACATCTGCAACACCGGGGGGCTTGCAGGTGCGTTGCCGGCCTTTCAGGAAAGAGTACGCTCTTTTCTTGAAGGTTCCCAAGTCGTATCGGTTCGGAAAAATCGCCGGCGAAAGTTGGTTCCACAGAGTGGTTGTGCGAGGCAGAAAATGTCTTAAAAATCGCGCTGTTGTGGATTTTCGGACATCTAGGTGGTGCGGGTGATATTTGGAATTTTGACGAGATGTCCGAAGGTGAAATTCAGCAGCCGGGATTAATCCGAACAATTCCTCGGAACATTCCCCGTGATAAATTCTGTAGAAGATGCAGAGCGATCCAACATCTCTACGCAAAGCCAAAGGATCAAGCAGATCGGAAAGGGCTTGATCGTCGATAATTCGAGCCGCTCTACGTTGGATACGGTCAAATGGAAGGAGCTGGTACTGGGGAGCACCCGCCCAGAGGTGAGAGCAGTATTCCATGTGAGGCCGAATTTGCGCCTTGTATAGTCTTAGACGATGGGCCGACGTGAAATATTGTCTTGCCTTGCTGAGCACACCAAGCTTTTTTGATGCCAATTTGGCTTTGCCTTCCAATTGACCGCGGAACTGAACGAGACTCGAAACATCAACGCCAAGTATTCCGATACTAGCTGTAGCGGCTAACGGAATGTTCTCGAATCGTGGAGATACGACAAATGGTGTTTTTTTAGCAGTTAACGCGCAAACTTGCGTCTTTTTGGGGTTGAAGTGAACTAGGTTTAGCCGACCCCAGTTCGAGACTTTGTTTAACGAAGACTCGATTTCAGATACAAGTTTGTTCCGGTTTTCTTCGACGTTTTCCCGAGAAATATTAGCACGGCCGGTGTATGAGGCGTCTACGGTGCTGTCGTCTGCATAGCAATGAATGTTACTGATTTGCAACAAGTCATTGATATGCAGAAGAAACAGAGTGGGTGATAGAACGCAGCCTTGTGGAACACCAGCATTGACGAATTTTAAGTCAGAGCATGCACCGTCGACAACGACCTTGATGCTCCGATCTGCCAAAAAACTGGTAATCCAATTGCATAATTTCCCGGGAAGCCCATAGGAAGGAAGCTTCGAAAGAAGCGCTTTGTGCCACACGCGATCGAAGGCCTTCGCTATGTCCAGACTGGCTGCTAATGCCTCCCCTTTGCTCTCAACTGCTTCCGCCCATCTATGAGTAAGGTAAACTAGAAGATCACCGGCTGAGCGACCCCGACGGAAACCGTACTGGCGGTCGCTAATCAGCTGGTACTCCTCTAGGTACCGCAGGAGCTGGCAGTTTATAATGGACTCCATTACCTTGGAGAACAAGGAGGTGATGGCTATAGGCCTATAATTGGACGGGTCTGAGCGGTTGCCCTTTTTAGGGATCGGATGCACCAAAGCAGTCTTCCAGGAGTTCGGGACGACGCCGAATGCATAGGATTGCCGGAAAAGACGCGTTAAGACCGGCGCCAACTCGGGAGCACAAGTCCGTAGCACGATTGGAGGGATGCCATCGGGTCCACTCGACTTATGAATATCCAAGGAAAGAAGTGCTTTACGAACTGCACTTTGCCGGAATTTAACCTCCGGCATCGTGGTATCACACCGCGGGATTGTTGGTGGTGACTTTCCTCGGTCATCCAGAGTCGAGTTCGCTGCGAAGAGAGAGCCTAAAAGATCAGCCTTCTCCTTCGCTGTATGGGCCAATGACTCACCGTCCTTGTGCAGAGATGGTAAGGAAGGCTGACAGAAATTCCCTAAGACAGCCTTGGCGAGAGACCAGAACGCACGTGTTCCTGAAGGGAGGCGCACCAGTCTCTCGCCAATTCTGCCAATGTACTCCGTCTTCGCCTTAGCAATCACGTTTTTGAAGGACCTAGTGGCAGAGTTATATTCCTTTCTGATTGCGCTGGTATTTACATCACGAGACGCTGATGCGTTAGCCCAGTCTTGGTAGCGTTCCCATTTTCTGCGTGAAGCCGTTTTGCAGAAACGACCAAACCAGGGCTGGGACTTGCCACCGATGGGGACCGCAGAATACGGAATGAATAGTTCCATACCCTGAAGTACCACATCGGCAACAGAGTCAGCAACAACACTCGGATCATCCGGCGAAAAACAAACCTGCCCCCATGGGTAGGATGCAAAGAAGGACCGCATCCCATCCCAATCTGCTGACCTGTAGTGCCACACTCGGCGGCAGCCCACGAAACGAGGTCGTGAGTAACGCGCAACCGGCACTGTACTTCGGACGAGACAGTGGTCCGACGAGCCCAGAGGGGGTTCGACGATAACCTGGTAGCCATCCGGATGGGAAGTCAGCAGAAGGTCCAACAGGGAAGGTGTATGATCCTCCACGTCTGGTATTCGCGTTGGCGAGGGGACTAGTTGTGTCAAATCATATGCTAAAGCGAAGTCGAGAACAGATCTACCCGCATGATCGGTAGTGCGCGATCCAAGCCATTCGGCATGGTGAGCATTAAAATCGCCAAGAATAACGATCTCTGCGGATGGGATCTGCTGCAGTACGGAATCTGTAGCCATTTGGACGTGCTCAACCAGTCGGTCGGTTTCGGCATTACCGCTATGGGACCTATAAAGGCAAGCGTAGATTCGCGGATGGTCGTCACAATCTACACGCAGCCAGATAATTGATAGGTCCTGTCCTTCAAGGCTGCCGAGGCGTCGAGAGCAGATATCATCTCTGACGTAAACGCACACCCCAGCTCGTGGTACAAAGGAATGTTCCAATTTATACCCGGGGTAGGAAAGAAAAGTCGTATCGGCAGGAGAAGATATCTGAGTCTCGGTAAGAAAGAGCAAGGCCGGCTTCGCCGTCTCAAGGTGAAAGTGGACGGCGTTCAAGTTCGAGTTGAGTCCCCTTATGTTGCAGAAGTCCACAGTGAGGGTGGTAGGGGTTGCCTTATGATGCCTGCTCCGCTTGCCCCGAACAGTGGCGAGCGCAAAATTGCCCCCCCCAGAATTCGGAGGGCAGCCTGGGCATCCCTGCTCAGGTGGTGTATGTCCTGAGCATGGATGCCCAGAGAGGGATTCTCCACCGCAGTCGCTGATGGTACCCTCCTGGGGTAATGTAACCAAATTCTGCACAACCATCATTTTTAAGGGGGGTGGGGGGGGGTATCGGGCCTCCGGGACTCTCACATACCAGACGAAACGCGGTAACATAGCTACCACTTCACGTCGATTTTAAGTAACTATTGCTCAAATCACATCGCTTTGATTCTAAACCACCCAAGTTTTATCGTTCATATATAGTTCAACCATAAAAGGAATTTGCATATAACTATCTCAGAAATGAAATAAAAAAGTAATAATAAAAATAGTTTTTTGGTTATATCTATGTTCATTACAAAGTATCAAAGGATCTTACCACAACATATAAAAAGTACAAAATAAATGCAACATAAAAGCATATCGTAGTTTTTACTTATCATCAGTGTTCAAGCAATTTAGTACCAATTTAATTAAATTTTACTATTTATTCTTATTACAGTAAATGAATTTAGCACTTATGATTTTTATACCATTAATAAACAGGATAATAAACCAATAAATATAAAACTAATTTCATTTATAGGTTCTGATAGCTTGGATTTTGTTACAACGCGTTTAGTACCCATTTTCTCCGTCTTCCGTGAAAGTCATACATTATATCTCTTGCAAAATATATTACACTGTAAATTGTAAAGTCCTTCTGATGGTATTGTTGGTTAATCATATTGACTTTAACTACGTAGGAGATATTGAAGTCCACAAGTATTTTGGTGGTAACGTTCGTGTACGTAGTATCTATGCCAAACATATCACGTAAATAAATCACGTTGCTCTTCCGACTATTTACCTTCAGGCTATTGAGAATTTCTTGCCAGAAACCACTCTGTGGAGCAAGTTTTCGCTGGCGGTTTTTTCGAACCGATACGATTTGAGAACTTTCAAGAAAAGAGCTTAAACACCTTAAAGGCCGGCAACGCAACCAAAGCCGGTGTTGTAGATGTCCATGGGTGAGCCTACTTTAACGGCATAACTATTTTTATATTTTTTTTACATTAACAGCCTATAACTTTCCCAATGCTGGGCTAAGGCCTCCTCTTCCTTTGAGAAGGTTTGGAGCATATTTCACCACGCTGCTCCAATGCGGGTTGGTGGAATACATATGTGGCAGAATTTCGTTGAAATTAAACACATGCAGGTTTCCTGAAATCATCGGTTAAGATGCACTGCGCCATGTCGTCACATCACTGGTACAATTTAATAATCATCATGATGGTGAAATTTTACATAAAAGGACATACTGGTACTCCATTTTTTCACGGAGCCAGAAACGAGTAATATATATATAATATATATGCCTAATATTATAATTTACATTTTTGTTTCTGTAAAAATATGTTACGGTATTATGTGTGTACACTTTATATGTATGTACATCAAACCTTTATATTCAACTATATGACGTCCACCCAAAGATTATCTTAAAGTGATCGCTCAAAGCAAATTATTTAATTTATTGGTATACAGTAAATCATATTTGTATTGTATTGCCGCCGAGTACCCATTATCTTATTAAAGTTAAGATAATACAATTTGTATCGTCAATTTGAATATTTAAATTTATTGTAACATACAATACAAACTAGAAAAGTGTGTCAAACATGAAAAGCTAATTAATGTCTCAGTATACGTTTGAAAGTCAATGAAACAAATTCATTCGTTTTATGACGGACCTAATGATAATTTGCAATTAATGAGTTCTTGTATCGAGCTGACGTTATATACATACATATAATATAATTGTATTGATGAATATCGAAGCGTGCGGTGGTGCGTAAAGACAAGTTCAAAAAAATTGGACGCTTTTATATTTGACAATATTTATATGTTAAATTTATTTACCGGTCTTAATTACTACCTAAATAGTAAGTGAGTAAAATAATTTGAGTAATAAAAATAATACATTTTTATTTTATCTTGAACATTTAAAAAAAGAAAAGATTGAGTTATTTGTACTATTTTAGATATATTTAATACAAATATAATAGATCTAGATATATTTTCGGCGGTATTTTTAATATGAAATTATTTCCCAGTTCCTATATTATTCCAATGCCTTTGCACGGACAGGTGTCTTCGTAAACCGTTAAAATTGAATGACAAAAATACAAAGATTCGTTTTTGTTTTTTTAGGCTAGGAACCTTCTTAACAGTAAGTAGAAAAAGCCACCAAATTTTCACTATAATCGGATAAATGGACTAAAGGAACACATAGGACATAGACAGTAATATAATCAATTGTTTTTATTTATAAAGACTAATGTAAGTATTAAGTTAGTACGTAAGCGCCTCAGATATTTTTTACAATAATTTAAAAAAATGCTATAAAAAATTTAAAGAAATATTCCATAATAACATTTTCATAAAAATTATGTTAAAGTTTAGTCGATTAAATTTGAATTTTAAGAGAGAGACCCATACAAATATAAGTATAGCGTTAAATACTTAGATACTAAAAGTAAAACAGCGCCAAAACTTAAAATAATAACTAATACTAATTTTATATCGTCGCGTTTGGCAGTGAAAGAAAATCGTGAGAATTGCATATAAGAATTAAAAGCCTCGCATTGGAGCAGTGTGGTGTAATAAACTCTAAATTCTCCACCCAATATAGCAACCCAGCAATGGGACGTTTTTATTCCGATGGTTAAATTTTTACACAATATCAATAAAAATTGAGGTATTTTTATGAACTTGGCCTTACATCCTAACGTTTCAATGGAAACGAATTTATAGGCTCTGTTTTCAATACGCCAAAGACTCATTGTCGCTCGCAGCTTCTTCTTTGGCTTAACTAGTTGTTAATATATTTGCTTTCGGATCAATAAAACATTTCTCATTTCAATAGCGCTCGTAAAATTTACAATGCTAGAAATAAAATTACTTGGTATTTTAATGAAAACTTGGCTCAGTTTTCACGTCAGGAATTGGAATAATGATTTTGATGACCTTCCCGGTTCAACGCCTGCTTACCTTCAATGCTAATTGTCGTGGGTTCCATTCCTGCTAGATACAGAAACTTGTATTGGCCTGATAATATATATTTATATATCGAAGTGTTATAAGTTTATTTGTTAAGGACTTAATGTTAATAATTTTATGTAAATAAAAAAAAAAGTTTATTTGTAAATGATTTGAACTTTTAATATGATTTTTGGAAAAATTAACTGCTGTTAGATGTGCTACATTTCAAATTAGACATTTAATTTAATTGTTAAAATGTCGCAAAAATGCTTTCATCAATTTTCTCAATTATAAAAACGACACTTCTGTTATTTTAAATACTTTTGAGTCTCCCATTCTAAAAGCATGGATATAATTGTTCGATTAAAAAAAAACTACATATATCATAAGGAAAATAATTGAATTATTCGACCAACAAACACAGAACATGCACAAAGATCAAAATGTTTAAGAAAATAATTATTATCCGATGTCAATTTTAAAATTAATTATTGGTTGAATATTTTATAAGACTTTGTAAGTAATGAAACAGGATGCAAATAATTTTATCTTCTGGGAAGTCTTAGTTTATGTCCAATATCACTGAGCTCGGAGGAACGGTAGTGTTACCATACTGCTATGAAAGTTGCAACTTTGTTTAAGTAATAGAATATAATACAGATAACCGTAAATTATCAAAACAACTGATAAACACAACGGGGCATTCGAAAGTAGCAGTCAATATACCACAATACGAATGAACTCCTGAGTGTCCGTTTGTACGAAATATCGAAAACGCACTAAGGCAACGAATTTTTAACAGGCTTTTTATTTTTAAATTAGTCCACGTACGTAGTTGGAGCCATTTGGGCCATTCGTACATTTCAATGGCCATGAACTGATCTAACAAAGCTGGGTGTCTTAAAAATCTAAAACATTGTAGTTCATATTTTGTCTATGTTTTTCTTCTCGATATTGAACTTAAACAAAATAAAAAATATTGCTTCATCAAGTAATACTTAACAAAATGACATACATATAGATGTCACAGACCTTCGAATATCAATAATGTCATGATTATGTTTCATAAAATCAGTACGTTCAAGCGAAAAAGGCACCAAAGTCTTAAAACCTCAAAACCCTTTTTTTTATATTTGACGAATAATTACGAGTAATTCTTATAGAAAAGCAAATGAACCGCACACTTTTAGCCGAAAGTTTGCCCGTTAACTTTTTATTACCCTTATACGTCGCGTCGTTTAAAAGTGCAGCAACTTCAGTAAATCTACCAAGAAAGAATGCAAAGCTTTCATTTACTGGTACGAAAGATGGCTACGTGTAATTACTCAAAGAAAACAGCTATAGACCCCATGGCAACGCACTCACAATAAATTGAATAGCCATTAATAGAATCCTGTCCTTATTGACAGATATGATTCGTTATAAGGCAAACCCATTTAACCAGCAATCCTTTGTAATTGCTGGCTGATTAGTTAAGTAGTAACAGTTACTGGTTTAGCTGTTTTTCACGTGTTCAATCCCATCGTGATATTTATTTGTATTAGGTATACGGACGCTTATAAATATTCCCTTTTCAGACCTTACTGAATTCATCAAGTTGGCAATTTTACACACATTTTAAAACCGTTCTCGGAAAGCACTTAAAGTCGATCCTACCTATTCTCTTTCCGTGTTGAATTAGTCACATTGGGTTATAAGGGTAAGGGAATAGAGAGAACACGTATGTTTGCTTTCATGTCTTCAATATCAGCCTCCCAATCGGTAGCTATTTGTAACAGAGACAGACGAACTAAGCACAGTAAATAGCCACCATGGCTAAAGCCGGTGATTTGTGATTGAAACATTCAATACAGCCTCATATTATAGAACATAGATGATGAATCAGGAATGCGTTTAAACCCCTTCCCTCGGGGAATCATTACACGAACGTTGTTCATCAAATGCTAATTAATACAAAATAAATAGGCACTGATTGCAACTATTTAAAATAACAGAAACAAATCCACTAACAAGTAACTAGTTCGTTAATCAATCGCAATTTATCCAGGCGAGATAGTATCACGCCTCGGGTCCTTAGGGTTGGCAGGTGCAAATTATAATTTATTGCAAGCGCGGTGTGCAATATGTTAGAGAGCCGGGGGATGGAGCAATATGTTTTGCGTATCGCATTTCTAGAGTGAATTTGTAACCAAATACTTGGTTTGTGTTATATAGAATACAAAGCAATTATAGCAATAATGTTTCCGGACGTAGTGAATGAAAATGTTTTATATGAACAGTCTTGATACTTTTTCTCAATACCTTGGATGCATTCACATATACACAATTTCGCTGATTTTATTAAATAGTCTATAATTAACTCATATTCAATTTAAATTTATTATGAAATTATTGTACACATTTTTTATGTCCTAGGTAGGTGGACTGGCAAATGGACAACCTAATGATAGCTGGTTACCAGTTGTTGTTGTTGCCAGTAGACAGAAATCCAAGATATTTTAATATTTCATCGTATTACCGATTCACCACCAACTTGGGAACTAAGATGCAATGTGCCTCGCTTTGTAGTTACACTGGCTCACTCAGCCATCAAGCTGTAAGTATAGTTGGCGGTGGAATCTACGGTAGAATATTGGATGAGTGGTTGACACCAACATATGTATTTTTTTATAATTATTATTTATAGCGTAATTATAAATTTACTTTACTTTACTTTTAGAAAATACTTATATTATCAATAAGTGTAAAGACATTCTTTGAAATAATAAGACATTATATGAACCTTTACTTCGTCTTGTTACATTTGAATTAGTGCTGAACGAGTAAAGATATACCTGCATCTCGACTTATTTGTATCTTAATGTCCTTTTCAGTAGTTATCCAATAAATAACAGATAACGAATTAATTTTTTTAATTTTTAATTCATAAAAATAAAATAACTTTGACAAATAAATAGTAAAACTTAACAGTAGCAGCCCTGCGTTTTTGCTAGGACAATGGAATATGGCGTTGGAAAATGATTTGTATTGAACTAACGGAATGCGGAACTATTGGTAATATCTCTTGATTTTAATATATATCTATAATAATTGATAACAAAATATATATTTTTAAAACCTTTATATGAACTTATTGTTTCCGTTCCGTCAAAGTACATACCTATTACTTGGTTTTGTGTAATTTTAACATTAAAAAAACATGTAACTTTGTAATTGTATTGCTGGAGAAGACCTACTGTCGCTTTCTTGTTGTACAAATCTACATTCTGAACCGACGGTAACTTTATATGTAATAATATAATCTATTAATAAAGCATATTTTGATTAAATGTTTACATATATATTTGACACATTTAATGGTGAAAGTTATTTATTTCGAAGTGTACAATTCCAGTACACAACAACCGCAGGAACTATAACTATGTTTATATTGTAACTGTAATCTAAAGTATTAACTGTTTTTTTTTATGTAATAGGTAGGCGGACGGGCAAATGTGCCACCTGATGATAAGTGGTCACCACCGCACATAGACATTGACGCTGTAAGAAATAATAACCATTCGTAACATCAGACCAATACGCCACCAACCTTAGGAAGATGTTATGTCCCTTGTGCCTGTTAACTGGCTCATTCAACCCTTCAAACCGGAACACAACAATACTAAGTATTGCTGTTTGGTGGTAGAAAACACGATGAGTGGGTGGTACCTACCCAGACGGGCTTGCACAAAACCCTACCACCAAGTTGTTTATTATTTAACTATCCGATAAGTGATTGTGAGGAAGCTGACATGTATACATTTCATATCACCTACCAACTCATAAAACCATAAGATTCACCTTCAATAGAAACCCAGCACAGGAACAGAATTAGGAACATTACAGCCTCAGTCTGCGTACTTTGATATAAATAAACCTAATTAAGTAAATACGTGAGCACGCTCAGCGTGATATATTTGCAGATCTAATGCTATCTAAGTATAATCATTAAAATCTAATTCTAAATTCAACTCATCCATCCAAATTCCTCGGTTACGTAATAACCCGTTAGCATTTCAACACGGCGACGACTTTAAAGCGATATACATCGTTGACAGAATGATGCGAGTATGCGACTCTTGTACTAGTTCGACCGTGGCGCAAGTTATAGGTCCGTTAGCGGTTGGAGTTTTTATAAAGGCATCGCAGTTGCGAATGAACTCGTATATGTTCGAAAGGAAAAGTTTCTAAAACTTTACTTCGATTATTATTCTGCTTTTTTTTAAGAAACTCTGTATTCAGATAAATTATACGGGTAGGTACGTAAAAAATTGGGATATTGTCTTAAATAGTTGGTCTAGACAAATTTGGTAGGTACAGACAAAACATATCCTTAGTTTTCTTAAACTACATAGGTAATACCAATAAAATGCGATGGATGCAGGATAATAAGTGATTTATCGTGGAACTAGTTTCCGCGGCTTCGCCTATATGTGCGGTAGGGGGGGGGAGCTTAACTACCCCGTTCCTTTTTTGAATCCCTTACAACATGAATACAATATTCATGATCAGTTGAGTTAAGGCTTCATACAAAGCAACCATTCCATTTATTATATCATTTAGTACTGTTAATCTTGCCATTAGTTAACTTTGCATCATAGAGTTGGCAATTTCATCTAGTATTAGTAAATAGAAAATAAGCAACCTAAAATCGCTTCTACCATGGACCACCTTTAAGTAACGGTATAAATCAGAAGGATGGTCTACATAGCACGCTAATACGACACTCGGGATGGACTTATGGTCACTCCAGAGCAGCGAGATCAGGAACAGAACTGGATGCTGAATATGAGAAGAATTTATAGTGATCTTTCCTTATTAATTGTACAGTTTTAAGCCGTTGAAAGTCCACGATTGGGTAACAAGTATGATCCTTTTGTAAATTTATAACATTTCAAGCCTATATTAATATCTTTGAACTACTTTGAACGGTAATGTGAAGTTTTTGCGTATATTTTAGTAAGCCATCGTCAATTGTATAGTGTGCAACTTTTTTAATAAGTGTAGAAAAAATCTGTAAAAAAGAACACGAAACTCACTGCCCGATCGTGAAAAGTGCGAAAGTAATATGCAATATTGTCTATAATAGTTATAAAATTTAACGAAGACACCCGAAGACAACCAGGGCCAACACCACTGCATTTTCGATATTTTTTTTTAATTTATTTGGCTAATTCGTCTCGAAAATTTTACATGGTAATGTCAGATGGTGGTAGGTGGACAAAGGGACTGGTGCGACATTGAATTGAACAAAAATTAGTCACTCTCACCATTTTTTTAACATACTATTAATATTATACTTGGTGCAAGGATTATGTGCAAGCCCGTCTGGATAGATACCACTCACTCATTCTGAAATTCAACTGCCAAAAAGTAGCACTCGGTATTGCTAGCATGACTACAGGTGCAAGGGAAATAACATCTTAGTTCCGAAGGATGGGGTATTGCATTGGCGATGTAAAAATTGGTTAGTTATTATATCAGCGGCATTATCTATAGGTAGTATTTACCACTTAACATCAGGTCATCAAATGAATAATTTTTTGTAAAAAAAAATAATATTTCTTTACGCAAAAAAGAATCAAAACAAATGAATAGCGCTTAAAAAAATAACGATCTTTATTCAGCAGAGTATTGATACTTTAGAAACAGTCATCATCATCATAGGCATCATTTGTTTATTAAATAATAAAATCATTAAATTCAAATTGCGATATTTCTGATACGTTCCTCTGAGGCCTTTTCACCTGATCGTCTCGTTTTATGATAGCTATGCCTCTGATATCAAAAAATTGTACCAAATTGTATCAACTAACCCGCAATTGAACTACGTGGAAGAAGTGCCACACCTTCCTCTCTTAAGCAAGGGATGAATTTGTCCTGCAGTGTACAGGCTGATACTTTACTTTTAACGCAAAATCAAAATAAACTTTATAAAAATAGGCTTTCACAAGCACTGTTGAATCATAATTGTAAAGCAACCACTAGTTTCGAATGAAGATAGGTAGTACCAAGAAGAACCAGTTTTGGAATCATCACTTCAAGTTTTCCTAGATCCCTGGTAAGATAAAGAATTATTATTAATAATTAATTTCGGTAGAACTTTTAAATTATTAATTCCAACATGATTGATTGCCATCACTTCACCGAATATACATATTGCCCCTAGCCACTAACATTGCTCGAAATGTAGGTCTCGTAAATAATTAATTCGATCCCGCAGCTATAATCACCAATCATCTCGTAGCAACGCAAGCCGCATACAAAAGATTTTAAATTTAAGGTTTTAAGAATAATTTATTAAATAACGTAATTTGTCTAAGGTTTCAAAAACCGAGATCCTTCTTGAAATGGAAAGGCCTGATACACATACACAGGCATACAAAGGCTGTTACTTTTTTTAATCTACTTCATGAGGACATTCATTAGGACAAGTGAATCGAAACCAAAATTACGGGATAAAGCACGGGCATACAAAAAAAAATAGGGATGTATATGATATTACGACCAAAAAATATTAACCATCTTTACTTCGCTACCATGCCAACTTTAGGACCAGCACTGGCTCACTCACCGTCAAACCGGAACACAATAATACTAAGTATAGCTGCCGGTGGAATTTATGATGTGTGGTACGTTTTCGGGCGGGCTAGCACAATGCCCTACCACCAAGTGATATATTATTTGCAGTACACCAGCTAGTCAATCATATGGAATGGAATATTCTTATCAAAATTTCGTTTATCTTTATTCAATCTTCGATTAGAAAATACTGTATTACTCGTCGCTTCATCTTTGTATGAATTTGATAATCTTTAAATATACAAGTTTGATTACAATCTTCGTAATATTTACAACATTCGACTATCTTCGTAATATCGTTCGTGCTCATATGGGCTCTAATCAAATCAAATGAAATCAAAATACTTTATTCAATATAGAACCATTACACTTCCTTATTGTCAAATTCTAAACTAGAATTTTTAAGCCGACGAAAGAAACTCAGCGAGTTTGTTTTGATTTTATCACTTGTCTCACTAATAGTAAAATAAATTAACTTTTGCACACAAGCGTTCTTTACCATTTTTTTTTTAATTTCGAAGCATTTAGAACGACTCCTGTAAAACCGTATACATTGTCCTACAAAAGAATTACTGAGTCTATGCAGTCGAGTAACAAAAGTAGTTAGTTAGTGATTATTCCATAAACCAATGTTATGAGTAACACATATTCTCACAAAATCATTAATAAACAATCGATTTGGTATTCAAAACTGACTTTTACTTTTTTTGTAAGAAAATTAATACGTGTACTGTGAACGACAAAAGTCATTCACAGTACACGTATTAATTAATTGAAATTGAAGTCTACTTACTTCAATTTCATGAAAGAATATTAAAAATCTGCCCTTATCTAACAATATTTTGTTAAATGGTGATTTAAAGGATTTAGCTTCTAATTTATAAATGTAGTATTTAACGCAAAGCTAACGTCTTCGAAATTCATCTTGATTACAGTAATTTATAACCAAACGCTTTAAAACATTAATTTATACTTAGAATTATCATCATTACTTGTTTTTCTGAGTAAATTTATCTTTTAAGTTTTTAATCATTTTTCGTCAGAATTTTCTTGAAAATCAAATAAATATCAATATTTAGGTTTGAACATAATTTCAGAAATATAATAGATTTGAAATCACATGATATTGAATATGTAATTAGTTTTAATATGGTTACAGTACGCTACGATTGTACGAATGTAATCATGAAGGAAAAAAATCGAATATAATTTCGAAACTCGTAACAACTTGTGTCGGTGAGTGTACGCAATTTGCATATTTAACAGCTTTGCTACCGTTTGATTCGTCTCGGGGCACGCATCATGGATGTTTACGACTTTTTAATACACGGGCCACGGACCTTCGCGAGGATGGGTCTATACAAGGGATTACACTCGACTTTGATCATTTATGATAATATAAACGTCTACATCTTTCGCTACAGCGATTACAGATTAGCAGACACTTTTATTTAAATTGTTTTATTGAGGATACTTCACACAAATATTTTTCTCACCTAATCTCATATAAGTTAATACTTTTAATATTGTCCTATTTCCATAAATAAATCTTAAAACCAATGTCCATTTGATTTAAGCATTTTCATACTTTTGCTCAATTGTAATTGTACAATTAATGTGATACGACTTTATAATATCAGTTTTAAATGAAGTTATACTTAAATAACTAAATAAACTAATATTAACTAATATTTAAATTGATATATCAATTCAAATATTTTAGATGTTTTAATATAAATCATTTTAAATGGACTTAAAAGGATGATGATAATGATGATGACTTCCTTGTCATACAAACCCAATAAAAAGGTTATAAGTAACTAGACGCAGACCTCTTGTAACCACAACAAGCGTATTGAATTGTTTTGTGTTGTATTATATTGTATTGTAGCAGTGTATTGGAGATCTTCTCTAACAAAAAAATATGTTAAAGAAACTTTCTGGGGCGCATCACCGATCGTACAAAACTTCACCATCAACAGCGAGGCGAGCCACAACGAGCGGCACAAATTTTCTGGTTCCCCCAAATAGAGCAACTTGGAATTATACAGAACTAGGCGTCGCACGCAGCTTCGCCGCGTTTTAGGTTGGTCGTCAGGTGCTAGGCATAGAAAAGCTCAAGCTTGCTTCATACCAAATGTCATCAAATTCGATTCAATAGTTTGACCACGAAGGAGCAACAGCAGACAGAGTAATAGATTATAGAGTATCAACACACAAACACACTGTCCAACGTGTTTATAATTATTAAAACCAAGCAATTGATTTCGCTTATGGGTTTAATTACTTATATGTGTATGAAATTCACAAAAGATTATAATTTTAAATAACCGTGCTGTTAAATAATGGACGTCATTTAAAACGTTACTGATATTCAATTACGTTTTAAATTACCTTTGAGTATTAAAACTTACTAAACTTGACGTTTACGCCTATGAATATTATGCTACACTAACTTTTTTCATCATTATTTTTTAATATGTAGGTATTTTGTTTCATTGTCTGAACATATTACAAACTCATGGACCTCACACACATGTTGTAAAGAGGTAAGTTTTAGTATGTTTTTATTTCAGATTCACGTAATAACTAATTGATAACTACTAAATAAACTAAACTTTATCTTATGTACTAAAGTATATAGCTATTATAATATTGTCATTAAACCGTGTTACTGACTTCAATAATTATCAGACTGCATTGTTGGAAAGATGTCCATGAGCGATGGCAGTCGGAACATACGACTCGTAGAATGGAAACTGCACAACGGCAAGCGTATAGCGTTTTTCAGTCATTTTGATTGAGGATCTAAAGAATATGAAGGAGGTGCAATTCGACTGGATGCGGAAGGGAAACCGGTAGCTTTGACGCGTCTTTTGTGAAGCCTATGTTCTGCAGTGGATTGTAATTGGCTGATGATGATGACGAATTTTATTATACATTTTAGAGGAGTGTGTTTGTATTTGTTATCTTTATGTGATGTAGCTTATTACGTCAATGTATTCAATCGAATCAAAAAATATTCTTTTCAAATCTATAACAGCAATACAAAAACTTCGTGTTTAGGTTTTGCAGATTTTTAAAATATCCATATCATCCAACATCACATCTACTTTACAGATAAAATACATAAGCCATTATAATATTAAAAAAAAAAAACGATAACTGGCGTTTAAATTGTTTTGTCGAGTGATTTTTATTGAAGTAACATATTATGAATATTCAGCGTTACTCCTTGAGTTTTTTTTTTGTTTTATGGCATTTGTTGGCGGACAAGCATATGGGCCACCTGATGGTAAGTGGTCACCACCGCCCATAGACAAAGGCGCTGTAAGAAATATTAACCATTCCTTTCATCACCTATGCGCCACCGACCTTGGGAACTAAGATGTTATATCCCTTGTGCCTGTGATTACTGACTCACTCACCCTTCTAACCGGAACACAACAATACAGAGTACTGTTATTTGGCGGTAGAATATCTGATGAGTGGGTGGTACCTAACCAGACGGGCTTGCACAAAGCCCTACCACCAAGTATAAATTTACTGAATTTAATGACGATAAAATCCTATAACTTTTTATGGAACATGTAGCCTGTAAATTTCCCACTGCTGGGCTAAGGCCTCCTCTCCCTTTGAGGCTCGGTTCATTTATGGAACACGAAGTTTCAATTGATAACCTCAGGATGTACATTACAAATCAGTCACAAGACCAACGAAGTATTTAAATAAAATCTAAGAAAAACACAGGAAGGAAGAAATAAACATTATAAGATAACGAACGTTAACAGATCGTTCAATTGCAGTTCAATTAATAATTTATATAATTACTTACAGGAAGAGATAATTACCTCAAAATTAATAACTAATTATAAATGACATATATCGCGTGTGGTCGAAATTGGTGATTTTTTTATAGCACTGTTTAAATAAAATCGTATATATTCCATTGTATCAGCGATTTTTAATTAAAATTAGGTTGAAACAACGTATAGTGTCTGTCAATAAGATATTCTCTGCGCTATCTCTTGTAAAAAAACTACAATTATATTAAAATATAAGGCCGTCGCGGTAGGCAAACCCACTCATCATACGGAACATATGACGCCGAAAATTAATACTTTCAAGTGTAATTAATACTTTAATAGTGTAATTAATTAATACTTCTACATCAAACAGAACATATGTAATCTGAAATATACTAAGCGAGCATGAACATATCAACATCGGTAAATAATCTATTTTTTTTTTACCGCTAATGCCGCAGAACTCAGTCTACTCGCCAATCCGTTAATATGGGGGACCCATTCATCAAACAGAACATATGTAATCTAATACCAAACATTAATACTTTGATTGTAGTTTTCTTCCATGTTAAAGGGTGAGTGCACTTGTGTAACTACTGTAGTTCCCGACGTTGGTGGCACATTGCTGGTGAAAGGATTAAAAGGCCTATGATGTCTACTCACCATCATATTTAAAATTTAAAAAAAAATGAGTCACGTAGATTTATATAAGTAATAACCGTAATATGTTTATACCGTCAGTGTTTCTACAAATGCTCGAAGAATTCCATCATGGCATCTATATCGTTATCTTTCTAGGCTTTTCCAGGCAATTTGCCAAGATCTTCTTGTTTCTTAAAGGTCGCATAAGTAAGTAGACTTTATGCAGAGCATTCGCTAGCTTCCGCGACCATTTATGGGTAAACCACGATACTATTAAAATATTATCTAGATGTGAGATATTTTATAAAAGTAACTAATGATTTAATGGTCATTCTAGGGCATCTGAGACGGCTAATATTATCAAATCGGAACATACATATATAGTAGACCGATATCGTCCACAGCGGTCGTTCTCAAACAAAACTATTGGTTAGTTTTATGCAAGACAGTGAGAAAATGTGTGTGGTATTTGTAGCCAACAAGGCAATCATTACATTTGAGATTATATCCCTCCTGACTAAAAAAAATCTGCTTATATTAGGGCCGACACTGATGTCATAAGCCGCCTAACAGCAGTACTCAGTATTGTTGTGTTCCGGTTTGAAGGGTCAGTGAGACAGTGTAAGTACAGGCACAAGAGACATAACATCTTATTTCCCAAGGTTGGCGGCGTATTAGCGATGTAAGGACTGATTAATATTTTTTACAGCGCCATTATCTATGGGCGGTGGTGATCGCTTACCATCAGGTGGCCCATGTGCTCACGTACCTATATAATATAAAAAATACATCACCTTTTGAGAAAACCTTCACCTTTGAAGATAATTTTGCTGTCACACGTATATATATAAATCAACATTACATTGTTTGTATCGTTCCATTCTTTTAATAAATCACCTGAATGCTGAAACATTGTATAGTTGCTTTATTAATTGAGTGAAAAATTCTGGCACACATTTAAAAAAAGCAGCGCTTCGTATTAAACCTTTTTTTAACAAAAACAATTAAGGAGGCATCCAGCAAGCCTGACATCATTAATTAAGAGTCTGAGTTATTAATATTAATAACAGTTAATTAACTTAATTTTTTTACAGAGTTATGAACGCAAGGATGTAAGGATTAAGAAGAAAACGTTTTTTCAAACGTCTAGACATTAGTATCTGATAATTAGTCTAGACCAGATTTGCAATTAAAAAAATTGTGGTAGTACCACTTATTGGATCGTCTATAACTTGTTTCTGATATTGATATTATGCTGTTAATAAATCAGAGTGATATTATAAATGGGTAACAAAAAACTGGATCTTTTAATCCTTTGCAAAAAGAGGTCTTTTTGTTACTTCATCAGGTCTAAGCTCATCGTAAAAAAATTAGATATTCGGGTGACTGCAGTTCGGATATAGGCATATAAATTACAGGATTTAAGGACAAAGTTAAGTTGCTATGGACAGGTTCGAAGCATCATGAGACAAGATTTGAATTATGCGCCCCCATGATTTGTCTCTCTACCATCTATATGTGTATATTATATATACTCTATATAGTGCAAGTTTATTTTATTTGTGTTAGTAAAATGTTGTAATTGTTTGTGCTTATACCCCAGCGTTCTATAGATTGTGGATCTGTATAGTGTGCTCGTCTGAAGGTAGGCAATCGCCCACGTGGTCAGCAAAGCTGGATATGGAGTCCAGAGTGACATATACTAATTTAATTATATAAGGAATTGATTATGTTTAATCCACTAGGTGTTACCTCAGTATTTTTACCATTTAAACCACATTAAATGATTAACACAATGTACTGGTATTAAACAGAAGACACAGTTGCAAATAAGTCTCTTACTAAAGCCAGTGGAAAAAACGACATAATACGTAGAGCAGCACTGAAGTGACATTGTCAAGTTCCATAATCGAGACTTTAAATGAGAATTTATCGACGGATAAACCTAATAATATTTTACTGCTTAGAAACGAGCCACTAGACCGATGTGTTGTGACAAATAACAAAAGTGATTGTGACTTAGCTGATGACACGATAGGTGATTATGATGACTCTTCTTCGAGATATTTTAATTGAGATAAATGTAAGTAAATTACAAGGAAATAATTCGCAACGTAAAAGACTTAGGTCATACTGTTTATTAAAATTACTCGCAAGTTATTATCAAAGGCCAATAGTCACATGACTATTGTGCCATATAGTGTTTTTAACGCAATTTTTATTTTATTACTAACTGCCTCTCGCGGCTTCGTCTTATAGTTATATGGAAGGGGGTAGGGGGACTGGGTTATATACCCTTCGTCCCTGACAACGTAAATGCAAAATTTCATAATGATCCTTGTTAACGAACAATGAACAACTACTTATCTCCCGAGGGTTCGTTCCCGTTTTAGGGATTGGTCTTCATCTAGATATAAACAGTTTATGTCCTTCCTTGAGGATAAAGCTTGCTTCATATCAAATTCATCAAATTCAGTTCAATGGTTAAGCCGTGAAAACGCACAGTCATTTTTGAATTTATAATATAAGTATAGACTTATTAGTAAACTATATTAATATGAAATTAGCTAAATTGACAGATGCATTGACACGAAAACTAATAGAACACTAAAGCGATCATGACTATCCCGAAATGTTTTTTGGGTCCATATTTATTTCTCAACCGATAGAATTCAAATAAAGATCTATTCACTCACGAAGGCTCGCCCCTCTACGTTTAATTGTTTATCGGCGTGCGTATAAGAGACGCTCGTGCTTACAAGATGTCTTAGTGTGCGTAAGACGAGGAAATGTAAAGACAGCAAAAAAATAGAAATAAGTTTAATTTTTTGTTAAATATTAAAAAAAAATCTACATGGCATGTATTTGCCCACATTATGTTGTCTATCACATTGACATTATACTAATTTAAAGGAGTTTTTAATAATATTATTTAAAAAAAAATCGATGTTACTTATTTATTGTTAGCTGAAGCCAACAATAAGTACAAAGCTGACTTTGAAAAAGGTCTAATTTCCACAGTTAACACAAAAGAATAAGATAAAAATTACTAAATAAATCCTTTTTTACTTATTATATAACAGCACAGCACTACGTGACAAAAAATCGTGAGATTGAAACGCCAATAACCTAATGATAACCATTATACGTAGTTACGACAGGTTCCGTATGAAATACCTTTGAAAAGTAAAGTGTATTATTTGGTAGTGATAGGGCTTTGTGCAAACTTAACTGGGTAGATAAATCATATAAAATAGCGCCTAACAGCAAAATTTTGTATTTGTGTGTTCCTGCTTAAAAGTTAAGTGAACCAGTATTATACAAGCAAAGAGGACGTAAAATCATGATACCCAAGTAAGTTTTACCTGCATTCTAGAGACACTGAAACTGGAAGATATCTTTCATAGAGATTAATTTTATCTTGTTCTAAATTTTCAATACAAAATAAAATATTTCGGGTTCAAACCCAGGCAGGCACCACTGAAATTTCATGTGCTTAATTTGTGTTTATAATTCAGCTCGTGCTCGGCGGTGAAGGAAAACATCGTGAGGAAACCTGCATGTGTCTAATTTCAACGAAATTCTGCCACATGTGTATTCCGCCAACCCGCATTGGAGCAGCGTGGTGGAATATGCTCCAAACCTTTTCCTCAAAGGAGAGGAGGCCTTTATCCCAGCAGTAGGACATTTACGGGCTGCTAATGCTAAAAAAAAAATATTTCCTTTACATAGAAACTATTTTTAATTCCCAATTTTAAGTTTTCACTAAACGTGACATTAACGCGAACGTTTTACACTATAAGTGAAGTATTTGTAAACATATATTTCGCAACGGAATTGTGAACACATACCCTTACGCGTTGTTAAGTAATACATAACTCTTACATAAAATCATTGTTGACTCACTTATTGTGTCGTGGGAGAAAAATTATCCTCTGCAGTTTATGTTGTCAGCATACTAATTGATATTTGTGTTATTCAATTGGAATTCAATTAACTTGCATCTGAACATGACTTTGTTTATCGAAATGTTCTCACGTAAGATCTTTTTTTTTTCAATTTACAAAAGAGAGTTGTCCGGTGATTGGTCTATATAATCTTGGAGGTAGAAACTCGATGTTTTGACAAAGTAGGAATACTTACAGGTGCGTCACAATATATTTACAACAATGTAATGGCTTTCACAGTAGTATCGAGTGATAATCTTTGTGTGAAAACGAGAAGTAAGAATAAGCCAATATTCAAAGTTAATAAATCCTTCTAAAAATATCTTTCATTTTGCCGAAACATTAATTCAAATTTTAAAAATTAATTTTAACAAAAAATATATTAATAAATAGGGCATATTATTCAACACAAGATTATATAGATGATAAAAAGGGTGAAGCGAATACTTTTTGACTTTTAGGTAGAAAAAGTTATGTATTATTGTATTCAACTGTAACTACTGACTTTCTTCTTCTCGGTTAAATCTACATTCCGGATCGGTGGTGATATTACGTTTAATATAGTTCTCTAAAACGACGATTCAAAAGTGCTTGCACAGCAGGGATTTGAATTATAATAATAAAATGATACTATCCGAAATAATATTATAAATGCAATATGAGTTCTTTTTCACTTCTAACGAACGTTTAAACGCTTTAATGGTGATCATTAAATTATGCATTTAAACATTCAATAATACAGAAAGGAACATATACACTGGTTGACACTTGGTTATGTCTAAGGTACCCTTTCCACTACATGAAAATATTTTGAAAGTTATGTCAAGGCGCTCCTACACTGCGGGCTAGTAGATGTTTGACATAACTTCATCCAACAGACATATAAATAATATTTCCTCTGCCATCTCGCTAAGCAATAACTATTTGTAAGGTAATGAAACATAATTTATAATATTAATCCTTAATGAAGGATGCGCTTAGATCTGTTTATCGAAGTGGCGATGATTAATCTAATAAATTAAAACTACAGCAAGTGATCACGAGCGCTTCGTAACCGTGCAATGTAATTTCCCTGCTTCCTTGATTGCGACTCGTAATTTAAATTCGCATTTCAATCTATCTTTATCTATATTTACTATGTTATATATAGTTTTATAAATCATTACCAGTTTTTCGATTTCCGTTCTGTCATCGTGATCTGTGTTATCTGTCGAATTTATAGTTACTTTGAACATGGGCCCATGTTCATTGATACGATAAATTATTGCGTTTATAGTTTTAGTATATTTATAGTAATATGTATGATAGATATCTTTGATGACATTTAAAATATATATGTAATATGATAATAAACTAAGTTCATCTGACTCTAGATTGAACAGCATCAGCGTTTCAGTAAATCAGGCAGCTTAACGGCTCTACGACAAATTATTTACTTCTCTAAATATATGTATGTCGGTAATACAAACTGGTAATACAAATTGGTCAGAAAAACGTTTGCAGTTTTTTCTAGTTTATTTTTGCCTATATATTTTAAGTAATTTAATGTCGCGTGTATTTATTTTAGGTTGTATGTACAGTTATGTAAGCGTAAATTAAGATAGAATATGTAATATGTACATTATACTCAGAAATTATAAATATACAAAACATATTCACAATTTATATTCTGAAACTCTTAAGCCTTATAGACTTGCGGAACTCTATGCGGAAGTCTGGCTGAATTTTAGCAGCTTTTTGAATACCGCTTAACTGAAGTGTACAAGCAAAACTCGCGCTGACTTTTTGCAATAAAAATAAACCCCTTTTCATCCAGTCTGATCCAGACGGAATATTAAAAAGCGAATGGTATATTTTTAAAATATGGAAAATAAAAACGAAGCTGTATAATCATTACTAATATTAGTCTACAATAAAAAAAGGCTTAGGATACAGGGTGCGTTATAATATGTAAATACACTAGTTATTCAGCGTAGTTTCTACCGCTTTAAATGTTATTACTCCCTGCTCACTCATTGGAAAATCATCGTGTGCTGTATCAACATTAGGTAATTAGTATTTTTGGAAGCTATAATAACATACTATAATAATAACTAGTCTTACCTATATTTATATCATTGCATTTGGAATAATAAATTACACCCGTGCGAAACCGGGACATATCGCTAGTTTCATATACGGTACATATATAAAATCGTATTCTAATAATTTAAACAATATTTATTTTGAAACGTGCTGAGTGATATCGACAAGTCATCGATTGTAAAATGCTCATCCACGGATACAGATAGAACATCAACAGGAAAAGGATATTTTATCTTTTGACGGATGGCATCCTAGAAACATTTATTAGGTAGCGTTTGCATCTATACGAATCATCTTAGAATCAGTAAACCGTAACCGTATACATACTCGCACAAATACGAATGACTGTTTGTGTTTTATAATAGGACTCTATCTAAGCTCATGTATGGTTAAATTACAAATTCATGTATTATGCGATCCAAATAAGAAATGTTAACGGCGAGAAAAGTACGGTCTGCAAAAAAAGAAAACACTTATTTTGTAACAGATTTTAATAATGAAAAGATAAAAAAAATTATGTCTTAATATAAAATTGGGAGATGTTTATTCTAGATTTAATATTAAAAAAATAAATCTTTTAATGACAATGGTGTGATGACTAATCTGTGAATGATAGAGAAATTTTCAAAATATTTTTTTGTAGTAATTTTTTCGCTACATAAATACAATCCTAGCCGGATTGTATTGACAACTGTTACGTCACAACTGTGTAAAAACTTAGCCCTATTCTCATTCGGATCGCATACTACTACTCGAAATTAGACTTTAGTAACGATAGCCTTACGTTTACTTAACGATAGAACTTAAATGTCAGAAATCCTTGGATTATGAAAATCAAAGTCAAATAAAATATATTTATTGTTAATACATCAAAGAGGACCTGTCCCTGACCCCTAAACTAGGAGAACTAGTATATTAGGGGGCAGTGTCTTCCCAATCAGTGTTTACATTTATTAGACTTATTATTAAGTTTAAATTCATGCTTAAATATATTAAGAGAGGACAAAGAAGGAGAAAAACAAGCTTGAAAAGCCTTTAATCCTTTGAAGTATTAATGATATATGAATTTCTTTGATTTTTATTCAATCATTGGCATTGGTGATACAACAGTAAGTCTTTGCACTTTGAATACTTGACTGGACGAATAGTCTTATAACAAAATTATTATTAGTAAATTAGTGTTAAAGATGTAGAATATGGTGGGTAATAACGGCTCAGTCTATTCACGAATCCATATTTGTTTAAATATCTCTAATCCGTATAAATTTAATATACCAAATTAACGGTTAAATATACAAAAAGCAGGAAATCGTAACGTCCGAGAGGAAATCGTAAAAGATGGGTTTAATATATGCGTATATTAGATATGTAACGGGTCGTTACTGTACATTGCGTATTTGAGAAAGTAATCCTATTTATACATACTCGTACATAAAAATGTGACTGTGTATTATAAACACTACAGATACACACTATTTGATGTTTTAAAACAAAGTCATAAAAAAAAACTAAAAGAATACCTCGTAAATGTCGCACTTCTGAATAAATGCTTCTTCTACTCCTTTAAAAAAGGGTTAGAGCATAATCCACTACGCTGCCCCAGAGTCAGTTCGTGAAGACATTTATGACCTCATTTTATACCATAACTCTCTAACAATTTTTACTTCTCCGCTGAGAATTATTTATTTATATAAGAGGTTTTCAAGGAAAGAATGATAGCTTTATTACCACATCGACGTAAAGATAGTCGCTTAACAAAGCTACTAAATGAAATTATACAATTTTGGATATAAATGACTAGATTAATTTATTGAAAAACCGCTATTTATCTAAACATATTATTTCTGATACTGATTTACTTCAACATTTTGATGAATTTCATTTTTCATCACTGGAAAAGAACAGCTATTAACTAGAATTAAAAAAATAAGTATACAGCAGGGAAGCATCGTATTTTCGGACAGTAATAAGTCTACGTAATTTTATTCCTAAGAGTCAATTCTCTGGTAACACAAAGTGTCTTCGTGACCTACTACACACTGTCTCCTCTTGTCGTGTGTCATGTACTTACGAGACAATAGCTTCTGTGTTATAGAGATATAATTCTTTTAATGAAAAAACTAGTTAGTGTTCTCGTATGGATTACTTATGAGTTCTTGGCTTATTAAAATAGTTGTTATTTTTAACTTTAAACGGAACCAAACTAATATACCCTAATAAAAAGAAAAAAATACCAAATCTGTTCATAAATTCCAAAGATCTGTGGTAACAAACACTACGAAATGAATACAACCGAATTGATAGCCTCCCTTTTCTTGGACTCGGCTAAAATGTTATTGGGTTCTTCTCTACGTTTAGTTCTCCCTTTTTATGTCATACAGGTAGACTGGCAAGAGGACCACCTGATGATAAGCACTCACCACAGCTCATAGACCAATGTCTATCCACCAATGTATTGCTATAAATATTAATCATTCCTTGTATTACCAACGCATCACCAACCTTGGGAACTTATATTTACACTGACTCACCACTACTTAAGTATAACAGTTTGGCAGTAGAATTAGTGATAAGTGGATACTACAAAATCGACGAGAACGATATTCTATTTCATCTTTGATAGAAACGACAAATCCGTCACCCAATGCGCCATAAACAAGACAGTTTTTGTGATTGTTTTTTATTACCCAAGTTCTAAATTTGTGATCAAGTTCGCTCAGTGCTTTTTATACACGATTTCATAATATTTCCTTAATTATATATATGAATAACTAGTTTTAACTTAAGCACAAACTTATTTTAATGTGCGGTGCTGAACGTATTTACCGTTATAAATTATATATAAAGTGCAACGTTGATAGTTAATGGCCTCGATATACCAACGTTAGATGATTCAAGCTAGCCAGCTGACATTGACCTGCATTAATAATAATAATTACATTACATTAATAGTTATGTGTTAATTTTCTAATAATATAAATTTCCCAGGTGAGTTGAGGAGGATGTCGTTTTATATTTTAAGGTTTGCCTTAACCGTAAACGTGATTTAGATGAATGAGAATGAAGACGATAGTAGTAGTAATATACCGCTGTCTGTCCCTATGTATGCTCAGATCTTTAAAATTACACAACCGATTTTGATGCGGTTTTTTTGCAATAGATAGATTGATTCAAGAGTAAGGTTTATATGTATAATACATGCACAATATAGTAGAGAAACGCATATTTTAGAGGTTTTAACGCAGGGACATAGCGGTTTGTATTGTCTAATGTCAATAAAGCTGCGAACTTTGTAAGACATTCCGTAGTATATTTAGTATGAACATTACACAGTACAGCAAAAATTTATGGTTGACAATAGTTTGAAGACAATATTAACTCAATCATCGTGAATATGTATTTTTATTTGATTGTTTATTTTTACCGTCTAGAATATGTTAAATTCTAGTATCACTAAATAACCCTTATATGACTTTTAATAACTATATTTTTGTCAGACAAAATATACACGGATATATAAGTAAACGATGAACATAATGGCTGCAGAGATCACTTATATACCAGAATACAGATGATGTGATGGTATAGAAGATAAGCGAGGAATATCAGGTGCATATTCAGGGTTATCCAAATAAACGAAAGGGGAATGGAATATTAAAATTTAGCAATCCATTGGAAATATTGGAGTTGTTGCTGATGATAATTTTCGTAATAATCAATCATTTGGGCGGATGACCATGTGTAAGCCCGTCTGGATAGGTACCATCCAGTCATCATATATTCTACCGCCAAGCAGCAATACTTGGTACTATTGAATTACGGTTGTAAGGGTGAGTGAGCCAGTTATACTACACAAGAGACATAACATCTTAGTTACAACTAATGGCGTAATGGTGGCGCATTGGCGATGTAAGGAATGGTTAACATGTCTTAGCGCACCAATATGCAAACAGGAGTGACTACTATCAGGCGTTCGCCAAACCATGTTATAAAAAAAGGCGGATTTCTCTCTGTCGAATAGAAATTATTCATCATTCTTTTCATAACTAAACTTTTATACAAAGCGAAGCATGTTTTAATCCCGCATTGACCACTGAACACACAATAAAGATTTTTTTTTGTTTTATGCGCGCATAAACATAATAGCATTACATACTATGTTCGATATGTCATATATAGTTATATAACAATAATTAAATAAAAATAAGTTTATTGTTCATTTATTAAAATAACATTTCGTGTCTTAATTTACATTTATTGTAGCAATATTATTATACAAAGGGGTAAGATAATTCTGCGTGTTTATAAATATACTCTTAACACCTTAGTATATAACAGTATTCAGTTATTAAGTACTACTTTATTTTCATTACATAGGTATTAATTTATTTGTATATAGTCGAAACATAATATGAAAGTTATATGATGGTTGAAAATTATTGTATTGACTTTTTATTGATACATAAATATTCCGAACCCGTGCGATACAGTATGAAGTTTTAAAATGTATCATGTAATAAATTTATTTAATCTTGTTATTCGTTTTTAAACTTGTATATGTGTTTTGATTTTATAGACCGATTAACGAATTTCTTATTAAAATTATTAACTAGTACTAAGTAGAAAAATCTAAAATGCTAATAGTAAAAAAAATGAACTTGTCCGTCGTTGATGCCAATGAAGTCACGCGTACATTAGCTCGTTTAAAATATATTTCTAGCAATGAGGTTTAGCAATTTCTATCAAATAGATGTAGAATATGCGGGTCAAGCTGGTAGGTCGTAAACAGCGCAGTAAATCATTTTAGCGTTTAATAATAACGCTAATGTATAGTGAATTACATTGACAGATTACTTAAGTGTGAGAACAAAAAGTGTTTGAATTTCATGCCAACGTACTTAATATTTCACTAAGATTTGATTGATTGTCAAAAATACACCATCGTTTCGGAAAAAAATGTCTTAGACCCTAGGTAGAACCAGCACAAAACAAAAACTAAAGTTTTGTATATTATTTAAATTACCCGCAAAGTTTTTTTTATTAATTGATATCATTATAGACGATGAAATATGTCATGGGTCATCTAATGGTGAATGGTAACCTACACTACCCATTAGGCATTCCTTCATAACGTGTCAATCATGGGAAGCTGTGATATCCTTTGTACCCGTAGTTACTCTGACTGACTCACTCTTTAAACGAGAACACAACAATAATAAGTATTGCTGATTATGCTGATTGACGGAGGAATAAATGATGAGTGTTTGGTTATGTGTGTGACCCAGAGAGGATTGCACAGAGCCCCATCACCAATTGACACCTTTTTTAGTCACGCCCGTAGGCTACAGTAATATAATTTTCAAAACGATTAGCACAAGGCTTACATTAACAGCCTGTAAAATTTCCACTGCTGGGCTAAGGGCTCTGTCCCTTTGAGGAGAAGGTTTGGAGCATATTCCACCAAGCTGCTCCAATGCGGGTTGGTGGAATACACATGTGGCAGAATTTCGTTGAAATTTGACACATGCAGGTTTCCTCATGATGTTTTCCTTCACCGCCGAGCATGAGATGAATTATAAGCACAAATAAAGCACATGAAAATTCAGTGGTGCTTGCCTGGGCTTGAACCCGAAATCATCGGTTAAGATGCGCGCGTTCTAACCACTGGGCCATCTCGGCTCACACACACGGCTGGTACACGGTTTACTTTATTGTAATATATATGGCTATCGTTTATGTTCCAACAAACACTTAAATTAATTTATCATATCAGGTATAACCAATAGTATGATCCGTTCGCTTCACAAGGTGACCGACATGTCTGCATGTTTTAAACCCACTCCCGCGAATGTTATCAATCGTTCAATAATTATTTGAATCATTGTCTTTACTTCAGCTTGAATATATTTTGAATTAGCATATCTTACGACCTTGGCTTTTGTTTTCAATTATAATTATATTTTAATATTTCTTATAAATTAATGTTTTTTTTAGAATTCACCTTTAGCAAACATTTATTTTTTAATCATGATGTTTTCGATAGTTCAGCAATATTATAATGCACAGGTATGTGTGAAAATATATGCACTCTCTATAATATTATTTTTATAAATCGACGGCAGGGGAATCCCTCGATGGCAGGGGAAACCCTAACAATCGAGAGTCCGAGGCACCAGAATGCCAACTTTAAAAATATTTTAATTTTAATAATATTTTATTTGAAACCCGAACGCAGGAAAAATTAATATAGAATCTACTTACAAAAATTAATATAGAAAATTTCAATCATGGTAAATCATCCATTTTTGAGATATTGATAATTTGAACGAAATGAAACGAATGAACTTCCGAAAAACGGAATACGTTCTTTTTGAGAACACTGTTTGTTTGGATACGTCAATCTATTGATGTAAGGTTTTCATTATATCAATGGTATTACAAATTTGGACATTTATTATATAAAAAAATAACCTTACTTACATAAGGTAATTTTTTAAAGAGTATAAAAAAAGAACAAAAATTATAGTAAAGTAACGAAAAATCTGCCACGGCCTCGTCGGTAATTTCGGGTAACCAATGATTGCAGAGATACCAGAGTCCAGTCCATAAAACATAAAATAATAGATAATATCGAAATAAATATTAGCCGCGATTTTAATTTCGTCTACTTAATTGTTTCTCTGCATGTATGCAAAAGCTGCGTGTTTAAATCGACGCGTCCCTTTCCGTACTACAACAATTAAGCAATCAACAATCAAGAAAAACATTTAAATAATAAATTATACATTAGACGTAAAAATCAGATATGTAGCTTTAAGAGTATCTTTTTCAGATACAGCTTATATGCATTTTCGCGTTTCCCTCGTATAAAATAATATGTCTAAATTCGGACTCACCGGCTTCGAATGCGCCAGAGTACCAGCTAAAAAACCAGCAGTACTTACTCCGTGGTAACGTTTGCGCATACTACCGAGACGAATCGAAAGAATACGCCTAAACTAATGAAATTACTGGATAGGTTTGAAATTGGCAATATAAATTGTATCTCTAACATGTAATGTCCTTAAAAGCCAATGGCGTAAAATATATATGCGATAGTGATGATTTGTACTTACAATCATAGCTCTCTGTTCCTTGGTATTCCGAATTAAACTCGATGATCACAGAAAACTTTAATTTTTATAAGTAATTTTAACTCTTAAACAATTATTATATTAAGTAGGTAGCAATTTTATTAAATTAGGTTAATTATTGTTATAATCGTAAACACCTTCAAAATGTAATTGTATTTATTACGCAATACTACGAATATGAGGGTACGTGCGGGTGATATTGGTAGGTATTAATATATTTAAATCATTATATAAAATTTAGTTACACAAATAATGCAATAATTATGCAAAGACAGATTAGGTACATAATGTTATTGAGAAATGGTAAAAAAAATCCCATATCCTATACTGTTACAACAACATATTACAATAGAGTATTTAATTACATTTATTACTCAAATAAATCAAATCAATAAATCGAATCGAAATATACAAATCGAAAAAAATTAAACAAATAAATTTTATGTAGAAGCGTAATATTTATTTTCAACACGTCAAAAGTATGAATAATTTTACCGTAACTGTTTGTAAAAAATACCGAAATACATTTTGTTTACTAAGTTACGTAGTACACAAAATAAAAAAATGTTATACAGCTCTAAAATAGTTTTTATGTCTCATTCAATTCGCACTTTCGTTAAACGTATTTAAAAGATACGTAACCATAAAAAAAATCGCAATGAATTCACATCGAATAACAAAATAATTCAAACACACGTTTAGAAACCTTAGAAGTATCCGAACGGTGAGTGGGAGATCTCAAGATCGCGCTGCGTGACGTTTTGTCCGCCCGCCGGTTCCCGGCACCCCTGCCCGCAGTCCGCCGCGCGCCGTCGCGCTTACTATACGTGGGGGTATTGTCGCTCTCGCCGATTCCACACACCGCATTAATTTAGAACTGACCTGTGAACAAATACAACCGTGATTAAACGTTCTGTGCCGCATAACAGTGAACTGAACTCGTGTGTCTTGTGTGTACAAAAAAAAAATACGTTGCAACATAATCTCTCCTAAACATCTACGGCTATCTTTGCGTGAGTATTCTAAAGTTATTTAACTGTACTTTCCTTCCATGGTTTGTCGAGCTATGCCGGTTCTAAGGTGCGTATTCGCGGAAAAAAACCTGTCGTCTCGAATGATTGGCTACGGCGGGTTGTTTTGTGTAAAATGTTAGATCTAGGTCGCTACCTGGTGGCTAATGTACGCATCAATTTTACATGTTACAATGTTTTGTATATTCGAAACCGGACGCATCTGTTTTCGTATTACTCGAAAGGGATAGGAAACAGTAAATAGCATTTGATATACATTGTAATGTACGTTACGCTGTTATTGTTTTTAAAGTACTCAATCCTAGTAATGACCCATCACAAACTAATTGTATTTGCAAGTTAACCTTAGCATTTTAAACATAGTAATTAAGTATGAAATTAAAACAAATAACTTTGAAATAGATATACAAACCTAATTTATACCTACATGTTAAAATGACGGTTTTATTAACTGACTAATTTAAGTTGGACATTCGATTCGATTTAATCTAGTCGCTTTACATTTCACATTTACTTTTTACGATAATAGTGAAAATATATAAGTCAGTTACAATGAATACTATATTTAAAATACCTTAACGCAAGTATTTTCATAATTCGTGCCATTTTCCGCTATTTCTCACGTACCTACAGCCATTACGCAAATTTACGAAACCTAGTTTTTCATACCAAGGAGTGTTATAATTACCTGATCATTTTGTTTAAGATGTAATACATAGATAGACTACACTGTCTTATTATTTTATAACGAAATACTTTTATATTGCGTTGCAAACGTTGTTTTATGTTTGTTTATCTATTCTTAATAATAAAATACGATTTTCAAGTAAGCCGTATAAAGGACAGATTAAAAATACACAAACATTTAGAAGTGTAGTGTATTATGAAGCATACAACTTTTATCGATATCGATGTATAATATAAAGTCTAATATCGACGTATATATTTCTCGGCTATCCATCAGAAAACAAACTACAGCAGTTTTCGTTAGCACTTAAGCAATTTTATTGCATTTCGTTAGAACGCAACCGTTCGCGTGGGCTTATTACGATATTTAAAGGTTATTTTTTATTAGACAAGTGACATGCAACTTTTTTTATTTTTAATCTATGCGTCAAGTTTATGTTTGTGTTCTGTTTATCTGTTATCAAATTTTATCAAGATTTCTAATATAAGTACGAAATAAATAAAGGTATGGAATGTGGCCTTCGTTTAAAGCTAACAATTATGTTATTGTTTTGAAACCATTCGTCTGTTAATAGAACATATTGAATTTTATGTTAGTGAAATACTTAATAAGTTACTTTAAAAAAAAATAACCTTTTTTTTGTAAGTATAAGATTAAACATCGTAATGGGATCCTTAATATTAAAGTGTAAAAAACACAAATGTAAATTTAAAAAAAAAATCTTCAGTCATTGTGCCTGTCCTGTTTCTAGAAGTTTTCAAAACAATTCATTACATTTATATACTATATGTATTTTTAATTTTATCTTAAATCCATAAATTATCTGATTTTTATGCTTAACACTTTAATGCCTGATTCACTTCAAGGTTTTAGTTTTATAATATAACATATTGGCATGATTAACAAACCGAAAAGCTTAATAGGTGGGACGTAATATATTGGAGATTGGCAAAATCTTGAAACAAACACCAATGATTGCCATTTGGCCGATTACAGCCCAATGTAACCTTTCGTGATCAGTAACCCACGCCTTCTGTCATTACTGTGAACAACGATGCAATTAGAACAGTTGTGTTAGGAGCTACGACTACAATTCAAAGTCATTTAGGTTTACCGTCGTGAAGACTTATCACGTCAAGCAGTTCAGGGTGATATTTCTTTACATTTCGATAAATTGTTCTGTAGACTACAAGGACGTTTATAGGCTATGTACTGCCTTTTTTTATTTTATTTTTTCTCGCTGAAAAAATGCGTTACGCGTTATTCCACGTGATGTGAAGTGGGGCTCGCCGGTGCCCTGGACTGCGAGTGCGCCCCGGAACACCGGAATACCCACTAAAAAACCACCGTCTTTCGGCGGGTGACACGGGACCGCTTTCGCATGCTATCGTGAGGCTGTACTGCCTATTCTAATCGATGAAGATAAACAAATATTAGATTTACATATTTAATTATTGCTATTCTTTAAGCTCTATTACTTTATGCACTACAAACATTACATAATTAATATATAACAACAACAACAAGCAACTTCGAAATTTTTAAAACGCATTTGTCATTTGAAATCGAATTACGTAGATTATTTAAGATGAAACAAAATGGTATGGAACAAATAAATGGTATCACGTCAATTCAACGTCGAAATTATTGTTTTGTCATTGTTTCTACTGTATTTGGAATAGGTTATAGACTACAGGAAAGGTGGGGAAAAAGAACAACAACAAAGAACAACGTTACTTTTGATAAAAAATAAATAAGTTAATTAGCGAAGTTATTTAAGAAAAAGTAAAAAATTACGCAACTATTGGGAAGAGTTGTCTCCTATTACGGTTCTCTGAAGGTAGATTAATAAAAAAAATATATGACAGCGTTAAGCGTTAATGACACAATTCGAATTTTCAATTATCTTATTAAATACACAAAGTTTTATACATAATATGTACATAATTATAAACAAAGTGATCATGCGAATAATTGAAAACAATCGCGTGATAACAATGGCGTGATAATGCGCTTACTTAGTAAAAATTAACCCAATTCCCATCAATATCGAGCTGACAATTCCATGAATTATATTGTTGTTTCATACAGCAAACACTGACGGAAAGGGAAAGGTATTATTTTTTTAACTCTGTCAATCATACTAACATTATTAATGCGAAATGTTTTCAGGTAGAATAACGCCTGAAATTCGAGTGGTTAGTTAAAATTAAAACAACCTGCTAGTGCTGTATTATCCCTTGAAAATAAAAAATTAAGATTATCTCCGCTTTAATTATTTCTAACGCTTAAATGATATAAATACACTAATGACAAGAGGACAGTTCAATTAACAAAGCTGATACAGAAGCTAACGAAGCGGGGACGGAACTGCTAATAAAAAAATATATTAGCAGAATTAAAAGTTACTAGAAAATTCTAATTGCAGAGAGTTATAATAAATTGTTGAAATAAGATACTTTAGGTAAACCTTATACCGTACATAAACAGTTCCACGTGATGGTTTCCGAATTAATAAAATCATCACGTCAAATGATTTTAAATTTGATAATTCGTGTGCACGAAAACATTGCGGTTATTGCGTCTGAAATTTATGCTTCGAGTTTATTGTTCGTACAGAAAAGGCAATTTATAACAGACAATTATAACCCAAACAGCGTGCATCCAAACCATTGTTTGCAAATACGTCCCAAACCGATGAATGGTATTGAGGGAACATTTTTTGTAAGGCGTGTCGTTGAATATTAAAGGAAATTTGTAAACGCATTAGAGAATATTAATTACGATTCATAAGAAATATGAAATTTTTCATGCTCTACTGATGATGTCCTTTGGTCAGATTTTAGACGCAGTGGTAAGTTTACTATCTGGGCAAGACTTGTTATAGTAAATACGTGTGTACGCAAACAGTGCATAGTATGCTCTGTCTAGTCACTTGCTTTAATAATCCGATAATACAGCAAATCCGACCTGACCGGACAGACTTCGGTCGTAGGACCGACGTTATACGTGCTTTCTAGTATCCGGAGATTGAGAATTTTTAAAAACTCTACAACTTTAATGGCTTAGGGTTGGAACTCTGAAAGAAGTAACGACTTATTCGTTACTTCTTTCTGTTTCTGGTTGATATCGGGAAAACTTCAACCGAACGCAGTTGCAACTTTAAATTTTAATTTTGTAAAATGACAATTCAAAGGTTCTTCTAAAAACCTAATTGAGTATATTTTTAATTGTGGTTGCAATTATAAACATTACCTATATTTAATATCCGGTAAGAGGTATATAATATATTCATCTAGCTATTCTAGCTCTTCGTATCTCGTCTATAGCAAACTAAACCGTTTATGGAAACATGTAGAAATTAGCAATTACAATTTCTTGGGCATTTGCTACAGCACTTTTTGGATTTTGATGTTAATTCCGTTTTTAGTTTTCAAATATCGTCGTTCATGTTGGGGATTTGTAATAGATACTGGCTTTTTGTCAACTAAAAAAGTAAAATATGCCATCTCATATAATCGAATACAGGAACGTCTGTCTTTGTGGCTTATAATGTCTGACGACTAAGCGAGTTATTGACGATTTTTTTTTCGGAATATCTAATACTGGATACATTTTTAATTATGCATCTGTAAAACAGCTTGTATGAATCAGGTATATCTTGTGAATCTTAATCAATATTGCGGATTTAAATCCGAACTGACATCTAATTTTCTTTGTAGGTCTAAGTAACCATCGTTCTCGGCGTGTAAGGCAAAGAGGGAGGTGAAAAGGGTTGGGACTATAATGGCTAATTGTTTATGTTTTATTATTTTAATAACCAATATATTATGGGACTACACTGAATAAAATGTATGCATAATGTGTTTGACATGCGTAGAATTGTAAATATCTATTCATTCACGAAGTTGCGCCTCGACACGTCCAATTATTTTTTTTATATTAAAGTAAACATGAAAAATATAGTATCATTTGTACGTTTTTGCTGTCTTTACTCTTATTCGTCTCACGCACACTTATCAACTAGACATCTTGTAAGCACGAGCGACACTCACTCATACTAATGCACGCAGATAGTAATTTAACGTGGAGGGGCGCGCTTTCGTGAATGAACACATATATACTCTATTCCAACCATAACAGGAAAAATGCCAAATAAACAACACTTGACAGCGAAATGACGCGATATCATTGGTCGAAACTTGAGAGTTGATTAATCTATGATTTTCACTATGAATTTGCAACAAAATGGCGTTTTGAACGTCGACGAAACTGTTATCAGTATTTTGGAAGTAAAATTAAAGTGAAAATAAGTAGTAAGGTGCAATAGTGTTGTGTTATAAATAAAAATATATTAATCGTAAACTCTTAGTCGTGCGTAATATAGCTTAGTTATTAGCAAATCGTATGAAATACGTAAATCTATGGTTTTTGTTTTTTTTTTTCCTACTTCCATTGGAATAGGCTAAGGTGTATTAAGCGGGAAAAATATTCAGTACATAGTGTGTGATATATATTTCGTAAAACTATAATTCCAGAATTAAGTAATATTATATCAAAATGTTTTATTTACTAATATCATGCGAACTTTTGTCTAAATACAAATGTTAGTTACCAAATACTTAAAATTTACCTTTATCGATGGGAACTGGGTTAAACACACGTAGCCGTTATCATGTTGTAATTGTGACTCAATTTAATTGTATAATTTGTATTGTATTGGACGATAATTATTTAGGTATTTGAAGTAATAACGATTTTTGAACAATTTATATTATATAATTAATAATTCTGCACGAGGAAAAGGTTACCATGGTAACCAAAATTATTTCATGTAATTTTATGTACTGATTATATTAAAACTCCCACGCGTACGCACACATATCCCATCACACACAAACGCGAAAGTAAAATTTATCGTCCTTTTTCTTTTTAATTTTAAAATAAATAGCGTAAATCCGAATAAATTTTATTAGAAATAAGTATTTATGTTATTGAATTTTTACTATGTTGAAGGTTATAAACAAAAGGTAATTAAATCGTTTTCGTATAAAATTTAAATTTATTTTACCAACTTACAAAATCGGAATGAAGGTTACGAATATTACGACACGGCGTGACTTGACAAAAAATGTGACAATATCAAAAACAGCATAAGAACTTTTTTAAGACCGACAAAAAGAAAAATTTCGTCAAAAGCGTCAAAGAAAACGGTTATCGAACATAAAAAAAATACCTAAAAATAAAAATTAAATCACGTAATGATTTTTAGCGGTAACTCGGTTTTTTTTTCGTAATCCGCGAATCTATTCTAATTTCGCCTTGACATACCGTTAGAACTATTATCTTTTTCGTAGAACATTGGCCAATATTCTTAAATCCTATTTTAGGCTTATCTCAAACAATACCGTGTAAGGTTCGAACCCTATCTCTATTGTATTTAAAGTACACAAATATTGTACTAAAAAAATAAAAATATTGTATTATTTTACTTGGTGGTAGGGCTTTGTACAACCCCGCCTGGCAGTACTCTGTGTTGTGTTCCGGGTTGAAGGGTGAGTGAGCGAGTGTAACTACAGGCGCAAGGGACATAACATCTTAGTTCCCAAGGTTGGTGGCGTATTAGCAATGAAAGGATTGGTTAATATTTCTTACAGCGCCATTGTCTATTGGTGGTGACCACTTACATCATCAGGTGGTCCATTCGCTCGTCCGCCAAACTATATAAAAAAGAAAATACTAAAATAATTTCTGTTGAGCTAGGCCAATATGTAAATGAGATGACTGTTTTTTTTAAACTGTTTCAGAATATATAATTAAAATCATCAAGTGCCTGTTCCATTGTAGAAATCAACTTGTGTTATGTATTGTAACAACCATTGCCTTACTCCCCCCCCCTGAGCAGGAGGCTTGGAGATTATTCCACCAATGAGAATGAGATGTTATCTATGAAGTAATATAGTTTCGTTATGACGTCACGGTGCAGGTTTCCTCATGATGTTTCCTTTACCGCTGAGAACGGTAGAATAACTTAACTTAAAATAGGTTGCCTGGGTTTGAACCCGCAATCATCGGTTAAGATATGCGCGTGTTAAAACTAGGCCAATTCATGGACATATTTTATTTATGCAAATTTTTATTTTGTTGAAAAAAAAAAATCGAGTTTCATTTTTAATAGGTAACTCTTGAATATTCAAAAGTTACTTATTAAATTTACATAAAAGATATGCTACTAGAGTCTTCGTATGACGATTTTGGTTTGGCTAAGACATCGAATCTTTGGTTAAGATTCACGTTTTCTATCCACTAAGCCATAAAGGCTGAATCACGGAAAATCTGTATTTTTAATTGCTAATTATTAAAATATTTACAAATAATAATAATAAAGGTATTATATATTTTTTATTTTCCTTATATTCTTCAGCTAATAGCTACATAATTAAAATTATATTTAACTAAAGCCTCGTACTGAGCAATTTATCTAAAGTTACCGATCTTATTTAACCGCCCTTTTAGTTGTAATTTTTACAAATACTTCTTAATGAGCGTCTACTTGGCTAAAGAAATAACTGGGCTAATCTATTTATAGAAATTACACAGAACTTTAATGTAGGTACTTAGTAGTTCAATGGTCCGCCATTAAATAATTGAAGTAAGTAAGTAGAGTTGGGTGTAAAACACAAATTCTAGAAAGATTTATTTACAGATTGTTAAAGGGAATTATGCCATAGCAGAAGCGTTTTTTCTGCACCGTAATTGTCCACAATGAGTACTCGGAATACGATCAAGGTAGTTATGATTGTTTGCGCCAGTAAGGTTATAATAAAGTCGGTGGCCAGGTAAAGAGAACGGAAATTAATGTAGGGTTAGCAAAAAAAATTGAAAATCTTTCCGAAGAATGTTAATACATTCGACGACATACCATTAATATATTAAAATACGTAAGAACAAGATATCTCAAGAACCATCTATAATCGCAGGTAGATTAAGCCGGTAATTGGTTAATTCGTGTGAATTATCAACACTAATTTCTATTGTATTTAAAAGTACACAAGTAATAACCGAGTACTTCAGAGACAATTGAGTGCTGCAAGGGCGTTAATGTATGTTACTTAGTGGAGGGACTTTTGCAAGCCAAACACCAATGCTTAGTACTGTTGTGTTCCGGTTTTATGGACGACCGAAACTATGTAACTACAGGCACAAGGGTCTTAACATCTTGGCTCCCAAGGTTGGCGACAATTGGCGATGTATTGATGGTTAATATTTCTATGGCCCATGTCTATGGGCAGTAGTTATCATCAGGCCTTCCTTATTCGTTCATAATGCCTTTTATTTTTTGTTTCACCAGTTTCTGCTGTCGGTCAAACATGCGACCTTGCTACGATCTTGGCTCTTAAGACATTTCAAATCATTTGTTATCAATATACGTCTGATTTAATTACTCAAATGTTGTTTTGCGCTATTGAAATATTATGTTCGCATGCCCTTGAAATATTATCGTTGTTATATAAACTGTTCGTAACAGGCTAAAGCCACTGAAGGACACATATATATTAGTTTTTTTCGACACATGCATGTTTCCTCATGATGGAAATGTCCTTGGATGTAAAAATAAAGAAGTGCTTGATCGAGTTGAACCCGAAATCTTTTACCACTGAGCTATCTTGTCTAAAAACTATCGTTCGACAATTGAAATGAATGATATGTGACGGTATTTCAGAAGCAATGTGTTTTCTCTTCTTTTATAATAAAGATAGATTGACGGGTAATAGGCGTCTGAAATTTAGTTCTTACAGTCATTAGCGCCGTTTGAAATACTAAACATTTCTTACAATACCAATGTGTCAACAATATTGGGAACTCAGATGTTATGCTCCTTATGCCCCTTGATATAACCGAAACACGACAATAATGAGCATTGCTGTTTGTCGGTAGAATATCTGATTACAAAGTGGTACCCAGATGGGCTTACAGAAGGCCCTATTACAAAATCTATGGCTTACGTCATGCGACGTAAAAACTTAAACCAATCGGTTATTGAATTACTGACGCCGATTAACGATTCGTTAAATTGAATATCCGGGCATACCGCATATGCAAATAAATAAAACAAAATAAATACAGTTACTCAAATTTGTTGATCTCAGAGAGCTTAATAACGATTTAAAGAAACGACAGTAATAATTAAAAACCAACAAGTTAAATACAACGCTGGATTCTGATGATAAACATATTACAATCAACGATGTAATAAATATGTCGACAGATGAATTTCGCATTTAATAACTAGCGAACCAGGTCGTCGGAGCTGAACAATGTTCTGACAGATGCTATACGAAATTGCGTACCAAGATGAACCGCTTTATGCAGTGATTAAATTGTTTTCGGTTGTAACTCTGAGTTAAGACACTGGCATATTTGTGGAAAGAATAAATTAAACAGGAAAATCGACATTTAATTGTATGTAAAGTGCGACATTTGCAAGAGAAAGTTACAATGGATGAATTTATGGGAAACGAAGGGAATTTATTCATATATGTAAATTTGTACCAATAAAAATTATGAGTAATGTCACAATTTGGAAAAATACGTGATCTTTTATATAATTATACAATTTTATGAGTCAAACGATATTTTGGAAAAATTAAAATTGGAAACATTTTATGTGTGCCGAAAGATTATGCAAGCTGCTACGCGCGATTTCACGCGCCTTAAACACTATTACGCCACCCCTTGAGGTCATAGTGTAATGTTATATATTTATGCCGTTAAAATTATTCTCAATAAATGGTCTTTTGAACGCAATTTTAATTTTTTTTCCGAATAATATGATCTAGCAATCCTGAAATTAGCCTCCAAAGAAAGAAACAAAATAAACTTCATATAATTATCAACCTTATTAAATACTACTTGGCATTGCCTCTCCCGTCTTCGTCCAATAGAAAAATTTTTTTTTTGGTGTAACACACAAAAAAAACATATTTCACCCAGACGTTTATATGTGTAAAGATGGATTGATCGATATGATGAATACTTTATCGATTTCCTTTGAATATATACTCCTTTATTGATGCTCAGAAACATCGAAGTTCATCATGCTCCTACCACCTCCACTATGTTTATTGATATGGTCTCATGATTGCACTCTTCTATAAATGGAGCTGGTGATACTTCAAGCTGCCGTGATGCAAATACTTCATAGCGAACTCATACTTTGTATCATAGCTGAATAATTTAATATTCTAATTTACCTTCCTCGCTGCAAATTGAAATTATTTAGATTATTCAAATTGCTTCGAACGCGTTAACACATTTTCCATGTGAATGAGAAATTTAGATTTCTTAGAAAATTTTCATCTTCCGTAAGGGCACGATTAACGAAACCCGGTCCGTTACTTAATTTGCGTTTATAATTCTTATCGAAACGTGAAGAAAACTGCAAGTGGAAAAATTTGCCACATGTTTATACATTATAATCGTGGAATTGCGTGATGAAAAGTCTATACAAATTGATATGCCTTAGCCCAGCTTTGGGATATTTACCGACTCTTACTTTCAAGTTTCATGATTAGGTCTATCATTATTGATAGAAAATGGAACGTTCCGTACAAAGCGAATGCCATAATAGAATAATGCTCTTCATTCAATATCCAGTAGTGACTGTAAATCACTTATGAATTCAGGCCAATAATAATTTTCTCTTATCACCGATGCACCGAGATCTGCTCTGAAGGAATTTGAGATCTATTGTAAGGAGTCAAGTTTTAGTTTACATTGCTCTTGTTTAGGATCAAGAATTAATAGAAACTTGTACGTAGTGTGTATCGAGTAAGCGAAATTGCTTTTTGGTTCAAGATGAGTCCCACATATGGCAAGCAAAGTCGTAATGTTTATTTTATCGACGCTTTCAAGACTCATAAAAGAAAATTACGATCAAATTTAATTGTATCTAATAATTAAGGCCCTTAAAATTTTCATAACAATTATGTATTATAATGAGCAAAGGAATTAATCTTTTACTCTTAAAAGGGAACCGCTGGAAAACCAGTTGTTAAAAATTTGGGTGTATCTAAAAGTAAGCCACAGTTGGGTCAAAGTTTAAGATTAATTTGGAAGATAACGTGTTTTTTACATCAGCTTCGAGTCAAGGTGACGCCCACGACGATTATCTCATTTCGCATAAATATTCGCCTTTCTGATCGTACGTCGAACTTATGGTATTTCATTATCTTCCTTGTACAGGGAGAATTCCACTAACGAATTGTTTATCGCAATCGAATCGAAACGATATCGTTTACTCGTTTTCTACTAATACACTACGATGGTAATAGAATCGAGAACTATATATCATATAAATTGGTAGAATTACCCAGTTCCGATTCAGCGGAGGTTTTATTTTTGTGAGAAATAGTCGAAGTTCAATTGAAATAAAAATTAGTAGAATTGTCCCTCGGTTCGTAAAAAATATTGACACATAAAACATTGATCACTAAAAACTATTTGCTAGGAACCTTTTGAATATAATCAGAAAATGCACGTTAGTTGTAACTCATTATACATTCATGTTTATATATAAAGTGAATAAAAAGTTAAATGACTTCCGTTATATAAAGCACATTCCATTCTGTAATATGTGACAAGACAGCAACAAATGTCGTAATCCAGTATGGTAACGCATTCTCACCTCTAAATCTATCACAATAAGGGTTTATTTTTCAACTAATTTAATGCACCATTGAAAATTACGTATTACGTAAATCCATTCGTATTGTTACTTCAAAGTCGTCACAAGTAACAATGTGGGAAACGTCTAACAATAGGATGTTAATAATTTATCCACCTGTATCCCTCCTGTCTCACGTGAGAATATAAAATAAGGATATGCTATTTACATGAAGTATTTTTTAAAGAATTTGTGGAGTTTTCGTGCAAAATGATTCTTAGTTTTTTAGAGACAACTCATCGAAATTTCTTCTAAAAATACAAAAAATATTTCAATTTAATTTTGTTCATTATACGTAATTAGTATAATCGAAATTGGTGCTTAAACTCAAAAATTGATTAAATATTTTCGCTGACAGATTAAAAATGTAAAATTATTCAAATATATTTTTTTAACATAACATCATTTTAATTCTGTAATCGATATAAAATTAAAAAGTAGATGTAATTAGCTCGTATATTAAAATAAACGCACAACCTTTCTCTCGATGCTTTAAAGATAAAAGGAATGAAATCAAATGTGATTATTTAAATTTTAAAACTTTTCAATGTCGCTTGCAAAGGCGTTATTTGTAAGTCTTCATACGTAGTAGGCTATATCATCGATACATTCAACGAAATTAATATTATCCTAATAGAGTACAATTTTATCATTTTAATCCCGATTTATTTAACGTCGATAAAAATATTTCTCATCGCCCTCGGTTTTATGACCGCCTGTCGACTTATCGTTTCCGAAATCATTTTATGAGCCTTGCGTTAACAAGGGAATTTGATTTGTATCAAGTACTTACGTTGCTTTCATTCTATCCTGGACTTAGGAAATATCATTTCTTACTCTCCTATACTATATTTTTTTTTATTTACATTGACATATGACACGTTTTTGCCTGTTTTGATAAATATTTCTCAAACGATGGGAATAGTATTGAGTTATAATCGATCCGTTTACAATTCTTCTTACCTGAAATGCCTTTTTTCTGACAATAGCTAGCTCGTGACGTCACGGCGTTACGATAGGTGCAACTCTATAATAATAAGATATCTTATACAACATGGGATTGATCGCGAAGTTTTAAAATGTTCTTCTTCAAAATTGTTTAAAAGGAATTTATTATTGTGTGGCGATAAATAATAGTTAGTTCATATTGAAGGTCTTCTCTGCGACAAAGTGCATTTGTTCTACGATGTGTACCATTTAATTTTCACGTCGGTCGACACCGGAAGGGGTGGGCGTTGTTTGTTCCTCGTCAACCGAACTGACCACTAATGGGCGATAGATGTCAACGGTTAAATTTCCTTTTGTAATTTGTTCAAAAAAACACATTTCTGCGAAAACAAAAATGAGTGAAAATTGAAAATATCGCGACCAAAAGATCATAATAATCTTTTATTATACCCAACCCAGGTTTGAACCCAGGACCTCGGGATCTGAGATTGTATAATAATAGACCTAAAATGTTTTTTTTTTTATATGCCATAGTATTAGCAACATATTGTACTACTGAGTTCTTGCCTATTCTCCTCGGTAGAATCACACTTCGAATCGGCAGTAGCTTTACGTTTGAAGCTATTCTGTAAAATTATTGCTTGAACAAACTGTTGATTTGATTTGATTGATAAGTGAGATGAATGTTACTTGTCTTGTAGCTGTAATTGACTTCTTCATATCTTGTGTTTCGTTTTAACGCCTAATAAATCTATGTCTTCGTTGTCGTCAATAGTTTTTATTTCAACGTTCATTTGAATTTAGGTTTACGTTGTGGTTTATCGTTCTGGCCTTAATAAGCTTAAAATAAACTGAAAATTTTTAGGCGTTTCTTTGAAGTCATCAATTTACGTGACAATAAGGAGAAATCCGTATAGGTTTTTAAAGTTTATGCGCGCATAAAATTAATTCTTCGCGTGTTGAATTACGGAGCGATTAAGAAAGTTGGCGGTTATTCGGTTTTTATATTGCAACCGCAATAACTTCGTATGTTTGTTTTGAAATTATTTTTAGTTTGTTGTATCGATTTGTATTTGAGAAATTATTTATTGTACATTAGGTATCGTGTACGTAGACTCATCTCAATGTCTTTAAATTATAGTATGTTTTTAATTTAATAAATAATGATTTTAATGATGAGAGCCAATATGGCCCAGTGGTTACAACGCGTGCATCTTAACCGATGATTGCGGGTTCAAACCCAGGCAAGCAACATTGAGTTTTCATGTGTTTATAATTCATCTCGTGCTCGCCGGTGAAGGAAAACATCGTGAGGAAACCTGAATGTGGCTAATTTCAACTAAATTCTGCCACATGTGTATTCCACCAACCCGTATTGGAGCAGTGTGGTGGAATATGCTCCATACCTTCTCCTCAAAAAGAGAGGAGGCCTTAGCCCAGCAGTGGGAAATTTACAGGCTGTTAATGTAATGTATGTAATGTATGATTTTAAAATAAATCGTGATTGTCAAAATTATATTATTTTTATTATATTAGTAATTACATCGAATGTGCAATCATACTTGTAACATGGCGAGCGGCGTAAATAATGATTTATGTTTACATTCGTCACAGTTATAAAATAAAAGATTATTATAATTCTCTATATTAAGCATATGGGAAATATCTGAGTGAAATACAACCATTTTAGCTGTGTTATATATATATATTTATTTATTTATTTTATATTTATGTACTCGTATATATACCTTATATTTATATAATTGCAATACTATTTAGTTACTACCTTAATAACTAAACACAGTCTTTAAAACGAAACCTATTAATAGCTGCTGTTATCAGTCCCACTGTAATAACTTTTATGAAATGCAATTTTGAACTGAAATGTGAAGATTATTCTGCATGAACGGTATTTTTAATACTCAAATCGGTACCATGATTGCAATTTCACACATTGAAAATTATCGGCACAGCCCCGTCTGCAATTACTGGTGATATATTCATCAAGAGAAAAAGACTAATTTTGTTTGCATTTTCGTTAAAATCCGAGCGATTTACGATGCTTCTAAATTTACATTGCAGCACTGCATTCCCTAGTTAGTAGCTACATAAAAACTTTAAAGCGCTTTAAAGCTACAAAATTTCAGTTCCGTCATTGTTCGACGATTACGACGAAATAAAACGTACATCAATCAAACGCACAAAAACTCTTCCTTAACAGTTCACATTTGGCATTGTAATGATTATTATTATTCCGTAAACATTTTAAACATGAAAAGATCTTTTAAATTAATCATGTTCGCTAACAAACCAGATGTTTATATTTAGAACGGTACACGAGGCTATGGGGAAGTCGGGGTGTTTATAGATTTTACGAGCACGTGGAGACACGGTCTTAATGCCATGTGTTCGACGGAAAACGGACACGAGATGTGAAGTTTGGGAAGCCCTGCATCGGAATCGACTTGAGTTACGATCCTGTTTCCTCCTAGTAATTATATTACTTAATACGTAAATGTCTGGTAAAATTAACAAAGACGTTGGACATGGATATTTTATTGGAGGATAAATATATTTTAATTGTATTTCAGTCGAGGAAATTTAACTACCGTGTTTCTTGTCCGAATTAATTTGTATTCCGAAAATGTGCCGGTGGTATACCAGTTTGTTTATTTATTTAAAGCTCTTAATGTATGCTATTATTATAAATGCGAAAGTAACTCCGTCTGTCTGTTCTCTTTCACGGTTTAATCACTAAAATTAATTTGATTAAATTTGTTATGAGCAAGATTGAACATAGGCTACTTTTTATGAGTAAAACGCGAGCAAAGCAATGGGCGAAACTACTAGCTTTGAGGTCGAGTAGCCGTCGATCAGAGGTAGCTGAAGTTCTGAATTCAACTTATGTGTAACTTTACATTTAAATATTTATTATTCAGTAAAATTTAAAAGACAATCAATATAATGTATGTGTATTTATTCAGAAATATTATAAACACGTTCGTTTGTTAAAAAAATAATTCACTATAGAATGCAGACGCTTAAATTACCATTTAAAAAATAACAGTATTTAAATCAGAACACTTAAAATAAATTATATCGTATTGATCATTGCGTAATACGTATCAACGTTAGTATATAATTATGTATTCAAAGAAAAAAAATAGTAAATCACATACCAATAAAATTAATTGTATCAATTTTGTAATTTAATATAATTAAATCAACGTATTTTTTTGTGTGTGAAGTTGCTTCGAGGCAGTAGGTATATTGATTAAAAAACAAGCTTTAATATCTGTTTATGTAAAACAACTTAGAATACCACATAGATAAATGGAAAATTCTTTTATTGCACACCATTCGCATAAAAAACTTACCAAACTAAAACAAATTAACAACCTGAAAATTTCCCACTCTTGGGCCTCTTGGCTTCTTTGGATCTCCTTTGAGGAGATTTAGAGATGATCAATAGTTTTAAATATAAATTAAATGTTATAGCTATTTTAAAACTAGCGATGAGAGCTTGTATAAATACTATTGGTTCCAGTCATTCGTCGAATAGTAATAATTCGGATCGCTGAATTCCTGTTTGAAGGACACAAGCAATTAGAAGCCGTAAGGACCGTAAGTGGTCCAAATTAATATTACAAAAAATACAAAACATTAAAGTTGATAATCGTACGAGTTATTAAAAGTATGGAGCAAAATAATATTAGCGTGTTTTCAAATTTATAACGTCAATATTTTTAATAACTGCTTATTATCTTATAGCACTGAACGTATATTAAAGTTAACATAAAATACTTTATTATTTACGAAACAGTACTAAAAACAATTAAATTAATTAACTTAACATTGCTGAGAATTCTCTAAAGCTTGCCATTCACTGAAAACCGTCTTTAATTACATGTATTTCTATAATCAGCTTAATTGTTGTTTACTAGATTTAACCGGCAGTTAATTAAATTAACGCTATGTTGTTCAAGTGATTCCGTGTAATGTCCTTATTTTCTTGATCCAGGGTTTGACCGACTGCTACACAACTATCTCGACGTAAGGAAATACTTTAATATACACTTATTATTATTTGATAAAAAAACATTAAGATACTATAAAGGTTGGTGATGGAGTAAGTCTTCCTGCTGATCTGTAATTTACTGACTTTCTTTCAGGATATTCGAAATTTATTTCGAATCGTATATCGATATTCGAAATCGGAATGATTTTTGTATTTAATATTTTTATTTCATTTAATTATCTAAGAATATATACAAATACTCTTTTGTACAATTTTATTATCTGTTTTAAAAGTTAAAAACATTGATGTTGTTTCAAAGCGAATTAAGATTTTTCTACGAAAATCAAAAGATAGACTCAGATGGTGTAGCTTAATGGTCGTTGCATACTTCGTTAATAGCCCGTTTTAAATTGTGTTATGGTTATAGCTTCAGAACAAAAGGTTATGGAAGTAGTATGTGTTCATCCAAGGTTTGTGTCTGTGTACATAAAATGAACGTAACACCATCAATCTTTACAATAAAAAAATATATACTTTACACTCTTTAATATTAATAATTTTAAATGCTATGCTTATTAAACTGTACTATATATAATATAGCTTGGAGGTTTTATTTGAAGGTTTTAAAAAAAAAAATTATAACCATTGAGTTATTGGCCGGTCTTCTCGGCAGAGAAGATTTTGAGAATAGAGAAAGTTTTGAGTCTTCTCGGCAGAATCTCAAAACAGAACCGGTGGTAACTTAATGTTCAATTTAATCTTGCCACGTGAAGATTCAAGAGTGCATATGTATTTACTTGAATACAAATTATTTTTAAAATGATCTTTGATTTCTTGTCAAAGAGCGATTCCTCACTCGGAGCAAGACTGCAGTCGAGTCATTTGTTTTTACACAGCAATGCTCCTGGTGTGGGCCATCCTATACGTTTATTTTTTTTTCAGTTGGTACAAATATTCTGGATGTCATGTCTGATCCATTACCTGTTCTACATGATACTATACAACAATTATAATCTCAGTAATATTCTGTCGATGTAGAATAAGTGATATTAACATTTTGAATAATTATGTGCATAGCATCGCTCAATGGTCATAATTGCGAGAGAGAGGTGCGGTAGGTATAATGGCAAGGTCGATGGGTTGTTTTAATAAAACCGCTGTTCGAACGTACTAGCTAAGCGAATGCTATAACAAGCTATACACAAGTCATACACAAGTTTAAATACCTTTGTAGTCAAGGACAGACATTCGCTTTTATTTATTAACAAGATTTATTTTCATTTAGAGTACTCGTTTATAAAAATAATTTGCTCAAATTGGCTGATGATTAATGTTCATTTTTACGAAGTGACACTGCCACTGAGAAGTGTAAATCACTTGTTACAGCGTCAATGCTCCGCTGATCTGGAGATCTAATAAGTTATGACTGTAATTACACTGACTCACTCATGCTTCGAACCGGAACTTAGCAATACAAAGAAGTACTGTTAAGCATTAGCATTAGCAGCCAAGCACAAAGACTTATCACCTATGTAGATTGATTTGATATCTATGTGATATCATTTCATACAAGACCACTAGGCTTTACTTAAACGAAACCCTCTAAGATTGGTAGTAGTGGCGCATCCTTATATAGACGCAAGAAATTAATTATTGTATCAAATTATACGATTTGTTAATCATACGTCTATGACATTAGCAATAAAATCTGTACCCATTTGGCACTACTGAAATCTATTAATCAAGTTATTTAATTAAGGATTGCTTAGAATCTTCATTAATTAATTAAATTGGCAGAGTGCACAGCGTGATTCAGAAAATGCTCTGCGTCGTAACAATGAATAACGACTTGAATTCCTTGTATTGTACATAAAGTTAAACCATTAAAACCGAAGGAAAAATGAAAATGTGTTGACGGAAATCCTCCAAATTCTTCGTTGTCTCGACCCAAGAAAACCAGAGGTCAACTTATGAGGCAATTAACATGATAGTTATGAAGTCTTCCTGACTGATTTTGGACGCGGTGACATTCTCATACGAGATTCTCGGCAAATGACATTTTTTTTCATATTCCGACGGGATGGCAAATATATCTGAAGCACGGAACTTCCAGACGGGGTTTGATTCCAGGCCTTCCGGATTTGTGGCCTTATAATCTAACCGCTATAGCACCGAGCTATAACCATAGCGTTGTATAGCGTTGTATAGCGTGTACTCATACGTTGTGATTGGGGGGACGAAAATAAACTCGATTGTCTTCCGTATTTCACACGTCGGTGATTCATAACTTTGACATTCCGAAACGAACATAATCGCTTTAGGTATGGAATTTGTGCATCCCAGTTAATTTTATTGTGCACTTATTGTATAGGAAGTTTATGTGCAGTACGATTAAATCTTAAGGATTTCGAAATAAAATTACCAATAAGTGTTATTATTAACTAAGAGACATTTGTTTGTGTATTACAATTCATCTCTAAGGATTTTTTTTGAGCCTGGTAACTCGTTTTGTTTTCTTTCATACCTTTTGTCATGATATTTAGATTATATTTCCATTAAACATGTATTTAGGTAGCAAAAGCACGTGCCTAAAAGCTGTTTTGTCTGGAAAGTCTTGTTTAAAAATTTTCGTCGGCGCTAAGGTTAATTAAGTCCTCTTAAGAGTAATTATATCTTAGTCTAAATAATTAAAATTCATTTGAGATTTAAAACTGTATAAGAATATTAATTACAATGAGTACTATTGAGAAAATTACAAAACAAAAGATCATCTCGGATGATTCCTGTCAACGTCTTTAAAAAATTATACTTCAAAAATGGATACACTCGCGTTTTTCATACCATCATCATCATCAACGGTTGGTGGTTGAATTTGATTACAACACGTGCACATTTTCGGGTCAGTCACTAGTATCCTTGCGATTATGATTCAAGGGTACCACTAAGTTCTTATAGTACATGTTCTGCTTTTGTTTGATGTCATTCCGTAACACATACCGCACCGAACACCGACTATTCACATAATCTCTTTGCCTGCATTAAAAGAGAGACTGCTCACCCGTGGTACATTTAGAACTATTATACTTAGTAATTCTAGTATTATGTATATATCGGTCTTATGTTTATATATTTATTCGATCGAATGCTTCTGTAATTACGTAATAATAATGTTATTCAGCCTGTCGCTCTTGGCCTAGGTATTAATCTACATTGATTTAAGATGACATAGTTATTTCATTCGTTGACATTGCGTTGATATTTATCGGTATTTTATCGCTTATTGATTTATTAAAGATTAACTTACAGATTGTCCCAATGGTATGCCGTCAACTTTTCGTAGGGGTTATGTTAAGATCTAGGATCCTCAAACAATATTATTCCATAGATATTTTTAATTTGGTCTTTAAATAAAATTTAATCTCATGTCAATACATGATAAAAAAGCGTGGCCTTAGTATTTCTTGATTTCCTGGCAGAATAATATATGCTTTTTGCTGGTTCTTCTCGATACAATCAACAATTAGAGGTGGTCGAGCTTTACATTTAATTTAATAGAAACAAGAAGATTCAAAAGTGTTTAATGTAAAGAGTAATTTGACAATACTGGTTGCTCATTGCTAGAGCTGAAATGATTCAATGGCGAGAATCTTAACCTGAGGTTACGAATTCTATGCCAAATAAGCACCTTTGAGGCAATGAAACTTGCACGTACACGTATATTACTAATCAGACAATCTTGATTCCCTTGTATTTTCTTCCCTCAGGTCAAGTTATTTTTTTCGCCGTCCAAGTGCTAGATATGATTGTCAATAAGTAAATTTAATGCTGCTATATTGAATGGAGGAAAATTCAATTTTAGCGCTTACTAATAAAGTTGTGTGGGTGGGAAACAGACAGCACCTACCGTTTCGTATAGTTTATAATGTCATGTTGATGATGTGTCATGTATTTGATGTTGTAATAATTGAGTGTTGATAATATTCTGCCTCGTTAGTATAGAGCCTTTAAAGCAAGTGACGAGCTTGGTTCAAATTCTGGGCGAAAAATATTAGTTTGATTTTCAATGTCAAGAAAGTCTGATCGAAATTCAGTTCAAAAAATATAGATGTTCAAACTGCGTTTAAACAAAAATAGGCTTTTATTTAATCAAAATATTTTTTTTGTACTTTTAATGATGTAGGTAAGTGTGGTCACCATGGTGCTGTAAGAAATATTACCATTCCTTACATCGCCAATGCGCCACCAACCTTGGGAACTAAGATGTTATAGCCGAAACACAACAGTACTAAGTACAGCTGTTTGGCCGTAGAGTATCTGATGAGTGGGCTTGCTCATATCCCTACCAGCAAGTAACCCAAGAATTCTGTGTTGAAATTGACGTTAAGACTGGATATTACATAAATGAATGATGCACTCAAATCTGACCTTAGATTTCTCACATCACATCCAAAGAAGCTTCATTTCAAAATTTTAGTTCATTTAATATTAAAGTATGCAGTCTATTTCAAAATTTGCCCTAATAAATATAATTATACCCACTTATTGGCGCCATCATACACAATCATGACGAAAAAATAAAGTCTTATTTGGAAATATGAATTTGTAATCGGCAATACAATAAAAAATATTGTAACAATACTATTGAAATCTAAATTACACTCGATGTTCCCAAAGGTTAAAATGTAATTAGGAAAATGGCTGGCTCGCGTGTACCGACCGTCGAAACTCAGTCCTTTCTTCTCTAAGAATTGATTTTAAATGTATAAAGATTAACAAAAATACAGAAAAAGCTAATATTTAATTTTTATGATTTAAATTTACATATACTACTATTCGTCATAGTGGGACTTGTGTACTCTTTAATTATTTTACTACCAAATATCACTACGTTATATTTCTATTTGCGTTTCATTTCTAATTACAAGAACAAAGAAGTTATAGTAGGGTGGACATCGCATTAGTGTAAGGAATGGTGTATATTTGTCTGTCTGTTATAAAGACTATTTCTGACGGAATGTATCTAGCTGTGCAAGAGTTATATAGTCCACAAATATAGACCGACACAAATGTATTCTCTATTCCTTCACTATCATCGCAATTCGCAACAATAGATACTTTTTTTAGGTACAAGACGAAGCACGGGAGCATAGTACTACCGATTTCATTGGCCCCTCTGGATGTTCGAGCCCAGTACCCCGGAATCTGCAGTAGTCTCAAGATTAATGAGCTCAAGTGATAGTGATATTTATAAGTAGTCATTAAACCAATCAGCTTTACCTTCCTGATTTTGCTGGCTTTGTTCAATTTTTCCCACATTACCTGTGTAGATTTAGTTCAGATATGTGCAATTTATACGTCCCCCTTAACGCCTGATGTTGGTATAAGGTGACCCCAATTTCGTCAAACCAGTATAAGGGCAGCATATTTGCGACAAAAGTAAATCCGTTTTTTTTTTTGGTAATTCAACAGTGTTATAATGTTGCAATACATATTGTATTTTTTTTACAGTAATGCCAAAGGGATAGTAGAATTTAGTTAGTGTTTTAAAATTTACAAGATCCTATTTTAAGAATAATTTAATTCATTTGGTAATCGAAGTGTAATTGGACGCATGTCTGTGTGTTTGAGCGTGTGTGTGCGTGTGTGTGTGTGTAAGACGACGACAGTCGTGACATAAACCATGTCTGTATGAAATATGAAGGTGTATTTGTACGTACATAAGTGAATACATTCAAAGAGGGATACATATCCCGCTGGAGTTCTTAAGAGAGCTCTTTTCATTTGCAAATGAAAAATTCTCTTGTTTCTTCAGCGACGCTACATCAAAACCCTCCACTAAAGGGTTATTCAGAACATACTCATTTCGCTACGTCTCTAGAGGCCCTACAGACTTACAAAGCATCTAGCGTTCTGTACCTTAGCGCCGACGAAAATTGTTAAACAAAGACTTTCCAGACAAAACAGCTGTTAGGCACGTACTTTTGCTACCTAAATAAATGTTTAATGGAAATATAACCTAAATATTAAGACATAAGGTTTAATTTCGTATGAAAGATAATTGATGTTCCATTTAATAGATTTGTATCTTTATGTTTTTGTGATAAGGTTGATATTCGCTTGTGTGATTGTAAAAGGTAATATATTTGTTACAATAGCAAATGTCACCGTGGTTTTGTTCCAGGATGTCATTGATGGGCTCGAGACAGACTGGGGTGTGCATTAAAATTTTCCATAGCATTATAGTTCTTTTAGCTATCATAATAAAGCTCATAACAGTTTGATGTATTTGCGTACGTGATCTTTACAGTTTACGAGAATAATGAACAAGTGAATGTACAAAGAAAACCGTCACTTAGCGCTATAGTAATAGGTATCAAAATTGAGGAACTTGTTGGTTTTAATGACATTGATCCCATCACAGTTGCATAATAAGAAGTCATATATATATTTTTATTATTTATTGTATAGACGCTAATAATGATTCATTAAAGTACATTTATTACTCATTTCTTAAACGCAATATTCGAATTGAATGTTCTGATTTTAAACGATGCTACTAACCTAACAATATTACGCATTATTTACAAATCAATTTAATTAATGTCTTGTAGAAAATTAATATAAAGTTTCGTTACGTAAAATTAAAAAAAAAAATAGTTGTACGGCTTCCAGCATAAACATATCGTAGCGTTCAATACAATTTAGTGATCAAAACAAAATATATTTCTCCGAGTGACAATAAGACGGCATTACTTATGTAAACACAAACATTTTCGACGCGAAGACGTCGACGCGCACAGCATTCATAATTCTATATTAAAGCAACCACCCGTCATGTCTTTGCAGGATATTTGCTAACTTTGTATTTCACAAACTACGTTTAAATTTTGCGTAATTTTTGCGATTTATCTGCTAAACTAGGTGAGTATTCGTGGTAATTTTCACAGGCAATCATATATTGTTACCTTTGCTGAGTCCTGATTTTTAACACTTAAAAATGGCAAGCCTATGTTAGAAGCACCGAGCTTCATGCATGTTATTAAAGAGTTCTTTGACCGACTGAGTAGGATAAGGAGCGATAGGCACATCGCTTTCCTACAAACTGCTCGTCTTTTATTAAAAACGAATTAATATTACGAGATACCACGGAACCAGAGCAGCTGAAAGTATTAAATCGTGTCTGGTGCATTTATGCATGAAGCTATGAATATTGAAGTGGAAGAAAGGAAGAGCCATTAGGGATCGCGCTGTTGCTGAATTAGTGGGACAGGGGTGTAAAGATGCGCATTTTAGTGCTGATGACTTTTTTTGTTATGAATTTAAACATATAATATTTAAAAAAAAATGCTTTAACTATTTCCAAATTAATTATTTATGAATTGTTACCTTATCTAATTTATGAAAATGTCCTAAAAAAATTATATTCTGCAACCTTGGTGCTAGGGCTTTGTGCAAGCCCGCCTGGGTAAGTAACCAACCACTCATCAGATATCCTATCGCCAAACAACAGTACTCAGTATTCTTGTGTTCCGGTTTGAAGGGTGAGTGAGCCAGTGTAACTACAGGCATAAGGGACATAACATCTTAATTCCCAAGGTTGGCGCATTGGCAATGCAAGGATTAGTTAATATTTCTTACAGCGCCTTTATCTATGGGCGGTGGTGACCACTAACCATCAGGTGGCCCATAGGCTCGTCTGCCAACCTACGAAAAAAACCTCTCGTATACATTCATTGCGCACATACTGTTTAAATTCGTCCGCTGTCAATGTAAAAATACCTAAATATAATCAATACATTAATTTGCCATACCGCATTTAAAAATGCCTTCAATTTTATGCCCATAAAGCCGGCATTCCAAAAAGACGTTTAATATGAACACTGCAAATAAACTGCAAAGTAAACGAGTTTAATAAAGACCGAAATCCACTTACCATTTATATATAAACATATCAATAAATATGATGCATTCCATCGCTGTCGACCTTCGTTACAGTGAGGAAGTTGGCAAAGCTGTCGAAGTATTGTAAATGTCTTGAAGTGAACCGTTCAATGATTAAATATCACACTGTACTTGTCGGTTTTAATATAATATTGTAAGCAAATATATTTTTATTGTTAATATTAATTTAATACAAGAATATATTACTTATGCTTGTCAAGTCAATCGTCTAAATTGAAAGCGGATGAAACTATGAGATCTACTGATCGCGTGCTCCGACTTTATCCGGGTGAAATGAAAAAATATTTTCTTCCCAATTGCAGCGCCACATACCGGGTCCAAAAAAAAGCATCAAAATCGTAACATCGATATAAATACTACGAATATTGGTTTAGGAGCTTTTTTCAGTAAAGCGCTACAAAAAAACATACCATCATTTATTTGTATATATATATAGAATTTGGAATCAGTTTAATTAATACCCTTTTTAGACTCAAAATGAATAAATATAAAATGTAGTATACGCCATTAAGTGCAATCACGTAACAAGAAACTGTTTTTGTTACAACGCAGAAACAAAAGATACCGGAAAATCTAAGGCATTGAGTAATATGGTACGAAAAGCACCGGACTTTAGTCGCTATTTGTGATCGGCTTCTAACAAATGATAAACCTAACAAATATTGTAAATACAAGGGTAAGCTAGTCTGTGACGCTCTCACGTCTCCTTTCTCCATTACAAGCACTCAAAACCACGTGTGGAAACTAGCCATACGAGTTAGTAATTAATCGTTCAGATTTTTAAGTCGAACTATCAGGGTTTTTAAGACCATTGATCTAACCTCTGGACTTATATTTTAACTCATGTTCGTAATACATGCTTGGTGATTACTCTAAACTTTCTTCTTAAAAGTAAACGGGTCTTTCGGTAAAATCTATTTAATAAGCAGATATCAATATCTTCAAATATAAAAGATGATACTATAACTATGTTTCCTCTCGTAACTTGTACCATTTTATCGGAGCGTATTGCATAAAAATGGACTATTGTAACCGTTCGTTCTCAATCCAAAACAATGGACAGTAGAAATTTGATTTATTACATTGAGGATATCATGAATTAGATATCGTAACCTATTTGGGTATTTCAAGGAATTAACAATACATCTTGGCTAATCTTTATGCTATTGGAATAGGTTTGCTTATGAATTTCTTCTAATACCTATAACAGTCTAGATGTCATTAACGATGTTATAATTAAAGTAACTACTGAGCTTCTTGCCGGTTCTTCTCAGTAGAATCTATTTTCCGAACCGCTGGTAGCTTTAAATTTAATTCAACATTGTAACGTTACGATTCAAAAGTGACTTTATGAGCCTACTTGAATAAATAATATTTTGATTTGGATTATTTTTAATTTGGTCGTTATGTGACCAATAAAAAATATCCTACAAAAGATAAATTTTGGAGCTGCCCCTCCACCACAATGTGGATATACATTTAACCGAGTATGATTTGACAGGCAGTTTTGCATGGTGTTTCCCTTCACCGCCGAACACGGGATGAATTATAAATCCAAGTCCAGGACTTTAAACTGTAATCTACAAGTATAACAAGGCCAACTTAGACACTAAGAAATACCACAATCTCATACTGCCTAAACTACCGCACCGGCAATCTTGGGAACTAAGATCCTATCCTATCCTTGGCGCTGTAAGAAATTTTAATAACTCCTTGTGCTTTTAGTTACACTAGCTCACTCACCCTTCAAACCGGAACACAACAATCCTAATAAAAACTATTGCTGTCTGGCGGTAGAATATATGAGTGGGTCGGACCTACCCGACGGTCTTGCACAAATAATTTATTATGCCTTTCTTTTTGTCGGTGTAATTTTATTACTAGTTTATTAATTTAAAATATTATACACTTAAAAACGTTCTATATTTAATCTGCTAACCTTTCACAAATGATATACAATATTATCGTGTATGGCAATATATTTGTGGACAAAAGAATCACCACTGTGATATATTATTATTGAAGATCAAGTTCAATGTCAGTCGACAAAAACTTGGCAGACGTGTGGGTACTAATATCTCTAAAATAAAACCAACTGACAGCACACTGACAGTTTTCAATTATATTACACGTTTGACGTATGTCACGTTTGCATGCATTTTGTAATCTGTTTACGACTAAGCAATTTATACTCATAATTGATTTTTGTAATTGAATACACACAGTACTTATAGGAAATTAAAATAACGGTCTGTAAACGCCCCAATGCTGGGCAAAGGACTCCCTACGTGAGGGGAAGCCATCACGTTCAATCAATCATAATTTCATTCGAAACATGTGAGTTTATTCAGGAGGTTTTTATCGGAATTGAACCAATGAAAACTCGGGGTGCTTGACAAGGTTTTAACCCGCAAATTTCGATTAAATCAAATCAAAATAAACTTTATTCATGTAGGCTTTTAAAAACACTTTGAATCGTCATTTAACAAACTATTTAAAGTAAAGCTATCGCCGGTATCATTAAAATACTGGTCCATATTGGCGCTGACTACACATAAGACTAAATAAGTTACTAATATTATAAAGGCGAAAGTTTGTATGTACGGATGTTTGTTACTATTTCACGCAAAAACTACTGCATGAATTTTAATGAAACTATACAATAATATAGCTTATTCATCAATATAACATATAATATATAAAATTATTGTGGGAATTGTACGTGACAACCAATCCCTAATATACGAGCGCGGAAAAAAACTATTAAATTAAAAAGGACATTATTTCATAAAATATACCTGAATATACTCTTTATAATAAAATTCGTTTGATCGTTTCTCATATAAATATAAATCAATTGTCGATTAACACGATTCATTTGAACAATCTCCTCAAGCTAATTAAATCTCATACCACTAACAAGTATGCATATAAATGTTTTAAAAAATACCGTTTTGAAATACCGAATTTAATCGCTTAAATAAATAAATCGAAGTCTTAAATCTCAATTCCCTTGTCACAACAACCTGATTAACACGGCTGTATATTTGGTGCTGAAGCTTCGGAACGCGCTTAAAAAAATTAATGACATCTGTCAAACTGTATGGCGCCAATTTTTTATTCGTTCGTTTAAAAATGTTAAAAAAAGATGGCTTACGGTTACGCCTGCTTGAAATTAACTTAGCACTGCACTCAGTACAGCTATAATTGGAAACGTGGACTAAGAGGTAGGACGGGGAAGTCCAATGGTAAAATGTCTTGTTAGAAACCTAGCATAGAAATAATTTTAAATTGTATAAGATAAGAATAACAAACTTTTTATGTCACGGTGAATCAATTTCCTAATTCGATTAGAAGGTTACTCAAACATAAGTTTAAATGCAAAATGTACCGTGTCGTGATACGAATTAGTACTTATAACCATGCTTCATTAAATATACACAAAAAAGCTAATTATAAACGATAGTAATTCAAAAAACATATTCATTCATGATTAATTTATGCGCCCAATTATCGTCGTTACGTATCGCTGAATAGGTCCCAATTTAGCATATCTATAAATATACTGTTAATTCCCAGTCGGTGCCACGATATTGTAATCAATACTCGAGTAATTCAATCAGTCGAATAAAAACCTCAGTCGAAGTGAAATCAGGGTGAAATTATATCAAGAAAGCAATGTCTCGTTAGTATGATCACAGTGCGTGAAAAATAAAAGTGACACCGAGATTGACCTGAGAACAGCTAGGAGCTAAAATAACCTAGTTGAATTAATATGCCGTGGCTATAAATAGATGATTCTCAGGTTATCGGCCGGCATTTCTTTGCTTTTATTTTTGTATTGATTTTATCTGTAATAAGTACGAAGATTATACAAGAGTTACTCGTTGATAGAATTTGTATTGGAGTTAAAAATCATAGTCTATTAGTGAGCACTATTGGAAAAAAATACCTTTAATATATGTTAGAAATAAAAATTGGTGCACACGTTAATGTTAAAAAAAATTTCATTCTCAAAAACCAATCAAACCCTTAATAATATATATTTGAATAAATGAAAATAGACAATATTAAACTGTTTGTTTTGCTCATAATACGATACACCCACATCCATCAGCCATGCGATGTCGTCGCAATTAATATCGATTAAAATAACAAACTTTCGCCGATGTTTGATATAATCGATCAACAAACATCGATTCCAAATGGATGAACACTATACCGATTGACGTTTTGCGTGAAAGTGACTTTTCTTGTATTGTTGGAAACAATTTACTATCGAGAGAACTAATGTTTTCTATAATGAGTTACTTATATGTAAATACCTAGCATAATAATTTTACCTTCGTTTGATGCTTCTATCTGATTCTAGGTGTGGCATCATAGTGTGTATCGTTATATCAGTGCAGGTTATAATCGTGTGGGCTTTGACAAAATGTGTTTGATGATAATCTTTACGAGTTGAGTGTCGTTATGTTTCGCTCTCCACGTAAATATTCAATTTGAACAAACAGTGACCTTATGTTTTATAAATAAAGCTAATTAAATTAAATTTTAAATGCTAAAGACTTTAATGCCGATTCCGTTATCAATATCTAAACTATTACAACTAAATCCACCAATGAGAAGATGACGACAAAGTGTTTAGCCCAATCAAGTAAAATTTAAAGTTTGCGTAAAAACATCTGCGCTAATATTTACATCTGCGAAACAACGAACTTTCGTGACAAAGTCGCTACTCTTAACATTAATTTCATTTATATTATGTATATATTGACCACGACTAATGCGTTCTTGAAGACTTCAAGACAAAATTCAATACGCTTTATATATGCGTACTTATTAATATAGGTATTTGAAATTGCTAATATCTTAAATTGTCTAGGTTTTCGGTTATGGCGAATAGTTGAATGACTTAATGGTAGTATTATTAAACGTGCAGCGAAAATAAATCATCGTCCAAGCATTTTCCATTCCTTAATCATTGATCACGTGTCTATTGCAATGTTTAAGATAATGCTAAATACGTTTGCATACATTTACATTTTCAATAATCGAACGAAACCCTACTTAGTCGAATGTACTCAAATTTAACTTACGAACGAGCATGCTCAACGCAACGCCACCTTCCTGCTTTACTCTAAATCTTCATCTACGGTGTGTAAGCTGTAAACAACATTAAGGTACGCACTTAACTCTAAATGCTCTAAATTACAGTTTATTATAGCAGGAAATATTAGTAGATTATTGTCAACATTTTAAACAACAGTTACTTTACGGTCAAGTTTGCCATGCTACTTCATCTGAATATTAATGGAGTCGGCTATTAAAATTGAATATATAAAAAACTTGATTTAAATGGAGTGATATTAAAATAAATAAATTATTTGTTGATTTTGTTCTATGTAGTAAATATATTAATAGATTTAGCAAATTATTTCTTTTTCCAATTTCCAAAATAAGTAAGCGGTGAAAAGTCCAATTTAAATTGGTCCATGTTGTTGTTCAATATCCGATTTAGATACTGATAAGATGTAAGTATTACAATATACGGAGTACCTAATTGCCATATGATACCAAGATAAGATGGATGTCTACTCATATACATCTATTAAAATCTCCACTATTTTTAAAATAGGTATTAGCACGTTGATCTCTAGAATAAAAAAAATGATAATTAATTTTTAGTCAAGTAATTTAGTCGATTCGGAACGATATAATGCGATGAGCTGGATACGAAGCTGCTGGACCGGTTTCCAGCGAAATGTTCATCGACCATATGACACTGAGGTATGTTTGGAAAATTTAACGCTACATGGGATTCTTGTTATTGCTTCTTGGTCTTTAGCTAAAAGGAATATTTACGTATAAGATCATTTTGAATTATTTTCAACATAAACTGTATCGTAAAATAAATAAATGTTGCAACTTTTATGCTTTGTACGAAAGCTATGGTCGTGCCAAATCAAGACAGTTGATAACAGACACCGAATACAACAATTATTATTAATCATCCATATAGCGTGCCTATTATGTTTTGACATTCCACGATCAAATAATTTCCTATTACATAATAAACTTTTCAAGTCCTTTAAAAATAACGTTATGTCAACCTTGACTTCAATTAGGTCGATTAAGTTCTGAACGAAATCAGTTTTAGCGATTTTTATCAAGATCGTACATTTAACGTTCCAAATTTTATGATATAGGTACGAATAAAAATAAAAAAATCAAATAAAATCACCAATTTCCGTAGTTTAACGATAGCATCAGATATATCTTAAAATAAATTGTCTTTATCCATTGGTGAATCAGAAGTACAACATTAAAAAACAAATGTAATTTTTAACATGAAAATTGTGACAGTGAAAACCGAATCAAGATTAATCCTTGTCACATCAGCATTCAGTCGTGAACTGATATTGAAATGCCAAAGATATTAGCTTACTTTTAAGTAGGCAAGCAAATTCTACTTAAAGCGACCTAATTAATAAGCCCTTTTAGAGTTTCTCATTGTATCTCTTATCAGCTTATTGTAACGATTACTTAATCGACATTATAGGCTTTAATTATTATTAATACTGTGTTTTATTTTAATAATTACATGATTTGTATGCAATAATTTAAATTTTATATATTTGTGTGTATCTCTCTCTTTGTAGATCTACATATTTTTTTCTCTTTTTGGGTATATTTTCATTAATATCTGTTTCTGGTATGTACGACGTACGTGTTAAATACATTTGACATTTTGAATATTCTAAATGTGATTGGTGAAGCTAGTAAACCAAAATATATTATAGCAATAATTTAATCTATTAATAACACAGGATACTAAAAAAACCATTTCAATTTCTTGAATCCCATTAATGAAAAGACACCACTCGTAAAAAATGACAGATGACATCTCAGCTACAGGATATGTTACTTAGATTCTTGATGACTTTATGAAGTACTATTTTAATAACTCATGTTCATTCTATAACTTCAAATATATTATTTTCTTCACAATTGTTTTTTAAAAAATCTGTTTATCCCTTTATTATAACGACCCGATATTGAATTTTGAATGTAGCGATGACGATTATTATTCAAAAACTTTGAGCTATGCGAACCCAAGATCGTTAGAAAATAATAAAACCGGTAGTCAAAAAACAACCAATTAATTTTCGGAATATAAGAGAGAGATAAGTGGGCATCAATGAAACATTGAATAGTGAGGTCGATCTTCATTTTCTATACTAATGTGAAAGGTTGCCTTTGTAAATTGAACTGACAGATTATGATTACCATAATTTCTTATAGGCATATGCATCAATCATGATAAAATTCTCATTTTTCCTTTGATGTATCATAGTAAAGGCTACAAAATTAATGCACTGCGGTATTACCTACTAATTCTAATTAGCTGATATTTAGCATCGTATACGTCAAAAATAAATACCTACACCTTTGATGATCTCCGTGGTCGAGTAGTGTGTACACAGGTTTTACATGGTCCCGGGTTCGATTCCCGGCCGAGTCGATGTAGAAAAAGTTCATTAGTTTTCTATATTGTCTTCTGGGTGAATGTGGTACCGTCGTTACTTCTGATTTTCCATAACACAAGTGCTTTAGCTACTTACATTGGGATCAGAGTAATGTATGTGATGTTGTCCAATATTTATTTATTTTTATTTTTTTACAACAATAACATTGACAATATTTTTTAATGGATTTCAAAAGGATATGACGTTTTTTTGTTATATCATTTATAAAGTAGCTCGTTAAATCAGTTTAACGGTAAACCATAGTGTGTCTGTTAATGAAAACCACAAGATACTCTGCGTGTCGACATCGCTCTCAATACCAGTCAGCTCACTCCAATCAATCATATCTGCTCCCGAATTCACAAGCGCCACTAACACATAACAGTATGTCGTGCCAAACTCTCATAACTCCGGAATTCGACTAACTGTTACTCAGTCACTTTAAAGTAATAGAATTAATACCGAGTGGATAAGTATTGCATTACTATCAGCGTTATTAGAAATTGTTACTGCTCAAGTTTTTTTTAATAGTACTTTATTTATGGAATAGTTTTCCTTAGAACATGTAGATGTGTTCGATTCCGAATATAAAATTGTTATGAACGTTTAAACCTTAGTGGTTGGTAATAAGATTGATTATAGTTCAAAGCGCGTAGACATTGTCAAATACATTTGGCTCTTTAATAAGTTACATTTCCCGCTCCCTCTTCCGCTTATTATGCCGCTAACAGTGCACCCAATCTCGCATAACCAGGCCGGTGTGTCATTCGTGTTGTACAATTCGTCGCGCGGATTGACCCAGTGCGGCGCGTGCGCACGTCCATTTATTTTTTATTGTATCTCGTTTATTGTATATCTAAACGCTTGCTAGATATCAGACAATTATGCGTTGAAATTATCGAGTTCTAGATTGCTAATAAAAAAATAATGAATTTAGATTGACCATAAAATCGTAATGCTCCTGTCTTATCCGACAAATAATTTATGATACACATAAATCAGCTTAGAATCTAATTTGTTGGAATAGATTTTTGTATTTATTTAATTAACTGTCAATAATAATGATTAAACATTCTGGTTACTATAGTTTGATAGGTACTAAATAAAATCCTCTACTAATACATTTGACATTTTCGTGGTCATAACTTTATAAAATGCATTGCATTTGAACTGCGTAGGATGATGGTCAGGAGGACAAGCCCACATTCTCACGTCACAGTCGAACCTACTCATTACGTTTTTCAACTCCAAGAGCCCACTGGCTTACATCGTCGCGCAACTTTTTGTCGTACGTCGTAATTGGTCTAACAGCATTCGGAACGCATCTGCCAGTTTGTAGGACTCGCGGACTTTGTGATGTTCCACTTCCTCGTAGAGGGTCATCTTAAACAGATGCTGTGTTTTTAGAATTATCTGTGTTGTTGTTATTGTGAGTCGTATTTATGATTTCAAATAACATTTCTCGAATACTTATTACAAACATGACTTGAATAATTATTAATTCGAAATATTTTATTGCACTCGACCGACATGGCCCAGTGGTTATCATAACCGATGATTGCGGGTTCAAACCCAGGCAGGCACCACTGAATTTTCATGTGCTTAATTTGTGTTTATAATTGATCTCGTGCTCGGCGGTGAAGGAAAACATCGTGTGGAAACCTGCATGCGTCTAATTTTAATGAAATTCTGCCACATGTGTATTCCATCAACCCGCATTTGTTCCAAACCTTCTCCTCAAAAAGGTGAGGTCTGCCTCCTTTTACAGGAAATTTACAGGCTGTTAATGTAAATGTAATGTAAAAAACTCGCCCAAGACCAGCGTTCAAATTTTAAATATTTAAATACATGGATAATTCGACGCACGTTTGTTTTCATTTCAAATTTCTACAAAACTTACACTTGGAAACTTATTTAAAAATAACTCTCAGTTATATTCATAATACTATGTTAAAAATATTTTTAATAAAAAGAAATGGGTCTGAGTATGTTTTTTGTACTAAATCATTTATAAACAATATTTTACCATATAAATCAGTCAGTCAATTTCTAAAATACTAGAAGATAAAATCTTTATGAATATAATAGTTCCGTTTAAATTCTTACAAACTCGTACCTCTTGGAGAATTCTAACTCCATAACTTATCAAGTTTAAAATTGGCGTGCATAAAGTTGGTATGTGGCTGAAACTGATGACTTCATTTATCAATGCTAACAAAGTCATTTGTAAGACGAAATACGAAATATATCCATCTCTTTCCATCAATATGACAGGAAAAAAGTGGAATAGTATTTTGCGATACAGTTTAGCGTCTCATGGTTTCGCTATTAATACGTCAATGTCATTGATTTCGATTTATGAGCGGAACAAGGCGGAGGTATAACGAAGCATGGAAGACTTATTTAGTTTTGTTAATATGCGAAATAAATCAGACGGTATAGACGCGCAAACCAGTCGCTGGTTTGGTATCAGCTCAGCCGATGGACCTTTATATTAGAATTAGTATCAGCAATCCCATTTATGGGCCATGTGCTACAAATCATGGTATACTAGTTTCTGTATGTTTTAGATCGTTTTCTGACTAGAGGTTGGGGTTCAAAGAAATATATGAACACTTAATTAAATAGGATGATTGTGTATAATTTTGTTTATGTTATACTGTAAGAAAATAATATGTATAAATGATGTTAAATTGTAGTGCTCGTTGACTTCCTTTCCAATATATTCAATGGTATATCAAGTATATATTTTAAATTTAATTAAAAAAAAAAATGTCTATTGAGATTTTTCACGGCGCTTCTCAGTAGAATCTACATTCCGAATCGGTGGTACATTAAATTTAACAATATTTTGAGTTGAATTATAAAATACCGAATAAACATGAATTACTAAAAAAAACCTGTCTTAAAGTATGTAATCCAACATTTTATATTGCCAAAAAACTTATTTCATAAAAAAAAAAATACCGAGAGGCATTCAAAATCAATCGTTTCCATTTTTCATACTAAAAATAAGTAATTCAAAGCAGAAGAGCATATGTTATTAGTTACAAGACAAATATTTGTTACCAGGATATTCTAATTTGCAACAGTTATATTTAAAGTTGATCATGTTTGATATAATAATAATGACGTCAAAATAATATCTCAAGGTCAAAGACCTATGGTACAGCTTACGGAATTCGAAGCACATAACAAGATTATCTCGGAATCCGATTTAACTGCCGCTGTTGATGAAATAAATATTTCCTTCGATGCGTTATGTGGCTTCTGTTTGGTATGGCCAGACCTGAATACTACCTAAACACATCTCAAGTGAAACATGGTTAGGTTATTTATTTACATAAAAAGTCCAATAAATGTCAAATTCATAAATACTCTTTAAATATTCCAAGTTAATTTTAAGTTATTATATCAATTTGCATACCGATACAGTTCTCATGGAAGACAGTAATTTACCGTTGGGAGTCATGTTTATGTCTTGCTAATTATATTAAGATGAGACCGACCTACTGCCGCTTCCTGTCGACTGTTCAAAGTTATAAAACAGCGCTACTAATTTACGCACATATCGATCTTTATCAATTTAGTGCATTTCTGTTACTTTACGAAATATCTTACTTAAATGTGCAAGAATTTATAACCAGTATTCACATATATTTATCCATAAACCTAATTTCGTCGATATGGTTCCATGTTGCTTTTATAACGGATAAGACAAGGTTATTTACTATAAGTTCGGTTGTTTTTTGTTTCGGATCTTATAGCTCTGAAATATATTTTAAACGTTCGAAAGTTTTAAAAACGTCATAAAAACCATCAATATTTTCTGTAAGCTTTTTCGTTATCCGTAGTAATAATAATTATTTAGCGTTATCTTATAAATCCTTTTTATTTTCAGGTAGGAGGCATTCAAGAGATTAACAGAAAAGGGTAAGTCCATATTTTATAAAAGAATAGGCCAATTAGATAGCATCGGTATTCTTAAAACATTGGTAATTTCGAACTATAAATACATTGCTTGCGTCAGTGTTCAAGTATTGAGTAGCAGCTATTTGATTACCAGAAATAGCAGTTTCTCATAAAGCTGTAAAAGCGTTGCCAAGGGGGTCATTCACTGATATTACCAGATTCAAACCACGCTGACACAATGGCATTGGAAGCGTCGTCACGCATAAATGACAAAATCGATGACATTCCATCACAGACAATCATATGTCACGTAGTGTGACGTCCTACATTACGGGTCAAATGTAGACATTAGGGAAAACTATCGCCTCGAACAGGCGACACTTGGAACATATTTGTTTCATACTTGGATATTGTACAAAAATCAAGAAGTAGGAAGTAAAAAAAAAAACAGTGGTAGCTATTATATCTGTCTGTTATTTATAAACACTAAAAGTTTATCCGTGTTCAATGAAACGGATACTGTCAAAATTGATGATTTTTATAAGAGTAATAACGAGTATCTGTAAACAAATGAACATTTTTTTTTTTAAATAAAGTCGTCAGTTTTATTATTCGTCGATATTCCAAATCCATATACGGATAAATATCATGAAGTTTAGTATTATTATTATAAAGCGAATGTAACCCAGTAAATGTTAACAAGCGGGACAAATATATAAAAATCATTCGTCGACGGGCAGTTAATTGATATAAATAACATCGTCAAGTCTCGTGGCATACTGTTACGGGCAGGCCGACCCAAATACCGGTCTAACGGTCCGCTCTACCAGGGATAGTCGCAGGATAACATCACTATCAGATGGAATCTGTTTTACTGATAAACATGTTTTATAATATAACAATCAGGATAGTTCAGCCAGACTCAAAATATTTAGTAAAATATCTAATTTTTTGTTCCTAGTCTTTATGTTAAATTTAATTCAACTGTTGAATATATTTTTAATATTACCACTTTGTTATTTTTATTGGTTTTGAAAATTTGAGGTAAAATATATGAATATTTGGATGATTTAATTTAATTTGATTGAATAGCAATTTTATTGAGATAGCAAGACAATAAGTCTAATTTCATAAAGAAATAATAGTTGCAAGGGATTTGAGAACTATCTGTTCCTGAAATAAATCTTCTATGACCCAGAAAATAAGCCGCGGGGTATCGATTTACATAACAATCTATCCAGCAGCTTAAATTTTATGTGTACAGTCAGACAGACAAACTCAACGAAAAATATATTGACATAACACAATCCGGAAACATTAAAGTTTTATAAACTAAGTTACTGTAATAAAATATAGTTTAACATTTTAATGTATATAGATAAATTAAAAAATATCACATCAAAAATAAGTATCACGTCTGTCCACAATAGCCGAACCATTAAAAACGCAGTAGCCTCGAAAATTATCGAGAAGCGAATAATTCCCGCTAATTATGGTTCATACGCTACCGACCGCACCGTTATGGGAACGGTAACTCTCAGGTTCAACGTCACACTTCTTGACGCTTCAGTGAAATTTATAATTACTGTCCAGTAGACATCGCGATCATCCAAGCTGACACAGCCGAAAATCTTTACAGTTTTAATATTCTTTTACCATGGTCAATGAAACTACTTAAAATACTAGTCCAAAAAGTTAAAGTAAGTTATTTTATAGAAGTTTTTGAAACCATATATCTACAAATTAAACGAGCTTAAATTCTGCGTATGTGGTGTGTAGGTGGTAATGTGTGAAAACATAAATTACACTTATTTTAACAATCATAAATTATAAAAGAACATAAAAGTCCTGGGTCTATAAATATGTTGCGCAAGGGCAAAGGCTTCTTACTGCATAACTGCATTATATTTCATGAGATAAACGAGCGAATGTTCTAGACTTGTAGCGATGCTATCTAAAGGTTGAGCGTTTATGAGATCAAGGAATGGACGATATGTCACCATCAAGCTCAGCCCAGAGTCATTATGATGCATAGCATATTCGCACTCGCGTTATCCTATTCTGTATATGTATTTAGTATTACATCTGTGACCAAGTGGGTGCAAGAGTCTTCTTTAGTAGATACTTGAATCACTACAGGCAAACACTTAAAAAAAAATTATAAATAATAATCATTGATCTGTGAAGTTTGTTTAAGAACATTTATATTTGTATAATTTTCTCTTTCTCTACGAGGCTTTCTCGTGTCATTTTATGTAATTTAAATACTTGCGAGCATTTACGTTACGTATACAAAATCATAACAAAATTTATGTTCATACATAAAAACATTGCTATCGTCATTGTAGAAAAAGAGTGAATGAGTAATATTATTTTTATTTTAAACAAAATGTCTTTATTTGGAGTGATGAAATTTCTCTGTAATAAAATAAAGCACTTAAAATTTCACTCCCATTGTTAAATTCACTCGTTAAATCTAGTATGAAATTACTTGCGCCAGCTCTTAAATGAAAGAACGCGTGACGACTATACCGTGACCTTGCGGATCTAGTGCTTTGAAATGTTACACATTATGTGCACTATGACTCTTCTCTAACGCTCTTGTGTACCTATTGAATGAATATTATGTTACGATTTAAAGTTTAATTGAAGGTCTGAACTGTAATATTATTCAATATACGTGGAAATTTTACGAATCCTCTCTTAATGTTTATGAGGAGTTTCTCAAGGCTTCGCTTTGAGCCTTTTTCTTTCAATTACATATAACGCAATAAAGTGACGTTATTAAAATACAATGTAAACACTTTTATGTTTTTATCTCGTTAATTCTATACAAATATATCTAAACGTAAACCTCAAGTGTGTCGCAGTAAATGCCTAACTGTACTTAATCTCCGTTAAATACGGGCCGATTTGAATACTCCCAATAAATCCTATTGCGCTGCCAGCTTTGTACGTGCGACATCGTTACCAATTTATGAGATATTGCCTCGGATTTAAACTCAATCATCATTCGAATTGAAAACGGAGAAACGTGACAACCAAGACGATATTATTTAGGATAACATTTGAAAAGGAATCAAAGGCGAACGATAAGTGGATGTTTTATTGAAATTTAATTGTACTAAAAGTAAAGATTACACTTTTCTCTAATTAGACGAAAACTTAAATAGGAAAGAGATATCAGGTTATTTCCTTTTTAAGTAAACAAATATGAGATGAAATAAAGGATTTTATATTCTACTTTAAAGTAGGCTAAAGTTAAGTGCTAATTACTGAATTGAATTAAGCAAAAGGATCTATTCAACATATAGGATCAATTAGAATCGCTACAGATATACCAAGAAAGGACCATAAATCTGATGCACTCAAGACACATTGCATCATTATTCCAGCTGCGCAGGCATTATGGATTCCACGTTCGATGCTCGGACGAGGATGTCTTAACAAAACTATAGAAGGACGATAGGTCACTGATAGATTATCTCTGGAACCGATAAAGACTTATTTGACACGTAATCAGAAAGAGAAGTAAAAGTACTGCGTTCGTAAGACAAGGTTCCTTCTAAGAAATAAAATAGTATGATTTGTCAATCACGTTTCGAGAATCGATAAATTATTTGGTTTTGAAGACTAGGAAGTAAATACCGTGCTTAGTGTATTAATTTTAGGTTGAATAATAATAACAGTCACGATTATACTCTAAAATATATATAATAAATAAAATATTTAGTTTTCCTTAATAATTGTTATTTAAATATACGTATAATAAAGCATATTAGTAAATAGAAGAAGATTCTAAAGATATAGATAACAATGTAGAAGATAATTAAGTACACCCTAACCAGCAATTGTAATAGAAAGATATCACAAGTAAATCTTTAGAACTAGCAATTTTAAATACAGTTAGTTTTGTATAATATTTGGTGCGTACAAAGAGCTCTGTACTCAAATTAGCGGAGGCGGTGTTAACATTGTTTACGTCGAACTGAAGTTTACATGTTCTATTTTACTGAATGGGTGAATGAGAAGTACAAAGCTGATGATTGATAAGAATGGAGCCGAGAGTGTTTTGTTGAAACAAGAAATATTTATAAATGTACGATTCGTCATCTCGTTTTTATACCTTGTAACATTGTCGTACATTTATAATCATGTTATTAAATATTTAGATTATAAAATATTAGTTCAGTTTAATAACCTAAGACTATCAAAAATAACACTTACACGTGTCTATTTAAGGATGAAGGTCAAGTATATTAGGATATCATGGGAGCAAATTTCAAGAGAACATTACAAAAATGAATTACTTTGTCAGAAACATGTCTTACAAACATTTACTATACAAAATTATTTCGTATGAATATTGCCTTTTAAAATCAGTAATTGAACAGAATATGAGCTCAGATTTATGAATAGAAACATTCATGAATAAGAAGTACAAAGTTCATTACTTTGGCTTGAGATAAAGTACATTAATTTTAGCCGGTAGTCGGCCGCAGTGCATTGCCCTTGAAAGTTTATTTTGACGGCTAAATCCGTACACCATACGGCTGGCTTCACGGTAAATACCTCCAAAACATTAGGTACCAACATCTGCCACTGTTGTATAGGGTTGCTTACTTCCCAGTATTATAAAGGGATACATTTTCTAAACAGTTTGTTCCATTAATTTGAATACTGTTTTGAATTACCTATTACCTTTTATTTCTGGCTTTCCGCTGTCAAATCTGTCATTTCAAACTTGCTCGGCGCAAGAGTTCTGTAATATGGTGATATATTTGTCATGAAACTTAAATTTGTATTGTAACAGAAGAGCCATTTTTTACTACTAATGGGTCTGTTGTTGTTGTTGTTGATACTTACTATAGCAAACTAGTGACTAGTAAACTGTAGTTACCAACAAAAATCTGTTAATTTACCACGTTACAGTGCAATGCATGTTTATTATATATATTCATCGCATGAAAAAGAAAACATCGTGATCCCAATCTGCATGTCTCGAAAATTCTGCCACATGTGCCACCAACCCTCATCGAAGCAGCGTAATAAACTCCAAACCTCATCTTTGCCCAGTTATGGAACATTCACTAGCTGTTCTTGTAACTTCATTTAAATCGAATTTTGGTAATGTTTTCATTAGTTTCTTCCTTTAGGTAGTAACCCTTGTTCTAGGACCATTCATTTAGTTCACTCCGACCGTGTTCTCAATTATTATTGGCTCGTTGGAAGTATTGGTAAAAATTAATGGCAAACACTGCGACAGATCTAGACTAATATGTAGGTCTGGTTTGTTTTAAATTTATCTTGAATCAATTTTAGTTCGATTTAATTAGATGTGTTGCTTTGGTTTATAATTTGTAATAAGTTATGATTTCCGTTTATCAAATATATACATAGCTCGCAGTGCGCCGTTTTTTATAAGTATTATTATTTTTATTATTTTTTTATAAGTATTTTATTTATTATTATTATTTTTTTTATTATTAAGTATTACAAAAAATGAAAACGTCTACTCATATATAATTTTTTGTCTTTTCACGTAGTTTCTTCCTTTAGTTCCTTACTCGAGTAAAGAGGATTTAACTTGAATAACTATTTTTAATATAGAAGTTCCCACAATAATATTTTCAAACAACATCGCGTGCTGTACGCCAGTTAACGCCCCCAATATACAGTTTTAAAAGCATTTTACAACTAATTATTTAAATAGAGGCTTAAAATATAACAACCTTAATAAAAGTTAAACGCTATGTCCACGAGATGTATGGTAGCTCAAATCGATCTAAGCTCAATTTAAATTCGTTAAAGAAATTGTATCCTTTATCGTAAAGACAATAAGAGTTATACTAGCATAATGTAATCAAGTATTTTAGCACTGACTTGTACGTAGGTTTAAATGTAAGTTTCAAAGAAAAATAATTTTACACAGCGCAACTAAAATGGTCGTTAAGATGGTGGATGGATCGTTAAGGTGTTAATTGCTTTACTAACTTCTGAACTCTGGTGTTATTTTAAGATCCTAGCTTAATTGTTATATGTTAGGGTGCATTTACAGAATACTGACTAAGCGAATCATAGTAAAACCCTTAATGCGTTAAAACTACAGTGACATCAAAAATACAGATATTACACAAAAATAAATCATTGGTTTATTTTACCTTTTACTTGCGAAATTTGTTTATTCGTATTAAATTTAAAGCTAGTTTTTCTTGGTGGTAGAATACATGATGTGTGTGGTACCTACCCAGACGGGTAGGGCTTGCACAAAGGCCAACAACCAAGCAGATGTCTTGAATATCTAATAATACGTTAATATGAAGGAATGCCGTTACGCATACCAAACTCCTGTGAGTCTAAATAAACCGTTCAAATAGTCATTGCTGACCGCTAAAACATCGAACAAAGCAAACAAACGGATAAGAGTAAACAAGACGTGTTTATAGTTTTGTGTTTACATTGAATTATTTTATTTTGAATTCCATTAACGCAAAGCATCCTTTGTATCATCTCATTCATTGTTTCTGCGTAAACGTTTTAATTTTATGACCAGTGACTCTATATACAGCCAGTAGTTTTCTTATGGAAACCTTTTGCTTAATCTATCTATGCTATAAAATGGTTTGTCCGGATTGACTATTAAGGCACAACTAACGCTACAAAATAAGAAGCTAAAAAAGCTGAATACTTATAGGTTTATATCATAATGTTAGCATCCGTTAAGAAAGGTTTTTTGGGAATTTATTATGGAGGGATATGAAGGGTAGCTTGGTAAGTGTATTTTACACGTACGCAGTCAGAATGTTTGAGTGTCGTTAAATTCAATCCATTGTATAAATATTACGAGCAATACAAAAGCTAACTAGATAGACATTTACTGATTTATCGTGGTGCTTTGAGGTTATCCAAGATATGAGATGAGATGAGGTTTGAGGTTATCTAAGATTTTTCATTGTAAGAAAATTTTAAGATGCCAAACTAAGTCCTATTCTGGTTCCGATCCTTTAACTTTGTGTCTTAATTTATTAATATGATAATGCCGCAATGTACGTAAACTATATAATTCAAATGAATTTATCCAATTAGTTAACAGAATTAGACGAATTAAATGAGTCAGAAATGGAAAATTTACTAAAACACACCAATAAAGAAATATAATTCTGGTATCATAAAAATCAACAGGATTATAGGAATATTTACAATTGCATAAATTCTCTCTTTAAGTGTGAGTTTATGCAATTCACTAATAAAACGTAGAACGTGAATTTGATTGTTGGACTAAGCCTACAGCCTCACTTTTATTTTGAAGACTTCCCTCGACATAACAACTTTTACTAAGAACTAAAATATTGTGCTAATACTTCATACTACACGTATAAAATAAAATAATAGAGACCAATTTAGCTAGAAATCTAAATTATGGATATAACTTAGTTTGAAAATAAAATAAACTCCGATTGATTTTTCACAAGTACGTGACAATTAAGGTGGTTAAAAAATCGTCCTCCAACCCGTAACAATGATATTTTATCTGTACGTTCCGGCAACTGCGCAAATCAGACTGCGTGACGGTTGTCAATGGTTGGGCACCTCTGACTTTGTACTTTCGCTAGCCGCCGACGAATCACAATAAGCTCTGATGTCAACCACACCGGTATTGTCAACATTTTTATTAGTATTTTTTGTTTATCAATGATCTGATTGTGTGTTTCTTTTATTCAAAATATTTAATATAATATAATTAACTACATAGTTAATGTTTTTATTATCAATTTTGCAATCTAAATGCCGACTGCATCTATTTTACGGCCTACTTTGCCCAAAACAATATTCCAGCTTTCTAAGCGAGCCATTGCGTATTAAATTCTTATTCCCAGAGCTCGAACGTGATTTATGCCAGGGCTGCCATAAATATTTAAAAAAAAATCAGCAATCACTATTCTTAATTTAAACTTGTTTATTATATCTAAACATTTCCTTAATAGACTACGCCAGCTAGGTCATATTTAATTTATTGTGAAATACTTTCACAGGTGTCAACCCTAATTACAAATGTAGCTCTTCGCTTTGAACGTCCGACACGATTACGAGACAATGTGTGTGATGAATATGTACATAAAAATACATAAGGTTACACTTTCTGAATGTATAATAAACTGCAAATTAGGACGATTTATACCATTATATGTTAATACGTAACTTAAAATTAACCCTATCATTATTTAATACTCGATGATCCAAGAATTCCGTCTGAGGTGATGGAAGTAGTTGCATGCACAAGATTCCGTTTTGAATAGATTTTGTTATTACTTGAATATAAAATTACTTTTATATCGGGTTATAATATAAATACATGTTATTTGTTATTTGTAATGTTCGATCCTGACTGGCAAATATGGTAAATGTCAAATATTCCGAAAATAATAATCATATTAAGTAATAAGAAGCCCGAAACTCAGAGCAATTTAGCGTATCACCGTAAGTCAGCTTTCAATGTTTCACGAGTGAGAGACGAAGAAAATTCTTACAGAATACCATTATAGATGCTATGATAGTAGACTCGAATTATGAAAAAGTGATATCCTAAAAGTATTCTTAAGATCTTGGAAGTTGTCGAATTAAAAGTTTAAAATTATTCTACCGCTACTTTTACTAAGTATTGCTGCTTGTCGTGTTTCAGTTCTAGTCAGTGTGACTACAGGCATAAAGTTGGCTTGTGACGCATTGGCGATATAAGGAATGGTAATAAACTTTTTACTCCGCCAATGTTGAGTAGTGACCACTTACCATCAGGTGGGCCATTTGTCTCCCCGCATATGATACCATAAAAAATGTTCTCTTTGAAATTAAATGATCCAGATAAATAAAATCGTTCAACATTAGTAGCATTATCTTAAATCGGAAAACATGCAGTTATGGAACAATTTCATTCGTAATAGTATGTTACTGAGATTATTAGTGTCTTGGGAAACGAGCAGTTATATGTAAGGGTAATTTGTAACTTTGTAACGCGATGACGTTTATAGTGACCTCGATAGATATAATACTAGAAATTGTGGTAGATTAATTCGCTTTATACTTTCACCTTTAAACTGCGAATATTTTCCCTTTTATTGAAAGATGTTGGATTATAGGAAGTAAACTTATATTCAACAAATCTATGAACTAATTATGTTGGAGTCATCATATATATTATTCAGATTTCCCTGTAGAAAGCGAGTGTGTAACAGTGCTATAATCCTTTTGGGAATTAAATATTGCTTATTCCACACGGGCAAAAAGATAGCTTGTATTATACTTCTCCGTCTTATATATATCACATAATTCCCGTTCCAGATATATTTCTAGTACTCCATTATATGCAAATTAAACTCAAGTACATATTAATAGATCGTACGTAGATCTGACCTGCGGCTTCGAAATACTTTGTTGTTACTATTGCTACTCGTGATACGGTATGGAAATTGTTAGGTGTGGCTTTAAATATATCTTTGGTTATTTTGGAATGTTTATAATTTCGTTCTTAAGCTATATGGAATAAAGTACATTTCATTTTAAACAATGTATCTGTTAAATTATCAAATTTCGTCTTATTTGGGAAGCGATTCAGCAATCATTGGTTACACGGAATTTGTCGTGGTTGTTATTTACAGCACGTTTCGTCAAATCAATAGCTATTATTGTGTATTTCTGTAATTAGGTTAAATTAACATTTAGAAATTGTTGAATTTATGCATAAATTGCGCTTATATCCTGTTCCGTTAATTTTGCAAACCCACTGCATAATGATAAGTGCTCTTATTGCTAACATACATTCAGTTTTGAAATTTGTACATACGCTTATATATGAATATCATTCTTATACGATCTACTAAGTATTTGTAAAGTAATTTTCAACCATTTTAGAATCTTGTTTTAAATATCGCATTCCGCTTCCACGAAAATAGGTTCTTATAGACTTCTCGGAGTCAGAAACTTTATAAAAAATATATTCTTTTAGAATAGTTTTTTTTTTAATATTGATTTAATTACGCCATATTTGAAAACTCAATAAAATATTAGTGTCGAAAAATGTTCGTAGAAATTATTAATAGAATGTTTCATAAACAAAACATAAAAAAATTGCGAAAATATTCAGTCTTAATGACAAAATTAAATAAATTACAAAAGTAGGTTGCATTTTAACTCCCTTTTCTGGGTCGATACTTATTAGCACCGACAGCCAGTTGCGACAGATTGTTGGTGATGACGATGTAAATATTTCTTTGATTTCACCAATTTTATGCCTATTTTATTGTAATATCGTTAATTAATTTTAATTGGCACTATCTGTGACTATGTTAATATTTTATTATCATTTTTATTTCTTTTATTACTTATATAACATATCATATCTTATTTTATGGAAACTTTGAAAACAGATAACGCTCATGTCAAAACTATAATTTTAATTTGCAAAATTTAGATAAATCTAGCAATTCGTGCCACATACTAGATGATACATACTAGACTACATATACATAAATACGTTAGATTTTTGCCTGTACTTTGATCTATTCTTAAGTACGTAAAGAAAGGAGAAATTTCGAAATAAATTCTTATCATAGATAAACTTCTGTAGTTATCTGACAAATGATACAACATTCACTTGTATTACGTGTTTGGATATAAAACTATTTTATCGCGTGTATAATGCAAGCAAAAACAAATCAAATGACCTGAATATAAAAACTAAAATTGCTTAAACAGTTTCAATTAGATTTTGGTGAGTGATGAGATTGGTAATCCTTATCTGACGTGTCCATACTTCAGTTATGATAACGTTGCATCGAGCTAATATTGTACCAAAAATTCAACACTTTACAATATTTGTAATGTAATTTTTATCTATGTATATTTATTAATAGCTACTCACAATTTCAGTATTTTACATTTACAAGGTAATTAATATTATAGATAACACCGCCTATCAATGTTGTTAAACATGTCATACCTTGCCATAAAACTGCAATGACAAACCTATAAAAGTACTATCTAAAAAAGCCTGCTGACTAAGGCAAATAAATTTATGATAGTTTTTTTTCATTCTAACTTAATTTTCAACCAATATGTATTTAAATATCAAGCGGACTTTACCTTTAAAGTCGTCAAAATAGTTTATTTACTAAGCTAATTATTTTGAGTTGTTCAGTAAAATATCGGAATATATTACAAAAGGAAAATTAATATCTGACTGAATATAATACTTTGATAGATTTACCTTCTTCAGACAGTTTTTAAGGATGCATATTGTTTTGACATGAGTAATTCAGTCAACTTAACTAGCAAGCTAGTTTAAAAATGCTAAGGCTTAATCTTAATCATCTATAATTAAATGTAGAATTTAAACACTAATAACAACTTAGATGCAGATAATGTAAGCAAACACTGTAAATAAAATGGTACTGCAGGACATTCTCTGAAATCTTTCGGAAAATCAGCATAGGATGTGCAAGGAAAACGTTAGTATGACATTTTCTCCAGAATCTTTTGGAATATCTTAGAGGAAACTTTATGGTTCCACTATCAGCATAAGTGTTAAACGCGTATGTTTTATTAGATTCCAACGTCATGATAACTACAGAAATAGAACTACTAGTACCTGAATATTATGTCACAAGCAATGTGAACGGCCGTCAAGCTTACGTAACGTGATGAAATACCTAAGATCTAGTTAGATTGTCGTTCAACAGTTGCTGACATTGGATAATGTTGGGATTTAGTACTGCAATGAGAGATAACATATTTGCTAAATGGAACATTCTAGTCAAAACACGCTCAATTACTCAATTGTGAGTGCAAAAGCAAATATAATTGTGTCATCGAATGTCTAGGGTACTTTCCACGACACAATTATATTCCACACATAGTTTGTTCCATAAATTTATTCGCATGAGGAAAAACTTAACAAAATTGTGATTCCCTTGGCCAATTGACTATATTTCTAACAACTCTTATTAAGCAACGAAACGAAATAATCGGATGTTTCTGAATCACATCGGAGAATAAACGGTTACTTAATATTCCGAATAAAACACTAAAGTTAATTTTACTACACCAGACAAACATATTGTCTATTCATCTTTAGTCTTTTGTTATTGCTTTTATAAATACCAATAATTATATCTATCACCATGTATTAAAGTCGAAAATCGACTGATTCAAATCAGCTACGTTACCAAATGTTATAATGACTCAAAAACGTAAAATGAAACAAAGTCTCTTGCAAAACTATTTGGCGGCGACCGTTTTTGTCAGTGTAATGTTGTAATGAAGATGCTGAATGAACCAATACCTTTGCAGCATAAGCAACTTCGTTCATTTATGTTACTAGATTTTACTTACTTACATATTTCAAGTGGTTTCTCATCGTAAAAGCCCATAGAGTACCCATCAAACCACATTGAGAAGCTTGATGGAATTTCACGACTAATATTAATGGTACGAAATATGTGATAAATTTCAATTAATGAAAGTTTTGTACGAATGCCATGTGTAAATTTTATTTTAAAATATTTTTAGATATAACATCATTCCAATATGGTTAAGAATTAAAATGTATCTAAAAAAGTTATATCAGATTAATGAATTAATTACTTTATGGCAGAATTTAATTGTTTAGCTTGTGCTGATATTTTCTTATATGGTTATAATTAAAAAACAATTTCATATTTAACATTATTGCGCTTGAAAGTCAGGCTAGGTAGCTAGCTAAAGGCAATATATTACAAGGGCAATGCCATGTCAAAGGTTACAAAGGTATCAGGTTCCGCTAGAACACGTACATATATCTTGAGCTCTCGAACCCTATGCCTAAACACCGTCTACTGCAAACTACACCTCACAAATGTAAATAATACTATCTAAATTTTATCACAATACTGAAATCGGTATGAGAAAGCCTATCGAATAATAAATTCCAGCAATTTCTTATCTCAAACCATTGTTTCTCCTCTTAATAGACATCTCGTATCATATTTTCAAAACAACACTTAATTGTAAGTAAGGTTGACATTTTTCAACTTGTCTATTAACGTCAAGTACATCCCTTAAGACTCGAGTCTTATCTACTAGTCCCTCTTATCTACCAAAATCTTGTAAGCCTTTATAAACTGTATTGAAATGGGATAAAGTCGATAGTGGCATAGCATGGAATGCTAACTGTTAGGCTGCTTAAGTAAATATATGATAGAAGTAAATTTCACCCACACGTGGTCTCAAGACCTCTCTTTAAGAAAGGTAATAGGACTGCCAATTGTGCATGTTATGATATAGCTAAAACTATAAATTTTGTGGTAAATTGTTGCTGAGATATATACAAAGCTTTACGGGAATGTAACCCTTAAGTGTAGCAAGTTAAGGTGGATACAGTTTGGATAGTTGGACATGACACAAATATGGCATTTCAATTTTAAGAAGGAATGTGGATACGCTAATGAAATTTGCGACACTGGCTATTACACATGAGTTAAATAATAATTTTAGTCTTACTGCATCTGACTTAAGGTCTAAAATAGAAGCACATAGATTTGTAGGTTTTCTATACTTTACAGAATATTTTCAACATCGCACTTATATATTATGGAACTTTTAGCATGTCTATTCCAGCTAAGAATATTTTTGAATTCAATTTCAAAATATTTATTGATTATTTATCCTCGTTCATACTTTCATTTTTATAAGGATTAAAGACATGATCCGAAAATTAATTCGGTCGAATAGCCTTCTCTCATTTGGGAAGGAGGTTAATCTTAAAATCTGACGCAGCCTTTTAATAGAAAGATCATTCTCTCACATAGATTACTAAAGAAATCAATCGTTATTTCAATTTTGTATCACGACGTGACAGCCGCGTCTAAATAATCATATTGTTATAATTGGATGTTTAATTATGTTTTTTAAAGCAGCACACTTTGTGACTTAATGTCGAACTTAGTGACAACTGTGTGCATGATGAAATTTACGAATTAATTAATAAATTAATAATGAAAACACAAATTTAATACTAATCTTAATTACACGTTAAATATAATACAAACAAAAGTTCACAAGCGGATTCCCTTTGTATTTTTTTGCCCTAGTGTATTTTGTGTTTGATATAGTTATTATGTTTACGTTAAACACGTAGACTATGTTTAACACTTTTAAAAAAAAATTAAATTTTAATGAATTTCATCGATGTTTTAGCCCTAAATGCAATAAGTAGATATTAATCGATCTCAATTAAGAACTGCTCGAATCCAGTAGACATTATTAAAAGGTTGATACGATTAAACAAAATAATAATAATCAAAACGCCTCCAGGTGTAAATGTCGGACAATTTGATTTGATCTGTTCTGTTAATGACGGTAGACCAGCCATAGAGAATGATAATTTTTGTTGCGAACGCTGGTCAGGTCATTGCTCTTGGTAGCCATATTTGACCATAGACTGTTGTTTAGTTTGGTCGGTTAACAGAGCATGACCATACAAAGGCCTTCTATTTGATTCGTTAGTTCGTAGAACGCATCACCGATTTGTATATTTTTAATAAATTTTTCGATCATTGTGCAAACATGACGCTAATGATCATAATTATTACGAGATATCAAGATCTGATAAGCCGGCATATTCGAATAAATGACGTAATAAATCGATCTTGTTATTCAGTATATTAAAACATCGACACATTGATGAAATACTGCTCCAAATTCCCTCATACATATGTAACAATGATTGCACAATTACCGTCAATCTGACGCGTCCTTACAAAATCTGCTATGAAATATTCAACAAAGGCGTTGTTTTTAAACATCTATTCGTATTCAGGTTGAGATTCTGTATCACACCACGGGGTGTTGTAAGCAATTTAAATGGCAAAATGCCCAAACACTGACATAATCTTTTCGCCATTTAACCCTACGTTCTGATATTATCAGTTAAATGCATTTGTTACAATTACAGGTCGCGTAGATTCTTCAGACTTTCAAGGTAATAACAATTCTAATGCTTAACGTAAAGACATCTTACAGACATAATTTAATTTGCATATATTTTTAAAGAATATAACTTATAAGAAATATGTAGTTATATAAAAATTCATATTGAAAAATTTAGTAATGATAATCGTGGCGATTGGTGACCTAAATGGAAGAGTATCTGTCTATTCCAAATAGGGATCAAACCTTCCACTGTTGGATTGGAAGTATAGTCTGGAAAGTTTTTACATTAATTTTAATAAATTGGTCTAGTTGTGAAATGTAAAATTAGATTAAGAAGTCAATCTTACTTCAAAACCTTTGACTAGTGAAGTTTGAAAAGACATGAATCATAGCCTTAGTCGAGTTGATATTTTGAACAGTATTAATAGAATCAAATATGATTGGGTATAATTGTTTTCTATTAGTGTTAATAGGTGATAAACCTTAATTCCTTTCATCAATTGTTTCAATATCAACAGCCTCATAAATTTCTGCTTACTTGGTTAGGACATTGTTAAATTCCACAGTTTCGCTTCATTAGCCTCTATTGTCTATGACTATTTATTAGGAACAGTGGTTCGGTCTTGGTTTATTGTAATAGCCTGACTAGTTGATTGTTGGATTCTAATTTTAGAAACGCTGGCTGTATGGAAATAGACTCTTTGGGCTTATGCAAATTAAACGTTTAAGAACAGAAGCGTGGAATGAAACGTTTCGTGATTGTTGAAATTGCATCTCGGTAGTTGAATTTGTAATTAAGCTATAACTGTATAAGGAATTTTAACAATTTTATTTGATATGTAAATATTAATAGTTTAAAATATTCGAAAATAAATGAATACATTTAAAAACTGATTTTCTTAATAAGTCTCATTTGCGCTTACAAAAGAAAATATTTCTTTTAAAAACGTACCCATCGACGAAGTCCATTAGTGTTGCATTTGTTTGTGTTCAACGTGAAACATCTTGAGCTGTACCATATCTTTCATCTTCAAAGGGATCGCCGTAAATTACCCAAACGTCCTCCAAATATTCTGTTATGGTTACATACTCTTTTTGCTTTTAAACCCGGATCCCATCATTCCTTCGAAATTTCATTTCCTAGTTAACAAACGTGACCCGACTACTGCTGGAAATTAATACATGGCGTTCTATTACCGTGATAACCTCAAACCTCATACACGATGTAAACATTAGATGACTATCGGTGGTCTAAAATTTCACCACAGTCTGGTAACGCACGATCACACTTTCTAGAAACTTCCGACATATTTCAAGTAATTACAATAAAAAAAATATCTCCACAGCAAACTATCGGTACAACGTTACGGAACAGTTCGTGACAACTTTAGGTAATGTTTGTAGGTTAAAGGGTACAGAATTTATGGACTAAGAAAATCTTCAAATATACGTTTTGATTTTTCAATATAAAACTGATGTTTTTATTTTTTTTTTGACTCTTAACTCACGTTCTATTTGATAATATATTTTTGTATTAAATGGCGAATTTATTATGAAATGTTTAACCATAGCCTGCCTGACATAAAATGATAACACCGTAAATCATTCACATGCCATTTTCATGTCAATTGTCAATCAATAAAATTGAGGAATTTCAATATAAGAAATATATTCGTCAACGAAATTTAAGCGATGGAGTCATGTAGCTATTAAAAAGTAAAAGTTAATAATTGCATAGAATGATGCGTTTAGCTGGATAGAGTCGGTGGACAGGGCGTGCTCAGGGCCAAAATTATCATAAACGAGCCCAGATAGAAAGTTGAAGAAACAACAATTCTATAATTAATAATGATATATATAGAAAGTTTTAAAATAGTATAGCCGTTAAACAGATTAATAAAAATTACCATTTCTATAACATTTACAGAAATTGTAATTGAAATTACATAAAAGTATAAACTCGACGGTCTTCAAAATCAAGGGCCCCAAAATCAATCCATCAAAACAAGACGGGAGTGGTCTTACAAAAACAAAACCGGCTATGCATACCATCGTCCTTAGGAGCAACAGCCGGCATGTGGCCTACAGTAAAAACCAAGGTCGTTTGTGTACCGCTTTACAAACTTATTCTTCTCTTTTTGTACCACCTTTCTTCCACGTTATGATTGTAACGTCATAAATCCCGTTCTTCTTTGTTCAAGAATCGACTCAAACTCCACGTAATACGATAGAATATCCTTTGATTGGACATTTGGAATTTCAAAGGTCATCGAGGCCATGAATAATGTTCTTTTTTGCAAATGTTTTTATTTCTAAAGTTGAAATGATAGGTTACGTATACCACTCGAGATGATCGTCTGTACTGTTTAGCGTGTTCTGGTTAGGTTTCGTCTGGAGCTTCAATGATTTGTGTTTCCTGTTCGTTATTTAGTGGCAAATTATAGCAATGCAAGCTCTTTCCAGTTCCATAAATTATATTTATTATAATTTTAAATGTATTTAAAAGTTGTAGTACTATATATTTTCTAAAACGGTACATTTGAATATTGAGTATTTATCAAAAGCAAATTTTACTTCAACATAATATAAATATTAGTTAATTAATGTATTTTTTATTGAATTCATCCTTTAGATTCATGACGGCGCCTGTTGCAGTTATACATATATGCTTATTTTTTATTTGATTACTTTTACAATATTTTCACCTTTTATCTAATAAATTAACAAACCATTGAACATTTATCTCATAATATTTCATATTGAAAGGCTTTAGCAGTTTGACTGTATGTATAGATTTGAACTTAATTGGACAATGCTGGTATCGAGAAATTCTATATTAAATTCGCTCAGCGTCAGCTACATGTTTTTAAACCAGTATCTAGTTGCTTAGCAGGTAGTATTTCGTCACCGGAATGTCTAGTATCAAATACCAGTATCTAGAGAGGCGACATGTGCCAAAGCCTTGTAAGGAACTGAAAATAAGCTGCCCGAGTTTCTTAAGGACTGGTAAGAGGAATTTCGAGGGTTACTCTATTTGGAATAGTTTTATTGCCCTTGTTACTTCTAGTTAGAAAATTCAGTCGCTTAGCTCGGTTTTAATATTTATAGATTTGCTATGAGAAAATTCGTACAAATAAAATTATTTTTTAATAGTTTCAACTTGCCATTGAGAAAAAATTTAGGTTCATTCCAAAAGATGATATTATCAAAAACGAAGTTACTACTTTACAGTTTTTTTTCTAAATTCTTTCAATTTTTTCAAATAGTCTCTTAATCCTGCTTTTGGAATTCTTGTAAATTTATAAATTAGTAAAATCGATCGAAACCAAAATGAATATTCATAATAAGATATAATTCTAATGTATGCGCAGTTCTTATGATGCTAATCTGCTTAGACGTGTTCTGGATTCAAGCAGGTCCTTGCTCTCGCATGTTAGAATATATATTTTTTTTATAATTTAATCTTTACTATTTAAGCAACGCATAAATTTAATTAGTCTTTTTTAATAACGATAAAAACTTGCCTGGATTTATTTTCTGGCCTCGAATGAAGCTGTAGTGTAGTTTGGGTGGTTAGCTATTTCAAACTTCTTTAAAGATACATTCATGGTTTCTGTTCATCCAGACTTCTGCTGCAAGCTAGCTGTAGCATAGCATTATGAATTCAAACGAGCCTTTTAAAGTATTAGAATTGTAAATGCAAAGTTCAGTGTCGTTTTCTGTACTTGGTAATGTTTTGTTTAGGTTTGACGGATGAGTTAGTCAGTGTAATTACAGGTACAAGTGACATCTTGGATCCCATGATGGTGGCGGAATAAAAGTAAGAAGCAGTAGTTTATACTGACTGATTTTATAAGCTCATCATCAGGTAGCTATCATTGTTCATTTGCCTTCTTAAAATGAAAAAGAAATAAAAAAAGAAAGCTAATTTAAAATAAAATTAAATCGTGTTATCTCATCTGTATCGATACTATCTTCCCTCACGGTCGCAGCCGGGCTTTATTATATGAATATATAAAGAACGAAAGTAGTAGTTTTTAACTGATTTGAATTTTAATGGTTCAGTATCGTGTAGTCTGGAACTTCGGATCGAAGGGTCGAACTTGCGGTTTCATGAAAGTGGGCAGCGAAAGTCGTTTATCGAGATCGAAAGTGACTCGCTTTTTAGAAGTCAACGAATTCCTTTGATTCTGAAAAACGTTTTGAATTTGAATAAAACATAATAATTAAATATTTATTTTAATCTATCACGGTATTTGTTTGATATGAGATAACTCGAAAGCGTACAAAATACTACAGTCGAAGATCACCTTAATTTTACATCTTAGCTTAGAGTTCAAAAAGAATAATTAAGAAATTCTGGGTAATTTTCGTTGTCTCCCAAATTACCTTTTCTAGTTTTAGATATTTTTAATTGTGTCTTGATGAAGTCAATGAAAAAAAGTATTTTTTTAATAATAATATTGTAACGATTTTGAGTACTTATTTTCTAAGTACTCCTTGCTCTAAAAGTAGTTAAATAAATTCCGACTTGCCTCGCCCTAATCTATAATCATAGAAAAGGTTATAGGTATAGTATGATCTATTATTTTCGGTTGGTACTACTCTTAATGTTAACAATATTTTACAAGTAATAGAATATTTTCTTATATAATTATATATTAGGTTCATTCAATGCTATTTATATATTTTTTTCATAATAATCTCGTAAACATCTTCCCAAAAGTGGGATAAGGAAGGCTGTGGATGATGATGAAATATCCGATGGTGGTAATAATTATTCTCACTCCATTCAATCTTTAGTCACGTAAACATGTCACCTGTTTGAAGAACACGTAGTTCTGTGATTCGAACTATATTTATGATTGAATCATTGTTTCTCAATTAAGATATTTATAGAGATAATAACTTACAGATGCTAGATGTAAGCTAGGTGATACATTGTGCAAATTATATCCAATAAAATGTTGCCAAATGTCTTTGTTGTGTCTCACGCATCCATTCTTGTAGTGGCAATGATGTTACAAATACTGTTCCATTTTACCAACGCGATATTCGCCGAATGACGACGACATGACTGAAGATAATGGGAATTCGTATCAAACGGAAATCATAACATTCCATCACAACATCTTCTCTCCGATTAAAAAATAGTTTTAGGTTTTTTGAATGACCATATATATTATTATTATAACGCAGGCATAAGGCATTTTGCAAAAGTGCCCTTTAACTGCTTGTCACGTCATGATTCAGCTATTTGGTTCTTCGTACTCCTCGTTTTTTTTTATTTTCTGTACATGTACTGAATTATATACATATATAATAAAGTCTTAGTAGTCCACTTATATATTAAAAGTCCAATGATCTCTCTCAAGTCAATATGCTTAGAGAGCTGTAATAATAATTTATCCAACACTATAAGTAATAGGTATACGTATAGAGTATTGTCAACGTTTATTCATTACCCAACATAAATAATGATTACGCTTGTAACTCGCTAACTTTGCTGTTAACTGAAGCAATAATTAAATTACGCTCAACATTTCTATGATTATAATCATGTAGTTGGAATTATACATTATATAAACATGTAAATTATGCAAGTATTCTTAGCGTTATTACAGTGTTTAGTTAGATTTTCTCCGTTTTCCGCGAAAACGTGCTGCTTTTTCCGCATGTTTCCTAACTCGATAATTAGACGTTTGTCTCGGTACATAAGGTTAATCTGTAAATGAAACTCCGTTGAGAATTCGGAAATGTATTTGAAATCTTGACCTGTGACCTTGAAAGCATATTATTAGTTAAGTAGACCATGCATCTTGTACCTGGAACAATATAGTCGTAGGATCGTGTTTATTATTTGACGTAGGATTCGTAATTCGTATACTTTTCATTTAAATGACAAAAGACCCTCCTCATTTTTTGTCTTGGGGTATAATTCAGAAGGAACCGAGGTTGACAAATCTGTATGGCTTATACAAATATTTCCTGGCACGCGCTGATCAGTTTTATTTATTTATAGTATTATTTTTATATGGTTACCTTCCATTTGCCCGTACACACTGAAAAGTGGTGTACTTAAGCATCCCATATATTTTCAATGCGCAATTGACCCAAAATATTAGACCGTTACACAATAAGATCTAAGATATTATACTGTACGTCCACAAATACTCTGGCTGGCTCGTTAAGTTTTGAGGCAGAATGTTTGATGAGCGAACGGTACCTACCAACCCAGAGAGGCCTCTTCAAAGCCCTACCATTAAGTAGATCTTAGTTTAATGCACATATTCTTTTGACAAAAGATAGTGAGTGTTCCAATCAACACCTGTATTTTAGATCCGGCTCTTATTTATTTGGGGCTCGATACGTAAGTATATCATTTTTATTGGCTTTTAAAAGACAGATTTCAGTATAATATGTCTTATCATGTAGGCAGTTTATCTTTCTCGTGTCTTTGTAATACACCGCTATAATTTCGTTCATCATGTATTCCGACAAGATTTTTTGCTCTCGTGGCGCTCGTAATTTAAAAAATTACATACTGGTGTTATGTGGCACTTCGTGGAGTGTAATGAATGTCGTGTTGTAAGTTTGTTTGTGCTATTTTTAGAAGATAGTCACCTCATAAACAAAGATTGTTAGAATGCTAAGACATATTTCTATGAAGTTGACACTTACCTGCAAATACACTTAATTGTAAATTAAAGTATCACCGACAATCTTTTAGAAGCCGAGTTGGCCCAGCAACTACCACAAAGTGTTCATATGCTTAATCGTTGTTCAAACAAAACATCTCGAAGAAATCCGTTCTTGTCTTGATGATTTAGCTACCGTTTCCACCGACCTGGATTGGAGCAGCATGGTGGAATGAGGTCCTACTCAAGAGTAGCGCCTTGCCCACCATTGGATCATCAATAAGCTTCGTTTGTATACTTTACTTTTAAACAATTATTTTATTTCATTTATATATAAATCGTATATATAGCATTTATATTATTTGTGTACTAAATGGAATGTAAATCAAAGAATTTTCTTCTTTTTTAATCCTTAAGATATTTAACGAACTTCCAAAAATACCAGGAAAAGAGCAACCTTGAAAAAAGTTTTTATAACGTAACCGCAAATCCTTTATTATGCACGACATCAATGCGGTATTTGGTCGTGGCACCAACAACACAAAAAGCGAGTGGTCACTCGTTCGCTGGCATGCTCTGCGCGTGCGCGTCCCGTTACGCTAGCGTTTTTGCGACGAATACAGCTATCTATAGGGCTGGTCAACATTTATTTTTTCATATATTTTTTTAATTTATTTTATTCATTCTATTATATATACTACATGTTAGTTATTTAACCTGTATTAAACGATATAATTAATTATTTGTAAAACTATGTGTATAAATTAACATTGATTTATAATTATATTAATAATTCATATTTATAGCGCTGTATTGTGTAGCGATTTCTTTATATAAATTTGAAATGATATTGTAGGGAAATAAACTATCGCTTATTAAGCTTCTTATCGGTTCTTCTAGGTAGTATCTATATTTGAAAAAAATATTTCGATGTAATCTTTACTACTGATATATTTTAGAAATTTTTAGAAAGTTTCTTTATCCAGAAGTAAGTGACATCGGATATATTTTATTTTAATAATATTAAGATTTAAATTTGGAATAATAGTTTTCGGAAAACAAGTGTGAAGAAAAAACTGCCGAGCTGGTCAATGCGCGTATGAACATACTTATATACTCACGAACTGAATATAATGGACGAAGCTAAAAGCCCAGCTAGTAAGTAATGAATTAATAAAAATGTTAAAAAAGTGGGAACCCTGTATCATATGTCCCACTCCACTCTAATGTCTCAGATAGTTATCGACATGGCTAATGCAGCTGAATAACGAAAATACATACACATGTACACATCACGTGTCTAAACGTTTTGTTTCCTTGCAATTCACAGCGTCAGGTTTCAAAGTACAATATAGGGTTGAACAAAATGTAATTTAACTAAGCAACCAATGGGCTACCTTATTGTTAGTGGTGACCACTGGTAGTTTTAAGAAGTATTAACCCGTTCCTCTTATCGCCAATCCGATACCAACCTTGGGAACTAAAACGTCATGTCCCTTGTGCTTATAGTTACACTGACTCAATCACTCTTCGAACCGGAACTCTATAGTAATAAAACCAAGCAGTCGTTGTTTAGCTTGGATTTAGATTTTTTTTTAATTTAAGTTGTTATATCACAATATAATTTAATGACCATTAGACAACACCAACAAAAATGTACAGTAGTATAACTAGTCTGGATTTTCTACCCTCTTAGTAGAGGGGCAGCTTTAGATAGTTCTCTATTTCACTTGTTCAGTTTATTAAACGCATTAATATGCTTTGCAATATTTTTTCGACTGCTTATTAAATATATATTTGTTACGAACATTACTTACATTGTCACAAGTTTATAAGGATACCAATAATGTTAGAATACTTTATTTCAATCATAGCCTATAAACAGCATTTTCACTTTTTAGTCACGAGCTGTAAGTATGATATTATTATTAGTAATATAACATCAAGATTGAGTGTGTTAGAAGTGATCGAGCCGCTTGTTCTATGTAAGTTAGTATAGCGCACTGAATCATAACAAATGTACAAATTAGGTCGCAGTAATTTCTCCTTCGTCCTTTGAACAATGACCGAAACGTCCAATTAATTTTAAACTTTATCACTATGTAATAAGGGCTATTCGATTGATCGGTCCGCCTATCTATCCCGTGTCGTGTTGCAAAGTAGAAAGTGTCCCGGGATAGGGTGACAAACCTTTAAGATTAATTAGGATTTAATTTCCGTATTACCTTTTTAATTTAATAAAACTTATTTGTTTTCACGCTTCGCTATCTTATCTTTAAACGTTTAGTGCATTCATAATAGTTAATCACACGTGTCAGTTATACGTTAACTCATATGATACTCCAAAAACTTGTATATTACTTACTTACTTAGCTTGTTAATCATGAATTCCTGGTTGAAAATCCCTGGTCGGTATATATCGGCTGCTTTTGATCTTTCGGAATTATAAGAGCAGGGAATAGATAAAGTACTTGACAAAGCCGTTTGTTATACTTGTTGAATAGAATATCTCCCTCTCAGCTAGATAATCCTTCAAATTGGCCTCAGTGGTCGAAATAAGAACAGAACAATATAAGCAGTACACCTGTCGGAGAGGTCAATGTTGTTTTTGGCATTTGCATATTTTTCTGTAAATCATGCACGTCCTCGAATACTTGGTGGTAAGGCTATGCTAGCCTGTCTGAGTAGATGCCAAGTACACATCAGATATTCTACCGATAAACAGCAATATTTAGTATTGTTGTGTTCCGGTTTATAGGGTAAGTGATTCAGTGTAACGAGAGACAAAAGGGCCATAACATCTTAGTTCTCAAGGTTGTGGCGCATTGGCCCAGTGTATATGGCGATGGAGACCAATTACCATGATATAATAGAATAAATGGAATTCATCTGTTCAGATTTACTTCAGTAAGTCTTACTGGGATTCAGATAAACTGTCCTGTATTTTTCATATAAAGATGCGAATCGGGACTCGGTAGTAAGAATCGATGAATAGTATCAATGCCATACCATTGATTATTACTATCCGATATGTATCTAGTGTATGTATATTATTGGTAAAATAATTGTAAAAAAATTGCAGTTAAAGTAAGAAATATGAGTATTTTTTTTTAATATTAATTTATTCAACAGGATTATTGTCGGAAAATACTTAGCCTTGATATAATTAACAGTTGATTGCCTTTCGCCGTTCGCGCTTACATTACAAGACTTATGTGCTGTCACAATATTGTATACAAGTATCAAGGTTGTTTACAACTGTAACGTTTTTTTTTTTTAATTATGAAAAGTATGAAATATCGAAAAACAACAATTCAATTTGAAAATAGTTTCAAACTTTTTAATCATTTTTATTGTTAGTATAATTATTTCTATTATATTATTGAAGTTTCAAGTAGCTTTTCTTCTATTCTCTAACATTACATGTATGCAAAATTTCAAGATCATTGGTTGAATAGCTAAGATATATAAGAACTAACTTTTGCTTTTATAATATTTGTATAATTGCGTATGTTACAAGCCGCTAGCGATAGATGGCGCTGATTTAAAAATGACACATAGCGTGGAATAACGTATGAAGCGATCAAATAAAATTAGAGTTGTGAACTGTGGAAAGCTCTTCTCTTGTTACGTTCACCAGTTGAACCCCCGATAGTACATCGGCGTGAACAATATTAGTTGAAGGTGCTTATGTCTTACCTGATATAAGCCATAAGATATTAGTAAAATCAATAATTATATATTAATGTACTGCTAACTAAAGGTTGTCGAAGTCCAGATATATATTAAATACTTAGTCACCCTAACTTTCCCCTAGTTCTAGATTGCGGTTGTTCCATTGTAGTGATCTCAATGTGTCACGATACTTGATAACCGAACAGGATACTGGCTTGAAATACTTGTAATTGTCGATGGTTTAGCGGTTCGTAAATACATCAAAGCAAATTGAAAAAAATATATAACTAAAACATTCTATGTTTGGTATCTGTCAGCTCTAACGGATAGATAAAGCTAGTAAAATTGTTTAAAAATGGCGGAAGAATCCCGACATAAAGTGACGTGGTGTATGATAATCCGAATACTATAACAGGAAAACGAGTCTTTCCCCCAGTTATAAATAGAATTGTTTAAAAGACAATGATTAATATGTGTATATTCAATGAAGAAATACACGCAGATAACCCTGTTTTTAGAAAAGGTTATACATTTAAAATATTACCTTCTTCAAATGGTTATTTACGAATAGCACAAGTATCAGCTTAACTAGACAATGTATTTTGATACAAAGATTCATTTCAATACATTACTCAATTGGTAACTGTAGGAAATACCGGAAGAACTAATGTAATCTACTTTTAGATCCAGGAAATGAAAGGACTTAATACTTTATTCAGACATGACAATATTCTTATTAAAATATATTATAAAGGTTGTAATTTAAATACGATAATGTAATTCAAAACATAAGAGCCGAAGCGTTGTTAAGACTTCGCGTATCTAAATATGGAGTTACCATTTTTTGTTTATAGCCTTTGAAATTAATCATTTGTCAAAGTTATTTTTTTCCTATACGTAGAATAAGATGTTGATACCTATTTATGAAAGCGAATTACCACCGACTGACTCATCAAGAGAACACCGAAAGTATTGATCTGATTGACTTAAAACTTTCGCGTAGATGAAAAAAGGATTTTTTGAATATTTCAACTTCAAATGGGAAACAGGGGGTTGGGATTTGTGTTCGTTAGTAGGAATATTACTTGCGCGAAATCGGGGCCGAGAATTAGTAACCTATAATTATACTGCCTTTCGTTGAATTAAATTAATTGGTTGTCACGTGATGATCTCATTAATATACAGAAAATAATATAAAAACATCTGTTCTTGATAAATATATTTAATACTACGGTTCCAATTGTAATTTTATGATTCCGTAATAGTCTATCTTTACGTGTGTACGTATACAAGTGACTCAATTCTAATAGTTTTAATTGACGTATTTGATGGATCATCGATTAATAAATCAATCGCTGCATTATATTATGATTAATAATAATTTTTCCATAATTATGAACCCTACAATCACGACATGTATCTAGTCTGGATTCTTAGATACGGACTTGCGTTATATGAAATTGCATTAAACATTAAACACTACAATTATTTAATTTTAAATGTTCTGAGATATTTCTTACAAGGCGAAATGTCGCTTTGTAAAAAATTTCTCTTAAATCCATTTCAATTTCCCGCATCACCTTATATAAGGAAAAACTCATCCAACCGTAAAGTTAAAGATATAAGTACAAACAATGAAAATTTAAATATCGAATCAAAAAGAGAACTTGTTCACGAGATAAAAAAGAAAAAAAAAAAACAACGTAATTGATCTCGATCGAGCGTCAGTGTAGATCGCGACGCGGTACTGAGCGGACGTACGACTATTGAGAGATAGTGGCTCCGTGCGCTAAACCGCGTTACGTGCTGGTTATACTATTCGTAATTAAAGTTTATTTGCCATTGTGTTGCATAATCCACGCCAGTGTCTTGTTTCATGCGATATTGAGTTCAACGCGGATGTGTATTATCCGATATATGGTCTGTAAAAAATATTAACTTTCTTTTACTAAAGCAATAAATATTCGACTCGTAATTTCGTCGTGATAACTTATTTATAGTTTTATTACGGCAGTGTTCTGTTCGAATTTTAAAAATATAACAATTCCGATAAGATTGATATTATATGAATAGATAAAAAAAATAGACTCGAAAAAGATAAATAAATTGAAATATCTTTCATTGGATTTCGAATCGCATGTATAAAGGTGATAAGTACCCGAATTACGCAAATAAAATAGATACGTAAATTCTATTGAGCAATCCATTAAAATAAAAAATCATAATCAATCTGTACTCAATATATTGTAATGCTATACAATTTCTTATTGATACTCAAAACCTTCAAGGCAGTTCGGAAATACCAGACGAATTAATCTTAGCGGTTATTTTATTATTCTATAATGGATTTCGATCTTCTATATAAGAATTAGGCAATGGCCGAGGTTCGATTTAACTATTCTTACCAACACGTCCAATCAATATCCCAAGATCTCGGAATTCTCTACAATAAAACTAATGAGTACTTCATGTTATCAGTGGAAAGGAGGAGGGAAAGTGAAGATTTAACTTAACAATTGTACCATTTTGGTGATTAAGCATTTGTAATTTCTCGGGACGGTTTGATGTTTTAATACTTTTAAAACATTGTGTTAAGTGTATTAATATTATCCAAATACGGGTGTGGTGGCGAGAACCATCATCTAATTCTGTAAAAGCATTATCGTCTATCTGGTTTGAGAAATTTACCCGATCTTTTATATATTTAATATCAAAAATGAGCACAGTGCGATAAGGTCAGCTGAATGATAACGATTTATCTTTAATTCAATACTATCTGAGATGATATTCGAATTCTAAGCAATATAATACTTAGAAACTATTGATTATGTTATCGATGTGTTTTGAACAACATACTATTTAATAATGACAGGCATAAAGGACCCTTGGGACACTTTCAGTTAATAAATATAATATATGTTTTTATTTTTTTAATTACAACTAATTTAGTAATAACAACAAATGTAATTCATTATTCGGTGTTCACTGACATCTAAAATAGGCCAGGCCTGTGTCTTCTTTTTTCGTCCTTCGTAACAAATTCAGTGTACATTTAACATTAACAATAAACTCTATAAAAATGTGTGTGTGTGTATGATAATGAGAGTTTGTGTTGCGTATCTTTTATTCTAAATTCAAATAAATTAAAAAAACATTTTTTTTAATATAGTTTATAATTGATTTCTAAACGACCAGAATTAATTATTTTATATAAAAACTCGTTAGAGTACACCGACTAGTCTGCTTTTACATAAACCTTTTTTTAATCTCGCCAACAATTGTTTATGTAACTAAAACATTACTCGTTACATAAAACGTATTTAGTTTGTAACTTCCTGATTGTGTGAAGTTTTGATGTAAATAAAGAAAAAAAAAAAACATAATAAACTTTATGATGGGCGTGTTAACTAACGAAACATCATTATGATATTCTTAGCGTGTTCGTGTGACTTCGCACTTGGCGGTATCTATGTATATTAGGTATATATCAAATGGGAGCTAGTATGTCTGTAGAATTTGACATCTTTTGACCGATCACCCTGATAGAACATATAGATATTTATTCATGAGGTTTTTATACTATGACTAAATTGCGTTGTCATTATCTTCTTTAAGATTTAACTGATCGTCATTTCAATTAGATATTTATGTTACTATAAAAGCTTGAACTAAGGTTAATCTTAAGACTTTCCAGTAAAACCTAAGATTTACCGATATGAGTTGGTAAATGTAATTATTTATTATAAAGGGACGCTAAAACAATGAGTAATTCTTAATCACTTATTTTAATTAACTATTAATCAAAACCTTAGGTATCAAACGATAGTAATTAAATAACTCACCTGACCTATTTAAATTATTTTCATTTCGGATATTATTTTATAATACGTTATGACATGATTTTTTTCAAGGTTCACAGTGCCTTAAATGTAAATCCTAAGATTTACTAAGTGAATGGTGGTAAAAGTTCGAATCGCAAACTTTTGGGCATTTGCCATTAAGAATTGGTAAATCTTAGATTTTACTGGTAAATCTTAGTTTTACTGGAAAATCTTAGGATTTACCCTAGTTCGAGCTTTTACAGTAACATTTACACACAAGACGTCTGCTGTATTTTTAGTGACACTCAAATATTCATCATCATTAAATCGATTCGTGAGATAACGAAAACAAGAATAAACATAGTTTTATATATTTCTAGGAATAGAAAAAATTGTATTTATATATCAGTAGGTACCTACACATATTTAGCGTATATAAAACATCTTGATAAATATTTATACAACAACGCTTTTAAATTGAAAAGTCTTTAATTATTAAATTTATGTTTATCTCGTTAAATAAATTATAAATTAAGTTTTATAAATCGATCGATTTTGTTAGTGTTTGTTCATGGAATTAATTTTTAATTATCACTTTAAAATTGTTTAATCTTTATGTAGCAATTTACTATCTCACGATATAAACTTTCATCTGGATTCATTAAAATTTTTCAATTACCACAGCGTATTTCGCTATAATTATATGACGTTATTGGAAATAATGGAATTAGTTTTAAGTTTAATTTTTTTTCTACAATTTTATTAGTGATTTGCGCGACTTTGTCGCCGTTAAACAGATTGGTATAAAGATTCGCACATATAGTATTTATTTTTTATGAACTAGTACAGGGTTCTCATTTTTTATGGAGATATTCATCCTATCAATATTATTTAACTCGTCGCTATGACGCTGCGGCACCTCATCTTTTATACTTTTCAGGCCATTGTCATGACAATTGGTATAATATATACCTATAAACGCAGGACAAAGTCTGAAGACGTTATTATAGAAATTATTAACTAAATTATATTCTAATACTAACATTATAAATACGAAACTCTGTATGTCTGTCTGTTGCTCTTTCACGGCCAAACCACTTTACAGAATTTAATTTAATTTTGTTATAAAGCAATCTTGAACCCCTTGGAAGGACAAAGGCTATTTTTAATGCCTAAAATCTTACATCAACCTCTAAAACGCGAGCGAAGCCGCAGGTAACAACGAGTATTAAATATAATAAAAAACACGTGTTCTCTTTTCAGGTAACACATAATGAACAGTAGGGACGTTCAGTGAAGTGAAGTGTTACATAGTGACGGTTCAGTGATGTGATGCCACCATGCCGTCGGACAGCGGTACAACGTGGTCACCACCGGCGCCCAGCGAACGGAGGCTTAGCAATTCGTCTGATGGCAGCGCAGGTAGCGGCTATTCTAAAGCGGTAAGTACATAAATTATGTCTCAGACTTTGCTTAACGTACCTTATTTGTCTGAACCAATTCGTCACAACTGATAGGCGTACATAGATACTTTTTTTGTTACAATGATTCTTAATTGCGTTATTTACCATATTTGTGCAAATTGCGTAAATATAATTGAATAAGTCCACTACATTTTTTAGTGTACAAACAAGATCGATCAAAGCAGTAATATATGTTACAGGGGACAATTCTACAAACTTTCGAATTTTAACGATTACGATACGTTCTAAATAAATAAATAAATATTGGACAACATCACATACATTACCCTGATCCCAATGTAAGTAGCTAAAGCACTTGTGTTATGGAAAATCAGAAGTAACGACGGTACCACAAATACCCAGACCCAAGACAACATAGAAAATTAATGGAATTTTTCTACATCGACTTGGCCGGGAATCGAACCCGGGACCTCAGAGTAGCGTACCCATAAAAACCGGTGTACACACTACTCGACCACGGAGGTCGTCAAACGTTCGGGATTGTATTCATCACAAAACGAATCCTCAGTTGAATCTGGATAATTCTGTTAATTTATAGATACGTTCTTAATAATTCGATTCAACTCCGACCAAAACGCATCGTAGTGTTAGTGATATTGTACACCAGTGATACTTTGTTAATCCATCTTAATAATCTAACCTACATTCATATTGGAAGAAAGTGACGAGCTTTTCGATTTTAAATCATTGAAGCGTAATTGTCTATTTCATCACACGTGAGGCAGTGACCACCGATACCACCCCCTCCACTTGAATACTATTGTTAAGATTACAACATGTAGACTATCTCGGCGTCGCTGCCGCGTTATTGAAACACGATACCATTTATAGAGGGTCACGAGCTCTGAAGCAACTTATCGGGCGTTTAATTGATTTGGTTAAATTCTATTGCGAATGAGCAAAAAAGGTTTACATTTGTAGTCTTGTAAACCAATGGAGCAGTGATCAACTTATCTACGATACTTACGTTTTGTTTTATGATTAGCGGAAAAATAGACCACCTGATGGTAAGTGGTCACTCCTCAAAGTGGGTTACCAATTTTGCGAACTAAGATGTTATGTCCATTGTGCCTGTCCATTGGCTCACCCTTCAAACCGGAACACAAAAACCACTATATATACATACATATATACTTTCGGTCTGTTTTGAAAGAAAACCAATGTTTATCAAATGTGTTTATTTTGCATATCAGTAAATAATTATAGCTGTTATTAGAGTTACACAGGTTATCAGATAAATACTAGACTTGTTATCTGTAGACAAAACATCATTAGTCCGGCTATAGCGTAAGTTTACACCTTTCCTCGGTAGCATTGACTTATGATTTCAATCTAGCTTTTGCACGCGACCATGCTTACGTGATTTGAATTCGAGATTGAACGCGCGGAATACAAAATTAAAAATGCAACTTATTGACAAAATTGTACTATAGCCAATTTGTATTCGCTTTTGTTGCCCGACTTAAACGTTCCGCGCGCTCGTTTCCCTTTTGTTTTATAGACTGGAATTTTAAAATCATAAAAAGTCAAACGCAATGCAACTGATCCAACTGATAGTATGTGATCATATATAACAATACGGTATATAAAAAAATATTTCCTGATATGTTCAGTTTAACGCCATATTTGTATTGATTTCAAACAACATAGACTTATATTTAGGATAAAATTTGCGTTAAAGACTCTTGTGTTGACTGGATAAAACACTATTTATGAATGACGAAAGTAATATTAGTTACACTACGTTATAAAAATATTTTTTTTCGCTAAACTACTCATCTAATTTTACTATCTACCTGTACGTTTCCACTTGTACGTTTATGTTGCTTGTGACTTGGACTAAAAGTTTTATGTGTATCGAGTATATTATACAAAAAATATTTAACGAAATAAAAAAAATCTCGCCATCGCGTTAAAAGAACTACTTTCATTTTCATTATCGTGGTCAATAACGGTTTTTTTATTATTTAAAAAAAAATGTAATTATTTGGCCTCCGATGTTTCAAGTGAAGACTTGTTTTTTTTACTGCTATCGCTAATATCTTTTAATAAATGTTTCGAAGAACTCGAAATTTGAATTACTTATTTTAGTTTGAAAAGGATCTATGTGACGCTTGATGAAATATCAATGTAAACTTTTTGGATATAAAATAGTAAAATCATGAGCTTAACTTTACTTTAAAAAAATATTAATTATTACATCTACAACATAAGATTATTTAAATAATAAAAAAGCCTTGAGTTAGTAGCTCTTCATTTTCATGCAGGTTGTATATTAAAAAAGTTTTACTTAGGTAACTTAGTTGAAAACGAGTAAACTAAGTAATTATTGCTTGCCTGTTCTCTACTGTTAATGTTAATTTAATGTGTCATTACAAAAGCTCGTATGTGTAATAATGATTAATTTATAGCAGAGGTAATAACTGATTAGATATTTTTGTTTTAATATTATTTATATTATTTATATTAATGCCTGCCTAAAAAATAACATCGATATAATGTGCACAACACTACGTATGGAAAGTTGTTAAAAATATACAATTATACATACTTGCACTATCTACGTTTGAGTTAATCGAAATATATAAATATGCCTCAATTTATTTGTCTCCGGCTTCATAAAATTTAGTAGATTGTAATCTTTTGTTTGGTCGAGAACACCAAAAGGTGGAACTGGTTTAAATTCCAGTTGCAGAATATGACCCACACATACTAACTGATGAGATTTAATACAAAAATATTTCGACCAACCGTTTTAATCAAAAATGTTACATAAAATCGTTGCAATCATATTCGACCTTGAAATTTTACTTTCATCGTTCCCGAAGCAGTTTCATCTTAATAATTTATTATTAAATAAACATTTCCTTATATAGTTTGGTAAGGATGCTTGCTATAACAAATCACTCTTCGCTAACTTCTCTTTGCTATTACATATTGAACTTTATGTCTGTTGTCCAAGATCCAAATTTCGATAAATTCTCCTAAAACGACCTTAAAGACGATACAGTTGATAATTTTAAATCTTATTGCTATAGAAATATAGGTGATATTAATGATTAGTTTTTAAAGCCTTTCGCTACAAGTGTCGCGTGCCAAGGGCGACAAAAATGTTTAATGTGTCGAATGTCATGCTAATGACTCATTCGTTTTCTTCAATGAGATAAAAAAATAAATTAAAATCAATATATTATATGTTGGTTAAAAATTACGAAAAATATTTTGTATTATGTACCAGCATAAGAATTATGTGCAAAATTTCAACAATGAACGATAAGTTTTAAAATTCACACAAGAATTAAACGCCTGTATAACATTACTTGCTTAACTTTTTATATTAAACTAGTTACCTGCCCCGATCTCGTTCGAAAGGAATATTTTCGAATCCAATTGCAGCGCCACCTATAGGGTCCATCTAAATCAATACATACAGATACCCAAACAAATATGTCAAAAAAAATATCAAATTCGGATGCCGTTAGGAAGACCTAAGTGACGTTCACACGCCACCAAAACACATACACATTACGATATATCTTTTCAGGCTAATATGTTTCGAAAACATTTAATAATAAAATTATTCTAAGTTTTTCCTCAAGTGTACTCTAATACGTGTTAAATAAGTATTAAAACTTGCGTTTTTTCTATTAATTACAACATACGAACGTGCTTTTCTATATATCAATATAGTTCTGACTGAATTAAATTCCATATTTTATTACAAAATTGCAGCATAGGTTATATATCTCTCTCCATTTATGCTCGATATATTTTTGATTTACTCGATCAATAACTGTAAAAATATTTTGTTCGAACAAACTCAAAACTATCCACAGAACACGACCGTGAAATGTCAAAAAGTGATAAGCGACATTTACTGTCATAATCGTTTTAATATTGTAAGCATCCAAATAGCGTATCACCGTAAGTCAAATTTCAACATTTCACGATTGAGATGCGAAGTAAGTTCTTAAAGTATTGCAATGCTAGTCGAAACTTTTTAAAAGCTTGGCTGAGTTACACACTCATCAGTTCGTTTCAGTTGCAACAATGAGTAACCAAATGCACATTCATAACATGACATCGAATTGTATTGACACGTATCTCATAGTTTATGACGTCAAGAAATAAACAAGATGGCGGAAAGTAAAGGCAATTCAAGTGTAATCTAAGGTGTTATGTCTGCATTTTTAGTAAAAGTAATAATATACCACTTACGAAGAGTTGAAACTGTCTGAACACCAAATTCAAACTGGTTTAGCAGATGATCGGCAAAAGAAAAAACTAACGGATAATAATAAAAAAAAAACCTATTCTGTATCTCATCTTTCTTTATTATTTATCTTATAATTGAGCGCTGTAGCTTGCGGCAGCTTTACACAGCTCCAAACCGTAACAACAGATAAGGCCCTTATTCAATAGAGGAATATTTTGACGACGTTATTGTAGCTGTAGATGTAACTCAACAAAACATAAATGTTAATCTACTATAAGTCTAGAAGTGCAAAATTAAATTATTTAAAAAATATATACATTTAAATTGTTTTTAAAAATAAATCGCAATAATATTGGTGAATTTATAATTACGTTATGTTGTTTTTGAAACGTCTTTGTGTAATTATATTAAAAAAAAAAAAAAACAATAAAAGTCACGTTAATTAATGTCATTACCGTAAAATGCTCGCTGTTGAAAATGTTTCCAATTATATGTATTTTAATCGATCTTATTTATTCGCGCTTTTAAATTTGTGTCAATGTGTAACAACCCTAACATATTTTTGTTACCACCTGTCTGCATGCAGCTGACATTTCGGCCGGGCGACCTTCGACGACCCTACAGATTTATCTCCAAGCTCGTATCTATTAAGATAACACGATTATACTCCTTGTTACTTTCGTGTAGAGATTAATTTCCTATCAAATATATTTGTATCCTTAATATGGTGGTCATTCGTAAAGCGAAATGTTAAAGATGGTTCTAACATTGTGAATGTAGAATATATCTACTGCAATTTTATTTTTTTTTAATTTGACTAACTTAAAGATTTTTTTTTACTAGACATTTAACACTAAATATAGCTTCAGCGTGTATCGCACGAAGTTATGAAAAATGATTGTTAGCTAAGCTGGAGCAGCGTGGAGTAAAGTCTATACCGTCTATTAAGAGGAGAGCCCAGCGATGGCTCGTTATGGATGGACGTTGAAAACAATTATGTAGTTGAAATTGATATGAAAGTCGCCTAAAGGTCAAACGTCTTTTGTCGTCATATCTCATGTTAAAATATGATTCGAAATGATTAAGTAGTTCCTACATGATTTTATACAGCGAGTGTTATTCTTATAATGATGCTTGTAATTATTGTACGTTATTTGGGTCCGGTTATAATTTGCAATTTACATATATTAACGACTGTTCACGCAACATTTTGGCAGCTGCGATAGTGAAAACAATCAAAAATGACATTTAACGCACGTACTACTTATTATGTAAAGTTAGTCATTATGTCTACACAAAAAAATAGTACTCACAACCCCGGAAATGTATGTAACCTTTTAATATGAAAGTCAAGTAACATTTACGTAAAGTGTAAACAAGTGATGAAACGAGACATCCCATAAAGCACTCGTGACGTCAAAATAAAGGGTGTAAAGGCGTTTTCGATAAATCAATTCATGGTCAACAACCTTTCACTAGCCATCCGCATAATAAATTATAAAAATAATGTTAAATTTATTCAATACAAAGGCATACGAAAGTCCAGTTGCCCACTTTTGCGCCATGAACTTTTGTATTTTATTACTTTAACGTAACGCGGAAGGCTGTCGTTTATTTTTCTTAAACTTGTCGCATTACTTCCATAGCTTTTATACGATTTTTTTTGTTGTATATTTAACTTGCAGCCGATGTGGTCTAGGAGATATCACATGTCGATTCAGCAAAGGTTGAAGATTCAAATCTGACCAAGAACCATTAAAATGTCGCAGTTTTAAAACAATTATTGTCGTATCTATAAATACAAAATCATATTCAGTAGAACTAGAATATTAAAAAATACAGACAGGTAATCAAGCAGTTTCAATAATTAATTAGTATTCAAATGTTTCATATTAAAAGCGTATTTAGAACAATTTTATTTTCTGCGAGAATTATTTTTCGTTTTTGTAACTAACATAAAAAAAGAAGTGTATCACAATTCGCCTGTAGATATTTATTACAAATATGTATATTATGTATGTCCGTGTATAACTTGTGTATGTATAGTTAAATATATTGGTATATTGGAACTTTTATTTAAAGCGTATATTCGTGCAAAATTTCCGGGGCTTCCATTTTTGAAAAATAATAAAATAATGAACTATTCATCTTATATAAAACTTAAGTAGGTTTTAAACCTTACTATATAGGAAGTAAGAGATTCATGGCCGCATACCAAGTCTGATTTACCTACCTCCCCTATCACTTACTTTCAATCATAGTATTCATTTATAATGTTATCTGCGACTATAAATCGCAATAATACGACCTTAACTTCATAGAAATAAGATTTAAATTAGTCGGAACTAACTGTAAAATAATACATGATTTTATAATTTTAAATTTAACCCTTAATATTATGAACATAAGGTTGAATATTAAATAACATAGAACCATATTTATGCAAATTCGTTTATTGACAATTGTTTGATAATATCGACAATTTAATTCGCTTCTACGCTAATAGAAATAAGGTTCAATTTATATGTTTGTAAATAAGTCTAATGCAAATTATTTAAGTGACAGCTATTGTTATGGCACTAAGGGTCATTATTGTTTAATTGGAGCATTCAACCAGTTACATATTTGGGTCAAGTGCGTTACTGTATTTCCTGATCGTTGTCACCTAGTTTCGGTTTTGATTAAGATAGAGATTTAATAGATATGCTTTAAATAAAAGAGCTGGGTAGGCTTAGTGGACTAATGTACACTTATACCTTAACACTGATCTACTAAGACTTTATACATTTAAAAGAAACTACAGGGATTCTTGACGGTTCTTCTCGGAATAATCTATATTTAATCCCTTTTAATGGCTTAGTAGAAAATAATATATATTTACACAATCTAAATGTACCTAGTATTTAAATTTGAGGTATATAATATTAAACAATAACTATTATCAGCGATTTCCGCATGATACGTACAAATATCATACAGTATTTAATCAATGAATCTTTTTCAATATATTGTGACACAAATCGAATATTTGCACAGCGATCCACATACGTGATAATGCGCACGCGCAAACAAGCTAAGTAGACCGGCCTGAATCATTGTGAAATATTTGAAGATAAGTTTTTCACGAATCTTGCTTGTGTGTTTAGATGTTTGTTACTTAACACAAACTTACTAAAATGAATCGAATGAAAATCAAATAATAATTCAATTTTTACAATCGCTTTTGATTGGTCATTTTAAAAGATAAAATTGAATGGAAGGAGAGGTGAATTAACTTTTAGTTTTCATAAGTTTTTCAGTACTTTTTGTGTCATTGAATACTAGCTGAACCTGTGGGTTTATCTGCGCGAAATCTAAAAACTTTACCTATACACATAAACCATCACCATAATTTTACCCCATCGAGGGTGATTCAAAATTAAGTAGTCTATGTCCTTTTAGACTACTAATTTTTGAAAGATCTATAAATATATCTTAGGTAGCCCTGCATTATTTTTCTCAGGATACACGATCTTATTAATCTAATCAATAAATAATACATAAGCACTGGGTCGATTTTGGTAGCCCTAATCCTACTTCATTCCAATATCCTTATTTGCGCCTGTACCCAAGATCAGGTAACACTGTTGCAAACGAAAATTATCTAATTTAAAAACAAAATCAATCATTGAAATTATTCTTGCCCTTATAAACAACAAATAAACTAGTTATATTATACGAACTTAATATAATATATGATTTTACATAATACATTATATATAGCTAACGACTGTATAATAACGCAATTCCTTGTATAAACAAATCGTATTAGATACATAAATTCCATAATACCAGTCAACTGAGATATAAAATTTAATTATCGTCAATAAAATGAATGTATAATGTAATTAATTATACACGAGACGAATAATTAAATGTCTACGAATGTCGTTTGTATCTATTTAGATGTCAATCTATATAATAGATCCGTAACAAGTGATGTCTGTACGTTAAAGACTTTTTCAAAACGTATGTATATCAAAATGTTTTTGTTTAATATTTAAGAGACTTATGTGTATATATTTAGATAGAGTGTCGCACTACAAAAGAATTAAAACAAACGGGTCAATTTTATTTTCTTGGTGTGAGTGACAGCCATGTCTGTTTGTGTGTGTGTGTCTGTGTAGCGTCCAAATGTTGTCTACTATTTATTTTTTTGACTCGTTCTCAACTTTGAAAATGTCGATGTGTTATATTGAGTTATTTATTTTCTTGTCTTTTTTTTTTTAATTTAATAATGTTTATTTTCTTGCAACGACGTGGATTTTGTAAGATATATAAACTACTTCTCTAGAGGAGGCAACACCAATGCACCGTCAACCACGGAATATATCTAGTATGCATTGTCCTTTGTGCCTGTAATACACTGGGTCACCCAACATTCAAACCGGAACTTCACAAGACAAAGAAATGCGGCTAGTATTCTTGCTTCCAACTCACGCATGATTATTATAGAAGCATATTATAATATTAGATATTTTTATATCGATAAGAAATAAATGCGAAACGAACAAAATCACGATAACAGTAAAGCGATAAATATTAATATAAAAAATTGCCACCATTTTTGCTACTTAAATATAATTACGTAGGTATAGTTCGAAACGGTTGTAGAATTTTACTAATCTATAATTAATGGAATGCGTTAATTTTTCAACAAAGATAGATGTATAGAATATTTGTAATTCATTTCGTTCGTATTGTTTCGTTGAATTGTTGCATTGGGATTTTGAAAGGGCGTGTGGTGTACGGCAGAATAACGAGCCAGATTATTTCCACCCTTATAACCTTTGTAAAACAACTTTTCTTCACATTTTTTTTTATTTCTAAACGTTTTCTGAAATCAATTCCCATAAAATAGTTCAATTCGAATCAAATCAAAATCATCAATTAAATATAAATGCATTACACTTACTTATTGATTGTCAAATTAAAAACTACAACCATTTATAATACAATAAATAATTTAATGTTGTCTTAGATTTTCGCGATTATTACACATTGAAATAAAACTAGTTTTTAACGGATTTAATCGCGTATATTAATTATTTTAACATCCCGACGTTTCGAGCACTTTGCAGAGTTAAAATCAGTTAAAAACTAGTTTTATTTCAATAAATAATTTGTTTAGTCGGTTAATACCTACTATATATATAAATATATATGTACGATATACGTAAGTTCCTTGTATTATGTATATTAGAATTTACATAAAATTAATTACCTACCGATCTTCTCAATCATATGATCCAACGAGAGTCATACATTACAGTACAGTGTCAGGAAATTTCTTGATTGAAGATAAATTCATCTGCGACGCAATTGTACATACATGTGATTGAGAGATCTGAAGTACGACTCATGACCGTCATGTCAACGTGTCATAAAGGACGGATTAGATTCTATTAACCAATAAAACACATATATCTATATATGTAAATTTTTGTTACAATTTTTTAGTTTAAGAGTAAAAATTTACATATATTTATATACTAATATAAATGCGTAAGTTACTCTGTCTGTCGACTGCTCTTTCGTTGCAAACCCCTGTACCAAATATGATTAACTTTACGGAAGGACATAGGCTACTTTTTATCCCTAATCGCTAACGAAAACGCGAGATAAGCCGCGGGCGATAAATAGTCTAATATAAACTCCAAACTAATGATATTGTTTTATTTACTGTATATATAATAAGTGGTAGTTATATATACATTTTTTATATAGTTATGATGTTACAGTTTTAGGTATATTACGTTATTACACATACATATATATTTCTGTAGATACGTGATTGTTGAATTCAACACGTTTCCCATTTGAATAATAGCACTTGGTGTTGATGACACACAAATTCTTTGATATCGTAAGTTTTAAATGTTATTATAAATAAAATAGAAGAACACAGAATTATTTAAAATTTAACACTGACAAACAGGACTTACCTATGCTAGGTTAGGCTAAAGAACTACACGCCAACCTTTGAAGCGGATTGATGACCATTAATTGAAGCCTTTGTGATACACGTTGTGACATCTTGATCCTTAAATTATAATCCATCAAAACTCTTATTATATTTAATTTGAAATTATTTCGTAATTTTTTCTTTTTTGTAATCATACCAAACACATTACCCCGTGCCTCATATTCGAAGGTCGGAAATAATTCAAGAATCGTGACAGCTCGCGGCGGAAACACAAAGGTTTCGTTAAATGGTTTTTATATAATTTAAACAAATTCTTTGACATCTTATTAACATACATTTACTATCTGTCCATCAGAAGCTGCGTTAGGAAATCCAAGGATCGAAAACTGACGAAATCTTAAACGAAACAATGCAACATACAATTCTTTTAAACGAATGTCTGTAAGAAGATAAAATTACAAAAATGAGATTACACAATCCTTTAAACATAATTCTAAATCTAAATATATTTATTTTAATTAAGTTTAAAGTATATTATTTATAATCAAGCTTTACAAAATTAAATTAAATTGATTGTAAATACCTTTGCTTGAAAGAATGACATACTTTTCACTACTTGACAACAATCCCTTCGTTTATTCTAACGACCACCTAAGATTGAATTAGAGTTGCCTATTTTATTATATCATATATACATATGTATAATATTGTTTAAAATGATATGATTTGTCTATTTATTGTTGGGTAAAATATTCTTTTAGAAACCTATAGCCTTAAGGAGGTTTTAATAAAATGTTTTTTTCATCATCATTATTAATTATTAATATTGTTGTAAACATATAGTGATGCAACCATAAGTACCACTAGTTGGTCTTTATAGGTACCACCTACTAATCATATTTTCTTCGGCGAAACGCTATTAGGTACTTTGTATTGTGTTGCAGTTTGAAAGATGAGTAAGCCAGACCAACGACAGTCGCACAAGATCCAGCAAAACATAGCTTCAAAAGTTTTGTGTCGCATTGGTGATATAAGCAACTGTCAATATTTCATTCAGCGCTAATGTCTATGAACAATAATGACCGCTTACCATCTGGTGACCCAGTTGATCGTCCACCTACATATTACTTAAAAAAAAAATACTTTGTTAAAAAGATAATTAAGCAGACAAAGCAGCATTAGTAACGCTTAACTTCTTTTTCTTATACAGATAACATATTCTTTCAAAACGTCGTACAAAATACAGCAAATGTTCACGGCTAGAAACCTATTAAAACGCATACAATACAACATCAATTAATGCACACAGTTACACATACACATACACAACAAACATTAATCTACACAGTGACTAAGCATTAGTTAGTACTTAGATTAATATATTTGTAATAAGTTTACAATCAGTGGTGACAAGTGCAAGACCTTTATAACAGATCACGGATAAGAAATCCATTTACGAGGTCTTATTCATTCGATCAGTATGGTTGCAAAACGTTGCGTCAGTCGAGAAGGTCAAAGTCTATTATGAATTCTAATAAACAGGGGTAAACATTCCGTAATAGCCAGTGTAACTACAGGCACAAGGGACATAACATCTTAGCTCCTGAGCTTAGTGGCGTATATCTTACGGCGCCAATGTTTATGAGTGGTGGTGACCACTTACCATCAGTTGCCCCATTTACTCGTCCGTCTACCTTCTACATAATAAAAACTTATCTATTTTTATAGTTATACTTGTTACTAATAGAGCATACGTTCTTATATACGTTTACAATTATATACAAATGTATTTTAGTTGAAATTTGTGGATAGAAATTTTTAGTCGTTAAATCTTAAATCTGGTAATTAATTAGGTAGCTTAACATCTTGTTGTTTGAGTATTATTTATTTAATTAAATTAATAATAAATATCGTTGTTTACATAAATTTACTACTGAGATCCATATCGATTCTCGTTGGAATCTGTAAACATTGATACATTTACATTGTATTCAGTAATTACATGACGATACAAAAGTGATTATTTAACGTATCTGTATAAAGATTTTTTTTATTTTGAGTTTGTTATCATATAAATATAGATTAATAATAGATATAGATATAATAATATTATTAATAAGAGTCACTCTGTCTGGTACCGTTTAAACTGCTGAACCCATATAGATAAAAATTGATATGAAGATAGTTTGAATCTCGGAGAAGGACATCGACTAGTTTTTTAATTCACACCTCGAGACCGTATATGGGGTCATCCCCATCGTATAGCACACAAACCATCATTGGTTTGTGTGCTATACGTTTTTTTTTTTTAAATGTGACTTGTTTAAATCCCTAGTCTCAGCTAGTTTTTCATAAATTAACAAATGTTTCTAAAAGAGAATGACATTCCTGATGTTAAAAATCCATTTATAATATATAAAAAGTAGCTCAATGAGGCTTTTAGTGGTGGGACTTCGTGCAAGTCCGCCTGTGTATGTACCTTCTTACCACCCAGGTAGACTTCCGTTGAATGGTGAGAGAGCCAGTGTAACTGCAGGCGTAAGAGATTTTAAATATTATTTCTCAAGGCTGGTGACGCATTGGAGATGTAAGAGATCATTGTCATAATGTCTCAAGGGGCCTATTTGCCTGTTTGCCTGTCTATTTTCATTAAACAAAAACACACGAATAAAAAGGTCTGGCGATGAATAAAAGAAATACCTATTATAATAATAAAAACCTTTATTTTTTTAATCGGGTTAAAAGGAGAGTCGCACAATAATTTAATAAGTGTCCTTTGTACCCGATGTAATTAAGGTAATTATTTGCGTTTCCGTCGTGTGTCAGTGACGTTAGTGACCTTTACCTAAATATATATTTACATCTGATTAATACCCATGTAGGTCATTAATTAGACAGTAAGCTAACCGGTAATAATGTGGAATATAGATCAATGGTAGTATATTTTTAACCCTATTGTATATGTATAGTTATATCTAATCTTAAGGATTTCTTTTATATGTTTTTCGACGCACTGAAGCAGAGTTGATAATAAACTCAAATCTTTTTAAAAGAAGCGAAGGCTTCTACCAAGCAGTAGTGTCAGTTTATTGTAATCTACGCTTATATTATAAAGAGGTAGTTGTTTGTTTCTATGTAGGAAGTATCTCCGAAACAAATAATTCAATTCTAAAAATATTTTACAGGTAGAAAGTTACATTATTCCCGAGTGCTATATATATGTTACTAAAAATTAACAACATAGTATATTAGGATTTAAAGTAAAAACCTTCAACCTAATTTTCTAAACCACCACGTCGGCGCTTCCGCTCTTCTATATACGATATATATATCCTTGCTATAGACGATATATCCTTGCTATAGACGATATATCAAACATTGAACCATTTGTAAGATGAAATGAATTAGTCTTAAGAATGTCAAAAGATGTCGATTACCAATAATACAAGTCGCAAGTAAACTTTACTTTTCACAAATTAACTTCTTTATAATAGTTGTAAGTCTACAATACAAACTTTACATACAATAACAGCTTTACGTAAATACTCACTAACAATAGCTGAATCAGTTGTGTGTGACAATACACACGCAAAAAGTTACTATTTTCACAAATGCAAGAGATATTTTTTCTTAACCGTAGCAAAAAACGCCTAAACCATTTCATAATTCTAAAGTAAGACTAAACATGTGCGTGACACTTCTGGGAAAAAGCATTTTCTTAAGGAGTAGCGTTAAAGTTTATACACCATGCCTCTCATCCGACGCGCAGTTTTCCTCGTGATATTTTAACACCGCCAAGCAGTCGATGAATACTTTACTATTTGTGTAAGATGTTGCATTCAAGAAAAAAAAGTAAATATTATAATTAGGAATCAAAAACAGGAACTGAACTCGCGATATGCGTAGAAACTATTTGCTAATTATTGCGTCAGTCGGTTGATCAAACATATTTTATCGCAATCGAAATTTATTTTTTCTGTGCTATTTACAAGAAGCTGCTAGATCGTAATTTAATAACTTCTAGGTATTTTAAATTCTAACTGATATTATAATGCGTAAGAAAATTTGTTTATATCTTTGTTACACTTTCATGTTTCAACTCATCAATCATCATGAAATTTTGCAGACATGTTGTTAAACATATTGATGAGGATATCATACCTGACACAAGAACACAATCGTGACAATACACCCCCCCTCCCCAACCTTAGAAACAGGCGAAAACTAGTATATACAATTATATGACATCATTGGGTTTAAAGATATTACGCTTTAACAAAGTTGATCCTTTCCAAAACTAAAACAATAGTGACCAAAACTAAAACGTAATAAAAGCCAGCTAATGTTTTCGAAAGCGATAAATTTATCAACAAAGACATAGCAAATTATTCACAAGTCACACGCAATCAGCAGAATTCCTACGCGGTCAGCTGACAAAGGTTAAGGCTGAGTGCTCACCGAACACACATTGATTTATATGACAAACGGAATTTACCGTGGAGTAAAACTATGGAAGCTACGTTCATTCTATATTCAAAATCAAATTTCGTTATCCAATAAAAAGAATTACAATTTTGATAATCAATGGAAAATACAACGACAAGATAGAAAATGTTATAATTGCTTACTATCTATACTAATATTATAAATTCGAAAATTACTCTGTCTGTCTTGCTCTGACTCTTGCTCTTTCACGGTAAACCACTGAACCGAACCCCAAAGTAAGACGTAGGATACTTTTTTATATCTAACCAGCCAACTAAAACCTAAAACGCGAGCTAAGCCGCGTACAACAACTAGTTTTCAATATGAGAAAGAAATAGCTAATATCTCTTTGTAGTTGCTCGTGAGAAGTGTCGTCAGTTTTATCGACTTCGTCCAGCGTCCTGTGTGACCGTGTCAAATTTGGAGGACGATGAGTCTTTCACTTGATCTTTCCATCTTGTTACTGCACGACCTTGCGTATAAATACTTCTAGATATACCAACATTATATTCGAAGTATTTAAGTTAATTTTTTTTTTATATAAAAAAAAAAAAAAAATTAAATGTGTCCTTGGTTTGAAGAGTAACCGAAGGTGAAATTTCATAATGCGCCAATGTGTATAGGCAGTGGTGGTCACTGAGCCTCAGACCCATTTGATTCAAACCGTCAGAAACGCCGCACTTGTAGCTTACAAGTTAATTTCACTTCAAAATATTTCTTGGAATAATTAACTTATTACACTAATGCAATTCTTATTATTTAAAATGTGTAATAATAAAGTTATTAACTTTATATCACAACAAGTAATTTTGTTTTAGTCGAACTATATATTCTTTGGTCTATTTTAATATATCTTATTATTAATCAAGCTTTACTTATTTTCGGGTTTCTTTAGCTGAGGAATGAAAAAAAAAAGTACACGGAATGCATCTCATTCATGCATGCATGGAAACGAAATCTGTTGTTATTTGTAAAAAAAATACGATGATTACATTTGGATAATCGTTGCGATATTCTTATCAAGATAAAATCGAGCGGTTTTAAAATCAAGAAAGCAGTGTTACCGTTGCGAAAGTACTAATAAAACGCCGTATAATAGGAAATTATCGTCATGATGGCGATTCCTTTTTGTAATGTGATATCGTCCTAGTTTAAAATATACAAAACAACTGAAATATTAAACAAATGATTCGGTTTTTTTTTTTCTTAATAGAATAGGTAGTCGAATGGGCCACTTGTTGTTAAGTGATGGTAACTGGTCATCGCCGCCCATAGACATCGACAATGTAAGAAAAATTTATCTATTATGACTTGGGAACTAAGATGTTATACATATACCTTGTGCCTGTAGTTACATTGGCTCATTCACCTTTGAATCGAAACAATAACACTAAGTAGACACTACTGTTTTGAGGTAGAATATCTGATGAGTCCGCGCTACATTCCAGTAGGCCCTACAAGTGCCTACTGGAATAAGGATCTACTGTGTGTTGATATCTAAAAACAACAAACTTACAAGATTTCGTATAGTACTATAATTACGATTTGTTTTAAAGTGGCATTTTATTATACATATTTCAATAGATATCTTTCGAATAACTAGTTTTCAAGGAAATTAAATTAAATACGCCAGATAACCTCTGTTGACCGAATGTAAATTACTTAAATATCGAATGACTCACGAGATGAATACTCATGAATAATGTTTTTATTTCTAAATTCTTTTAATCAAGCTGAGGTAAAGATAATATTATGTAAAACATTTATATGAGGATTCATTTAATAATTAATTTTGTTTTTTTTTTATTATTTGAAATAATTAGGCACACGGGAAAATGGGCCATCTGATAGTTGCTGGTCACTACCGCCCATAGACACTACGCCCATTAAGTATTCCTTACATAGACAATGTGCTTAGCCACCACATCCCTAAGACCCCTTGTCGCACTTACCTGGGAGCTATGGTCTGATGCCCTTGGGCCTGCAGTTGCATTGGCACGCTCACCGCAATGTTAAGTACTACTTTTTGTCAATTACATTACATTGCAGCCTGTAAATTTCCCACTGCTGGGCTAAGGCCTCCTCTCCCTTTGAAGAGAAGGTTTGGAGCATATTCCACCAAGCTACTCCAATGCGGTTTGGTGGAATACACATGTGGCAGAATTTCGTTGAAATTAGACACATTCAGGTTTCCTCATGATGTTTTCCTTCACCGCCGAGCACGAGATGAATTATAAACACAAGCTAAGCACATGAAAATTCAGTGGTGCCTGTCTGGGTTAGAACCCGAAATCATCGGTTAAGATGCACGCGTTCTAACCACTGGGCCATCTCGGCTTTTGTCAATTACTGAATTAAAATCTTAATTTAAAAAAAGTATGAATAAATAATGCATACTATACGGTACAAGATTATATAGAAGATAAGAAAGCGTGGAATTCGTAATCATTGATTTTAATTAATTATAATAAATTTAATTGTATATGATTCCCGTTTCTTGCTGTTATCTAGGTGGAATCTACATTCCAGTCCGTTGATAGCTTTACACTTGTAAAATGACCATTCAAATCGCTTGTAGGTTTCCCCACTTGACTAAAGTGTATTTTTATTAACTAATAAACATACAGACCGATAATACGCATTTATATTGCGTATTATTGGTTCGCGCCTGCAGTAGATTATGTCAGATAATAATTTTAAAAACAAAGAAGTCGAACTTCGCAATTTTAATGAAATAAAACCGTGGTATTCCCATTGACTCTCAGTTATGTTATTGTTCGAAAAATGCAATCCTTACGTGGTTCGATGGTGAGGACAATGGAATTTTTGCACATACTTTCTTTGTCGCAAAACACGCAGTGAATTATAAACTTATCTCTAGAAATAGTTTAGCTCCTTCGCCAGGAGCGTAAAAGAAAAAAAAAAACGCTTCTATTCAAGTAATTTAAAAAAATATATGCTTTAAATGTTATGTTGTGCCCGGATTTAATCTTGTACGTTGTTTATGAAGTTTTTAATGATATAGGTAAACTAATTTGTAATTTGATGGCCCAGAGAGAGCCGAGATGGTCTAGTGGTTAGAAGGCGTGAATCTTAATCGATGATTGTGGGTTCAAACCCAGGCAGGCTCCATTGAATTTTTATGTGCTTAATTTGTGTTAATAATTCATCTCGTGCTCGGCGGTAAAGGAAAACATTGCATCGTGAGGAAACCAGCACGTGTCTAATTTCAACGAAATTCTGCCACATGTGTATTCCACCAACCCGTATTGGAGCAGCGTGGTGGAATATGCTCCAAACCTTCTCATCAAAGGGATAGAAGGCCTTAGCCCAGCAGTGGGAAATTTACAGGCTGTTAATGTAATAATGTAATGTAAAATATTTTCCTAGTGGGAGGATATATAAATAGGAATAGTAATCCGTTTGTCAATTATACTCCCAAACATTGATACCCTGTACTGCTGTTTTTCGGTCAGAAGAGTGATCACAGGAGCAATGCGGGACATGCTGTATTTCATGGTTGGTGACGGTGAGGACAGTTGTTGAAGACGTCATATAATACAATGTGTAAAATAATTTAAAAAAAAAATAATGATTAAATATTACATTAAAGTAACAGTTAATCTAGTAACTCAAATCAAATCAAAATATACTGTATTAAAGTAGGCTTTTACAAGCACTTTTGAATCGTCCTTTAACAATTTAAAGTAAAGCTACCACCGGTTCGGAATGTAGATTCTACCGAGAAGAACCGGCAAGAAACTCAGTAGTTACTCTTTTTCAAAATCTAAAAATACAGTAATGTTAGTTAAATACTATTATATATGTATGTTATGTCTCCTGCCTGGAAGTCAATAAGCATTAACTCCACGCTTTTTTTATCATCAATATAATTTTGTATCGAAAAATATGCCTTCTTTATAATAGTTTTTGAACAATTAAACGTAAGCAGTTCAATATCTTAAAGAGTTTTATGCTTAACGGTCAAGCAACAATGATCTGCGTTACGGAGCGAAGGGCAAGTGAACCAGTGTAACGGGTATTAAGACTAACAATTAAAATTGTAGGTACTTGAATTACATGAAAACTTATTAGAGCGTTTAGGGATTTATACCTACAGTTTTTTCGAATCTAAAAAAAACCTACTGGGCCATTTCGGTATTATAATTATTTGTTTAATTTGAATTTATATATTCTATGTAATCAACCTAAATCTCAAACAAGGCTCTGTCTAGCTAATTAAAGTTCAACAAACTATCACGAGGAAGGTAATAACAATTACACTAAATTTTTCCACTAAACAGATTAGAAGCGATACGGAAATCGCTGTCAACACGTGATCGATATGATTTGTATAGAATCTTAATAAGCCAATGATATCAGCGGTGAAAAAAAATAATAATAGCGACTGTCGCGTGCTGTAATGAGGGCAAATGCCAATGAAACTTTCACCAAGGTCGGGTTATTGTGCATTGTTCGGCTATGGGAATTAGTTGGTTCGTGGTTTACTTGAACTGGTTCCGAGAATATAATCGGGTACCACATTTTACTCGATCTTAAACTGAAAGTGTCTATTGGCCTACCAATGTTGGGTCCGATTACTTACTTATTTGTCAACCGTGTTGTTTTGGAACAAAATGTTCCGACTGTTTAAATATTGCCTTGACTGAACTGGTATTAAATGTGCATCAAAGGATAGTTCCTTGGAGATATACGCGATGTAAATGTTCATTAAATATATATTAGTTAGTCATCACTCACCAGTGACTTGACGATCGATCATTCAAGTTTTATTTGACTCGAATACAGCGTCTTAATGACTAGGCACAGTAGTAAGAATACGTTAAACGTGACCTAAGATTGCGAGTTCAAACTTACTGAGATTTCATGTACTTTATTTGTGTTTAAAGCACCGTGAGGAAGCTTAAATGCCGGATGATCTGCTACAAATTGCAAACACCAACATGCCCAATCCATGCGTTGTGGAATAATCTCCAATCTGGCTCTAAGAAGCCTAGCAGTGAGAAATTTATCCATAGTTGTTGCTTTATAAACGCAAACATTAGTACCAAGGAGGTAGTTGTCTATAGAGTCTTGATATTATAATATTAATTAACTTTACGTTTGATATGTAAAGAAATTTTATCGCAACAGTCGTAAGCGGTTTCTAGAAATTAGTACATTAAACTTTGCATTTAAAAACAGTCACCTCAATTCTACAAGATAACATTGCAATTTTATCATTATCATTAGAACATTCCTTGTTATGTTAATATAGTTTCAGTGATAATATTAGGTACATAGCTTTCTATTCTAGCACTTCATAGCATTAGAAAAGATTACTTTGGAATTATATAAAGAAAAAACCAAAAGATAGAAAAGGGACACTAATGAGACATTAAAGATGAAATACATGAACTTAAGTTTAAACAGTAAACATTAAAAAGTCCAAACATTAGGTGATATGAAATTTTATCGTACATCAATTTTATCAATCAAGAAAGACGTCGCTCTATGTGAAAATCGCCTTATTTGAACTCGTATAAGAGAAGACACAAAAACACAGCGTATTATTACCGCTAATCCAATCCAAGTTAATCTATTTCAACTTGTTATAAATCACAATAAAACGGTGTAAATTACACCAACCGCCTTGAACTATATCGATCGTGTACGAACACGTCAACAAACCTTACAACTGCACTAATGAGGGTGGGTAATTGGATATTTCAGATAATACTTTATAGTACACGTACGTCGTACGAGTATAACGTGTAAGGTGATCGCCAGTTTGATTCCTGTTACGAACAATGAACATGTATTATTTAGCTCGGCTGTTGATCTCTAACGACTACTCTACTATTAACACTATTAGTTCCTACTGGGATTACATTCATTGTTATGCATTCAGGTGGCATAAAAAAGTCGTAGTCGTAGTAGTATGTCCTTCCTTGAAGCTCAAACTAGTTTCATAGTTTTCATCAAATTCGGCTCAGTGTTTTGGCCGTGAAGGAGCAACAGATGGACAGAAATATACTTTTTAAATACTCAGAAAGATACTTTTGTAGCTCCTAGATTTAGAAAACTAAAATGCTAGGAATGTTACACTTGTTTGGGCCCTCAATGTAAACGAAACGAAGTTAGATGTCATTAAAGTTTTTGTAAATGAAAGTCAAAGATCAAGCCGTTATTCAATGTAGAATTATATTTAGTTGATAAAAACCTACGTGTTGTTAACTTAAAAACAATGTTTCATTTCCGCGTTGTTTTATCATATATAAAGCCTTTAATATTTGACTGATTGTAATAAATTAATCTTAATTAATATATCGAATATTTTTCTAACGTTAACTTGGATTCTTTGAGGAAAAATTATAAAGAATAGGTATTTACTTAGGTTTTAGTCTTAATACTAAACTTAAATAGTTCCGAGATAACATTTATTTACATACGAATTATTAACATTAAGTCCTTAATTATATACAAATACGAATTAAAAATTATTACTGCATGTATAAATAATGACCGCGTGGAATGGTGGCAAGAATGCTAGCAGCATTTCCCCGTTGAATCGCATTCGTTATCCCATAATTTTATTCAATACTTAAATACAATGGATGAATTTTAATCAATTTAAATGTTAATTTACAAACATCTGTTTCGAATGTTTATGAATCGATTGAAGCTAATTAAGCGTGAAAAAATCCTTTGTTAAGTACGTGGGCGAGAAAAGGTGCTTCAGGCTGATCTCGGTATAATCAATGGATAGTATTACCTGCACATTAATATTTATTATTTATACACGAATAGATTCGAGAAAGCTCAGATAGTATTATACTCGTATGTACGAAAGATCTTTGTGTCGAATCTGAGCAAACGCCTTCGTTTCATTCAAGAGCTATATTATCAAGTACAGTAAACCAAAGACGTACCTGTGTTACATCAATTCATCCTATGTTTTAGATTTTGTTCGCTAATAAAGTTTGTTCGTATAACTCACGAGCTAGATTTCGTCGCTCTTTTCAAACCGATGTTAGTTACTCTGCGTATGAGCAATTTCGACCAAGTAATATTTACCACGGGCGTAGGGCACTTCTCTTCTCAATGAGAGAGGATATTATTATGCAACATTTACGAGTTTTTAATCACGAAGGACAGAAGTAATGACACTTAATTCTTAACTATAAAAATCACAGAATATGGTAATGTTTTTTTTTTTATTGCTTTGTTGTGGGATTTTTTATAATGTTAAACAACGCTATAAATGTCTATCAAACAATATAACGTTATTGTTAATAAAAAATATAGTAAATCTCGATTTTGTTTCCATTTTAGACATTAATACGATCTCACCGGTCGCAGAGAATGAACACGTGGGTCGAGGTCGACGACCCGCTATCGGTCAGTCTGTGTTTGTTCCTCGATACTACATCTTGTTACCGTTCCTAGCGGATGGGATGCTATAAGATGAATGTTTAGTTTAATCTTGTTACCATTCGTATGACGAATGAATAAAGATAAATTAATTCTCATATCTGTGTATCATGTTGAAGTTTATTAAATATTTACAGATGCATTTTTTCATTTGTATGTTCACAAAAGCAATTGATTTTGATAACATAAATACACATAATAATTTATTATCGAAATAATGTTTTACTTATATAATGATGTTAATGTCATAACTACTTGAATTTTGTTAATAGTATGTATGTGTAAATAAATACATCACCCACTCTGATTTCAATTTTCTAATGTCCTAACCCAAAGGACAATCTTTGGATGTAATCTGCCATATAACAGATAAGGCATACAGTGTTGCATATAATTTAGAAGAATTTTATTTATGGTATTGCATTGTTCAAGCCTGTATTGTATATTTTACCACAAACTTAGTATTGTTGTGTTCCGGCGTAAAGGGTGAGTGAGTCAATGTAACTATCTGTAGTTACATTCTATCTCAAAAAGGACATAGCATCTTAGTTCCCAAAAGTAATGGCCATTTAATATTTCTCACAGTGCTAATTTCAACAGTGGTGACCGCTTACCATCAGATACCCATTTGCCAATCTGCTTACCTAAATAAAACATAATAAATTAATAAATACTATATGGTAACTTAAAACAAATCGAATTTATTACGAATACACAACTAGAATGAGCAAGTACAATAGAACTTTAATGTAAACTTTACTGGAGTTATTGTTAATCTGAACTACGCTCGGTGTATCGTTATTGTTTGAAGAGGAAAGCAAACTATGAATTCATGATAAGACCTGAAATAACGATGATAAACATCTAATGAAACAAAGACTCGTAGTTCGTTGTAACGTATTGCTAACAAAATATTAATTTTTAAATCAAATATCTCATTTGGCTTTCATCTGTTGCTAAATAAAATTTAAAAAAAAGAATAACACTTGTGTGTTGTGAGAAATCTAATAAAGAAAAGCACGAACGTTAAGTCAGTGGAGCTTTAAATATATTTATAAAAATAGGTTATTTTTTATATTGTATGGAAACAAACATCCAAAATAATTAAATTACAAAGATAACCAAACATTGAATTAATTATTCAACACAAATTGCGTAACTCGATGCGAATTTTATAGTTAAATTCTTACGAAATAATAAATGATGGATTTATTTATGTTTCTAAATTTAAAATTTGATTGGATGTCATCAGTGACTCGAAGACATCTGCCATTTCGAACGTTGCTAAACCGCTGTTTACAAAGATGCCGATACGGCTGCTATTAATACCTTTGTCATATTTTGAGATATATAGAGATATTTATCTATGCTAATATTATGAAGAGGTTAAATTTGCTCGTTATGTAGCGGATAATTTCCAGAACTTACGATCCAATACAATTTTTTTACGGGTAGAAAGGTACATTATTTCTGAGGGCTATAGTATAAAAGTATATTTATATAATATACGTTTCTATATAAATAAATTTCATCCGTGAAGCGGCGGATCCCTAGTTTAATATACATTCATTGAATCTCCATGGACTATTTAAACGTCCGTGCTCTTGTGTAACTTAATTACTAAATTAATTTCGTTTTCATTGCTCACATCTACAATTTTTTTAAATATAATAACTATAAAAAAATTGCGTTTTGAACGTCGACGAAACTGTTATCGGAATTTTGGAAGTAAAATTAAAGTAGAAATAAGTAGTTAAATGTAATACTTTTGTTTTATAAATAAAGATATATTAATTCAGAACTGTAAGTAATGCACAATATAGCTGAGTTATTAGCAAATCGCATGAAATACATAAATCTAAGATATGTTTACCTTTTTTCCTTTATAGGCTATATGTATGCAGCTCTGTTATTCGGAGATTCGCTGTTCAAATCGACTCCCCCAACTCCATAAATTGTGCAATAGTACTTAAACGCACCGCCGTAAATGTCATGCTAAGCAATGGCTTCTAAAGATAACGTTTGGAACTAATTTCACCACATTGCTCCAACACGAGTGGGTGATAAACATGAATTCGACACGTGTGGGTTTCTTCAGTGTTTTCTTTCATCGCCCAACAAGCACGTGAAAATTGAGTTAATTGTTAGTTATCTTTCAAAGCTTCAGAGCTAAGAAATTATATTTCTTTTGCCCGTAACCCTATAAATCGGTATAATAAATGATTGAAACTTCGTCTCGCACAAAGCCTTACAACCAAGTAAATCAAATTGTCTTTCTGTTTTGTGGCTTTTATTTGTGCCGAAAATGCACTGATTATTTCGCCAATGTGACGTGCGAAAAATAGTGCTTTCTATATGACATAAACAAAAATAAAAATATTATATATGTATAACCTCAAGGTCTCATAATGTGTCACCGATGACCGGCCGCGTGTGGGCGAACCCGAACCTTGGTCGCGAATACCTTTTTTTATGTCGAATTGAGTCATATCGGTTGTCCGTTTGACTTTTACCTCGTTTTGTAACATTACGTATTCAATGCATTTTGTCAAACGCTCTTAGTAAAGATTAAGGTCTAGTCTAACTAATTTAGAAATGATATCAACATAATATTTAAATATAAACATAATTAAATTATCTAAGCAAGTCTGTCTATCCAAACCACTGAACCGATTTTGATGAAATTTGGGATGAAGCAAGCTTGAACTCTTTTTTTGCTTACGATCTCCACAATCACCACTAAAACGCTAGTGAAGCCGCAGTCGGCACCTCTTGTATGATTCATTGTATATTTTTTAATTTAAGAATGATGTGGCCACCACATTGGCCAGTAATACATTTCTCTCAATGCATCAACAAAATTAGGATCTAAGATGTTTCCGATTTTAAGATGTTCAGAAGCTATAATCCTTAATGCTTTTAAGCACTAATTAATGCCAAGTTCAATAATTAATTGCGATTTTTCTGTTCAAAATGGTATAGGTGATGAGCGACCATGGAGTTACTACTCGTAACAATCAACGAAAGAAGTAAAAAAGAGTAACTACTAAATTTATCATTAGAATCTACATTCAGAACCAGTATTAAATTTAATCAAGTGAAATGTCAATTTGAAGAGCTCGTAATAGCTTACTTGAAAGTACGTATATAGCCTACTGTAAAGTAAATTTAAATTTTAATGATTATTCAGTATAAACGCTATGGTCTTGCCACCAATCGTTTGAGGGGCATTCGATATAGCCCTCGGTTTTAACTGACATTATGAATGCTATTAGTTTTCCGAGTGTCTTTTGCAATTAGAGAACTTAATTGAGGATTTTAAATCGAGTAATTTCATTGACGGTAATAAATATAATTTATGACGACGATAAAATTCCGTTACAACATGATATTGCCTTGGTGTCAAGGAAACAAGTCGTCGATGATTGTGATTTTAATTAATTTTATACACGCTAAGAACGAACTTATTAATCAGGAATCGAACTTGTTATTTTAGTAATAAGTAGGTACCGAATGTATAACACTTCTTTATTAACGAATTCTATAGGAAAACTGTCTTTATGTATTACGAGTTGTCGCGCGTGGCTTCGCTTGCGTTTTAGGTTTTGGTCGTTAGATATAAGACATAAAAATTAGCCTTTGTCCTTCCTTGGAGTTCAAGCTGGAGTTATACCAAGTCATTAAATTCAGTGGTTTATCCGTTAAATTAATAACAGACAGACAAACAGAGTTAATTTCTCATGTATAATATTCGTTTAGAAGTATGGATATCGCATGTCACTTTCTGACATCACACGATCGTGTCTAGCTCTGAGTTTCGTGCTTGTTGTAACAGAATAGCTCTATAGTCAATAAGTGATGGAGATGAAGTCGCTGAAACTAGTCACAGTAAATACAATTCGCACCGCGTCCCGAGTTACGTATGGCGCGTTTAACGAATGTATTAAGACGCGTAATACCGTTAAGTGGAAGAAACACTTGGCATTAAATAAATAAACTTTAATTTATTTTTATCCTTTTATATTTTCAATGAATACATATTTCAAATATAGACGAACATGATATAAGATTACTTCTAAAAAAACAAGTGCTATAAGTATTGAAAAAACAATACAGTCGAATTGAGAACCTCCCTATTTTTTTGAAGTCGGTTAAAAAGGAATGAAGAGAAATAAACCTTATTAACCTACTCCAAGCGATTTGCTAATAAATCAGCTATATTACGCACTACTAATAGTTCTTGATTAATATATTTTTAATAATAATAAAAAAACTAATGTCCAATTTAATTTAACATGCAAAGTTCCGATAGATTCGTCGACAGGCCGACCGGTGATATCGTTTCTATTCAATGCCCAATGTTGTTTATTTGTTTTTTTATCCTCTTGTGGTTTGAATGGGCTATAGAGGACTAACTAGAAAATAGACAATGTGGTCATCATTTAAATCAGCGTCATCTGCATTCATTTATATCATACTGAGAATAATTGAGTAATAATACTAATTAATTTATTTTCTGAAACGGATTTACGATGTATCTTTAAAAAATAATTAAGGTTATCTCTGTGTTGTGGATTATATATAATCTTTTATTTGTTTCGTTTTTCAAAATGGGTACTATCTCTAAAAGGAAGATGGATAAAATACAATTTATTTCATTGAATATATTTAAATTTATTATCGTATTGTTTCATGTTCAATTATTGAATTTAATGCATTCTAAAGGAAAGAGCCGAGTCCCAGGTCCTAGAATATGTGTATCCCTGACTCCGATTGCGGGGTCAAACCCGAAAAAATGACATTGAGTTTTCATATTATATTCATGATTCACAAAATGATTAATTTTGTATATATCTTATTTAAACATACAAAACATGTTTTTATAATAATTAAAATTCGTTCAAATTACTTCACTTAACAGTATTAGTCCAAAGTTTCCATCAAACGTTACATAGAAACGTTGCACTTAATAGCAACCAAGGAAGTTTCATTTCAAAAGCCTTATTTAATTAAACCTACTAATTCGACGCGAGTGATTGCCTCGTTATAATCTTGATGCAAAATAATAATAATTTAATTGAACGTCTTCGCCTTATTTAACAGGCGTTACAGATAACGCATGGGAATAAGTACTATTTTTTAAAAAAAAGTCACGTATCGAGTGAAAGCCTGCATCGTAACGTGTGCCCACCACACAGTCTACTGTGAGAGTGTGCGACGTCCAGTCGACAGCTTCTACGACTACGACTATACTTAACAGTGCAACATTTTTTTTATCGTCTTTTTCTGGTAAGTCTGCGTGTATTATCAAAAATATTACTAAAGAAATAATTGAGGAGATATGTATTTAAAGTTGCGATTAATCATCCAATGGAAGTTTTATCAGAATATACATGTCTCAGAATTGTCAATAACTAAAAAATATGTATCGAATCGAAAACACCTACTTAAACAACTACATCGAATAAAATTCTTACAAACCTAAATTAAATGGTCACGTTGTAGTATGTGCAAATGTTTCGAGTTAAAATAAGATTCGAGGAGAACTAAAAAATTAGGCAGAAACATTGAACCATGTATACAACGAGTGAAGATAATAGTCTCGTGGAAATGTCAATTATAGACGAAGGTTACGTTAATTGCATATTAACATGGCAACGGTATTTTTATTTTACAATGAAAATAATTACATTTTTCCATTGTATACATACAATATTAAAATTTGAATCGAAATAATTTCCTTATGCGTCAATCACGTGAAAACTACTGAAAGTATCGGTCTGAGACATTTAATATTTCAATTATTATAAATATAAATTCGAAAATTCCGTCTGTCTGTCCGTTACGCACAAACGAACTCATTGAACCGAATTAGCGAAGCCGCTAGCGACTACTAGTTTTAAATTAACTTCATCAAGTTTAACACTCACAATATCCATGAAAAAATAGTTTTAAATAAAACGGTACCACGTCTTTAAATATAATGGCAAGTTTCAAATAGTCGTAATTAATCAGCTGTTCATCTAACCTTTCTAATTACAAGTATAAGTCTCACGATTTCGCCACAACGTTATGTCAGAAACGGTATAATATATCGCATAATTTTATTTACCAGTGTCGAATAACGTCTCTTGAAATACTGTATTGTTAAAGTAATGGCTTTATTTGGGGGCAATGTAGATAAAAATACAAGATTTATATTATTAGATTGTAATGTCGCCAGTACCAAAAGTGTGTGCAAATTTCAGAACAACTTCGATTGCGTGGATGTGGCTTAAAAAATTCAATTGCAAGATTTGAATCGCACCTACTAATGATTGAAGCGGATAAAATTAAAGTGCATTTGACTTCGTAAATGTAAAGTAAGAGCCTTGTTAATGTCCCACCTCTGGGACAAACCCCCCATTTGAAGAGATGACTATGAACAGCTCACAGTCATCAGTAGAGGCTATAATACGGAGTGTCATATTTAATCAAACTATATGCACTATTTCAAGTTTTAAGTGATTCTGCCAACGGAAAAAAGATTAAATAAAAAAATCAATATTGCCAATAAGAAACAAAACTGTAACCATATTAAACATATCAAAGAAATTTTCGACTACGGGTATCATTGTAGACAGTTTTTTAACATTATTTCGCTGTATTCTGGTTGTAGTAAGTTTATTAAACCCACCGATAGTAGGTTTATAATAGTTTATTTCATTGATAAAAAGAGATTTCGTATGCAATTCGCTTAAAATAAAAATAAACTCATATTACATAAACCCATACCATCACGCTGCTTGTTGGATGGATACAGATGTGGCAGATTCTCATCCAACTCTACATCTTTTGTCATTTTTAATGTTTTCTTTCAGTCCGTGATTGATTTTAAACACAAATTAAGCGTATGAAAATTTATTGATACTTGCTCCGGTTTGAACTCACAAACTTCACAATCTCTTCTTCGTAGAGTAGAGCGTTTTTTGTTGCGAAAGTAATGTTGGAAAAAAAAGGTGTGTCAATAACTATTTTTAGGACTATATTTATAAAATGTAATTTCTATAAATTATTCTTATTAGAATTCGAGTTTCCCGCGACATATTTTCCTTTAATACGTCTGTCTATACGTCCCGTGTTATTGCAATGCCATCAATTACCAATATAATTATATTTAGACGTTCACAATTTCATTTATTACCAAGCGGAAAAAGATGACATGTTACACGAGAGTGGCCACAACATATAAATAATGACGGACAAACACGCGAGTGTAAGTTGTTCAAACATTATCAATATTAAACCTTTGGTTCCGTTTAGATTTTTTTTTATTTTTATTTTATTATTTTGCATTGGCCCGATGCTTTGTTTGCGTTGAATTAAATAACTACGTCTATTTATAGAGGTGGTCTATCGGTTAATCTTTTTTTTAATATAGGTAGGCCGACGGCCAAGTGGTCCACCTGATGGTAGATCTCAACTGCCCTTAGACTCTGGCATGAAAAGAAAGAAATGTTATGTCAAACTGGAACACAATAATACTAAATACCTATTATTTACCTTCGCTGGTACCGACCCAGACAGAAAGCCCACATTAAATACGTTAACAAATTTTATATATAAAATTAATTCAATTATTTTTTTTATATATAAAATAACTGATGCTATTTCAACCTATGTTTATAATTCGTCTTGTACTCAGCGTGATTGGAAAACATCATGATTTTTGCATGTGCATCTACAAAGCCGTAGTAGACCAACGAGGTGGAATCATGTCTAAACCTTCTAAGAGTCTTCTACAATTTATATAGAATTATTTTAACACCATTTATTTAATTCAAATGACTTCGAATGACGTCATCCCTACATCCAAAACACATGTCGCGTGCTAAGCTAAAATTATATATATATAAAAACAATTTGCAACAACTTGACAATATGATTAACCGTTGTATCATCGTTGCTTAAATATTGATTAGCTAACTTATATAACACTTGTTATAGGCGTGGGCCGGCGTGGGCAGATCGCTGATAAGATACGACTTTTATTAAATAACTATTTTATTGATAGCAGGAATCGATATGGCTCAACGGTGAAACAAGTATACTAAACTTAACCGTAGATTGCGGGTTCAAATTTCAGAATTCTCTTGAACTTAAATATAATATAAACACGTTATTAATCATGATATAGGTAACGAAAGCTGAAGGTTAACATCCTTATTTAGAGGTACATATAACTTAGATACAAATGTAAAAAAAAATTAGAGTCGCTTTTTCTTGAAAATTGTGAATCTTGGATGAAAAAGTCAACTTTTTTTTAAGCTTTGCATTGGAATTTTTCTTGAACTATTTTTATCATAAAAATAAGCGTTTCGCTTAAAACCTGGAACTTGCATACAATTCTTTGCACATATGGAATCGTTGACACTTTCCACGACTTAATTATACCGAATCTTAACGTTCAAGTAAATTGTCAACTTCTTGAGAATGTTTTCGGAGTAACTCGACCTGAGTTTTAAACATATATAATTAACATCTATATGATTTATTTACCAAATAGATGTACCTAAACAGGACTGATGACGTATCTTACCATCCGATTGTTTTTTTGCAGTGGTATATTGGGTACTACATACTTATCAATTATTCCACCATCAACCAGTGATACCTTATACTGACTGCGAATTTAGGGTGTGCGGTAGTCAGTAGCGACGAGAGATATACCCGTTGGGTACGTTGCGTGATGTTATGTCGACTATATTACCTACCTATTATTTTTTAATTTGACTTATTGGTCAAAACAAAGCAATTCTCAGCTTTAAAAATATACGATAATTACTATAGATATATTAATGAATTAATATATAATTATAATTGTGTACGTTAATTGCGGTCAGTAACAATTACTGATTATTTTCAAGGTAATTAAGACGTAACTTGTTCGACCTGTTCCGTGATGATTTTGTTTATCAATAGTTCAGTTATTTTAGGTTAGTGATTTGTCTTAGAAAGTGGTTTGCTAAAATTTTAGTTCTATCAGAATGTGTATTGAATATTTTTATTGGTTGTTTTTTCGTATATCTATCGGTTATCCATTTTTCAAACGAACCCTAAAGATATAGTCATGACCGTGTAATCGTCTAATCGATCGTTACCGCTCACTAAGTTTGCATTAAAAATAATGCAGTATTAATTACGACGAGGTTTTACTTTCCCCGGTGGAAAAGCGCGAAAGTCAGTGGCTTGTCTCTGTTCAAGTGGAGAACGCGCGTAACTTGCACAGATTACACACACCGTTGTAACTCGAAATTCGTAAGGAGTATTTATTTAATTTATTAATTAAACATGAAAACTTTTTCGATTGAATTCCATATTTGAAAGATTATTTTACATTTTGAAATTTTGATTTGATGGTAGTTTCGTTATTACATTATAATGATTAGATAATATTTTCAAATTTGGAATTCCAGTTACGAAATTGGGTTACTACGGGAGCTCGAAAACGGAGATCCGTTCGTTCGAAAATAGACGCGAGTGCCAAGTGTGAACAGTGAATAAGTCCGTGGTTCTATATTTAATGTGTGGAAATTTAGAGCGGCAACGCATTGCAGTTTATATATAACATTGCAGCTGGTTTGAACTTTCGTAGGGCGCTTTCTTATTTGTCTATGAGGTTTGTGCTATATATTGCATGTGATACAAAATTGATAAACCAAAATTAATTAATTATACTCTCATTTGTTAAAAGATTCAAAGTAATAATTATTTGTTTGCAAAGAACGAATGTTATCTGTAATAATGTTATTTTATTTATGTAATGCATATTTAAAGAAGTCTGTTTTTGTGTTTAAGTAAGATTAAGAAAACCAAAGAATGATCAATTACATACTTTGTGTTATTGTGGATACCTTGTCATGACACATTATATCGCCAAAGAGCAATAATTATTCTTATGTTGTGTTGGAGGATGAGTGAGCCAGTGACTACAGGCGCATACGACATAACACCTTAGTTCCCAACCTTGGCGGCGCCTTGATGTATTTATCACTGCCAATCTCTAAGTGCATTGGTGACAGCCTTCAGATGGCCCATCTGCCCTTTAACCAATAACGTTAATGGGGTGACTAGTTAAACAATAGTATGTATTCTGCTTTCAAATCACAAATCAATGATGAAAAAGAGAAGAGAAATCGTTCATAGGAAACGCTGTAAATTTATTGAATCCTTAAAATTATTTTAACGGCACAGTTAGAATATTTTACCATATTAAAACATTCGCTTACGTAAAATCGTGTCAGTAATTCATATATAAATAGCATACTAAATAGGTAATAAAACGAACTACGAATAATAAGTCCATACACACAATAGGCTTTAGACTTTCTCTATAAATAGTTGAATTTTTTATTTACATATGTACGTATGTTTGTAAATTATTTGAAAAAATATATCGTGTTGTGTAAATTTTTACTTATTTATTTTTACAAAAAAATCTATAAATGATGTCGGTATCTAACTTATTTTTATTAAATGAGTATATGCATTTTTTACACTATATACATACAAATACATAAATAAAAAAACGAACGAACTTAAAGAACATTCAAAATGTCTTATGTGCAAAAGTGACCCATTGCAGTTTTATATGTTTTTAGTTATTGAAAAGTCTTTTAAATACTACATCGCTAAAAATAATTTATCCGTACTAATATTATAAATGCTAAAGTAACTCTGTCTGTTGCTCTTTCGCGGCCGAACCACTGAACAAACTTTGATGAAATTTTGTATGAAGCAAGGTTGAACTTCAAGGGAGGACATGTGCTAATCTTTACGTCTAACACTTTACGGACAACCCCAAAAACACGAGCGACGCCGTGGCTGACGACTAGTTATTAATAAATACACTCTTAATTTGTTTTGGTTCTCGGTTCATTCAAAAACAAAATCTTGCCTAAACTATGACGGAAGAACAATATGTGTATGTCTATATGGAGTTGTTATTACACGCTTAATTGTTAAATGTCTTATCTTTCAAAAATATCCTTTGGTGTTCATATTTATTTATATTACGATTATAATGATGTCTTATTATAAGAATCATAAAATGAATATATCTTAATAAGTATCACCAAAAATAAAATTAACCAATTTGAAAGTTTAAGTATTTATATGGAGCTGTTAAACGCCAACTTTGCAATAAATTATGTACGTTTTTCATTTTTATTACCTTTAATATTCTTTTGAATGTTTTATTTTGTTGTAGTCGTGATTTGGTTTTATTTCGATTGTTATGATGTGAGAAAATACATATTAACAAGAATATAAAAAAATATATAAAGCTGTTATTACCCTCTTAATTATTACCTCAAGTGAGGGAGTTACAACTACGACAATACGATAATCATGGTGAATATATAAAATTACCTATATATTTATTACAAGCAAAACTATCGGATAATAAAATACTAAAACCTTTTTCGTAACACGCTGAATATTCTCGTATAAGTTTACTTCTGGTATAAGATAACACAAAAAAACGTTTCCTTATTAATACCATCGTGCAGGTCTACAATAGACCTAATCGAAACCTATCCACAATTATAGATCGTTAAAATATAATGATTACTTAATCGATAACATATATTCCCAAAATTCGTATATAGTTGAGATATTTCGATGATCCAAGAAATTCAATGACACGACAGTTCTACGGGCGGCCATGTTTGACGTTTACGGGTGCGTTCAGAAAGTGTGTTCCAAATAATAATTTGTGTATACGTATATATCTTAAGTAATACATACATACATATATAAAGTATCATATAAAAGTATTTAAAAGCAGAGAGAGTATAAACACAAAGCTGTTATTACGTGTTAAATTATTATTTTTAAATTGACGTGTAATTCGTCACGGAAGAAAAATGTCGGTCATACTTCGTACAGTTGTTTAATATTTCGCAACGCCTGCGATGAACACTGACGCGATCTTCAACGTTATTAATGATGTGTAATAAGACGAGTTATATACTACCAAGTTACAATGTTAACGTACTTGACGAAATTCAAAACATACATATTGGATGTTTTAAATATAACAATACTTTTTCAGTTGATAGCATTTTTTCTTTATTAAAGTTTTTTTTTTATTTAATAAATAACATTAATATAAATAACAAATCATTCTTATATAATAATAAAAAGTAGTTACGGCTTAAATTCTAATTCGTTTTAAAAATTAAATATATTTTTGTGGTGTTGTAACAATGGAGTTACGGCACATCGTACTTAATTCTAAAACTAAATAGGTCTATGTCTAATTCATTATTAACGTAATTTTACACTTAGATTAGATTCTTCATTTTTTTTATAACGGTTGCCTTTTTGTCTAGCAAAAAATGGCATGGCAGCTTTTTACAAAAATACAAAAAAAAAACTCGAATGAGGAGTACTAGTTTCATCCGTCTATTCAATAGTTCATAAATCATAAAAATAACAGTTTCTGAAAGTCTACACTACGTTAAAAATTAGCATACTTCTATGTGTGCAGCGAACTAACGTTTACACACACACACGCTTAAACGTTAAGGTTTAATTAAGTATAAAGTTAACATGTTACTTATAATTCCCATCACTCTTTCCAGACAACAGACAGTGCGGACTTTCTCGCGACGCGGCCGCACACAGCCGCTGTAATACCGGGGAAGCCGGCAGCGAACCCGCTACAGTTCATTAAAGTCGGTCCAGCAGACCTCGGCACGAGGGCAAGGGAACAGCTAAGACGAGCGGAACTCGCGAAGAGGACAGAGCCTGCTCGTATCGAAAGGCAGGAGGACTGGCAGTCGGTGAGACCTACTTTACCTTTAATGTTGTTACGGTCGTCTCAGCTAGGTGATTCGACCCACCGGATACGCTGCCGCTGTAAAATATTCGTTTTGTTGTGAGAATGAGTGTCTAACAATACAGGGGTGACATTCTAGACTGTTTGTCCTGGTTTGACAAAGTCAAGCGTAAATGATTGATGATTGATTTCTAGAAGCTGACTGGATTTTTTTATGATATCGGTGGTTGACGGGCAAACAAGCCACCTGTAGGTCACCACCGATCATAGACAATGGCGCCAATGTGCTACCTACATTGGTAACTAAGATGTTACGTTCTTTGTGCCTGGCGTTAAACTGTCTCATTCACCCATCAAAACGGAATACAATAATACTAAGTATATCTGTTGGGCGTCAGAATACGTGATGAATGGGTACCTACCTCGAGTGGCTTGCCCAAAGCCCTGCCTAGTTTGCTTATTTATAACTAATCTTACTAGTAACTACATCGACAACGGTGACCTCTATTCACGGTTATCACGTAAAGTCGTTTAAAAAAATAGTAACGTTTAAAGTATGTAAGATGTAATTATATAATATTTAGGTGTCGGTATATTACGATTTAAAATAGGAAACGGAGCGAAACAAAACAATACTAAGACAAAAATTAAAGTGTGTAGAGACACAATTAGGAATGACCAAGAAATATTATAGCTACTAGCTAGACGTTATAGAATCGCAATCAAATATCAATTAAATTAAGTTCTTAAAGGAATATTTCAACCTTGAAATTCTAAAGCAACATTATTCGTTCGTTAAATCAGATAAACAAATAATTACTAAGCGGAAATACGTTTAAGATTTTCGGTCCATCTGAAGTACCCTAGCAGCATGCGAAATACGAAGGCATGTTTGCAAAAAGTCCAAATTAACGAGGAATTAACGAATAAGCTCAATCACCCATGCCCAAGACCGGATGAGCGCTTTTAATGAAATTACGTGCAGCGAGCGTTGTTTTCACTTTTTATCAAGAATCAACAAATAGTCAATACGAACGGAAACACGCGGCGTGCCATGGCGGCGGCGCTTACGGGCCCCGGCGCTTCCGGTGACGGCTATTCCAGAGATGCACTCGTTTATAGCAGTCGTTAAAATGTCTCGAATGTTCGACAGATAATTGAATCGTTAGAACCTGGAATAGTTACCATATTTTGAATATTTCATAATTGCCGTGAGACAGTTCATCTGTAAATGCGTACTCGTCCATAGAAGAATCTAGAAGCTATTTTTTTACATGGCTAAATAACGCGACGCGCTTCTGTGTTCTTTATATCTATAATAATATTATAAATAGATCTGTCTGTCTGTTGTTTTTTCACGACCAAACCACTGAAAAGAATTTGATAAAATTTGGTATTATTGAAAAGACACAGACGATCATATACGACATATATTTTCGTACTGTGGTCAGATTTTATTTTAACAGCCTATTCTGTTTCATATACTTTATTTTTGCTTACACAATTAAACGTAAAACTACAACTTTGAAATGTATGTAAACACTTCTCATGAAGCGGTGAGAATCTCAATTGTTAATCTTGTTCACTAATCAAATACATCAAACGTACATATCAAACTACGTTCAATGAAATCTATTTAATCAACGAATACTAACTCCTTCTATCGTTTAATAATTTGAAATAGAATATTATCTTATATGTATAAGATTATAGAGTGCCTGTGAGATTTTATTACAAATGATAATTATTAAAATATTTTTATCATAGTGGCAAAGAATAATGATATATTTCCAATCATCCGCCAATACGATCAGGACTTTAAATCGTCTGCCGTACAATGAATGTCGACGGAAACAATTTCGAACCGAATTCTTCAAACAACAGTCATATTTATCAATAATTTATGCTCCATAAATTATTGCTTTAACACTAAATACCAACCAATAAATCATGAACGAATCGAAAACATCCGCAGTTTGAAAATATTCCTCGAAATCGATATTATTTTCATGACGCAAATGTTTTTGGGATAATCTAAGTTAAACGCGTTACCCAATTTGGGTGATGATGACGTCATTATGAATTTGTTAGTAAATTAATAAAGTGCTATTTTTATATTTTATTTTAAAAGACAAACGAGTCAATGACCTATATGATCGTGATTGGTCATCTTTGCTAATATCCACTGGTATTGCTAGAGGTTTAAAGCACTAATTACACGGTCACATGGGATCAAAGATGCCTTATCTCTTATGCTTGTAATTACAGTCACTTCAAACCAGAACACAACAATATTAGCATTGTCGTTGTCCATACAACGCAGGTCTTAAACCTCTCCCAACAGATATCATCATATAGAATTCCCATGCATCACATAAATAATTATCCAGTTCTTTCACTTGGTGTTAGTGTTTTGTACAAGCCCATCTGGGTAGATACTACTCACTCAACGCGTATTCTATCGCCAAACAGGAATAAGTATTATTGTGTTCCGAGGCACAAGGGACAAAATCTTAATTCCCATAGTTGGTGGCGCAATGGCGATGTAAGGGTTGTTAAAATTTCTTATGGCGCCAATATCTATTTACCGCGGCGTCCACAACAACAGGAGGCCAACAAAAGTAAAAAAAATATAAAGTTTGCATGAGAAATCTTTATTTGTAAATCTTGAACGGATTATTGATATTGATTGACGCCAAAAAAATTGTTTAAGCGAATTTCTCGTAAACATAAAACTTGAAATTTAATGATACATTTAGAAAGATTAAAGGGATTCCGCGCTATAGTAACAAAAGTGCATTTAACTATTTTATGTGAATCAACTCTTCGAATACAACAGATACAAAAATGAAATTAAAATATCAAAACAATGACCGTAAGCACACTCTATCGTAATACCTAAAACCTCGATAGAAGTCCCATTTGGCTAGAATATAAAGTCAGTCGTAACGTAAAAAAATATTTGCAAACAAGCGATTAACCTAAATGCCAACTTTCCGTGAAAACCTTGTACGGTATAGACCACAAGTTTGCCTCGGTTAAAATGGCACACAGTACACCTAGCGTTGCAATTTATTTAAACGTAAATGAACCCATGTTTGCTTGTGTACATAATTAAGGTTAACTCTTCAAAGACGATTAATAGTGATCTTTTTAGATTGTACCGAGGAAGGAAGTGAAATGCGAATAAGTTTTCTAATCATTAGAAACCAACGATGTATGAAGAAAAGTATCATATTTTCATAGAATTATTATTGAGAAAAAAAAAACAAGAAAATAAATATTTATTTTCAAATAGTAAGTATTAAATCTGTTTCAAATATAAAATCGTTAAAAATTAGGCAGTATAATTTGCGCCTTTTTACTAAATTGTCGCTGACAATTAGAATTTAAAAAAAAAACTGCGCACGCGATCTGACATGTGTTGAATGTTATCTCGAATGAAACATTCCTTGAATAGGAAATTGAAACATCGTTACTAAATAATGAGACCATTTATCGATCGCTGGTAGCAATTGTGGTGATATTAGCCGTCCTTACCTCAGACTTGTTATTACTGATGATGGCTCGAGGAAGGAAAACTAATAGTCGTTTAAACTTATGGGTTTTTAATACCGATAATTCTAGCTCATTTCTAACTGTATACAGAAGTTCATGAATAATTATTGTTTGATGAAATTCTATTAGTTATTTGGTTTGGGGAATAAAATATCCTAGTAGGTCATGGGAATTTCGAAATCTGTGACAGGTTATGTTTTGATTTCATTGCAAACTGCAAGTCACTCATCTACATTTGGTACGAAAATGATGAAACCTCTTTTGTTGAAATGATTTTTTTATATCAATTAATACGTTAGTTCAGTTAGAATGTTTACGTTTTCATTACATTTCATTTTTTTCTTATACGTATACGTTTCTCAGCCGTAGTACGGCTCTCAAAGCGGCCAGTAGCTATTTTCAGCTGTCTAAAATTAATTCTTTGTTAAATCGAAACAATTTAGTAAAATGCCATCAAGTATCCTCTTTAATTTTCAGCACATCTACGGCTAAAGCGCTTCAAAATGAGACTATAATCGTTTTTTTAAATGCAGCCATCGTCTCATAATAACCGAGATAAAAATCGGTTTACGCTATTAATATATAAGATAAGAGTATGAGTGAAGTAGAATCATCTTATTTGACGATTAAAATGGACCATTTGATATTAAGTAGTAACTACTGTGGACCATGGGCATGGATATTCAAGGACATTTGATATATCAATATTGTTTAATTGTTCTAAAACCTGCAAAATCTGGTTTGTATTTAATCACACTGGCTCACACTTTGTCATTGTTCTGACACAGTTAGCAATCTATCGGTGGAACATTAAACGAATGAGTTTTTATACATTTCAAATAGATTCGATCTGCAATTGTTTAAGAACATTTTAATTCATACATTTATTTTTTTCTAGAACTTGGACAACTGGAAGTCATCGCGACGGAAGCGCGTCGAGCATATCATAGAGCGGTGCGTGGAGGTGCGACGCTTCGAAAACGAAACGCACCAGCCGAGAGGCAAATCTAAGACATTTAACGAGATGCTGGAAGAACGGTACGTACTATAATATACATATAGATAGTAATAAGTTAAATTTTAAATATGGAATCATAACTCAATTGAGCTAACAGTAACTTCGTAAACTGTACTCTTATCAATTGAGCTGAGATAGAACTATTCTTGACTAAACCCTTTAGTTTATGTGCACTTTTTACTCCCTCACTCTCATAATCTGATGGGACGGCAAATCGACCGAAAAGAGTTCAGGCACCAACGGCCTTACGTGCTTTCCGAGGCAAGGGACACACTACCAACTTCCAAATTTCGGCCTGATACTGAGGTTTTTCAATAGCATAAAACCAATAACTTTCAAATTCAACTTTAACTAAGATTAAATATATATTTTTAGAGATGAATCTAAATAATTTCGAGTTACTCAATATTCCAAACAGTCTTGCACCAATATAGCCAATTTAATCGAAACGTCCTTAATTACACGTGAACTACGCCAAGCTCGCAGATAGTTTATAGTAAATCAATCATTTTATGCAACACTCGCCCTGTTATTACGTAGGCATTGCATTATCCCATTAGCGATCAACCATGCCTTGTAATTTGATACGTTTTTTGTAAACCTTTACGAACATTTGTAATACTCGTAAACTAATTTAAACGCCTTTGTGTATGACTTTATTGTCTGTCTTGCGCAATGCGAGACGTCAATACTTTGAGTTCTTGTGTTCCGGTAAGTAGACTGCCTACACACAAGGGATCTTAGATCTCATGAATTAACGGCTTATTATTTTTGTTACGACAGTTAGACTTTGGGTCTATGGGCAAATATAACTCGCTATCCAAAGGCCCAAAGGCACATCTGCCCTAAAAAATGTAAATTTACATATGAATAAAATTGTAATTTTATGTATTTTATTATTAAATAAAATTAGCATTTTAATTTTTAGCATACTTTTTTTTTTGAATTAGGAATGTTCGAATAAATTTGAATGTGGAATTGAATTATAGTCATGGTTGATTTATAAAAGTACATAAAAATTGTGCCGAGACCGTAACTAATAGCCAAGAAGATTAAAAAATAAAAAAAATGTATACAATATTAAAAGAAACTCAATTAACTTAAATGCAATAATATTTATTAATTAAACAGTTGAACTTGAGCAAGCTGTTTACATGACGTTTATATCGTATTATTTTTTATTTGAATGCTGTAATTGTTTAAGATTCTCAAGAAACAGCTAACGTAATTGTGAGCGTAACTCAAATGTCCCTAAAGGAAATCAACTTTCCTTCGTCACGAGCGAGTTGGTAGGTGTCGGTTACGTCCGTCGCGCTCGGTGGCCGCACCACGACTGATCGGGTTACAAGCACGGCGCATGTGCAGCCAGCTGTTGCTCCACTCCTTATCTAAGGCGTATGGTGTTTCGTGGAAAGTTTAATATTAAATTATCCGTTTATTGTACTGGTTATTAGCTATAACTACACTCATATGCAGTTCATATTATTATCCACTAACATTCCAAATACGAAAGTAACTGTCTCTCTGTTTGTCTGTCTGTTGGTTGCTCTTCAATTAATTTAAAAATTTATGTACCTGTCTTGGTGTTAGGATTTCGTCTACGTACATATGTACGACCCGATAATCAATTATTGTACCATTTAACAACAATACTTAATATTGTTGTGTTCTGGTTTGAAAGGACTCTGTAATTTCATACACAAGCGATATAATATTTTAGTTTCTATGGTTGGTGGCATAATTGTGAAGTAAATGATGGTCAACATTTCTAAAGCATTTGCTGATAACCACTTACCATTACTTGGGATATTAGTTAATCCACTTACCCACTATTCATTAAAAACAAACTTTCTATTCCCATACAAAACATAAATATCAAAGTGAAGATGTAAATTAGGACTAGTCATATTAAACAATAAACGAGATGAACTAGAGATTCAGTAATTACGGCTGTTAATCCGACAAATTAAACGTTGCCAAATTAATCTTAACAAATAAACCGTTGTCGCTTTTAACAAATCTTTATATAACGTCGGTTTGAATCGAGTGAAAGTTGTAATTGAATAAAACGATTCAAACGCGTGATGCGAGTCGCTTAAAGGCGCCTAGGGTTGCCATTTTAAAAACCGTTCAACCTTGTATCTGACAAGGTTAAGTCGTTGATTTTAAATTTGTGTACTTAGTGGTGGAACTTTTTGTGTAGGTACCACCCACTCATCACATTCTACCGCCAAACAGCAATACTTAATATTTTTGTGTTACGGTTTGAAAGGTGAGCGAAACATATTAGTTACCAAGGTTGGTGGCGCAGTAACTCTGTACGGATGGTTAATATTTTTTACTGCACCAATGGGGGCAAGGTTCGCAGCTCAATTAAATGCGACAAATATGTCTCAGTACATCAGCCTAATCGTTTACCTCAAAGAACAAGATTAATTATAAACACAAATCAAGCACATGAACATTCAGTGCTCCCCGGGTAAGCAACTTTAGCTCGCTACCTTGAAGACGTATTAAAAACGCGCTTAAACTTGTTTTAAATGCAAACGTAACGTTAAACCATAAAACAAATTTCGGAACAACCAAACCAGTTGACAACCCTAAACGCAATAATACTTCAACTTTCATATGTAATATGACTTTTTGTTTATTCTGTAATATTGAAGACAGAAGCTAATATGCATATTATATATATATAATAAACAAGCCGAACCTGCGGCTTTACCCGCGCGAAATTTATAAAACACAAACTTCCAAGCCCCGTTTTAGTCCCTTAGGAGTAGAGTTTAGTAAAACCCGTTCTTAGCATGTGTCTGCGCCCTATAACTATAAGTAAGCTAAATTTCAAGTTTGTAGGTGTTATCGTTTCTGAGATTTCGTCAGTGAGTGATATTTCGCTTTTATATTTATAGATTGACTACTTTTATCAACTATCATACTAAAACTATTGCAAGAGCTAAACAAACCGACACCAATGCATATAAATGATAAAGAACTGTTTATATCCTAAACAAAAAAAAAAAATAGTTTAATCTTAAATAGTCCTGATATCAAATTAACAATATGCATCTTAATTATCTGTGTAAAAGTAATTTGTATTCTTGTGGTTTATACTCTGTGGTCGATCTGGTTGGTGGTTTGATCCTCCGGTCAATAATTATGCATTGCTTGCTTATCCTTGACTTGATTGAAAGATTTAATATTAACTACGAGGAACTGGACTTTTAAAAACACAACATAGACAGGACAAAATATATATAATCTAATATAATGGGGATATATAAAAGATATATATATATATAAAACAAAAATACCACTCATCCCGAGGTGTCCGAAACTATATATATATGTTTGATTGACTTGAATTTAGATTAACATATGATTTTTGGATATTTCAACTTTAAGAAGGAAAATAACTTTGTATGAATTTTACTCGTACGAAGTCGCGAAGCACTACTAGATGTATTTGTGTGTGTAGATTTATATGTTCAAGTGTACCGATTAACTCTCATATTATTTAACAATAATAAAATAAAATGTACATTTTACAAATAATTCGACAAAGGCATTGTGTCATATGCAATATGTTGTTACTTAATGCATTATGTAATTAAAAATAATGCGAGATCAAGACGTGTTCATTATGCAGTTGATCAGTGTTGGCGTTCGGTACAATCGCTAATTATAGATATAGGTTACATGCTAACAATTCATCATTCTATATGTGGGAAAAAGAGAGATTCTTTGCTAAATAATTGTAATTATGGATCTTTATAGAAAAGTCCTAACGATTTTGACACAATTACTAACGACTATATGAAAACTCGGCTTCGCTCGGGAAATATATGTATAGAACTAAATAAATACGGTCTATCATTAACTTTTCATATAAAATATAACATAAACGTTGTGATTATAAAATATCTAAAAAATCACCCGTATACGTCAAACATCGACCATATATGAACTGTCATGGATTTTGAATTTCATGGATTTCATATCTCGATTATGATAATTTTGTGGATATATGTCGATCCTGTCTATTATTAGACACGTATGCAACGTATATTAGTAGAGATTAGAACACAAATTAATGTGGTCACCGTCCATTTCACAAGGGGCCTTTGACCTCTGTCTCTATCTCATCCAACTATATTACACTTATTTTCTCATAGAAAACCGCAATTCCCTTGCTCGAGACACGGCTGGTCACCCCGGGCTCATCTGTCGACCGCAACTAGGTCGAATAGGGTGACCATACAATCGATATAAGATCTCAGTATTAGTTCTTAATGGATTAAAATCCTGATTTTATTATCTTTTATCGTTATTATATAAAAATACTGGCTTTTAATTTGCTTGATTTTTCATATAAAACTGCATCCAAGTGGATTAAAATAGTCTCATAAAGTCCGATGTGTAGTGCACTCATATGGTCACCTATTTAATTATATAGATTTACTTTGATGATGTCGCCAGGTTATTTCTTTATATTTATTTCTATTGTTAAGTTGTGTGAGTGAGTTTTGATTACAGGCACACAGGATAACATCTTAATTCCCAAAACTGGCATCGCAATGACTAGCTGGGTCACTTGAACATTCTGCATTCATGATAGCTACACCGTATTAGTACCCTTATATGAACACATTTTGCAATGTAATCAACGCCTACAGACATAGCATCAAGTTTACGAGCATCCATTACATATACCGTGAAAAGTAGCGTTAAAACCCTGTTATTTTATGCAAACTTATAGATACAAAGAATCTACATAAAGATTATCAAATATGCTATCTATTAATTTATTATCATTTATCTAGTTTATCAGTTGTAATGTCTGAAGGATTTTGTTGTTTTGTCGATACAAATGCAAATAGAATAATATCTTTCAATCAAGCAAATAAAATTAATTAATTACAGTAATATATTCGTTTCAAGTATAAAATAAAACTGATTACGCCTGCAATTGTTAAGATTCCGGTATATATGGGAATTGTGTGCGAATGAGATGGCAAGATATTAAACGATTAGATTTTAAACTAATTAATAAAATAAATCATTCCGATCCTAAAGTTCCTTTTGTATTAGACAATTTAAAAACAAATTAAACATTTTTTTTTAGTTTTGAATACGAAATTTATTAAGGACACGTATTCCATCCATTGGGTCACATCACTCCGGGTTCGGTTCCCGGCCGAGTCGATGTAGAAAAATTTCATTACTTTTCTGTTGTCTTGGGTCTGACTGGTTGTGGTACCGTCGTTACTTCGGATTTTAGCTTACATTGGGATCAGAGTATGTGATGTTGTCCAATATTTATTTATTTCATAATTTTTATTATACTTCCTAAATAATTAATTTGAATACAATTAGTAGTATTAAGGCATAATTATAAAAGTGATTAGCGTGTTTCCAAAACCAATGATCATTAGTTATATCGAATGTTTAATTGTTTCACAATATTATTAAACAAACGTGTTCCCCAGTCTAAATGTCGCTGCACTTAGCCAACGTACGCATTACGAAACCCTAGGCTGTGTATTACGGATTTATTACGCTAAATCATTATTGCCTTTCGCAGAAATACTTCGAACGTAGATAATCTGTGCCATAACGTAAAGATAATCTGATTGGATAAATACATATATCGGAATCAAAGTATGATGTCTCAAAACGCATGACAGCGTGCTCTCCAAGTGTAGTCTCCAACTCCACAAGAGCACTCCGTGTTCTTTCATTCTTATCACCAGATCAGAGCGCAGTCCCGAATCTTTTTTTTTATTATATAAGTAGCCGGACGAGCAGAAGGGCCACCTGATGGTGAGCGGTTATCACCGCTCATAGAGAATAGCGCTGTAAGAAATATTAACCATTCCTTACATCACCAATACGTCTCTAACCTTGAGAACTAAGATGTTATGTCGCTTGTGCACAACAATACTGAGAGTATGCTGTTTGGCGGTAGAATATCTGATGAGTGGGTAGTACCTACCCAGACGGGCTTGCACAAAGCCCTACCACCAACTAGACTGATTCGACTGGAAATTGTTCAGGCGCAGAGTGTATTGAGGCATGTATTATAAACAATCTTACAATGCAATATCTGGACAAAAATATTCAATAACTTTTTTTAGGCACTATTTATTCCTGATATTATTGAGCCAAACTACTTTTTTACTACAAGTGTTGTGTTCCGGTTTAAAGTGTGAGTGAGTCAGTGTAACTACAGAACGATTGACATAACATCTTAACTCCCAAGGTTGGTGGCGCTTTTATGTTTATGTATTATTTATTGTATCGAATTTACAAACGTTCATTCACACGGAAAAATGTGTGACGATTCCGATAGCAAATTAATATGTAATTAATATTGTATTTTTGAAAGTACCATTTCCTGCTTTCTAACAAACGCCTACGACGTCGTGATAGATACTGAGACGGGATATACACCTACTAAAATCGGTAAACTGTTTTTAATTACCAGTTATATCTTGACGTCTTATCAGAAAACTAATTCTATAAAAAAATCAAAGTATATTTTATTCATGTAATATAAAGCCCTTTGAATTGTCATGTTACAAGATTACATTTAATGTTACCACCGGTTTGGAATGTTGATTCAAGCGAGCGGAAAGGTAATCAGTAATTGCTCTTTTCCGAAAATATTATATTCGATTAATATATCTTTAGATATTAAACGACACCATTCCACTTCACTACTTATCCACTTTAATTTTACTCACAAGATTTCGATATTTTTATTTATTTTTCGACGTAATTTTTAATCTGTAATGAATCTCGAAGATTTTTTTTTTATGTCATTGGTTGTCGGACGAGCATATGGGCCACCTGATGGTAAGTGGTCACCACCGCCCATAGACAAAGGCGCTGTAAGAAATATTAACCATTCCTTACATCACCTATGCACCACCAACCTCGGGAACTAAGATGTTACGTCCCTTGTGCCTGTGATTACACTGGCTCACTCACCCTTCTAACCGGAACACAACAATACAGTGTACTGTTATTTGGCGGTAGAATATCTGATGAGTGGGTGGTACCTACCCAGACGGGCTTGCACAAAGCCCTACCACCAAGCAGCATATTATTTATAATCTCGACAATAATATCGCGGCAATACAATTATCAAAGTTGTTTTATTTGCTTTACTCCTTTTGTGGTTGGACTAAAGGTATATTGATTAATACACTTAATTAATCTTTTATTTATCTTTTTTTTTACATTAGATTGAATTTTATTAACAACAAACGCTATAATTCTAATTTATTTCTGGTCATCTCGCCTCAAGTCGATTCTCCAACGATTTCAGAAATTGCACGTTTATTACAAACGAATACGGAATTTGATTTCCTAAATAAAGCGAACCCGCAGGTATGAAAGTACAAATGAAATAACGCTTACCTTTCTAAATGGCACTTTCGTTTAAATTAGACAAATCGCCACAGAACATTGATCATTTAGAAATTACGGTTTGTCTGCTATGGGTTAAGTTTTATAAATTTCTCGCCGGGACAGTCGCAAGTTCAGCTAGTAATGTATAAAATTCGTGCTAATATGTCTATACCAATGATATCGCGTCAATTTGCTGTCAAATGTTGTTAATTGGCTTTTTTCCTGTTATTGTTGGAATAGAGGTGATAGGCTTTGTACAAGCCCGCCTGGGTAGGTACCACCCAGTCATCAAATATAATACATATATAAACATGTTATTTCCGTATAAAGTTTGTATAATTTTATATAAAAAAATTGTTGTACAATACATCGCTACAAATAAGGGTTATTTATATAAAGCAATATCCACTTTACACAAGAAGTAAAAACGATATTGTATTTTAATAACCCTTACGTCATTAGTTCTGTATCACGCTTAATAAAGTTTGAATTAATATATGTAGTTTCGAAGAATTTACTAAAAACTATCCATTTGCAATTACTTACGGCGACGATCTAAGTCGTTGGCCGGCTATACGAGAGGCAGGCAGGCATCCCTTAAGACGGACTAAACTGAAACCTAGAGCAGGTTAGGCCTCAGTTCACTGGCTCAGTAATCCCTCCCCTTGACAACTTTGTTGATAGACACTTCTGGTATAACATGTAGTAAATAATTTAGCTAATATAATTTAGTAATAAAATGTGGAGAAACATATCGTAAATAGATAAAAAGTAAATTGCCGACAACGCCCCCGGCGGCGGCGCGTCTACATTATTAGCTGCGATGTAAGTGCATAGTACTTATTGAATTAAAAAATAAACACTGAATAATTAATCTTTATAGATAGGTATTCAATATTTATAGTCGAGTATACATATGTATATAATTACTTAAAAACCTTAAAAGGTAGCGTTATAATAATTTCAAACAAAAGTTATATATAATTTTTTGCGGTATATTTTCTTGAGTTACTTGCCGGCTCTTCTCGGTAGAATTTACATTCCGAAACTTTGGTAACTTTAATTGATATAGTTCTGTAAAATTACTATTCAAAGTGCTGTAATAACCTATTTAAATAAAGTATATTTTAATATTGACTTATGTAATGTGGTATAAGGTATAAAAAATAGTTTGCATTTAAAAAAAAAACCTATATACGAAAACCGTTGAGTGTTTATTGCTTGTATAATTAATTATTTCACGGTGATAAGACTTAGCGCAAGCTGGTTGGTCTGGTTGGTGCTATACGTTCATCTATCGCATTCGAATGAAAACATAAAATCAACGACATTTTTTTTTTAAATTTGTGTGCCGTAGTTTTATTAAGGGCGTGCAGAATATAACACCAAAGATCATTTGCATGCATGACCACATAATAAAATTATTTAGAACTTATAATTTATTTTCAAGTAATTTCCTCAATATTTTGAGGCATTGGAATAGCTAAGTATTTTAGATGGTAAGTACCATTAATGTCATTCACGTGACACATGTTGATACCACATCAAGTACTCCACACAAGCAGGAACAGAGGCAGGGTCCAATTGCCACTTGAACTGATAATACGTTTCCGATATAACTTTCTATCTGTCATTAGGGGAGTGATAATAATTACCGTGTTAGTACTTTCCCTGTTCGCTGTGAACGTACGAACCGCCCAAGCATTGGAAGTCGTAGATAAATACCATAGTGCTAATTATACAGGATGTGACGTAGATGATATTCGGTTTCCGATACGTTTGTTCGGATACGACTTGACATTTACGATTTACGTATATAATTTTTTTGTTATGTATCTTTTCGATGTGATAAATACATGTAAGGCATGTTGAATTCGAGAAAGTATTTTTTACACCTTGTATTGCATATCTTAATTTTGTTATTAATCTGTAATAATCTTTTCTCTCGCTTTTTCGCTATATGCGGAAGTGATTTAGTGAAAAGGGACGGAAGTGTGTAACAGGAAGTACGGAATGCGCGCACCACTTGATTTGGCCAATAAGCGCGGTGCTTATGTTGGCCGTCGGTTCCAAGCCCTTATCTCAGAGGACGTAATATTAACGTTACTTATTACCAAGCTATGATGTCACACTTTACACACATACTTATGTGAGGCTCGTTTTATATTAAAAAAGCAAAACGTAATAAATGCCATTATTAAGTCGCTTAAATTATTTATCAAACAATCAAATGACCGCTGCAACTAGTGTTTACTCAACTGTTTATTCGAGATAGCCAGGTCATGGATTAGCTAAGATCAATAAATTCCTTATCAGTCTGTAATGATTTATACACACAATTTACAAAATCGTTTTAAAATTATATCAGTTTTATTAACAGTGAAATAGATTTTGCATTGAAGTTTTGTGCGAGAAACATATTCTATGTTGATAACTTACAATGTTGATACGCAAACTTAATAATTGTTTTATTAAAATGTTATACTATTATAGACAATATATATCGATCACATTTAACGATCAAGTTTCAAATATATTCTTACAATTCATTGGTGTTGTCACTTAAATAAAATAGGCAACAACACTTAAGTTTTCCAAAATTCATTATAATTTGTATTTAGGAAATGCCCGAAATTCTAATACGTAGAGCGTTTAGATTTTCAACGTGGACTAATCATAATTTGCTTTATTAATTCATGGCTTATTCTACAAACTAAGAATTGTAAAAAAATATTTATTTACATATACAATAGTCTATCGTCGACAATCAACTTCTCGTCACACATGAAACGGTTCTAATACTAATAAAGGATACATTAAAACGTATGTCCGCAATATTTACCAACAAGGAAATGAATTAAATACAAAAATGTTAATAATATCATAAAACAGACATTCCCGTACATGTTTCTTGCTGATCCACCATAAAGTATTACATGGTCCGTAACCAGGGCCTGAGATGGTTGCCCATGAAAGGTAATCCTAATAATAAACCATATTCGTTTGAACAGTGTCCAAGCGATGTACTTACAGCGACTTATGACATTTTTTGTGTACTGTTTGTGTATCTTCAGTGAAATTTGATGCTTATTTTGATTTAAGCTTTAAGCATTACAACTATAATTGGAATAAAATGTATTTTTTTTATTTACTACGTCACATTATAATATTTTCATCTACGGAACCATACTTTCATTCGCAGGACCTTTATACATTGTGATAGATTCTTTTGTCCTGCCGTATAATACGTCACAAATAAATTTCATTACAAATACTACTAAAGGTTTATTATCTACGCTAATATTATAAAGATTTAATATTCGTTTGTTTCTAAAAAAATATGATTCTAAAAAAATTCTAAAAAAATATGAACCGTTAGAAAGCTACATTATTCCTGAGTGCTACAGGGTAGTGGAAGCCAGGGTGAGTCCCTAGTTATGTATTAAAAAGGAAATCCGTTTTACACTTGCACAGCGTCGAAATGAATTCAACGTGCGTTCCAGAAGCCTGCGGATTACGATCTATTGGTCGATATGGTGCAGATTTATCTCATAATCATGATACTAGACACGTCACCATTCGAACTTAAGTTTATATTTATTAAATTCAATACCTAATACAATTCATAGAAAAACTAAGATACGCGCTATGGTTTCAAGTTGACTTAGTACATACCTCATTGTCAGTCGTGAAATCTTGAAAACCGATTTTCTGCGCTATTTTGATACGTATCCTTTAAGTGTTTTAATTATTAAAATCAACTTGACATTTAACGGACGTATTGTGTGGTGAGTCAGTTTTTTCTTACAAACTACGAAAGCACGTACGTCGACTGTATAAAAAATTACATTCATTTTTGCGTTCATAGCGTTCCCTGTGTGAGAATTTGATTTATGCGATAAAGGCAGTACGAGGCATCTACTACAAATAATCTTCCAGAAGATCGTAGTGAAGTGTAATAGTTTCGATACACGAGTTTATTTTTGTAAAATATTTAATTTATGTGTTTGTATGTTATAAAAAAATATTAAATCTTAACTAAAATTAGTTATTTTACATGCACGCGACTTTGAATTTCTGGTAATTGAATAATGTATTAGCTATGTATTAACTTAAAAACAAACAAAATGAAAGTTTTATCACAATAAATCTAAAACGTCTGAATTGGCGGTAACACACATACACTTTACATAATAGTATAAATAATACATAACAGTTCCCCTTTATAATTAACAATTTATTCTCACGAATCAAAACCACAGGAAACACCGCAGGATAGAAAGCTCGTTATCGTGTCGATACATTGACTTATTTTATAAATTATCGATACAAGTAATATCGTATAAATACAGCACTATTTACATTTAAAAGGATTTAATTCCTTTTATCACGCACGTATATTTTCTCGGTGTCCAAGTGAGTTATCAACGTTTATTGTAATTATAGTTATTACGGATCAAAAGAGTTCCTAGGTTTTAATCTGTGATATCAACAAATTTATTCATGAATGTCTATTTAGCGTAATGTTTTATCTCTTTCTTACACATGATCACAGTTTGAGTGACAAAGACGAATATATTTAGTAATTATCTGAATAGTATTGTTGTGTTTCGATTTGAAGGATTTAATGAGCCAGTGTACCTACAGGCATTGGGGACTTAACAACTTAGTTTCTATGGTTGGTAGTACATTGTCGATGTGAGGACCGCTTAATATTTCTTATGAAGTCAATGTCTATAGACGGTACTGACCCACTCACCATCATGTGGCCCATTTGACCGTTCTATATCATAAAAAAACTCCGGTATAATACTTTTGAACTATAATCTAGAAATCGATGTTTATTTCAGGATTTTCAGACGGGATGTATACAAAAATGTAATTGTATTTAATTGACATAACATTGTAATTGAAATTCTGTAAAAGAATAACTACAGAGTTTATTGTTGGTTCTCGTTAGAATGTACATTCCGGATCTTTCTACATTAAGTATAATCCTTTCAAATCCGTTTCAAAAGAGCTTATAAAACTCTACTTAAATTTTAATATAGTTACGAAACGTTCCATGAAACAGAACGCAACTTTTATATTTAACCAAATACATATACTGTTTTAGACTTCTTAACCTAGAAGCTAGCAACTGTGACCTAGGTACTATTTAATTACAACATAGCGACTTAACAAGTATCGCGTGTCAACCTGTCTGACACGACCCGGTTACATACTAGTTTTATGTAATATGGCAGTATGGCTGCCTCAATCCCGAGTGTATAATTAAATCGCTAAATAAAGAGATCAAAATACATAACTACAGTTATATGCACTTAAATGTCTGTCAGGAGTGAAGCAAGCGAGTGATTGTCGTTTATTGTATTTGTTTAAGTCGTTTATCTTTTTATATCTTGATTTATATGCTTGCTGTGTATAATATGTCACAGAGATTCATTACATTGTATAGTTATGGTAACTATAACAATATATTTAAGTTTGTTAACATTTCTGATGACCGAAGTCTCGTATATAGACGACGTGACGTGACGTTGTCACTATTTACGATCGCAAGGCTTTAAATTAGCCATTAAATCCTTGTTTAAATTAATGTCGTGATAATCGCTGTAGTAAAACATTGTGAGGTCAAAGTCAAAATCTTTATTCAATATAAGCGGTATACTTGCTTATCCGCCAAACAGCAACACAAGTACAAGGGACATAACATCTTCGTTCCCAAGGTGTTAGGATTGTTTAATATATCTAACAGTTCCATTTTCTACGCGCGCTCATCAGGTGGACTATTTGCTCGTCCTCATACCTATATTATAAAGAATCTACATCTTTCTAATGAAAGTCTGCCATATCCGTATCTATGTATAAGAAATGTGTTTTGTTAGTAATCAATTGTACAGTAATTAATTTAAATCTACTGTGAAAGTCGTAATTGGGTCAGTTTATTTGTGTTTAATAGTCTTTTTAATTAATAATCATTATGTTAGTAACTTTACTGACTTGCCCTTAATCTTTATGTTTCCTCATATTGGCAAAAACAAACTAATTTTCTTTCTCGTAAAGTCGGTAGATATATCGATTTTAAATTATCAAGTAAAGTGGATACTTCGAGCCATATAGGACAAATAGGTTATTTTAAATGTATGTTGTAAGTACATTTAATTGCGGTGCGACATCTGTCGAATATCTTAGAATTTATTTTATATTTAAACGATTAAAGTTAATATTAGAAAAATTTAATTTTGATTAACTGATGTTTCTGTTTTAGTTTTAGTTATAGCATTGTTCATTACTATTCTGTCAGAATCAAATTTGACATTCGACTATATATTTAAAAATAAAAGTAAAGTAAAACTTCTACTTTTATAAATCTATGTCCGCTCATTTATAGATAAGATTATAAGGCTTAACAAAATGCAATATATATAATGTTTATGTCAACATATTACAGTAAATATTTAAATGCTATCATGAGGATCATAGCCGTAGCTCTAAATTAATGTGATCTTTATTTCACGTCCTCAATCTTAAGGATATTTGTTTTGGCTTAAGTAAACTCTAGTACATGTACGCTTAACTGCAGATGTAATTATACTTGAGCTTTCCCAGCAGTAAAATGTTCAAAACACAAAAAAAAACTTTTATAAGGACATAAACTAAACAATTTAATGTTAAAAATCAGAATTCACAAGTACTTCTATATAAGAAGTAATGCAATAATATCAACAAACAGCTCTTAAAGCCAAAGAAATAAAGTTGCAATTTCATTGAATATTCAGAATGTACCCTACATGGCGCATGAGAACAAAAAGCCGGGCTTCTTCCCATAGCTTCCTGTATAGCTGTGTATATGGTAGTGGTTTGAAAGCTAACACTTCTTTTAAAAGAGTCACATTCGACATCTCGTTCACAAATTAGAAAACGCCATGACACTATGCATACGATATACGGTCGAATTGCAATAATAATATATATTTATGGCCATCAAAAATAATAGAATATCACCAACAATGTAATATACGTATTTATCGAAATCATCTTTGACTTATTTATTAAATACATTATAATTGTAAATAATATAATTATAATTCACTTGGTGGTAGGGCTTTGTGCAAGCCCATCTGGGTAGGTACCACCCACTCATCAGATATTCTACCGCCAAATAACAGTACACTGTTTTGTTGTGTTCCGGTTAGAAGGGTGAGTGAGCCAGTGTAATCACAGGCACAAGGGACATAACATCTTAGTTCCCAAGGTTGGTGGCGCATAGGTGATGTAAGGAATGGTTAATATTTCTTACAGCGCCAGCGCCAGCAGCGGTGGTGACCACTTACCATCAAGTGGTCCATATGCTCGTCCGCCAACCAAAGCCATAAAAAAAATACCGTCCAAAAAGCATCACCAAAAAAACTATTTTTACGTATAGTCATATGTATGACTTCAATAGAAAAACGGACCCAATATTGTAACTTGCAAAACACCTTTAAAATTTAAAGAATGCTCATATATTTAATACGAATATTAAAAATATTTTCATATTGAATAGCGATTTCACAAATCTTACATAAATGATCGAAATCTGTTTCCTGTGACAGGTATTTTTTTTATTTATAAATAATTTTACTGATAAATAATCTACATTGGTCAATTGCCTTATCGAAATTTCTATTAACAAGTTTTAGAATAAGCATACTAGTGGAGTTGTAATTATTATTGAGAATGTATTAAATCGTATAAATTACATTTCTTAAGATTTTTATTATTCTTTATTGCTATCTGATGCCGATGTACGAGAAATGAGGATCAGGATAGGCTTTGTGTGCTTTCTTAGGATTAAGTCAAAAAAACCCTGACCCAGATATTGAATCCAGGGCCTTGGGATCTATAGCGATTTAAACTAGCCACAAGACAAACGGGCAAGTTAGGTAGCTATTTATAGCTATGATTTATAATGTCTATTATCGACTCTATATTTATGAGCACAGGAGCTAGCCGTGTCACGGTTGAATTCAGTTTATCGTAACGAGAAATCTGGTTCGGTGGGTTGTTTATCATAAATCTTGCTTCTATTGTTACGTTGGCAAAAACATTGTTTCCGTCATTGGTTAAATTGATTTTACTAGTTTTTGATCCGGATCTGCAGCCGTACGCTTTGCGAGAGGAAATGACAGGAAATATATCATTTTAACTATTATCTTCGTCTTCATCTTGAACTTTACCTTCACTTACATTATAAATCGGACATTCAATATCAAATGTCTACCAAACTGTTTCATTGAATATATGATATTCAACTAGTATTGCTTTATGATTATTACCTTGTGGTTTGGTTCGCTTTTTTTTAATGAACATGGCTATTTCGTTCACATCGATTGACGTTTGTTGTAACTGCTCCAGTCCTTTGGATCGCAACTCGTATATAGCCTTCTTTAATAAACAGGCTTGCGGAAATATTTCTAAAAATCGAACTAATTATTTCTAATATTGATGTATGCGAAGAAATAAATTCTTCAGCTTTATAATGTAGATAAATCTTTATTAACTAATATATCTATACCTAATTTTGTCTTCAAGTTCTTTTTGTGGTAACCAACATGCTGGTTTACATTTAATTTGTTGTTATTAAAAATACTCGTTAGTGGTACCTGCACGGGCGTGACCACAATGGACCCTACCATCTAACGTTGCCATTGAGATTGATAAAAAGTACTATATCTATATTGTATACACATATCGTGTTTATTAAAAGTTCCCAGGGAGTGGATACAAAAAAGCAAACAATACATTATGAGGTAAAAATTCTCAGTGCGGACAAATTACAACATTAAACGCTGTCGGTACAACAATGGTCGTGTCAGTGTTGTGTGGGACTGTGGGGTAAGTCACGAGACGCAGGATTTAATGATTTATTAAATTCTTATTAATATAGTTATCACTTCTGTTTGTACAAGTAAGAATTTAAGTAACATTTCGATAAATTAATTTGAATCGGATTATGTGTAATGGTTTTGACAGAAAATTATATTCTACCTAAAATGGTAATCATCATTATTTATATTTATGTACTGTTTCAATTATGTTAATCATAATTGAGGCACTATTTAAAAATAATTTGTAGTGGTGTGTGCCTGCCACCACCAAATAGTTATCCAATTCAATTAGTTCACAATGCCGACGTCTGCTTGTAACTCGCGCCGATGTTTACAAAAGAATGTGCACGCGGCGCTGTTCGTGCAAAAATCCACGAATTAACGCGTTTACGTGAGCGTCGTGAGGCTGTCCGTCACGTGGAGCACATTGTACGCTTGTACGATTCGTAATACGTTCTCAATTCCTCAATAGGACACATCTCAGTTCTAGTAATTTATCGTTCAATTACGTTGCATACAAATTACAAACTAACAATCTCTCAATAGATACTTATATATATATAAAATATATATTTAGATTTATAAATGTAATTTTATTTGATACTCATACGATTGTAACTTATTATTATGATTTATTATTTTGATTATTATTAAGTAATAATAAGTGTTAGTCCGTGTGGTTTGCTAGCTGTTGGAGCTGTTTGGTTCCCTATGTTTATGTTTTAACATATAGTTTATGATAATTGTTTGAGTAGTTAAAATAAAAAAACTCACTTTTGTACAATTTTATTTAGGATTTAGTGATTTACGCACAATATTAATACATTATGTTCGATAATTGGTGGAAAGACTTTGTGTAAGCCTGTCTGGGTAGGTACCACCTACTCATCAGATATTCGAAGGTCGAACATCAGTACTCAGTATTTTTGGCGCATTGGTGATGTATGGAATAATATCATAGGTTAATATTTCTTACAACGCCAATGTCTAGGCGGTGGACCACTTACCATCAGGTGGTCCATCCGCCTACCTATATCATAAAAAACAAAATAACGATTAATTCGGTCAGCGTAATTACAGTTACAGTAATTCGTTCAGCGTTTTTGTTTTTTTTTTCGTCATTTGTTTTTCAAAGTATAGTTAGATTTGATATCCTAAGGATGTAAATGAATGTAAAAGATCTAATAAAAAATACGTCAAAAGTACTTTCCAAGAAAATATTTCATTAAAACCTGTTGACGCGGAATGATGTTTTTTACTGTAGCATAATTTCATTCCGATCGAGGAAACTATCATAAAAAATAGAATCAATTTCCCGATAACTTAATCGCTTTCTACAACTATAAAATTGAATGCATCGAATATCGTGCTGTATTTTGAATGAATGAATTCGTGACCGAATGAAAAACACCTTTAACATATAATTTCAATAAAACACTCAAAATCACCATTATTGATTAAAAGCCGTCCAATGGAAGAAAGATTGATACGATGAGATGCGATTTCTAAACGACAAATATCAATAAAGAACTAGATAACGCTTTCGAATGACATGAATAAACTCGAAGGCTATACATAGTTCAAGGTAGGGTCACCCAGTGACGCGTTAGTCGAATTTTCGATTATCACCCTTATTATCATAATTGTAACATTAAAAATTGATTATTTTCCAATATTATAAAGCTGTGCTTGTGCTTATTTGATATTAAACTGTCATAAAAATCTGTGTCTTCTTCATTGGCGAAACGAACAGTGCCTTGTTGGTAAAACTTAAAGGTATTTAGCTGATAATTAAATGAATATTAATCTTGATATGTGTACGTAAATAACATTACATTACATTATTGTATGAAACAAATTCGCTTCACAATGGCTGTACGCTTAGATCTTTTAAACTTTATTAAAAAAATCAGAGTGTTTCAAAATATAGGTTAATATTCGACTAGAGAAAAGCCGAGAATTTCTTTACTAGTCAAATAAAAACATAAGTTTTTTTTTTAAGTTTATTAATAATAATAATCTACTAGTTGTATATATATTTTCTAACCCGTACCCACGTGAAGTCAGAACGGTTAGCTAGTATATTATAAAATACGAAAATATCAACGCGAGTAAAACCCGAGAAAGGAGTTAGTTTTATCAAAGTAATACTACGATTAGGCTTGTTCAGGAGCAATTGCCTCAACCCTCGGCACCAAATTGATTCGTGATACACGAGCCACGCGCGTGATCCAGGTTCGATTCCTGTTCAAATTGCGAGCACGTCGTCTGAATTCCCAGGCTAGGTTTTTTGCAATTTTCCTCGAGTATATATATATATAACTTGCTTGTAATTTACAACTACATAACTTTAAGGTATATCATTAAGTACATATGTACGCACCAGTTCATATACTTATTATATTTACTAGCAAAGACCGAGGTTGTACTGCCTTTGTATAATAGCAATATATTTATATATTTCAATAGATTAAATAACTAACTAAACAAAAAAAAATTGCTTACTCTTTGCTGTTTTAACACATATTAAACAAAAAATTTTTGCTTGGTCTCCGCTGTTGTCATGGACTCGACGCTAATTGGTACTTAATATTAAGCGGGTGTCGTGTCTACATCATGAAAAATGTAATCATATTTATTTTTTGATTGTCATTTTGTTTTGTAGAACATATTCATAAAAAGAATGCAAAATAACTGTCATAAATTTTATTTCGCTTTAATGTATAACAGTTAATGACAATAGCGCAACGGTCTACGGGCCGCCTAGCGATGTTAAAAGTCGCAGGATCGATCCTGACCCCTTGGACTATTATCGTCTCCACTCCTGATAAAATTGATAAGCTTAAAAAGACGGGTAAATAGGCATATTAGTAAAAAAAACTATCCTCTCTGCATACTCTGTGCCCTCTTCCATAATAATTGGTCAAACGATTTCGAAGTATTAATGTCAAACAGACCTACAAACCAACATGTATTCATATAAATTATAGACCGAGACGAATGATCATCACATTACATAACGTCTATATATCAGCCTTACGTACAAATTAACCCACATTTATACACAAAACGTATCGATGAGACAATTCTCCATCTTATACAACTATAATTACAGTCTCATGAGAACAAAACGAGACGCGACGGTATTTGTATACATGATCTGCGCATGCGCAATGATCGTATGGTCTGCCAAACTGTTCGTACAGGTCGTTATGGTTATGTAACATCGTTTAGAGATCATTTGTGGGTAATGTCAGAGTTACTGCTAAGATGACCCAGGAGATAAACGATGTAGATTTTGTTCAAGATATGGGGTTACCAGTATAAACAAACATTTGATGTATTTTATTCCATTGTATGTATTATATCTGCCTTGGTAGGCACAAATCACTCGATCACCTAGTAAATGATGAGGAGTGCTCGTCTAATTGCATAAGGAAAACTTCTCCCAATAGAACTTGTTTAATGTATAAAATTATTTGGTTGAATAAATTATTTTATTAGAGTAACAAGCAGTTCAATATAAATTAATTAAACAGAAACATAGAGTTAGACCATAGACTAATCCGAATACGACCTTGTTACTAATGTCATATACACATAACACAAATTACTTACTTACACGGTAATAAATAAAAAACGCAATAAATATGTCCGCGTCATTATACACGACGAATTATCGCGTCCGTCATAAGTGCTGTTGTGTATGTTACGCCAAGGCTTTCTATTCAAATGTCCAAAAGTATGACGGCGAAAGTTAAAACGCGAACGACAAGATGCGTGTTTAAAATTTTCACTTTTCTTTACACTCGTAATAGGCTGTGACGGCCTCGTTTGTATAGTGGTTCGGTCATAAGGCTGTATGCGAGGGACCTGGGTTCATAACAATGTGATGGTAAAAAAAAAATTGTAAGTTTCTAAATTGGAAGTCAGCACTTATACATTATCTAGAAAAACACGTCGAAATATTAGTCCATGTCATCTGACTCGTGCTGTAGTTAACCACGATGGCTACAGATAATGTTCATAACGGAATACTCTTATAGTTAAATTAAATGTTACTATCTTACTTTAAATTATTGTTAGTTAAATTATCTTGTTGTAAATTTTAAAATTACACACATTCGCTAGTAAATTCTACATGTAATGTAAACATATAAACAATGCACATACATCTATCAACTTATCGGGGTGCGTATGAGTGACGCTCTTGCTTACAAGATGAGTGGGCGTGAGATGACTAAGATTAAATACAGCTAAAAATACAAATAAGATTATATGTATTTGTCGTTTATTTTATTAAAAAAATATATTAATCTATGTAGCGCGCTGGAATACATCTATAATTTGTTAAAAATCATAATAAAAACAAATGAAAATAAAGCAACATAAAAAAAATAGGTAATTTATAATCAAGGAAAAATACATGATTATTATAAGTATGGTTTAACATGACAAAGCAATATGACGCAACGAATTGCCTATCACTCAGTTCGATGTTGAGGATAATACTCGACGAATCGTTTAGTTCTAAGTGGCTGCTATATGTGTAACGATGGCTGTATTTAAAAAAATATATATATATAATAACCAAATTTAATTGATGTCGTTTGGCCGATATCTTTCATAGCGGACAGTCTCGGGGGAGATCAGGCAACTACGCAGGACACTGTGCACTATGAACGCAAATGCTCTCTCTCTCTCTCTCTCTCTCTCTCTCTCTCTCTCTCTCTCTCTCTCTCTCTCTCTCTCTCTCTCTCTTTTCCCTCACTCAAAATCCGATGGGACGGCAAATCCATCACGACCGGAAAGAGATCAGGCGCAGGACCGATACCTTTACGTGCTTTCTGAGGCTGTTACTGAGAATTTTTCGAGAGAAAAATTAACTTTATAGGCCCGATCTAAGGTTTGATCCTCATATCAAGCCACTGGACCAACGAGGTACTGAATCACCAAAATATAACTAATAATAATACCGACATAAAAAACACCGCCATTAATAATTTATTTGTTTTCATTAACCCTTCGTTTGTTTTTCACTGAAAATTTTACACAAAGATCAATTTCTTTTTTTTTAATATAAACTATTAATTATACATATATTAATATATTAAAGTGTCATTAAAGTATATTTATTTCTGTTTCGTTTTAATTTTATTGATAATTCCATTAATTGGTTAAGAAACTATGTACTTCTAAACAATGACACGTGTACAAAAAGCAGGCTATTGTCGAACACAATCACTAACATAATTACATTTGTAATAATTCTAACAATTAAATCGAAACGGTTGGAAATTAAAGAAACCGCGCGCAATAGGCTATTTGACTAGTTTTTAAAATCCATTTTATATTATTTACTAGAGGTTAAGGAACCCAGTAAAAGTTGTTTTTTTTTTTAATTCTAGTACATATTTGTTGAAAAATATCAAATATAAAATTCCATATTTAAATAGCTAATTTAAAAAAATTCATTTTTGTTTATGGAATTTTGAATAAATCAATTATTATTTTCAACTTTCTTTAATAAATAACCATTTTTAATCTCATAATATATACTGATTACAATAATTGTCACTTTATTTTTCGGTGTGACACTAATATCTCGGTAGTCTGATAAAATCTGTTTTATTTGACACTTTAAGGTACAGTACGCTAGACCCAATAGCCAAAAATTATGACGTCTATAAGTGTCAACTGGTCCAAAAATAGGCACACGATAGATTGTAAACGAAAACGAAAATTAGTTTCATATACTAAATACTTCGTCGAATTAAAGTGGATGATGTATGTGAACGTGCGATGTCGATGTAATGACCTCGAGTCACATGACATGGCGATGTCAGAATCTGACCCGGGCATTTGTGAACAAGTGTTGACTTTATACCCCGTGTGAACATTTTTGTATTCTTAATAAATTGTTGTCTAATAATATAAGCTTTGACATGGTAATTACTGTTGATATACTTATTAGTTTCATATTGGGCGGGATATGAGTTGGATTTCAAAAATTTGTGTCCACCAATTCACATTAGAGCAGCGTGGTGAATTTAGATCCTCCTTTTCTAAAGGTGAGGGGATCTAAGAGGCTACTCTACATATAAAATTACTAGCAATAAATTGTATTTTTTACACAATATATACACGGATAATGTTTATTATTCCAAATAAATATTTAAATATACATATATAACATCTAATATAAAAAAAAAGTTTGTAGGAGATACGGATAGCAAAACAAATTATAAAATTAATTAATTACAATTAAATCAGCGTCTATTACATGTTGTTGATTCAAATAACTTTCTTTCGAGGCAGTAAAAAATTAATATTAAAAATCATAAATTAGCAGTTGACAATGATTTAATATAGATTTATCACCGGAAAGTGTCCGCTGGACAGATTGACATTCGCCTTGAAAATACAAGTCGAGCTGGTTTTTTTAATCTGTTATATAAATCTGTAATGCCGTGACCACACTTGCGGTTACAATACTTTGTCTGTAACAATACTAGTTTATGTTATAGTCAGTATCAAAGTGACTATTATTATTATTGCGATGTCAATGACCTAGTCCCTTATAAAAGTAGTGACGATTAGTATTCTTGTTTTGTTAATTGATAATAGTCTTTTTAAAGTAAACGTAATGAAATTTTACCAAACTATATACATACATTTATTATTATATCCCTGATTAAAGTTTATACCACATTTTTAATAAAGATTCGATTAATATTTCAATAGTACTTTCACAAGTGTATCCTCTCCCTTATATTAATTTATTCAGTTGCAAGTATTTAGGAACCAATATCGAAAGCGAAAATATTTATCGATAATATATTTCTAAATATATAAATAGGAAGTTCGGTCGTTCGGACAGCAAAATTGTAATTTATATATAAATTAATTAACAATATATCGCTTAAAATATTCAAAATTAAAATATTCAAATTGATATTGAAAAGCACTTTAAACCTTGACTTCGACTTGAGTTTTTTTTATATTTGATGTGATAGTGTTCTGATCGATCCTGGCCACGGTGGTCACTCGTAAGGGCGAATAGCTAATGCGCAGAACTCAAATGCACTTATATTCCCTTACTCTGATAAAAAGCCACCATAACTTGCTAGTCGAACCCGAGGTTTGACCCCAGGATTTCGGGACCTGCAGCCTTATGGCTCTTCACAATCAGCGATGATCGTCTGTAGTCATGTTGCCCGAAACTCCGATAACTCACGTATCGCCGCGATCATAGTCGATAACCGACGGCTACGGATGATTAGGCCCGCCACACAATCGTGCTTGCGGGTACTCCTCTATGAACGATAATTGCGAAAAGTTTTATATGCTAACTATGAGACCAACGAAACAGTCAGTCAGCTTAAACTTATTTTGTTTTATATTAGATTACATTAGACCTACCTATAAAACATCTTCGCTTATTTCAACTCGAGTAAAAACATCCGTTGCTTGAATTCCCCGCTGATTACGCACAGTTATCTAGGAACAATATTCCTCGCCTATAATTACATCGTTTATGACGTCACGCGTGACTAACAGACAAACATAGGTGCAAGACTTTTAGGTAAATGACGTGATCGTGACACAATCAGTAGTTATTTTTAATTGAAAACGAACGCGCCAAAACTATTTGAGGAACAGGCAATTAACTGATGTCAATAGTCTGATATTTCACTAACGGAAACATGACATTCTCGCTTGTCACGTAAATAGTACGAAGCGCAGCTATTTATATAAAAATATTCAATTCTAAAACCTCCGAAACGTCAATTTTATGTGTATTGGCTTAGTAGTTTTATATATTACGGTTAGACATTACAAAAAAAATTCCTCATTTATTAGAATAGTTTTCCGGTTGTGACATTCAAGAATCGATTAGTTTTGCTTCGAGGCGCAATTTATAAATCCACACATAAATTTTAGATAGAGCATTTCAAATGTTAAAATTATTTATATTTATTTCTCGGTACGTTCACATTTCTCATTTCTAGGAGACATGAGAACTTAGGACATAAGAAAACGACAGCGTTGTGTAAACGTAAAGATTTCAGAAACAATCACAGCTTGCAATCTATCAATAATGCATTGCACCGAGGCCGGCCGAGCCCTTAAAGGAAATCTCGCTCTGATAGACTAGGAAATCGTTACGTACATTTCTTTGTTCAAAAGCCGACGTGATGTGGCCTTTAACAATATAATTAAAGGAACAATACAGCATAATGACTGAATTCTTGGGAATTTAATGTTTTGTACCCGTTAGCGTACCCTTACAATGCCATAAAAGGTGTAATAAATGATGGCGAGGAATAGTTTAATTATATCTGTGCTAATAGTATAGAGCTGAAGTGTTTGTTCGATGCGCCCTAATAACAGGCCTTAGTAGTTCAATTTAAATCTTTTGCGTTTGATAATCAATTTATTAATGAACGATTTAGACTACATAACATGGTGGAGCACTTAGTTTCCACATTTTAACAATTAGTTTCACTTGTTAATATTAATCTTTCAAGGCCTGGAATATTTGTAAAATAAAACACAAATATGTCTACTATATGATTGTATATGTTTTGGTTACAGAGCTGGCCGGAGAAGGAGAAATCCACTAGCATTATATACAGAAGATGATGGCAATGACCTGAGCGACTTGGGAATCGGCACTTCTAGCACCAAGAGTAGCCTCAGCGAGGACTGCGATACGCACAGCTTAGCCGTGAGTAACTATATAGATTTAATAAAAAACATTTGATTAGAAGTCCCAGTGGTTAGAGAGAGCCGAGATGGCCCAGTGGTTAGAACGCGTGCATTTTAACCGATGATTTCGGGTTCAAACCCAGGCAGGCACTACTGAATTTTCATGTGCTTAATTTGTGTTTATAATTCATCTCGTGCTCGGCGGTGAAGTAAAACATCGTGAGGAAACCTGCATGTGTCTAATTTCAACGAAATTCTGCCACATGTGTATTCTGCCAACCCGCATTGGAGCAGCGTGGTGGAATATGCTCCAAACCTTCTCCTCAAAAGGGAGAGGAGGCCTTTAGCCCAGCAGTGGGAAAATTTACAGGCTGCTAATGCTAGAAGTCCTGTCTAGTATTTATTACCTTCGATGTCCTTATCAATATTAAATGTTGTAAGATTCTAAAAAAGTTGTCACATTTATAGTTTTGCATTTTACACATTTTGGCAAATAATTTAACAAAAAATATTGCTTGCTTACAGAGTGACGGTATGGATCTTGAAAAAAATCATTCAGATATGGAAAATATATCCAATTGTGATAACAATCGCAAACTGGGCTCCAGTGCCAACGAATACGACACTTGTACGACAACGACCATCAGTTCTCCCGAGCCCGAGGAGTACACGTACGAAGGCGCTATAGAGGGATATAAGTCGAGAATAATTTCACAAGCAAATAGCAACATTGCCAAAACAGCTGTTAATAATAATTTAAAAGAAAAATCACCAGATAAATCAAACGGTGACATCAACAGAATCAGAACGTCAATAAGCAACAAAATTGAAGAAAAAATGTCTTCTTTTCAGCAAGAGAGAGCAAACGATCTTAAGAATAACAACAAGAAGGATTTACCTAAAGTGAACATACATCAACGAAGAGAACAGTTTGAACGAGAAAATTCTCAAGAACCACAAATAACAAAACCAAAATTACCTGATATGGCAAATAAGAAGTCGATAAAAGAAAGGCTATCGAGCTTAGAAAAGTTTAATGAAGAAATGCAAATTCAGAAGTCAACAAGTGATTTAAGTAAGTTACCTGTCGAAGTAAAACCACTAAAGGACAGGTTGTCTTCACTTGAAAAAGTAAAATCTACGCCCGTAGACCTAGACAAAACAAAAAGAATGTCTAATGGTGACCTCAGCAATACCCGGTCGCTTAAAGAACGTTTATCAAGTCTTAAATCACAAACGTCGGAAGAGGAAATCAAAGTGACAAAAACTGAAGTGAAAGAAGTCTCTATGAGCCTTAAAGAACGTCTGTCATGTCTTGATGCAGCAAAAAATAAGGAAATACCAAAAATAGCAATCGAAGAAGCAATTAATAATAAAATAAAAGAAGATCGTGATAACAATGACCATAAAGAAAATTTGTCTGACAGTTCGCTCAAAATGAGCTTATCGGGAATTGAAAATCAAATGCAAAGTTTCTGTCGCTCCCTCGATAGCTTAGACATAAATGGTCAATCTTCTCCTAATTCATTCGAGAGAGTTCAGAGTCTTGAAGATTTTGATTGCGCTGAAATGCAAAATAACACTGTTCAGAGTGACATAGAAACTGAAGATAGTGGTATCCATACCGCTAGAGACTCTTGTGCACCAGCAGACGATATTGCTGATTTGACTCAAGTAGCTTCTCCTATTGGAGAACCTATGGCTGAAGTATCTGAATATGACTCTTCAAACGAAGATGGTGCCATGACTCTAATGCCTACTAAGATTGAAGAACCCATGGAAATAAACTTTGAAGCTAATCAAAGAACAATAGAAGATATTAGCATCCAAGAAATGGATGAACAAGAGAGTAAGGCTGACAGTGATAGTGCTAGTAATTACGTTCAAGCAGTTTCTCAGCCAGAAGACTTTAGTGTCACTGATGAAGTGACAGAAATTCAGATGGACAAAGAAGATGAAGACACATTGAAGAGTTTGGATAACCAAGATTCCAGTGTAAGTCTCAATGAACCCCTGTCAACTACATCGGAAGGCGACACGGTTGTATTTGAGGGGAAGATGACTATTCATTTGAACTTGAATGAAATTTGCAACAATCTAAGCACTGGTGCTGGGAACAGTTCTAATACTAAAAAAATATATTCCAATGACTCTACTAACAACAAAAGCATGCCAATGGTAACTGTCTCTAATATTACAACTACTACTAACATTTCACCAAAGAATTCCATTAAACCGCTTAAAACTAACATAAGAGCATCTAGCGATAACTCGCTTCATAATTACGTAGATAACTTAACATCGTCTGACAATTCATGTAACGTGGCCTCTGAGGCTCAAATCAATTGTGATTCATCTCACATTCATATACCACTTGAAAACCCGATTTCCAGTCCCGAAGACGAAGTAGCGGTAAGTAACTCGCAAGATTCTAATCCATTTTGGCAAAAAAGAACCAAACGGTGTCTAGAACCAAACAGACGAAAAACAATACTTTTTATAAATAATAAAGTAACAACTGTTAAAACTGTAACCACTTCTAGTAATAATAAAGGTAATAACGCAAGCAATTAAAGGCCTAATAAAGGTATATTATATCAAAATTTCTTCTCCCATACGCATTTTCATGTATTGCATTTAGTATGCAAGATAGATGAGAATATCAGTTATGGGTATAATTTTCTAGAAATTTTATGATCTCTTTATTTCCAAGTCGATATGACGGTCTTCTGTTTGTCTTATAAAGGTCCTCATAAATCCCTAAACTAATGCAATAGGTCACGTAACAGTACTGAACTCATTAATCAATAAATAGTAGTTACATTGTGTCTAAAAATCCGTGTGCTAAATGAGAATTACATTTCTAGTGCACCAGACTGTCCGTTTCATCGACGGACATCAGTGATCATTCGTAGTGCCTAGATTTATACAGGGTTTGTAAAACGTAGTGCCCGTATCATTATATCATTTTTTTCTAGATAATTAAGTTCCGATGTAGACCCCATTTTACTCATAGCATCTTAGAATATTTTTTTTTCTGTACGTGATATTTGTAAATTCATTACCGAAATATATGTTAAACTGTTATATATGGGTTTTATTTATGTATTTTATATTCATGTATCCTCATCAACACGCCATTCATTACGAGCGATCATAACTATGATAAGGACGGTAGTTTTGAGTAAGTAGGAAAAATACAGTGTGTTTGTTAATGAAATATGAGGTATGATAAAAACTAAAAACAATGCTGTTATCTGAAGAGCTCCTATCTAAAGCAAACTGGCCTCTATCTTATGATTATAGCTCAGTAAAGCGATAGATAGTGTCCTAAGTAGGCATATTTCTATTGCTCGATTTAATCAAGTTTCTATTGTATTGAAGGTTTTTCGTTAGGATCTTTCTTCGGCTTATGGTGATGGGTTAATGCAAGGTAAGACATACTGTGTGTAGTGTTGCGCTTCGTATCTAACACGCATTTTCGCCGCATATTTTGCTAATCTGTGTCATTTGTATTATACGCATGTACTTATTTTATCTTATATGCCTCGTTCTAGTTAATTATTATTTAACTATTATTCGTTTACAAGGTTTCAGTTTTATGATTTTGTCAATTTTTCTTTAAAGCTTCTTTTGTTGATTTCGAAGCAAGTGATTTTATCATTTAAAATAATTCGTTTTAATATAATTATTTTCCAAAACTTCAGGTCATTGACGCTTTAGAACTAGCGTTCCAAGAATTGGATTCGGAGGAAAGTGTCAACGTTACAATGGATGATAACAAATATAACGGAGACTACGCAGAGGGAAATGTTGATAAAGTTGATAATTTACTTGATTTTGATATCGAGAAGAAAGTGTCTGTGACACCGTTGTATGAAAATATTGATATATTTAATCAAAATGGTATTGTTGATGTTGGAGCGTTCCCACTAGATCTGCCCACAAATGCTTTAGAACCACCAAAAGAAAAGCCTCCTCCGCCACCAATGGATGATAGTCCTGAAGATGAACTGCTTGGAAATGTAAGTGTGCTATTTACTACCTTTTTTCCAGGTTTATAATCAGCGTTTCAGATATTTTATGTTACAAAAAACACAACTGAATTTTAAGAAAACATTTAAAACTCAAAAGAAAGTTATTATAATGCTATCATTATGGATAATATATTAAATAAATTTACAATTATTGGAGCCTTGGATTTGTAAATTATTTTTTAGGTAAAAGAATTACGCAATAACTGTTATTTTAGGGCAATTTCAAACATACAAGCTCAGCACGTCGTATCAAGAAAGAGATCCGAAACAAACGCACTAGTTTCCTAGGAATTGAGGGACAAGTAGACGATAGCTACTTGGACGTCGATCTGAAACTAGCTCCGCGACCTGACATCACCTCGTTTCTACAAGAGGAGACCAAGATCGAGAAACTTCTCTACAAAAAGACGTTATCCCATGATATGGACGCCAAGCTAAGAGACAGTCGAGATTCAGGAGTGGATATAGATAGAGGTCCGTCAGCTGAAGCCTGGTACAAAGGACAATCTTCCCCAGAAACATCTAACCCTCACAGTAGACAGAATAGCGAGGTATATACTGCTTTACCGATTCTAATTATTTTATGTTTTAAAATTGCATTGATGATAACTGATCAACTAAAAAATAAGACTACTTTTAGTCGGCTATAAATATCCACCCAGTTGAAATGGAGCGGTTTTCCTCTGCCAGAATCTCACGGCTACACTTTTAGGGATACCTCGTTTCATTCTCAATGCGCCTGTATATTTTTATGCGTGTTTTTTGATGACAATTTATATTAAGTATCGGATTTTTACGATACTTTTTGCACTGGGTTCAGTTCTACAAGGTGGTCCCATCTGAATGTCACTGATATTAGATATTGTTATATTTTTCATTTGAAGTACTTCCAAGAATACTTTTAAAGTCGCTTAAGTTTTTGTTAAATGTATTTCAGTACTTTTAATACTTGAAGTTCAAATTATGATTCATAACATTAGATAATTTTAACCGACCAAGAATTGAATAAAACTGTATATTTTTTTGAGACTTTTTACGACTTGTATGATACAATTATATATATAAAATTGATGTTAATAACTAATTTTGTTATTTTTTAGCCTTACACTCAAATAACGGTAACGTCAGACGAAGAAGAAGCCACCAAAAGAAATTCTGAAGTGTTCTCGAAAGCTCTAACAACGAAACTGACAGGCTTGACTGAGAACGGTGAATCGAATGAGAACAAAATAGATCATTTGGACAAAAAATTACAACAGCAACAGGTAAGGTCCGAAAATTGAGACGATTGCTCCGTAAACCTTCACACGATCTTGTAGTTTTGAGTAGAACTCTTCTAGAAGTAGTTGGAATGGCTTTAATATTATATAAGATGCCTCGTGCTACTTTAATTTCTTTCGTCGTATAATTGAAGAGAAATTTTTGTTAGTCCAGCATTTTTGTGTAAATATCAAAGATTATATTTAGTTTTTTTTTTTTTGTTTTGTCGTTATGGGTGTAAAATCGTAAATATAATCGACCCACGAAATCATTGATTTTGATTCATAATTATTTATAAAAATATACTTTATTTTTGATAAGATAATTAAATTGTTTCTACGTAAGTTTAATTGATCACCTGTAAGTTGTATAATCTTTATTTCATATTGTTATATAAATGTTAAAATTAAAAAAAAAAGTAACCTCTTAAAACGGTTTTGGTTGTAAAAACGGTTAAGGGATAACTATAACTATAACTATGGTTCATCAAGTAAATTGTACATTCGGAAGACAGGGACAGAAAAATTCATGATACTTTGAACCCTGTTCTACGAATATCACCTTTCTCGGTTCTGGTATAATACAAATTACATCAAGTAAAGCGACTATAACCACAGCTTCATAATGCTTGTATTGTACTTTACGCACAATCAAAGAAATTTCCGCGATGGTTTTATATAAGAATTATATATTAGATTTGTTTAGTTTGAATCGTTATGTATTTTATGCTAAAATAAATATTATTTATTTCAATATATATTCTGCCTTTCATTTAAACGCTGATCGAACCTCTTTGTAGTTAGCTGCTTGTTTAGCACGATGCACGTTTTGCGTATATATTGTTATATTTTTTTTCTTCTTTACGTTTAATATGAGTGTTGCTATTTTTAAAAATTGTTTTTATCTTTTCCTATAACTGTCATACATTATATCAAACATTATGTTAAATCGAAACTATTATATTTGTATACTATTTGAATTTAATAAATGATGTAATAGTTTCACAAAAAAATCATGAACCATTTTGTCGTGTGTAAATAACATAAGATGGCCGCGGGGCTGTAAATTTCCAGGCGGCTCAAATGTCTCGCACTAACGAGGATTGGCCTGACGGGCTCTTTGACGATGCTCATACGAAGGTGACTGACACATTTTACACTAAACAATAATTTTTAATAAACAATTTTCGGTTTATTCCTACTACAGTAGACAACGCTAAAACTGTTTTAATGCTAATCATATTGTTAAACTTCAAAGACATTCATACATAAAGGTAAGTCATATCGATCACTATTTATCTTTAAACCGAAAATTGTTAGTAACTAATAATAAAATTTTCATTATTAAATTAAAAAATTAAATGCACGCGAGCTTAATCTTTGCACTAAACTCACACTAATTAAATGACTAACTAAAGAATATGATTTAAATCAAATCAAATCCAATAGGAGGTACTGCGATTCGAACGAGAACTACTCCAATTAGAACAAGAAGAGCTTAAAAGACAACGCGAGAATCTTCTAAGAGACCAAAACAGAATAATACAAAAGTCCGTCCAAGACATTTCAACGGCGGGAGTTCCAGAGAAGCCGATCATTCACAGAGTGAATAAGACTAAAAATCAGAACTACAGACACTCGATGCCAAATCTTTTAGTCAGCGAGAACTACGTGCCACCAGTCGTTGAGAGAAAAGTTATCGACGAAGAGATGAAGAGAAAACCATTCGTGTCCGAAGAACATATTCAGAGCCACTTCGGCGTGGAAGAAAGTCGGAAATTGTTGTTCAACGATAAGACGAAGTTCGCTGAGGTTCGGAGACCAGTGCCCAATGTGATGAGACCTCCGCAACCAATTCTTCCCCCAAAACCAAGGAGTCGCGATTCTATTGAAAGGGAAATCACGATGAGGTGAGTTACAACTGACATGGTTGATGATAAAACTTCAAATACTTTTTTTACTGTTTCAACACTGCTGTAGATTAGGAAAAGAGAGCCGAAATGGCCCTGTGGTTGGGTTGAACGCGTGCATCTTAACCGCTGATTGTGGGCTCAACCCCAGGCAACCAATACCGAATTTTCATGTGCTTAATTTGTGTTTAATTCATCTCGTGCTCGGCGGTGAAAGTAAACATCGCAAGGAAACCTGCATATGTCTAATTTCAACGAAATTCTGCTACATGTGTCTCCACCAACCCGCATGGGAGCAGCGTGGTGGAATATGCTTCAAACCTCCTCAAAGGGAGATGAGACATTAACCCAGAAGTGGGAAATTTGCAGGCTGTTACTGTTTGCTGTTTTTTGTAGGAGAAGAGAGAGTAAATTGAACTTTCTGTTTGTATATTATTAACTCTATCAATAGTAGCAATAAGAGATACGTGCCAACAGGTTATATCTTTTATGAGCTCTTAGTTTTGTACTCTTTGAAAAAATACTTTGATAATAATTGTGTAATAAAATAACTGACACCATGTTTCAGGAGTAGTCGATTACCATCCGCGGTGGAGTACGTCAATGTTGAACGGAATGCCGTTCAGATGCGTCAGAAGGCTGTCAACGGTAATGGACAGTACCACCCCATGACCAGGCATACGTTACAGGTAACATACCTACAAATCAGATACAAATTTTACTATTTGTAAGATATATCTTGTTCTAGTTTGTTTTGAACTAATTCCTCCCCGCGGCTTCACCCGTTTGTTAATGGAGGGGGGGGGGGGAGTTTGCTATTTTCTGTACCCCTTGAAACTTGTATATTTGTAACTTACTTTCCAATCATAATATTAATTCGTATACAGTGTAACAGAAGAGTTTCTCAGATATGAATTTATATATACTTAAGTAATAGATAAAATATCTTGAAGCTTAAACTGCTCTACAGGTAAACTCCGATATGATACTCTTTAATTCCCACAAGTCATGCAAGTCTCACGATATTTGCACACTTTGATAATATTTACACTAGACAAACTACAGAACACATACGGATGATTATCTGAATAAAAACATGCTTAGTCATATTTGATGTCAATCTATATTCAAAATATTATATGTAGTGTTTGACTATCGACATACTCCCTTAACTACTCGGCCTACAAAGCGGAAATTTGGAATGTAGATTTATTTTATTAAGTAAGCGTTCGCTAAAGAGGTTTGTAGTCATAATAATTTTAAGGAGGAATTTTGTCTTTGTTCTCTGGAACATTTTTATTTTTACCCGTATGCGGTCGGGACTGCTCGCTAGTTCGTTTGTACAATATTTAAAACAATGTGTTAAAACATTGTTTTATCTGTAAAAATAGAAGAATTGACCAAACTCAACCGGTTTAATAATATCATTGTATCTCTATTTTCAGGCTCTGAGCGCGGCTCCTACACCCAAATTGATCTCAAATACAGATTGGATGCAAACACGCAACCAGAAGCCGAGGCAGAAACCAGCCAACTTCAACTACAACCAACATTGGCTGATACAGGTACTGTCAGCAAAAAATATTTTTTTTGTTTTTTTACTAACTCACCATCAAGTTGACAGCTACTTATTTTTTTCAGAATTCAATGCTCTATTGTATAATGGCTAGAGATTTCTGCTATCTCACCTCCTCCCGGGCAGTTATGGCCTTACGATTATTAACCCTAAATCAATGAGGCTGAATTGAAAACAATTTGATTAACTTATAAAATGTTGCTCGTCAGGAGGCGGAACAAAGGAGGCTCCAGGAGCAGCGCGCCCCGCGAGCCGCGCGCGCGCCCCGCGACCCGCCCCCCGCGCCCCTCTCGCACGCCAAGTGAGTTTTGTAACTGTTGTAATCCTTAAAATTGGATAAAAAGATTTTGGTAGATAGAATTTTGTAAGCTCTGTGCGTCTGCGCGTGGAACTCGCTGAACAAATTTCAGTGATACTGGGCTAGGTCACACGTCGAACAATAATTATTAAGTGATACGTGGCCTTAGCCGTTAGCTTTGTGTTGTATTGTATGGAGATTCGAAGTAAAACAGGCAACTAGCCTGAAAAGACTATTAAATATCAAATGGGGTAAATGGGGTAAGGCTATGAAAGTTTCACAAATCATTTACTATTTTATAAATGTATTCGTATTTATATACGTTATTAAATTAATAATTCCATTAAATTCCAGCCCGATCATCGGTCAACACCTCGTGCCCCAAGAGAGACGCGTGCGACCAGAGCCGATACCCAGGGCCGGCATGCCGCGCACCGCTGAGCCCAGAGAGGACAAAATGCTGAGCGTCAGTGGCCGGCGGAAATGCTCACACTGTGGAGAGGAACTCGGTAAGCAGAGGTTACACTCATAAGGACTACAATAAAATACCCAAATGCAGTATGATGCAGAAGATACTATAATGCACAAATCGGGAGACAGACATTATTTCCGAACAGGGATCATTTTTTTATCATATATGTAGCTGGACGGACAAATGACCCATCTGATGTAGAGCGAGCACCATCGCCCACAGACATTAGCAGAAATACAAAGCATTCCTTAAAACACCAACGCGCCACTGACCGCGGAACGCAGCAATAAGTTTCGCTGGGCGCGCAGGGCGCGGCGCGGCGATGATCATCGAGTCGCTGTCGCTGTGCTACCACGTGTGGTGCTTCTCGTGCGCGGTGTGCGGCGCGGCGCTGGGCGACGGCCGCGCGGGCGCCGACGTGCGCGTGCGCGCGCGCCGCCTGCACTGCCACCACTGCTACTCCTCCGACGACGGCTCCAAGTACTCCTGCGTGTAGCCGCCGGAAGGAAAGTGATAAATATATTATTATATATTCTCAATATTAATCAGTCTGTAAAAGTTACGTCAAAGTTTCCTCCTAACTTATATCCCTCCCCGATACCGCACCGGATCCCCCTCCGCACACGTGTGACGTCCCGCGTGCGCACGAGACTCGTCTCTGGCCTCAGCGCGCTCTGAGCCCATTATTGCACGCTTTCGTTTGCCCTCCCACCCCGAGGCCGTGTCGTAGACTCATTCGGTACTATATTTTGGTCGGGCTGGAGAGAGTACTTTTTGTGCACGCAAAATATTTTCTCTTGATCGAAAATACTAAATTTTGCGTCCTCGAGGAACTTTTTTCAGCCATCGACTGCGACACTGTCCTTGTGATTTTCAATAAATCCCCCTAACTCCTATACCTTGTTCCTTATTTGAATATTATATTTGCACGCCTGTTTGAAATCATAACCTTTATATTTTAACTGTAACTGAAATTATCACGTGGGTTTGAATTTTAGATGACCAATATCACTCGTTTGAATCGTTATGAGAACACAATTTGACGTATTTATATAACTTTGATTAATATCAGCGGAGCTATTCTGTAAAATAACGTTGATACGTAATTTCTACGCGTTTGTACTTCATACTTTTTAATGATTACTATCAACCTGATATTTCACGATAGTTTTGTTTCGAGTCCTCATAGAATATCTCTACAAGTTTACGGTGTATTTAAAGTATTGAATTGACAGCCTTTTCTTCTGTAGATTTCTTTCTTAGAATATTATTTTGAATTTCACTTATATTGTGCCATGCAGTGACTTCTTAATACTTAATCCCTTTGATTCGTTTTTATCTTTAATGTTAAAGAATATAACAATTGTAACTAATGAAAAGGAACGTATTCTAAATACATAGAATTTTGTATAATTTTGTAAATAATTTTTAATTTATGTTAGCGTGTGTTAATTTAGCTTTAATAGTTAGTACATTAGCGTTAAGAGAACATTTAATCCAAAAATGGTTATTGTTTTTATTATTGTATATTAATGATTTTCATACGTATGTTAATCTAACATTATTTGTTTGTGAAGTTCTTACGTTTTTTAACATAAATATAAATGTGATTAATTATTATTTTTCCTTACGTTATAATTATGTTAAATTTCGATGTTAATTGTCGATCACCCTGTACATTATCTATGTGAGCTACAACTGTATATCAATAAAATATTACGAACTTTATTATGTATTTAATTTGAATATCCTTACAGTTTTAATATTCACAAATATTCAAACCGGTAGTGAAAATCCTGATTCCATATCTTATCTATTACAATCACAAGTAAAAAACATTTGACGTTGGATTGATGCTGTATCACTGGAGAGGTTGAAAAATCATTGATATTCTAAACTATCTTTGGAAGTAAAATTAAAGTACATACGAGTAGTTTACTGCAATAGTGTGATTTTAAAAATAACGGTGTGTGTGTGTATGTGTGTATTGCAAAATATATCTGAGTAATTAGTAAATCACATGAAATATGTACATCTAATGTTTGCTTATATTTTTCCTTGTTATATTTATATAGTTATATTGGTCCACACACCAGTTCGTGAAGAATTACATCAAACTTGAGAAAGAATGGCAAAAGTTTTTTTTTTTGTGTATGTATACAAAGGCAATAGTTTCATGAAGGTGTGCCAAGTCACTGAATTTGTAATATATTTTAATAAACGAACGTTTAAGATAATTAAAATGATATACATATATAATAAATAAATCATATTTGAAATGAACGTCAAGCCTTAAACGCCAAGTTTTCGACTCCACAAAATCAATAAATAGCGTTCTCTCTCCAAAAGTTCCTCGCCCTATTAATGTCGAATGTTTATTAATGTTTGTGTTTAGTCCATTTTGTAAATTTCTATGTAAATATATTGAACGTAATAAGATTAAGCTATAAATAGTTTTGTGATTGTTTTTCTGTGTTTAAATAGCAGTTATTTTTTTTGTATCTAATTATTATTATTGTGTTGTTTTAGGTTGTGGGTTTTTTAATTCCGTCTACTACTATTATGCCTTCAAAATTAAATTGAGCCTGCAATCTCGACCGCACCAATCAATCTCTACCGTGTCTTCTCCATCGCACGTGACATTGGCGAAATAATCTGTGTCTTTTTGGCACAAATAAAAGCCAGAAAAAAAAAAAAACAATAAGTAGTTCTTGATGTAAGGTATTCGTTTTTATATTAAAATTCCACAGGTATTTTTAACGTTGCCGATTGATAAATTCAACATCGTTAATAAAAATGAATATTACTCAACCTAAGATTGTATAAATGATAAAAAGCTCGTACTTGTTGATTTTCAGGCGGTATAGATTATATTAATTTAGTTCTATTTGAATGTTATAATTTTTTATTTAATTGTTGGAAAAGAGTTACTACTGAATTTCTTGCCGGTTCTTTGCATTCCATTCCATTTGTAAAATTGTCTTATATGAAGTGCCTAAAATACCGACTTAAGTTGCTAGGAAATATATTTACTTATATAAACATAATAGGGTTTTTTCTATAATATTTATGATAAAGTACTGTTACTTAATCATAAATATTATAATATACTGTGTAATTCAATCGATCGATTTCATAACATATAATTATCCTCGTTTATAAGTTTTTCGTTAACAATTAATATTTTTTACTTACCTTATAGTTGTTCATCATTATTTGTTGTAAAAAGGAGCCTATTAGCCAAGGACGGCCTTAAAATTCTAAATGCTTTATACAAAATTTTATCAAGTAGTTTAGCCAAACAGAGCTTAGAAGTCGCGCTTTGCGTTTCGTATCTGTATTCGAAGATGGTAATAAGCGACCAATTCCCTGAACAAAAAATCAAACTAAAGTTTAAAGTTACGGTCTGTGTTTAATTGCACGCTACGACACTTAATTAATGTTTGACGAATAATTGTTTTGTATTATTTTGTAGATGTGCTTGAGTCATTGTGGCATAGATGTTCAAGGACCTATATCTTATTCAGTTCTCGGCTAAGACTCGACGGCAAACTTTCGAAGTAAACGAACGTAATGCGGTACTTATTCATTTAAACCGTCACACGACGTCAAAGTTTAAATCATTTAATTGACACACTATTCCTAAGCCTCTCATAACCCAGGTGCTGATATGTTCAAGAGTTCGATCATCGGTAACGCACACCAGAAGTTCAATTAAATATTTTTTTGAGAACGAGTCGTACTTAAGGCTTCGCCTAAGCCCTTTATAATCATATAAACAGGTTCCATGTAAAAAAAATGTAAGACATATATAAAATTTATGGTGAATTTTCCATCGAGCATGAGTGGTAAACATTCAACCACCTAAACTTGGAAAATGTCTAAACCGCCACTGGTTAAAATCGATATATATATATATTTTTATTTAATATACAACATCCACGGGCTCACAGTTGCCCGTACCTTTTTTACATTTTATTTTCATAAATTGTGGTGTTATTTTATATTTTTACTAAACATCATCAGATCTTCGCTGGACTTCGAGCTTGTCGTCTTCTTGGAAGACGTGGCCCACACTGGCGTTTATTTATTTTTTCAATTTAAAATAATATATAAATAATATATGGTAATATATAAAAATACTGTATATAGTAGTTTCTTTTTCCTAATTACTGCAATCCAGCGGGACCTGCTCCGTGCTCGATCAGAGAGAGAAAATCGATATTTGAGTTGCACACAGGCCCGCCGCTAGCTGTTTCGTCGCCCGCGTGCAATACCGATTATGCCGCCCTTGTTTTTTTTTTTCGCTGGTAAAACGCGTAACGCGTTTCCCGCACATGATGTGGGGAGTATGTGGGGCTCGCCGGCGCTGAAGGCGCCGGAATACTCACTGTAAAACCAACTGTACCCACTCCATCTTTTCGGGGGACGTCACGGGATTACTTGCGCATACCTCACCTCTGCGGGCCTCCACATCCTAGGGTGTTCTCAGGGTACAGAGATCTCAAGCCCCGGCGACACTTATGGCGGGAGGAGGAGACGTCCATAGCGAAGACGCCTTCTTCCGGTCTTCTTTGGCGAAACGGGTCAGCAGCACTGTTGTTACGCTCCAGCTCCGTGGCCTCCATTTGTGCCATAACGATTTCACAGAACGAGACCTTTCCAGATTTCCTTCCAGCAACATTCGCTGTCGATCATAGCGTTTATCATACAATGGCCGCCAGGTAATGACGCTGAGGCTCCCATGCTGCACACTCAATCAGGGTGTATCAGGCCGAGTTTGCCCGTCCCATTCAGCAGCACAATCGGCCTGTACGCCGAAGAAGAGTTGTGGACGCCCCACCCTCGGCAACAGGAGCAACTTTCCCTCTTTCCAAGGCTTCGGGAACTGTCCACTGTCCAAAGCCTCCTTCCTAGGTGTTTCCGGGCGTCACGCAGAACACGTCTTAGAACTCCGTCTGGACCTGTAGTTCTGGCCCTCAATCGATCCAGGGTTATCTCCATCTCTTACTCCGTGATATGTGGTGGAGCAACATTGTTAACCGGCACGGAGCGAATGGCCATATTTGATGGGGCATGCACACATGCTGAGTGAGGAAATAGTTCCTCGACCAGTCGCAGGAGGAGATCTGGCGGTAGCGATTCACAGTAACAGGAGCTCCGTGTGTCCAGAGCTTCCCTTGCAAACCACGATAGGTACGTGCCCCCACGGATCCCTGTTCAGGCCCATTAGAAGCTCCTCCTTTGCTCTCTGTTTGATACAACTTATCGCCTTTTGTAACTCCTTTTTCCACTGGCGATATGTGGCCCACAGCTGTCCCTCTAAGTTTGCGTTGAGGCCGCTTCGCCTGCGACAGCGAACGTATGCCCTCTGCGTCCGGTTTGACGTCGCCCTTAGCTCTGCTATTTCGGGCGACCACCAGTATACCTGACGACGCGATACCCGCCGCGATAAGCCGCCCTATGACTGCATTGAGTTTTGTCAAAAAAAAAGGATAAATAATGTTTCCTTATTATGGTGGGGAATAAAATAAAAATTAACGAAGATAAACATTTATTAAGTACTTATTATGATTATTATGATTGAATTATAATCGCACCCGAAACACACGTCAAAATAACTATGAACAAAATAATTGCAATTCAATTTGTTATCGTTACTGTTTATGTACCAAAACACTGTCAGAATGCGTACTAGTAACTAGGTACCTACTAATCAAGAAGGAAGCTTATAGGGGATTCCCCTAACTTCGCCAGTACTATTTTTCATAGGATAATAGACGACGGACGTTTACGAATGCGTCTTAATTTCAACGGTTGCCAATAGGTGGCTGTGTTAACTTCATTCGGTACAGTATTTTTCCATGCTATGAATAAATTTTTATACTTAAGGATTGATAGGTATTATGACAATGACTTAATTTAGGTACGTGATATATTGCTCAATTTGCCGCCCCCTGGGCGTGCCGCCCGTGTGCGGTGCACGCTTTGCACGCCCGCTTACGGCGGCCCTGGTTGCACATTATAAACTACCAGGTGTATATACTTAGAAAAATTGACTCAGAAGAGAGGCTAATTAGTTGTTACACATAGGTCAGATGACATAAGCATTAACTTATGATTGACTATATGATTTAATCACAATCGGTTTTATAAACGTAATAATTACCAGTCGCCTGCAATTTTCGGACTCTTGAGAGCGAAGGTACAATAGGATACAATAAAGTTATGTTTCTAAAGATAGGAATTTCTTAATAATTTAAAAGAATATCTCAAACTATAATTGGTATAATACCATGCCGGATAATGCCGGACAGCTGTGGATTCTGTAAGAGAAAAAAAATCCCATACCGATATATGAATTATATTTTAATTGATTTTAAAATATAATTCATATTTCATTCTTGTGAAGTTTGGTAAACCTTTATCAACATATATAAAATACTTATTACAAGGAGATTTAAAAAAAAAAAAAAAAACAAAAAAAATGTACCTGAAGGAAATCCTAGGCACAGCTCTTTAGTAATAAAGTCGTCTACGTAATTCAATTCGAACAATGAGGATTACATGTGGCATCCGTTCACGTTATCAACGTGAATTATGAGTGTACTTTTAAAAATAGCATGGTCTTAAAGAACTAGAACTATGACTAGTATTATTATCACTAAGTTTTAATTTTGTTAAAATACTAATTACACTATACATATACTAACTATTATTAGTAATAGTACTAAATACTAACTATTAATAGTCATGCATGGACCCTTAGTCGTTGGAAAAACATATTTTCCGGTGAGTTCCAGTACCATTTCACGTGGGGTGAATGTGGAAGGCATCGGTACCAACTGCGCTGGAATACTCACTAAAAACCAGCGGTACCCCCAGTACTGCGTACTGCGTAGCCATGGGTTCGCATGCTACCGTTTCCGGCATAGACCATACTCTAACATTACCTTTTGGCGTATTGTGAAATACTTACTAATCAAGACAATGTGCTTTAGATATTAACTACTTTGTACTAATGGTTATATTCCTAACATATGCGGTTTCTACTGCTTAATTTACACCTATATTATATAAAGGTAGAAAAGAGTAACTGCTGAATCTCTCATCGTATCAGTAGGAGTTGTCCATTTAAAAGTCTATTTGAATAAAGTAGGTTTAGCTATTACTTTAATTTTCATTATGTGTACTTTAATATGTGAATTTAATGATACTATTTTTAGATAAGATTATATTTCGACAAGGCCCAGCTTTAATTGTAGGTATATCAAACAGCCAGGCTCAATTAAATACTAATATTTAGGTATATATATAACGTTTCAGTGAACAATGAAACTCGGTATGACTGGTAATTTTCTCGCTTGTAAAATTGACCAGTTAAAACCTGGTTAGTCTTGTTTAATAATTGACATGTTTACCGTGAATCTGCGTCATTCTTCTAGAAATACCTAATTGCTTCTAGCATACTTAAGATAATGACGATTAGATATTTGAAATAAAACTAGTTTTTTAACGGATTTAATCGCGTAAATTAATTATTTTTAACATCCCGACGTTTCGAGCACTTTGCAGTGTTCGTGGTCACGGGCAGACCAGTTTTATTTCAATGTGTAATAATGGCGAAAATCTAAGACAAGATTAGATATTTGTTATTTTCTTTTTAAATGTAAAAGAATGCGAATCGGCAAGAGGCTCATCTGATGAAGTAACTGCCATCGCCCATGGAGCTTGACGGCCTTGAAGGAATGTGTAGGTTCTTAGAGAAACCCAAGTCGTCGAATCAGAAAAATCGCCGGCGAAATAGAGGGGTCGTGGGGAAAATAATATTTAATATGTAATAAATAGTACAACACATAAATATATGTATATTAATGCTTGAACTTATGGTGGGCTTAAAGCTTAAACCAGTCTCTACTAGCTAACTTTAGGAAATCCGGGAATGAACATGTGTAGGTAATGCATGAATAAAAACATTACAGGAAAGTAGTTAAAATATAAATAAAGGTGTTCTAAAATTCATCGATTTAAATTTATTAAATGCAATCATTCTAAACTGACTCTTGTTAATGAAAAAAACAAGTTACACTTTTTAAGTTAACCGTTAAACTTACTGTACTGTGTAAACTTACTTTTTGTGCCATTTACAAGCCTTGATTAGTTTCGTCAATTTTTAAATAAGCCAACGTAATTTTTTTATACATAATAGAACCTAATTATTTAAGTAAATTACATTAGCACTTATTTCAGTGGTAAACTTATAAACAGTGATCTTACAGACCGTGGTCATCATCAAGAGTCTTGTCAACTGGACTGTTATGGAGCACAAACTACTACTTTCTCACATTTATAATCCGATGGGACTGCAACTCCCACGTGATCGGAAAGAGTTCAGGTTCAGGACTCATAGGTATCATACTCCCATTACTATTAACCAATCCTTTGTAGAAATTGGCAATAGCAGGGGCTTAAAAGCTAAAGGCTAAGACCACGGGATCTTCGGACTTAGCTAACTTATGCCACTAGACAAACGTCAGGCAGCCAATACCCTGGGAGCTAAAATTAAAAATCTATGAACTTTTATCTCAGAACCTTTTTATTTGTACATATCGGGTTAAAATCTCGGACTTCGAGATCAGCTGACTTAAAACTTACCAACTAGATCGATGAGACTTTCGGTAAAAACAGTACCAAAGATCAAAAAAGAAAAAATCGTCCACATTAAAACAAATGCAATGATTACATAGAATACGTATTGCTAAAACCATGCAGAGGATGTGAACAATTGTGGTCATTAAAGCTATTCCTTATCTTTGTAAGGATATATCTTCTAAACGTACCAGGAATTGACCTTACGTTAAGGATAAGGTTACACGGAGTGATTTATTTATAGCTCGTACTGTTGGGAAGAAAAGCGGGAACCGGAATAGAATAAGAGAATCAAATGAAAATTCAAATTTTCGTTAAGTTTCATTTGAATTTCACGTACAATATAAATTGCATTTTATTATATAGGATGGCAGATAGGCTCGGAAGGCGGATAAGGAATTATTAAAGTAGAGCCTGTTAATGTCTCTCTGATGGGCTAAGGTATTCTTTTAATTTGCGGAGTAGATTTGGAGTTCATTCCACCATACTGCACACACATTCGATGATCGATTCAAAATTTAATGGATACTCTTGAACGATTGAGCGCGATGTGGCGATTGGTGTTAATGGTGTTTTCCTTCAACGACGGACACAAGATGAGTTTGACCGTATTGTGAAGAAATGTTCCAACCCAAAGAGGTAAAAATAAAAGTTATTAAGATTTCAACGAGGAAAACAATTTCATAGTGAAGGTAATCCTGTTTAATTGAACTATTATATTATTTTAAAGATAGAGATTTTCTCTTTAAAAACTTAATAACTTTTATTTTTTCTCTGTAGGTTGAAACATTTTTGCAGAAGACGGTCCAATTATAATTAATGTAAATTCGGCCCATGGAAATTCATTTGTGCTTTGCTGGGTTTATACTCGCAATCATCAGGTAAAATTATGTTTTAACCATTTTCTAACGGAACTGGACGTTGCGAAAATTGCACTCAGTAAATGGTCAATAATAGTATCCGAAATTAATCAAAAATAAACGAGTGGACTTTGCTACTTAGCCCGCTATGAAGTTCATGGGATCGTCACGGCCTTGGATGCTATAGTGGAGGATTGAATGATCAATACGACTATGACCAATTTCATTGTTGATACACAAAAGCGTTTCCTGTTTCATTGGAAAAGGTTTGGTAACTTGTTGTTACCGAAAGTTTGTGGTATACGTGGGAATTAAGCATTATGCTCGTAACTAAACCAGAACCGCTAAATGGACACAATTTTCCGGATCAATAAAGAAGTCACCGCCGGACGTCGTGGACGCCAATTTTTTTTAATTTTGGGTATATTTGCTCTAGTTTGGGTTAAGGCATTGTAAGTATTGTACATATTGGAAGATCACAGATGAGGACACGAGGATAATCGTTCCTGTTTCTTCAAAAAAGACCAGGACCGAGTCAACGAAGAATTAGTCGTACAACAATCAGTAAATAAATCTATCTCCAATAATTTTAAATTCGAGCTTGGAATATAAACATGTGCACCTAAAAACAATGTAAATTTGTTTTTAGAAATGTATATCTAAAAAACACGCACAGGATACTGAGATGCTGTCTGAGATGCTAAGATGATTCGAGAGAGAGAAAAACAACAGAACCGCTTGATTTGTCTGGTTGCCATTAATCAATCTGTTGTTTGAACATGCTTAAACAAAATACGGCTTCAATTTATACAAAATAATTCACTCGAAAATAGCTTCTTCTGCCTTGTTATCGTATATTAATATTAAACATCAAATTTAGATCTCGTCGTCCACACTTGAATAGTTTTGTGCTCAGTGTTCACTTTTAAAATACATCGTAATATTAGATTTTATTGCACTTACAACGATTTACATTTAAAATACATTGACATATTAAACATATTTAATCCAAATTTCCCAACAATGATTGATTTTAAAAACTTAATTATCTATTAAAAGATATTTCAGAATTTAGTTTTGGTTAGATAATTTTGTTTTAATATTAATTATTTTTATTGTAATAAATATTCAATAATATTTACATGATTTAATTATTAATGTTACATGATTTTAATTTAATTCGAGATGGCCCAGTGGTTAGAACGCATGCATATTAACCGATGATTGTGGATTCAAACTCAGGCAATAACTACTGAGTTTTCATGTGCTTAATTTGTGTTTATAATTCATCTCGTGCTCGGCGTTGAAAGAAAACATCGTGAGGAAATCGGCATGTGTCCAATTTCAACGAAATTCTGCCACATGTGTATCCACCAAGCCGCATTAGAGCAGCGTGGTGGAATATGCTCAAAGAATTCTCCTCAAAGAAGAGGAGGCCTTAGGCCAGCAGTGGGAAATTTCCAGACTGTTACTGTGATTTTAATTTATTTTACCCCTGGCTGAATTCATATAATTGCTATGCAAGCAAGCAAGCAAGCGTATGCTAAAGGAATGTAATCAAGCTCAAAAGTCCGTAATGTATGTTCTGATTGTATTGTTTGTGTACCTATGAATGACTTAATAAATTAAAATAATCTACATATCTCAAGGTTCTATGTCATATGTTCATATGTTGGTTAAAAAAATGCTAAATTAAATGAAATTGTCATTTGAAATGTTTAATTTTAGTTATTTACCAATCTATCTGCGGCAACTAATTCGATTGGAACAGCTTGTTGGAATAAGCTCCAAACATTCTTAACAAGGGAAGAGGAGGCCTTAACTCAGTACTGGGACATTCACAGACTATTACGAGTACTTACTTCTTAATAGAGCAGTCTTACTGCTGGATAAGGGAACTCAGATGAAAGTCGCATTTAAATTAAAAGCGACGCTGAAATAAAAATAATCCTTACTTAATTTAAAAAAAAATGTATTTTTTTACGCATACATTATATAGAAGATATTTACAATCGTTATAACAAATGGTAGTCGGATAATATGGATCTGAGTTTATTGCCGGTTCTTTTCGGTAGAATGTGTATTCCAAACCGGTGGTAGCTACATGTAATATACCTACTTAGTTTGTTAAATGTCGGTACAAAAGTGCTTGTAAAGTACTAAGTACTTAAATAAAGTATATTTTGATTTTAATAGATTTATACCAATAATGCTTCTTCTTTATAAACCTTTTTTTTTGCAGTGAGTCACGCGTTCTTTCTTACTTCTGTAATTTGTTAGGTTATAAGCTTCGTCATACCTTACAATGACTATTCATATTCAATGTTAAACAATAAAAAACGATATCAAGTATACACTAACGATTAAAAAAACCACTTTGTATTTCCGGTTGACACTTATTTTATTAATTTACTTTACGTGGTAATTGCAATGAAACACGCCCTTTCAAAATTCGAGATCCTATATACGTTGGGATGAACCAAACGTAAGCGTGATTCAGAAATTAGTTTTTCATATAATTCTCAATACAAACATTTATTAGTTTTTACGGCTTAACGTCTAGTGTAATTTAAAAATAGAATTAACGAACGATAGGTATAAAAAAACCTTAGATAACACCAAGAATACTTTACAAAACCTTTTTAATTAAGTTTGATTAGTAGTAGGGGATTTCCCACGTGTTTCTATAAGTAATAATTATAGAACTAAACAATAGATAATCGTTTTCAAGTGTTTTATTAAGATCCAGCTCATTTTACGTGTTTAGATATAGCCGATAGCTTATAGGGCTGTAGTACTGAGATGCTAGCTTCATGCAAATAAAGTACCCAGTAGTTCGAAGCAGCACGGCTCTCTCCGACCGTGTCGTTTACCGTTACATCGTTTCTTGAAAGAGATGGAATACCTAATGCACCTGTATTTGCGCAAACAAAGAAAATCTTTTTTTAAATATGTATTTCGTCGTTATGTATATATATATACAGAAGTGCAGTATGTAGTCATATTTTGTAAAAACAACTTGAGCTCTAAATTTTCGAAATCATGGAACTTGTTTTTTTTTTAATTTTTCAAATCACTTATTGGTGTCTATTTGGTTTTAGGGCTTTATGCAAGTCCACCATTTGGGTAAGTACCACCCACTCATTAGATATTTTACCATCATACTTCATATCGTTGTGTTCCGGTTTGAAGGTCAGTGACGCACAAGGGACACAACATCTTAGTTCCCAAAGTTGGTGACACATTGGCAATGTACATTTTGTCCCATTTGCTGTTGAAACACTTGACCTTGGAGTAGTAGTGCAAAAATCTTCATTAAAATTATATCACCTCGCCTTATTGCCTCCACCGGTGACAGGAGGGCTCTTTCGTCTTTTTCTCAGAGGATCCGAATTGCGATTCAAAGGGGAAATGCTGCTATCATTCTTGCCGCCATTCGACGCGGTCATCATTTACACAGCAACTATTTTTAATTTGTACTTGTATATATTTAAGGGCTTAACGTTAATAATTCTTAAGTTTGTTATGTACTTCTTAAGGCGCAATGTCTATGGACGATGGCGACCTACCATACGTGTCCCATGACCAGTCCACCAACATATATTTAAAAAAAAAATTGATTATATTTTTGATTGATTTTATTTATTAAGATAATATATTTAATAAATAAATTAGCCCTAATGTTCATTTGTTTAAATTTATATTGTTTTTAATTAATTAAATATAAATGTGATCGTTACTCATGTATAAGATATAAAATTGCTGTCTGACACGCCTATTATATTACATCGAAATGAAGTCATGACGAAAAAATGGATGTAAATAGTTGCAAAAAGACTTGGGAGCTGAGCCGCTCGACCGGCCATTGTTAATAGCGTTTGATCGTTGTAAAGGATCTTACAGATTAGCTAAAAGTAAATTGTATGTTTAACTTTGCTTAAAAGTGCATGTTAGATAGTCAACTGTATTATTTATTAATCATGACATTGAGTTTCAATTAAGATTTATTTTATTTTGAGCTTTTATTTGTTTTTATTTCATAAGTCAACGATCCAAGACCTTTCGGCCCATTTTAAATACTTATTTATTGTAACAAAACACTAAAATTATCTATTATGTAAATTAGCAATTTAATAATTATAATAAATGTTCCAATGATAGGTGAAGTAACCTCGATAAAATTTACTCCACCATATTGCTCCAACAGGTTGGTGAGTTCCACATATTTACGGCTACCTTTATATTCAAATGGCAGAAACTTTCGTCACACGTTCGTCGTCGTGTTGGCGACGTCATAAAATTCGCGATGTATGTGCTAGTTTGTGCTGTCCGAATACTATATATACATTATACATGAATTCTATTATAAAAAAAGGCCTTTACGCGTCAAAATAAAGTCTTCAAGATACATCTACCTTTTAATTATCAGTGATCATTAAAAAAAAAATTAAAGCTCGTGTAAAAGACATTGATATATAAGGGATATTACTCAATACAAGATTATATTATAGATAAAAAAAAACGTGGACTTAGTATTTGTTGATTTTTAATCAAGATATATATATCGACAATTGTACTTTATTGACATGCTGTGGAAAAGAGTAACTACTGAGTTTCCTGCCGGTTCTTCTGTCGCTTTACATTTTATTCAATACTGTAACATGAGGATTCAATAGATCTTTAATTAATCTACTTGTATAAATAATATTTTGATTATATTTTAATCAATAAGACACAACAATCGAATTTGCGTAAAATATAAGTTGAAAAATTTGCGTACCAAGGGATCGAACTTTTGCGTTGCAGTCTAACAGTCTTAAGACTAGATTATTCTTAGTAATGTAAATTTTAAATGGGATGAATGCAGATTTAGGATGATTTTCGTCAAAAGGTAAATGCTTTTCTAGCGAAGCCGCTATTTAATCGATACACCAAATTATAATAGTTGCAAATTTCATGAAAATTTCACAAATTTGCATTTTTACCTACAAGGACTATAATAGCGCTCTCAAAATGTATGTGACGTCCAAGCAAGGACAGTTATTTAACAATCAGAAATACAATTTTATGGTTTAATTAAAACTTTTCTTACTTTTATACAATTTTTTTTTCTGTGCACGCACGTTTGTGAAACTCTTTACTCATTAACATTGGACGAGTTCAACCAATTCACATCTTGAAAAATCAAGTAAACGCTTATTTAAACATTTTAAATAATACGTTATTGTGGTTACTTTTTCGCCTCCTACGTTTTTATACATATATTATTAGTATTATACATATATACTTTAACTTCACATCCCCTACCCAAACGTCGCCCTTTGTACATATGTTAGTAAAATTTATATCTGTATTGTTGTGTGTTATTTTTTAATGTACCATAAATTTTATATTCGAATATTAAATAAACCCTTTGTTACAAATATGTAAGTATATAAATGTAATACTCTTTTTAAGTAATGATTTTAGAAAATAATGTCACTAACGAACAGTGAATACGGTCCTTTATACCAAAGGTGCGCGCGAATCATCCACATCACAGCAATTGACGGACAATAGCAGGCAGGCAGTCAGTCCCGCGCAGACCGCCCGCATGCCCACAACGCGTAGCCTCCTCTCTTCGCGCTGGTTCCGCTCACGCCGCGCCCCGCGGTTAGACGAGCCTGATGACACCACCGGAAACCAACCCCAGAACATGGACCGAAGGCCGCGTGTCGCACGTGTTCTCAGCTCCCCTGCACGTGCGCAGACTGCGCCACTCGATGAGGAATCCCTCGAAAGGGCCTTTCCATCCATGGGTCACCTTGAATATGTTCTCGCTGGATCTTCACCACCGGCCGAAAGCGCCCCTAATATGTACGATAGCTTCGAGGAACCCCCATTGGACCTAACTGCGCACATATGCGCTGATTCACTACGTCAGAGTGCTTACGAACAAATGCGAGCAGTCGGCGGACGACTAAGACTGCTCGACGAATTGGAATCCGGCGTCATAACAATAGACACCGCTGTTAACACATTTACAACAGCATCTGAAGCCGAGAGAAATGTATGTTTATTTTGGGTCGCCTATCTCAAGTATGAGCATTTTTTACAACCGCTGGTCGAAGCTGGAGCTGACCCGTTATATTTCGACGCGCTCGGTCTGTCTCCATTACACGCGGCCGCATTTAGTGGTTCGACGGAGTGCGCCAATTATTTATTGTCTTGTGGAGCGGATCCTAATTACATGCCGAGATGCTTTGTACCGCTTCATTGTGCTGCGTTCGGGAATTCTGTACAAGTGGCTAATTTACTGATTAATCGTGGTGCCTCAGTCCACGCGGCTGTAAAATATATCAACTGTGAAGGAGGCTTACTGCATTGTGCTGTACGAGCTAATTCTGTTGACTGTCTGAAACTATTTATATCACATGGAGTAGACGTAAATCAAATAGAACCAGGCGGTACTAATGCAATTCATCTCGCCGCTGATCTCGGGATGATTCAGTGCCTTGCAATATTGATAGAGACGCCTGGAGCCGATCCTAACGTAAGAACGAGAGTGGGTGATCGGGAATCAACGGCTCTCCATTTAGCAGCTGACGGTGGCTTCGTTGAATGTGTTGATTTACTACTAAACAAAGGTGCAGACGCCAGCTTAAAGAATCATCGAGGGTTTACCGCTTTACATCTTGCCGCACGCTCTTCATGTCTTGAATGCGTGGAATCATTGCTTAGGAAAGGAAACGCCGAGCCTAATTCAATGGATTTTGATAAAAGAACTCCACTTCACGCCGCCATAGGGAAGTCTGATAGTGCCTGTGACATAATTGAAACCTTAATAAGTTGGGGAGCAAATGTCAATCAAAAGGACGAGTATGGTTTCACACCCCTGCACTTAGCTGCACTTGATGGTCTCTCTGCTTGCGTGGAGACATTAATTTATCACGGTGCTGATGTAACAACGCGATCTAAAAAAGGTAACTCAGCACTTAATGTAATCGCCAGAAAGACACCTGCGTCACTTGCGATGATAACAAGGAAGTTGGACTGTGCTATCACTTTACACCACTCACAAACCAGTAACCGAGAGGTTGAACTTGAACTCGACTTCCGTAGCATACTTCAGCATTGTTACCCTCGAGAAATAAGTTATCTTAATACATTTGTGGATGAAGGCCAGAAGGAAGTACTTCTACACCCTCTTTGCTCGGCCTTCCTGTATATAAAATGGGAGAAAATTCGTAAATATTATGTCGCCCGGCTATTTTTAAGCTTCATATTCGTTCTTTGTTTAACTTTGTATGTATTAACTGCGCTCGCGCATAATTGCTATAATGGAAGCAAAGACATGGAAGAAACAATACAAGAACAAGAACTGTGTCAAAAACAATCCATACTTGGAGATTTACTTAGAAAAAATCCGTTCGTAATAGAAATGCAATGGTGGGTGCTAGCAGGCATAACAATTTTCGAAATATTCAGGAAGGTTTACGGCATCGCTGGCTATTCGACAGTTAAACAGTATTTAATGCAATCAGAAAATATTATTGAGTGGTTTGTTATCGTAAGTGTGTTCTTAATATCATATATTTATACAAATATAACATACACGTGGCAAAATCACGTGGGGGCTTTCGCAGTTCTCGCGGGATGGACGAATTTAATGATGATGATCGGTCAGTTACCAGTTTTTGGAACTTACGTTGCAATGTATCAGAAAGTACAAAAAGAATTCGCGAAACTATTGATGGCATACTCATGTATTCTTATCGGATTCACAATAAGCTTTTGCGTGATATTTCCTGATTCGTCATCGTTCGCAAATCCTTTTATGGGTTTTATAACAGTCTTGACAATGATGATCGGCGAACTAAATTTGGATTTGTTATTAAACGAGCCAGACGGCAACGATCCGCCGGTCTTGTTGGAATTTTCTGCACAAATAACATACGTTCTTTTCCTCATGTTCGTCACCGTTGTGCTTATGAATTTGCTCGTGGGTATAGCGGTTCACGATATACAGGGATTGAGAAAAACTGCTGGCCTTTCAAAACTCGTGAGACAAACCAAACTAATATCCTATATGGAACTGGCGCTGTTTAATGGTTACTTGCCAAAATGTCTCCTGAAGATATTACATTCGTCGGCCCTTGTATCACCGCAAGCTTATAGAGTAGTTTTGAGTGTGAAACCGTTGAATCCCAGTGAGAAACGACTCCCAAGAGATATAATGATGGCAGCATACGACATTGCAAAAATGAGAAAACAATATGGTCACACAATATCATCAAATGGTTCGACTACAGGGGCGTATTCGTGCTTCAAAAAATACGAGAATAACAATGATTCTGGCTACCGGGAGTATGGTTATTCGTCAGGCTTAGGAAGCCTTCAGGCGAGGTTGGATGAAACTTCAGAAAATGTTCGACAGTTGACACAGGAGGTGAAAGAGTTAAAAAAGCTTATCAGTGCACAGCAGCTTGTTATACAACAAGCCCTGTCAGGCGCAATCGACAACCGTTGATGATATAATAGGCCGTTTATATTTCAATGCCAGCGGTACAAGTCAATAAACTATGAGGAACGGTTATTGTATATTTACGTTTAGATTTGTGGACGGTTAAGAACTTAAATTGTAAACGATTTTTTGTATTCGCATTTGAATGTTGTCGAGTAAATTATGTTTAAAACGATGAGCTGTGATCGAAAATGAGATAGTGCGTAAGGGTTTTGTGATATAATTTATCATGATAATAAATTTATTTTTCATAAGCCTATCGATTTTTATTTATTTCATTTCATCGCATGAATGTACATTCGAAATAAAATCACAAAAAATGAACTACAATTTCTTACAACAGAATAAGTAGTTATCATAATAAGTAGTCTCAATACATTAATTCTAACGTGATGACAATGTTATTATGTAGTTATATTTTTTTTGTTGCCATTGGTAAGAATATTAGTATTAAATTGTTATTTACTATTTCATAAATTTTACCTTTATGCTAAGTTATAAATAGATTAATGAAATATGATTATGGATTAACCCTTTGTTATCTCTAAGTTATTATCCTTATTAATTTGCAAATGAAAAATATAAAATCAATTATAAATATCAAAGGGATTAGGCATGTACATGATATTCCATCAACTATGACACTTTTCGGATCTCACCTGTTCTTCTACGTCATACTGACTTTGCTAGCATGTACGATAAAAAATTAATAAATCCTAATTAAACTTTTTAATGCTTCGATATAAACCTTAAAAGAAAAAACAAAAGAAGTTTCTCTGTTAATTATTTTTTTGCTTGTGTTCAAGGTATTAATTTGAAACATTATTTCATTTGAGCAAGGGCCGTCGTCGCTTTTAACGGCTATAGTGCGGTGAACTGTAATAGATTATTTATTTTGAAAATATTTTATTTGATAAATTATATATTAGGGGCATACTTATGAATGAAAAATAGTATTAGCGAATATATTTTTTATATTTAGTGGTTGTCTGTAATAAAAAATGTCTGGGCATTCAGAACGCATTTTCGAAGCGCGACCCGAGGTAGTCAAAGAGTTATTAAAAAAAAAAACGAGAGGTTATGGGGATACCTAGTTCGAACAAAGTAGCTGGTGCTGGTTATATATAAAGACAAAATTAAATCAATTAACTATTTTTATTTATGCTGAGACGGCACAGATTGAAATAAAAGTTTTGAGAATACTTTCATCATTTGATAAGAAAAACTGGTTTTAAAAATTCTGTTTGAATTAAGACAGTAATTTTTTTTTAAGTAAACCTTATATAAAAGAGTTCGCGTGGAGGCAGCATAACACTGTTTCTTAACGATTTATGCCAGTCCACTCTACTGTAAGCCGTGTAAAAGAACTTCGTTCCAATAATTAGAAATTCGGTCGTTATCTATATTATTATATTATAATTATTAAAATCATCAATGAAAAAAGTAAACACAATGATTGTTGCTAGTTGTAATCATTATTATAAAAGCGGCAAAATGAAAAACCGGAAAATCTCCTGTTAAATTCGGAATTAGATTTTTCTTAACAGTTAGATTGTTGAAGTATCACCGTGGATTTCATCTCTAAAATTATTGTCAATTGTTCATAAAACAATATTAAAAGAAAAATACTAGCTCTGTTTTTAATTGAGATGTTAGAAGTGTATGGCAGTATGGCGTATGATGAATGATCCTATGTTTCAGTTTATATGTATTATCTGTGATCTTATGCTATGATGTATCTGTCATAAGTTAGTTCCACAATTAGCCACCAGAGGATTACGCTTTAGTAATATAAATACAATGCAGTTTGCACCTGGTAAAATAGAAGTTTTACTTGAAGGTAATTTTAAAAATTGTAAAATAAAAATACATTCAGATTAAATGATACAATTGGAAAATTGATTAAGCCCTAAGATTAATACACCCTTGTTTTTTAATATATACATGATATCAGCCGTCTTACGGTTGTGGTTGCGAAGTTCAGAAAAATAAAAAGTTGGACTTAGCATTAAATTAAGTGAATTTTATAAATTAATATTTAAAATGACAAAACTGAATGAATATTAACACAATATTGTAAAAAGATACAGTTTATAAAATATACAGATTAAGAATTGTAATTTTTTTAAGTGCAAATATATTGATAGTATGTTTATTATTTGTGTGATATTTAAAAACAAATACTGAAATTGTGATTTCAATGCAAAATCGTAACGCATATTTGATTTGACAATTTATTTTTTCATTATGGCAACATAGAATATTTTAGGAGTTGCGCGCTAAGATTGAATCAAAATAAATAGGTCGATCAATAGCCTGAAGAGAAGAGAAAATCTAGATTTAGGTCTCATCTCTTTCGTTCGGACGGACACAGCGTCCTAACCCGATCTGTACCTAAATTGGTGTATTGATTACGTGTTTCCGTCCATTTCGCGAGTGTCATTCAAATGCAGGGCAGTTTTAAGATTCAGCTCATAAACATGGGGACACGGGCAGCGGCCTGTAAGTTAAATAGTGATGAAACGTCGCTTTACCGCTCATATATTCGATTACGCCGCATGCATGTCCATTAACGCATTTCTTTTTCAGAGGTGACTCGATTCTCCGGCCTTATTTATAGAGAAAGCTTTATGTGTGTCCCTAATGCAGTCCACGCAGGCGTTCGATAATATGCAGCTTGTTTTGGAGCCGCTGAATCTGAAAGGTGAGCTCGTATACACGGGCGGTTGAATAATAAGTGTTGCACAGAGTTCCTCTGGCCCTGTATCACACTGCTTTGCCTAATCCCGACGAATTATAGACATCTTCTCACCCTGTTCGTGATTATAGTCTTGCCATCTAGTTCTTTGAATCATAATTTACAGCAATCTATATTTTCGCAAATATTTCTATAGATTAGATGCTGAATTTTCTATCGCTTTTTTTCGAGTTGCTGTCTATTAGAAGATACTTATTACTAAATTAATCTAAATAAAAAATAAATATATCATTATTTAATGTCAAATACCTCAATTATGTTATATGGAGCTTATGGAGATGGCAATTCTAGCTTTTTCTTGTTATGGGTGTCCCTTTATGGTTTTTGTGTCGCTGTCTAACTGCTGCACGACAAGATCCAAAGGTATGTCAGTGTTGATCCCGTGCTCTTCAGTGTTTTGATGTTGACTTTGATGTGACCCTGAGTTGATGTTGTATCGTTGACTGAAAATAAATTAATGTTGGTGTTTTTGTTACAACAATTTGTTGTGAATGAGTGGTTTATTAATTAGAATAAATTTTAGAATGTTCAATAATTAGCCAATATGTCCTAATTTCTCTAAATAACGTTATTGTTATCTTCCATTTATGGTATAATTATTTACCAATTGATGTATAGCAAAGATATGATAAATAAAAACTTTAACAATGAAATCATTTTTGTTTATTCAAATCAAACATTTATAAATAAACATATCAAATGTACTGTAGCCATATAGTAGATATTAAATAATGTTCTCATTTGTTATACAGGAATATAACATAGAAAATAATTAAATCACCGAGTTTTTAATGTTAATTATGTTCCTTAATAGTATATTTTAATATTGTCTTTACATTTAGAACAGTTATATTGTTATTCATTATATAGGCATTACAAAAGCAACAAATAGATGGTTTTGTAAATAGTTTTTCTGTAAAGCTCTGATATACACTAAAATTTCAATTAAAAAAGCAGTATTAAAATTCTATTTGTAATAAAATTATTTGATTTCTCAGCTCACCTTTCCTTCAGATGGCTAAAAATAAATGAACTCTTAATTAGTTTTCTTTTAATCAAGTTCCCCTTTATGGATTTGGATCAAGATTACTGTATAATCATATTATCTCGTACTATAGGACTGAAATAACCATGAATAGTAAATAAAATTAAAATCCCATTAATTAGAGACGGATTAAATACAAAATTAAACAATATTATAAAATTGTATTAGTAAAATAAACTTTGCAAAATGTATTTATGGAATAAACAAGAATATAAATATTTTGTGAAAAAATACTTTAAATGTGTATAGTTTTTTTTTTTTTAATGAAAGGTAAGAACCAACCAATTCTCTTAGCTATTTTAAAATGTATCCGACCTATGTGGCCTCTGCATTGGGACATATGTAGAATTTTGTTTTATTTACTCCTTCGTACTACTATCTATTAACCTTTTCTTTGCTTGGATGTTAAGCTTTTAGTATTCTATTCATTTACAACATAAAGCTTATTTTTCCTGGAAACAGTAGATTATGAAACGGTAGATTTTGCATGTATGTTCCCATAGAAAAAAAAACAAACTACAAAACTTTATCATAACTTGAAATTCAAATATTGAATTCTGGAATCTTCTTAAAGCACTTTTTGTTAAGTCAATGATATTTTATATTAAGATTAATTCTATGACTATAATCATGATATCACTAGTAGATCATTACATGAAATGCACTTGTGACTTTTCATTTATGGTTGAAGTCAAGGTCATTAAGTAAGTATTAACGAGTACCTGAGAACCTTGCAGTCACTGCGAAGATCCGGAGCCTGTACGACTGCCAGCTCCGGTTGATGCACAACATACAGCCACTACCCTCAGGCACTGATATCGCTAATACTGTCAAGTACTTCTCACAGACACTTCTCAGTAAGTAAACTTTGGAGGTAGTGCGAAATATTAGCATTGAATTGTATTGTATGGTTTTAACTATAAAAGTCAATTGAAAGTCATGATTATTTTATACTGTGATAAAAACGCAAACTTTTATTTAGTTCACATAGGTATTAACACTATTATAATGATGTACTAGATTATTTTGTCACCCAAAAGCAAAATGTGCAATGTTTCGGCTCAATTGGTTAGGTGATACTGGCTTAAAATTCAGTTGCAATATTTGAATACATACGGGTGATATTAAATAAAAGTCTGTATATAAAACAGAAGATAACAATACAAATAAGATAAATTTTAGGTGTTCTGAAAGATGTACCGAGATCACCTTTAGAAATGATCCGCGATGCGGACTGCGATGCGGAGCGGATGGGATTATATCCCAATTTAGATTACAAGGGGTTATTTAATGCAATCTCTCAGCTCGTCGATTCTGCTCCACACTTACAATATGGAATACAAGGTATTAAATACCCAAGAACATGGAATTCACAGTTTTTTGGCGGATATTACATTGTCACTGTGTATTCCAGCGTTCGGTCAAGCTGTTCTGCAATGCTTGGGTTGTTTGCTGCCTTTCATGGAGTATGATATGATTGATAATTTGCCGTATCTAGTGGCATACTGTGTTGCAGTCTTCCCTGCGACATTACACCAGGAAATATTAAACCTACTATGTTACTATATACTCCCATTCACCATCAGTAAGTGAATTCCATTTTATATTAGAGGAAGAATTGAAGAATTTGGTCATGATTATATCTTTCAGTCAGAATTGATTTTGAGATAATGGACTTCAATTTTTCAGCTCGTCGGTACTCGGGGTTAGAGGAAGAAAGCGAAGCGTCTCAGTCTGTTGGTGCCATTATAATGATGGTGTTCCAGCATTCTAATAACCCTGGTGATATTTTCGTTGCTAATGAACTTACTATTAATGAAAGATAGCTAAAATTATTAAATGCATCCATAGTCCATCCTTAAATCCTGAAAGATATAAGTTATTCAATTAATTTAACACTTATAAAGAACCGTGCAATGTTATATAGAAAATGTTCCACTTATGAGCAAAAGTCATACTGCAGTTGTAGGTTTCCTCACGACGTTGTTAACTGGCAAAAAAAGACACTTAACTACATATAACTTGTTCTTGCTTCTATTACACGTAGTAACTGACCATCTCAGCTCCTCATAGTACGTGTCAATATTCCAGCTCACCACTGCCAGCTGCTGGAATGCCTGATGTCGATGAAGCAGTGGGTGGTGAAGGACTTGCTGTGCGTGATCGCGTACGGCACGTGCGGCGCCCGGGTCTCCGCCGCGAAGCTCCTCTTCTACTACTGGCCACCCTTCGACGCGAAACTCTTCGACAGGAAGGGATTGCTTTGCAAGTTCTCCAGTGAGACATTTTTTTTCTTCATTGATTGGTAGAGAAGCTCGTTGAGTCCCGAGATTATTGTTTATACTTTATTGGACACCATAAGAAAACAGTGCAGAAAAATGATTACCATGGTTGCAAAACAACTCTTGCTGAATCAAAAGTTATTAGTGACCACGTGTTCTATTGATCAAATTGCGGTTAGTTAGAAGTTAATTGTTTTGAAATAACTTTTATCTTGAATTCAATTGATGATGTAAAAAATCTTTACTTGGTAGAGCTTTATTCAAGGCAGTCGATAGGTATCACCCACTCATATATTCTACCGCTAAGCAGTAATACTTAGTGTTGTTATGTTTCGGTTTGGACGGTGAGTGAGTCAGTGTAACAAGAGGCACTAGGCATTAGCTATGTTAGGGACGTTTAAAATGCGTTACGGTGCGAATGGGCAATACTGACTATTACCATTAGGCAGCCATACCTTTGAATTTCATTAACATAGGTATAAATAAAAACAACACGAAGTGAGATCAAATTTGTAATTTGGTATAAATATAGACTTAAATTTTATTTTATTTTATGCTCTGTATTACAAACACGCAGCATGTGTAAAACAAAATTACACTTATTGCTAAGATACATTCGTCAGGAGCTGATTGATGGTTATTGATCGGTACATTCATTTTGTGATTGTGTGAAAGAGATAGAGAAACACGGAATATGCTATCTCAGTCTAATACAGGGGCGTTATTATAAGTAAAATGCTGAAACGCTTTATTTATTTGGTACCATCAAATAAAATGAATGAGAGTGAGCGAGTGAGCGAGAGGGTGCGCTGCGCAGACGACCTGGTGCCGTTCCTGTGCCAGCGCGACATGTGCGGCAACGCGGGCGCGGCCGAGGCGGCCAAGGTGTGCTACGACCACTGCATCAGCGTCACCTTCGCCTCCGACACGCCGCCGCCGCTCTACCTCTGCATCGAGTGCGCCAACGAGATACACAGGTACGCACGCACGCACGCACGCACGCACGCACGCACACGCGTATGTCATTATGTCTGCACAGGAATTGTCTTCTTGCAAGATCGTTCAAGAGAGCCGAGATGGCCCAGTGGCTAGAACGCGTGCATCTTAACCGATGATTTCGGGTTCAAACCCAGGCATGCCACCACTGAAATTTCATGTGCTTAATTTGTGTTTATAATTCATCTCGTGCTCGGCGGTGAAGGAAAACATCGTGAGGAAACCTGCATGTGTATAATTTTAACGAAATTCTGCCACATGTGTATTCCGCCAACCCGCATTGGAGCAGCGTGGTGGAATATGCTCCAAACCTTCTCCTCAAAGGGAGAAGAGGCCTTTATCCCAGCAGTAGGACATTTACGGGCCGCTAATGCTAAAAAAAAAAATATGCTAAAGATCGTTCAAATTACTAAACTATCAAAAATCAAAATATACGTTATTTAAGTAGGTTCTTGGGAGCACTTTTGAATCATTATTTTACACGATCAAAATAAACATTAAGCTACCACAGGTTCCGAATGTGGATCTTCCCGAGAGAAACCGTCAAGAAACTAGTACTAGTAGGCCGCAGGGTGGCATCCTTTCTCCTATTATTTTTTCTATTTTTATAAATTTTCTTACTTATAACATCGACTGTTTACCATTTCTACGCCGATGATCTGCAACTCTATATTCATACTAAGTTGGAGGATATCGATTCAGCTGTAAATAAAATTAATCAAAACCTTACTTACATATATAACTGGTCTAATAAATATGGTATCATGGTAAATCCAGCTAAGTGTCAGGCGATCATTGTTGGTAGTTCGCGTATCATTTCCAAGTGCGATATTTCTTCTTTGCCAAATATCGTGTTTAATAACAATATCATACCTTACTCTCAAAATGTTAAAGATCTCGGACTGCACATTGATTCAACTTTGAGCTGGAAGGTGCATATTAATGAAGTTAGTCGCTCGGTTACCGCCACCTTAAGGTGTCTCAATAGATTAAGAAATTTTCTCCCTATTAAAACCAAAGTTTTGCTAGTGCAAGCCCTTATATATCCGATCATCGATTACGCTGATGTGTGTTATGTCGATCTCAATGAATTTTTTTTAAACAAACTCGATCGCCTCATAAATAATTCCCTGCGTTTCATCTTCTGCCTTCGAAAATTCGACCACATTTCCCACTGTCGAGCCGAACTCAAATGGCTCCCTATCCGCCAACGCAGAGATTTACGGCTACTGTGTTCTCTTTTTTCTATTCTTTTTGACCCGCTTTCCCCTGATTACTTAAAGGATAAATTCAAATTTCTTTCTGACAATCACGATCGACAGCTACGCTCTATTGATTCTCTCCTTCTCTCTTTTCCCAGTCACTTCTCTGGTTTCCTAACTAACGCTTTCTCCGTCCAAGCTGTCAGATTATGGAATAAACTTCCGGTAGAAATTAGAAAGGCTTCTACTAAGGCATTGTTCAAGCGTCGTTTACAGGATCATCTTATTAAAAACCTCTCTTAAGTTTCTCCTTCTTTCTCTCACTACGCTGTGTTTTTAAAATTTCTATTATGTCTCTGTTAATTATAAATGTGTATTCTCATGCATATATATAATATTTTATCTATGTTTCTGTTTCATTATTATTATTATTATTATAGTATTTATTGTAAAATTTATTGTTACCGCCTTCATGACTTTCTGTTTGGCCTAAAGGTTGACTGGTAGAGAATGCCTTCAGGCATTAAGTCCGCCTTTTGTTCCAACTTTTGTTGTTGGTCAATAAAGTTTTTAAATAAAATAAATAAATAAATACTACTGTTCTATTTTCCGACAGTCAGTTACATGCACAAATAAAAATGTAATTATTAGGTAAAATATAAATAATATCTACTAAATAAAAAATAACGTCATAACTGACACGTAGGGAGTAACTTCTATTTATTATTCAAACCCAAATAATTTTTCACATCTACAGATGTCAGCGAGCCACCCGAGACAACGTAATAAGTTTCTGGTTCGACAAATAAATTGTTATACATTTACAGGGAACACCCTAACCAACGCTTCCATGACATCCTACATCCTCAGCAGCAAGTTTCCATGGTTTGTGAGAACAAGGTACGTGGGGTCGTTATATCATCAAATTTACTGAATCATTTTTTCGTCTATTAAATTTAACCATTTATGATTTGCCAGCTACAATGATTCTATAGTACTGACAAAAATTAATTATTTTTGTTTCGTTGTAAAGAACAAGATGACGAAATATATAGATTCACCCGGAAAGAAACTAACAAGAAATCCAATTTAACACCCCTAGTGTGAAATTTATTTCAGGAGGATCGAGACTTAGCCTTCTTATGATTATCATATCGCCCTTCTATATTAATGTCAAAACCAAACATTATTGTTAATTTATCAACCTTCGAAAGGTAGTTAGTACTACCTGAAGTCCGACCAGTTGAATGAATGGGTTACATCGTCCATTCGATCATGAATCTGTGCGACAGGCATTATTTCAGCGGCTGGACTTGACTTTACATAATAGATAAGACGAAAAACCTAAATACATAAAACTTATAACATAATATACAGCGCGTTCTGGAGAAGGTTTTTAGAATATGATATTATTATATTAGTAGCTCCGATTCGCATCCACCCCCTCTTTAAATAAACATTGAGATGACAAGCGAGAATTTCGTGTTCTTTTATATTAGGAGTAACATTTTTTCCAGAACTGCCGCTCAACAGATAAGGCGGCCTACTCGATTTGTTTCTCAAACGAGTGTGCGAGTTACAATGGCAACCATCCTATCAGGTAAAATAAAGAGATAATCAGGTTTATTGGTAATTCGACGTATTCCCATTAGGAGCTGATGGGGGTGACTATTGGCGATAATTTTAACCCCCATTAGCATGATGCAAAAGTGAATCATTTTTGAGTTATTTTGAAAAAATCTAAAAAACGTGATAACTTAAAAACGATTCACTTTTGTATTATCCGTGTGGGGGTTAAAAATGTCGCAAATAGTCATCCCTATCACCTCCTAACGGGAATACGTCGAATTACCAATAACCCTGGATATATTTACCTTCATACATGGGCCTTATTTCGTTTCTTTTTTGTTTTCTTATATGCCTTTTATTTTGTAGATTATATTTCGCCCTTCAGATAACTCCTAATACCAATACGAATCATCGATCCAACTTACACTTCACTAAAATAAGTTTCAAGGTCAAGGTGAGCCACAGACTGAATTAGGTCAATTGAGTTTATAACTGTGAGTTAAAAAGTACAAAACTTAATGATACTTATTAGTAAAAGAAGATATTTCGTTGATAAATAATTGAATTGAGTAATGGCTTAAGATTGTTCTTTTTTTAATGTTGGTTTTGTTTGGGCTTCATCCCAGTCTTAACTTTTTTTAAAATTATTTGTTATTTTTTTACGTACATATATGTTTTTCGGGATGAATAGTGTTTATGTCTTAAGTCTATAACATTCTCGACTACCAGATTTTTTCGAATTCAACTTGAAATTTAAGATTCAATAAATCAATGTAACATTCAAGATATATATAAGGTCGTGGGTTTTCCAAAGCATTATACAATTTGATTCATCTAAAACAGAGTTTAATTTTGTTAATAACAAATAAGTTTTACAATACTAATACTAATGACTGACTAATACAAACCTAAAACAGAGAATCGACTATTGCAATGTTCATGCTTTATTTCCTTATTTAAAAGAGAACTGGAATTGTCCTTTCCACTCTAAATGAACACTAATTAATTAATAAAAATACGTTTATAACTAAGTCTTAAATAAATATTTAAATTAACTGACACTTCTTATGTCATTAAAAAAATATGATGCGTTTTTTCCTTCGACTCAACTGCCATCACTCGAATGTCAACACAACGCTTACATATATAACATAATCTTGCAGATACTGCCAGCAATGCCACGGAAATCGACACAACAGTCGCCGTGGTGGCGACCACGTGGTGCATACGAGACTACCACCGGCTTGGCAGATGGATAGTGACATGCAGACCAATCTTGTAGAGGCGATTATTAGGTGGGTGTTCTGTGCTGGAGTTGCCGAGTTGAGAGTGTGTGCCGCATCCCTTTTAATTAATGACACTAGCATCAGTTGTCAGGAAAACACCTTATTATCATTTGTTTTTTATGTCTCCCAGCCTTCTGAAAGAAGCTAAACCGATCAACATGGAGGATCCCGACATAACTACCGACCAACTGAAGGCACCTCTCCATGTCAGTCTCCCGGACCCGATATCCATCGAAGACAGGCAGCTGCTCGGACGGTGAGCGATCCCACATCGGATTCGACAGACAACACTACCAAGGAGATTATTTTAACGGTTTTTCCCATTTCTAGATACGGAGTGTGGTTGATGGTCGGGCTGTGCACCCCGAACCCCGACACCCCCGACGAGGTGCTCGGACGTCTGCTCTCGGTGCTCTTCCACTGGTTCCACGTGACGTCGTACTCCTACACCGGTACGTGTGCTTGCGTGCGTGTGTGCGTGTGAGCGTGTGCGTGCGCGTGCGACTGACGCGAGGTGCGCTCCGGCAGGCGAGACGGCGAGCACGGTGGAGAAGCTGAAGGCGGAGCACGCGTGCCCGTGGCTGCGCGACATCGCGGAGCGGCAGCGCCGCGTGCTGGTGGCGTGCCTGCTGCCGCACCCGCCGCAGCACACGCGCCAGGCCGGCCACTGGGACACGCTGGCGTCCAAGGCGCACCACCTGCGCGACGGCCTCAACCGGTGAGCCTCACCTGGCTCGGTGCCTTCCCGGGACGTTACATTCTTATTATAATCGTTCGCGTTGCAGGCTGTACTGCTTGATCCCGTACGGGATTATCACTCAGTCCATATGGGACTTCATCATGCCCGCTTGGATGGAAGCGATATGCTCTGACGTACCTGAAAAGGTGTGTGTAGTGTCTGTAGTTTTGGATTTTCCGAAAATTATAGTACTATAATATTAAAAAAAAAATTGTAACAAATCAGATTATTCTCACGCAGGAATTGCTAGACCTCAAAATAGCACTGACTAAGATCCTGGAACCGGACTGTAGTATGGTGGGGATGGACGAACGTAACCTGTACAACTTCGCTACTCTCAGAGTGACGGACAAACCCCGGCCGGACACGGTGTTGCCAGTACTGGAATGGTTTCAGGTGCAGTATAAATTATCCTACAGCCTCTAATGGCAAGAGAAGTAAAAATTAATGAACAACTTTGACTTTGAATCGACATAACGTTATTAATCGAGATCTAAAATAATCTATGGTATTCATAACGAATTGGTGAAAAAATGGCGCTTCGAATGTTGTTGTTATTGGAACTTTGGTTAAATGGAACAGTATTATATTAAAAATAAAGATCAAATATACCGGAACTATTAGCAATATGTGAAATATGTGAATCTTCGAAATTACTTTGAGAATTAGTAAGTCAAACAGATTTCATTCAGAATTCACATTGATGTAGTTGATTACGTCGAATAATTAGTATATAGATAATTCTTTGTTGAAGATGAATAAAACGGGGAAAATGGTGGCGCACATTATTTTAATTTATTTTATTTACCCATTAGCAAATATCTGGCGCGATGGGACGTAATCAATCAGCGCCATCTATCGCTACCGGACTGCAAAATACACATTTAAACAGAGTTATAAAATTTCAGACGATATCATTTCTGGAGGTGAAGGTCCCGCTGTCTACATTATTCGATCTCTTCAGCCATTGCGTAATCAACTTGCCTGAGAAGATTTGTAAACCGCCCGGTATGATATACACAAGAAAATATAGTTTTAAAGAAATTATTTGTAACTTAAGACAAACTTAGCAATTCTACTACTTTGGCACCTTCAATTTGTGACGATAGCCTCAAAAAAACCATTTAGTTCCATTTTTTGGTGGTTTGTTAGAGCTTCTTGCAAGCCCCTTTAGTTGGGTACCACACACTTATCATATACCTATGTAACCCCCAAGCTGCTATAGTATTGTTGAGCTCCGGATTCTATTTTGAGTGGACCAGTCTCACTAAAGACACAAGAGATCTTAGTTACCATCAGATGGCCAGTCAGTCCCGCCTATGTTTATATTAAAAAGTGTGAATATCAGCCAGTCCCCCCCTATTTTAATATTAAAAAGTATGAATATATTAATCATAATTTTTCTTAACTGACAATGACATTATTAAGACAAATAAAACTAGACTACTAATAGATTTCTAATCGTTCTCTTTGATAATTGTTTGCACTTTGCTAGTTATCTGTGACTAGTCCTTAATCTAATTAGAAAATAATTCTTTTAGAAGACAACAAAACGAAAACTGAAAGCAACGAATCACCGCCCGAAGAAAAGGCGAAAGACGACGAGACCAAACCGCAGAATCTAACTTGCTGCATACTTATGCTAGATATTATATTAAAACAGGTACATATTCAATTTAACGTATTAAATCTAGTAATGTAACGAAATAGATTTTTTTTATTTGATAATATAGTTAATGTATAATAGAAAATAAACTACTTGTTAATAATAAAAAAAAAACGAACGAGGGATGCGACGAGGTGTTGGATAGGCCATCGAGATCGTTTAGGTCGAATTACGTCGCAAGCGAGTTAGAGCCCGCAGTCGTTCCGCGCTAGAATACTGTAAAATAAATAAAATAAGATAAATAATTGTTTTTTTTAGTAAATGTTTGAAGGGCTTGAAATACGATTTTAAGGTTTTATTTTCTTTTAATTTATATAATATAGAATTATTAATACTAATAAACTTACGTTTTATCGTTTATTTCTCAGATGGAGCTGCAGCATCATCGTATCAATATACAGACTGTCAGCAGCGAAGCGACGAAGCTACTGCGTCTGATGTTGAAGTCTAATCAAATGAATACCATCGAACACGGTAGGTACTTGTTTCAGTTCCCTGACTCCCCTTTTTAATGATTTCGCTACAAGTACACCAGAGGAATATAAATCGACCTAAGATGAGTCCCCGTAGCAGTCCTTGGTTAAGTGCTTAAATCCAGTCCCGATGTACGAATATTGTGACGAACATGCGCGGCGTCGGCGCAGCGGAGTGCCGGTCGGGCGGCGCGTGCGCGTACTGCGAGGCGGCGGCGCTGTGCCACCAGCTGGCCGTGCGCCTCGTGCGCTCGCTCGTGCCGCGCGCGCACCACCTCGCGCACCGGGAGGTACCGCCGCTAGTCACTGGTCACTGCGTGCACCACCGCGACACTAACGCGGGCACCGCTACCGTCGCAGGCGTCCGTGGAGGAGTGGTCGGAGCCTCAGCGCGCGTCGGAGGACGAGCGCAGCCGCTCGGGCGACACGCCGGCCGCCGACGCGCCGCACGCGCTGCCGCACCCGCTGGCCGAGCGCGCCTCCGTGGGCGGCGTGCTGGTGCACATGCCGCATGTCAGTATCGCCCGACCGACAATCATGTTCGAACTGGGAACGATAATGACTCGGGTCCGATGCTCCTCGGTAGCGGATCCTTGGTGTCGTTTAAAAGTTAACTCGACGTAGAAATAGTTGCGTCTCATCGTTATGATTCGATATAGACATTGGCATCGCTTTACCCATCCCTCTGTGTGTCACATGATACTGAGTTGATGATTTTGTTGAAGTTATATACCTTATTGAATTCTTTTTCTTCTAAATTTAATTGTGAAAATATATTTGTAGCTTGATGGCTGCATGTTCGAGTGGGGTCGCTCCTACATTTTCCAAATTTAAATGTGGATCACGATGCTTAAGTGTCTATTGTTTGGAATATACCATAAATCGTTTATCGTTAATCCAACAAGTTTTACGATCAATATGTGGGAGCGATTTTAAGACCGCTGCTAATTTATTTATGATGTATATTATGTGTGTTAGATATTATTTTGTTAATAGCAACACAGTACTAAATTAAACAATGAATAAAACACGTTTCTCTAATAAATCAATGTTTAAAAGCTGTTCAGAATTTAAAAATTAAATTTACTGAACCACCATTCTTCTTCCTATAATTCTTCAATTTATAGTATTATGATATGTTTTTTTTTTAATTTTCTTTAGCAAAGAGTATGTAAATACGGCGCTTAATGCATGCTTTATGCCATATTAAATACCATTTAAGCATGTATAGTTTTCTTAAACGTCGACCTGTGTTGCTATTGCAAAATAAAGTTTGATTATAAACAAAATAATTTTGAAATCGACAAAAGTTGGGATTAGATGGTATATTTTGTTTGTAAACAGACAGACGATGAATTACCACAATCTGTCTCCGGGAACGACCGTAGTGCTCCGAACGTAGGTTCGGAAACAATGTCTAGTGAGTCAGTGGGGAGCGTTGTGTGTAGCGTCGTTCGCGGAGCCCGTTGCGAGGCTCGAGCGTATGTATATAATAGATGTATAGTTTGTTCATTTCATGCAACTGTCACTAATAAGCGACGTCGGCTCGGACGCCACACTGACTAAATCGTCAGGCGATACGCAAGTACGTTTTGACCTCTTTTATTATTTTGCTTCTTCCGCGTGGTTGCCACTTGTGTTAACATTGGTGTTATTCTAATGTCTTCGTGATTTTTATTATAACGTTCATAAGAATCGTTTTTGGCATCGTCTACAATTTTTTTATCATTTTTTTTTTTAATTCTGTCAACCGCTAAAAATATACACATCGATTTGTTGCTAATATATGGAATATATTTACAGTAGCTAAACTGCTGCTAGCTAACGATAGATTGTCGATGTTTATGCTTTTGATGCGCTTGAGGGTTAGTTTGATGTTAAAAGTAGCTTTTTCATATGCAATAATTTCTTTAGAATGATTTCCTTGAAAAACATTAAGAATAACACTAATCGTGACTTCACTTTGAACATTGTTGATATGAATAATCTTCAGAGGGAGGTCTTGTTCCAAAATTTAAAGGAATGTTCTTTATTTCGATTAATGATTTTTTTTTTAATATAGAGTAGATTTAAAAAAATGAAATAATAAATGCTGCATTTATCTAGAACAATCCTATTAAAAGCAAATATAAAAATCCAATAACATAATATATCGGTGACATTTGAGTTCATATCATACCTCGGTATTTATGTGTAACAAATATACACGTACAATGTATTTGCTCAAACAAGTCGGACAAATAGAAATTTAATTTGTTCGAATTTGCACGCAGCGATAATAAAAATCACCGAAAAGGAACACATAGAAAAATATCAATATATTGCCTCCATCAACTGGTATCGTTGATAGAGCCTTTGAATATAGACCCGTTTGTGTCACGCTTCAGAATTCATTAAAATTAATTAGACTTTTGGCTTAGCACTGTTGCATAACAATCCATTCAATGTGCGTACATTTCGACGGCATACTAAATATTAAAGTCATCGTCGCTACGACGTAGAGCTGAGTAGACCATTGTAGCACGTGCGTGAGTATGAACGTGAGTGGGTGGCGGTAGATAATGACGGCGACGGTGGAGACGATCACGGAGCAGCTGGACATGGCGGTGTCGCTGCCGCCGCCCGAGCAGCCGCCCGTGGCCACCGCGCACTCCGTCACGCTCACCGACACCGACGTGGCCACCGCCACGGCCAACGTGAGTTGCATGCCACACCTGAAGATTCGAGGAATCCCTTAAATAATTCCCATCAGTGACATGAAATAAAATTGTAACTAATGATTACGAAACCTCAGCTTTGTTTTATCTGTGTTTGAATTTGGAACTATTTTCTCTTCGAGGAAAGAAGTAGGAACTTCTTCTCTTAAAACACGTATATATATTCTATCCGCTGGACTTCCAATTGAAGCCAATAAAACCGACTATTAATTTCTTCAAGGTGTCAACGCCAAACCTGTTAGGTGATCACGAAGGTGAATCGGTAGAAGAGGATATGACAAATTTTTGGCCCACGTCAGCTGGAAAGTTTCACTTTTGCATTGAGGAGTTACCTCAAGAGCTGCAGTACATACATCAATTACTGCAGGTAAAAGTGTGGTCCTACACTTTGACTCCAATTATCACTATAAATTAAAACTATATAATTGTGTTGTCTTGTTTTTTATAGGAGTTAAAAAATACTAAGCGGCCCGACGTCCTGTATCACCTGCTGCAGTGTCTGCAAGTTCTCGTGTTGAACACCGATGCGCTCGCTGAGCACAAAGGATTTTTAATATGGTGTCAGGAAAATCTACTTATTGACAAGTGAGTATCTGTTAATACTTCGTATATTATACATATATAATATTTCAAAGCAGCTCCCCCCCCCCCCCCCTTAGCTAAATTACTGTCGTATTAGCGCAAAGTTTCTTAGTGTGCATGAGATGACTAATATAACCAAGAAGACATGACTTATTAGATTTTGAAAAAAATAATACTAGCAACGCCCTAAATAAATTAAGGATTAATAATATTCCCCCATCGTTTCAATTGTTCTTATCATTTGTGTTAGGAGTGAGGACGACAATAGCCCAAGAGGTCAGAATCGATCCTACGAATTTTTACTTTGCTACGCGGCCCGAAAACATTATGCTACATTTTAAGCTTAAGCTACAATTGAACCTATCTTAGGAGATGTATATAATTTTATCAATATTATTTATATTTTATTATTAATATTATTATCGAGATATTGACAACGTAAGAAAGGGCTACGGGTTGTTCCTTACAAAGCTTTGGTCAAAATGCTGGCGTATTCTTACGCAGCCTGTGGAACGTGTGCGACGCGGCACAGTCGCACATCAGCTCGGTGGCCGTGCCCGTGCTGCTGCACTGCGTGACGCTGGCGGGCGGCGCCGACGTGTTCTGTGCGCTCGTGCGGGACGCCTTCCACCACCCCGACCCCACCAAACGCTTCACCGCCGTCGAAAGGGTCACCATGCTCATCAGGTGACTAGACGACATTTATTAGCTGACTGGAAACATTTTATTATTCAAATGGCAGATTAGTTTTTCCACTTGATTATATTAATTCTGAAAACGACTAAACTGCAAAGCTTTTTAAACCACAAGGTTGCCTTATCTGCATCTGCATGCATATGTAAATAGTAATAATGATGTTGGTCTCAATTTTATTTCCTCCACAGGTTCATGGACGGCTCTCCCATAAAGTCAAGTCTGCCGCTTCAAACTGCGTTGGCCACTGCGTTCTGCTACCTCATCTCCAGTATGGACGACATCAGCGTGTACGTCGCGCAGCGCGCCACGCTTTACATCGGCACCATACACGATAACGCCATCGATGTATTCATGTTTCTTTCTTTTGTTCTTCAATTTACTTACAATATTGCTTTTTCATATCAACTAAAAAGTTAATTTTAAATCGTAGCAACTTTTTGCATCAAATTGTCCAAAAATCTTTGACATGATTTCGGTATATGATTTCAGTATACAGTGATATCAATCAATTGAAGTAAGAAATTGCCACCAGTTAAAGGATCCAATCGGTACCGGATTCCATCGATTTGTCACCAGCTGCTGCTCTACTGCCTGGAGACGCAGTTCGACTTGGTCGTGGTCGACCGGCCCATGATCCTGCAGTCCGTCTACCAGCTGCACAACACCCTCAGCGACCGACGCATCCTCACCTGGGAGTTCTTCCTGAACCGGTTCGAGGCGCTGTTCCTGGAGGCGCAGATCAACTCGAACCGGAGCGCCGAGGCGGCGAACGGGCGAGGTGAGTGGCGACGGGAGCGTGGCGGGTCGCTCGGCTGGCGTGGCGTGCTAACGGGCATTGCGGCGCAGGGCGGCGCGCGGCGGGCGTGCGGGGCGCGGCGCGCTCGCTGGCGGCGTCGTTCGGCGCCAAGTGGCCGTACAAGCGCACCGTGTCCGCGCCCGCCGCCGTGCCGCCGCCCGCGCGCGCCCGCGGTGAGTACGGCGCCGCGCCGCCGCCCACAGCCCGCCCCCGCCCCCGCCCCCGCCTGTAACGTGTGCGTGCGCGCAGGCGGCGAGCGCGACAAGGTCTACGCGCGCCAGTACTCGGCGCCGCTGCTCAAGCGCAAGACGTCGCGCTTCGGCCTGGGCCTGGGCCTGCTGCCGCACGCGCCGCCGCACGCGCCGCCGCCCGCGCCGCCGCACGCTCCAGGTGACGCTCGCGCTCGGCCCTACCCACCTCAGCAGACTAAGTATGGGTGGCGATTGCCTTACGCCTGAGTGAAGGCCATAAACCAATAAATGGTTGGTGTATTTTACTTAGAGTATCATATTTAGCTCAAAAAAATGTAGTCCCCAAATTTAAATTTCGTTGCTGCATAGTAATAAAAACATGCAGGTACAGTAAAATTAAAAAAAAATACAAACTACCCATTAGATACACCAAAGACACAGACAACGTGTCTGTGGAGCTACAGATATAACAATAAAAAAAATGTATACATAGCAGTCACTATTTTTTTAAATTACGAATGCTCTGGAATTAAATTTTCTCCTCGTTTATATGAAGGTATTGTGGGCCCATTATGATTATTAAATATAAAATGTCTCGAAGGGATTTAGTGGTGACGACAAAGTTTAGCTCAAAATTTGCCATAACATGTGAAAGAATTTATCATCACATAAATCCTCTAAATTAAAAATCCATAGCGTCGAAGCTTTAGGAATCACCATCACAAGTTGCATCCAAATAAACGCTTAGCAAAATTATCCTTATATTGTTGAATACAAATATAAAATATTCAAGCAAGTTCCTAGTACTGATTTCTGGAGCTTTCATAAAACTTAGGACATAAAGTTCTTATAGTATTGCTTATTAATATTAGAATATTACATCGAAAGATGACATTTATTATATTTACATTCTAATCATACATCTAACTAAATACCTACCGATCTAATTTGGATGAAATGATTTTGGTTGAAATAATTATACATGTGACAATGTCATCCTTATTCCCCTCAACAACACTGATTATAATAATAAAGAAGTATCATTAAAGTTAGTTCACAATCTTAGAGGAAGAAAAGAAAGTTTTTTTGGATTATCAGATGGGATTCATTCTCTTTCCGGGCGATCAGAAGAAACCCTGACAACGGTTGTACCCAAAGCAGCCGACCTAGAGGAGGCTGATAAGGAAACCACTAATCTGTTGGTCTTCCTATTGATGCAGTTCTTGTCAAGGTATTTGTTTGTAACAACCTAATTTAAGATCCAAGTGCAAGTTTTTAACAACTATAAAAATACTACAATTATCCTTTGATTAACTAAATCAATAAACTTATAGAAAATGGACCAAGAAGTAACGAAAATTTAAATTATTATTTTTTATCTTATACAACACTTTGTAGTCAATCTTTGTTGACATTAAACTTAACTAAATTATTTAATATCACCATTATGAATACCTTCAAGTTAAATTTCAAATAATTATTGTAACTATAGATCGGATCAAGCTCATCCAACTGAAGACAAAACGATTCAGAAGACCCAGGAATTAGTTTTACGGCATCTGTTCTTGTTGCTTGGATATAATTCCGTGGAAAAGTATTTTACAATATCGCCGCATACGCTTCGGTAAGTTTTCAAATGCATCTAAATTAATAGTCACATTATTACTAACTTTTAGTATTTTAGAAGATATTGACTAAGATCTGTATATTCGTAGTGAAATACTGTGGTGCAAAAAAACTTGAACCAAAATGATCCCTAAAATTTGAGGATAATGGGTCATTTAAGAACTAGCTTAGCGGGTACTGTACCTATCCATTAACATTGACTGATTATCTGATAACTGAGAAGATTTACATCTAATGAAGGTGCATTGACCAAACTCTATTACTTGGAAAAGAAGACGAAATTACTTAAAAGTCGCTTTGTGGGTATTTTGTTAAATACTGATTATCTCTTTCTGACTCAATTGATTTTCCATTTGGAAGAATAATATACAGCATTATTTATAAGTTAATCTTTGGTTAATATTTTAACAGCGATAAAGACTATAGTCGTTAAGTCACGTTTGATATTATCGCCTCAAGTTAAAAGTATTTCCAAGTAAAGTCTGCACCCTGGAAAAAATTGTTAGATTGTTTACAATAAATATTTATTTTAAACAGTAATTGTATTTGAGCTTTGTTAATCTCCTTTATCCAAAAGTTGTCTGGAAGATATCGTTCTCATCAGCTTTTGAACATACCATTAATCTCATTAATGATTTATGACTGACTGATGTTTAATCTTTTGAAGTGCAATTATATTTTTTTATTTTATTCTAAATATAAATAGATCTCTAGTAATTCTATAAGTAGCTGTTTTAATTTTTTAGGCTGTCTTCAATATTCAACGCGTTTATGGCGAATCTGCCTCAAGTGTTGGATCAGAACCACGTGATGGGGGCCAGCATCGCTGAGCCCACGCTGATGTTATTGCAGGTCGGTATTCGGTTTATTTAATTATCTGGTATGGCCAACGGTGATAATATTGGTACAAACCTCGTTCCCAATCTAGGAACTTCAAGAACTGTTTTATGTTTTTACGTATTAAGTTAAGAATTACTATCCCCGCAAGTTGATATTGCGATTGGCGGCCATTTTGGTGACGTCGTCGACGCGCACCGTCAGTACCGTTCGCAGGGCCAGCCCGCGCTTACGTGCATCGAGTACTTGTTACCTATAGCTTTTTGTTTTTGTTATCCTGTTTTATTGTTAAGTTTTGTTGTTTAGTTTTGTTACCTGTTACCCGTTAAAATGAGTAAGAAATTAATTAACAGTCGTGCTCGTGAAATGATAATTAAAGTGGACAATTATTTTGTAAAAGAGAAAGAGGACTCTAAGTTAGTTATCCAAAATATAAACCGTGCCTTAAAAAGTGCTTCGGACACCACTGAGGACATTTTAATGTCGAAGCAACTAGTAATAGACATTTTGAATATTTTACAAAATTCTACCAAAGTCACGGAACGGGTGGCTTGTGCCACAGGCGTTGCAAAAAATACTGTGACGAAATTACGACGAGAGCATGAGTCAGCAACAGCAAGTGGCAGCAAAATGAGAACTCCTACCAAAGCAAAAAGGCAAAGGAAGGAATATTTCGACGGATTTTCACTAACAGCATTAAGAAATATCATTCATTCAATGTATACGGTGAGAAAAGAAATTCCTACAATGCGCAAAATCTTGGCGGCTGCAAAAGTAGACCTTAATTATACTGGTAGTGAAACTACATTAAGAAAAATAATTAAAAGTGATTTAGGCTACCAATTTAAAAGATGTTATCAAAAAAGACTGGCTCTAATTGAAAGACCCCAAATACAAGCGTGGAGGGCTAAATATTTACGCCGTATGAAACAAAATGACTCGCTTGGTGCTAACAAAAGACCCGTTATTTATCTCGACGAAACGTGGATACACGCGCACTACACAGTAAAAAAATGTTGGCAAACAGCAACCGATGTTGGAGTGAGATGGAACGACAGCCCCGGCCGCCGATGGATAATAGTTCACGCGGGAAGCGAAACTGGCTTTGTTGACAATGCCCTTTTAATGTTTAAGGCAGACACCAAAACGGGGGATTATCACGACCAAATGAATGCGGAGAATTTTACAAAGTGGCTTATAGAAAAATTACTACCCAATATACCCCGCAACTCCATAATTGTGATGGACAACGCCCCTTATCACAGTAAGGAAGAGAATAAGCCACCAAACATGAATAATAGAAAACAGGTGATGGTTGAGTGGCTACAAGCTAACAACATCGAATTTCCCAGCGAGAGTACAAAACCAGAACTATATTTATTAATTAAACAGCACAAACCGCCAAAAAATTATAAAATCGACAAGTTATTAGCTGACAATGGCCATGAGGTCGTTAGATTGCCGCCGTACAACTGCGACCTCAACCCTATTGAGTACATCTGGAACCTAGTCAAAATGAGGGTGTCAGAAAAGAATGTGGAGCAGTTAGAGAGTCGAATTGAATCTTTGACGTTGGAGGCGTTGGCATCAATAACTCCAGGTGACTGGCGTAAGGAAGTAAACCACGTGAAAAGACTCGAAGAGGAATATTGGCAGAAAGATAGAATAACTGATGAGTTAATTATCATAAATACGGCAGACGACAGTGAATCTGAAACAACTGATACAGAAAGTAGTTCTGATTTGGAAGACAATATGAGTGGGATTGAAAAAATAGGCTAATATTTTAAATAAACATACACTTTTTACATACCAACCTGGTTTTATTTATAATTATTTACCACATAACCCACACATTAATGAACTGCAATTTTGCAGTCGGAATGCAGTCTGTCTTTCTAGAGCCTTACAAATAAACCCATAACCCTAGCTTATTTACTTTTTATTATTTTTTTTTTTGCTATCTGTACTTTTTTGCGACGGATGACGTCACGCAGCTGTTATTGTGACAAGGTTCCATCGCAATATCAACTTGCGGGGCTTATACAGTTTGGTTTTAAAGGGATCCTATCGGGTTAACCAAAATATCTCTACTGTTGGAAGTTTAAATTATTAATCGTTTAGAGCAAGTTTATATAATAATTTAGAGCGTTATTATTATTTGTAAACTAGTACACGTATGGCTTACAAAAGATACCCGGCAAAGTCTCTCGCTGAATGATTGAGGTACCTCGGAGTACGTGGACTTAGACGTAACCGACGACTAACCGCCCGCAGCACTGCGCGCGGCCGGCCGTGGCGGCGGGGGGCGCGGGGGGCGCGGGCGGCGCGGGCGGCGCGGGCGCGCACTCGCTGGCGGCGCTGGAGCCGCACGTGCGCCGCCACTGGCTCATGGCGCTGCTCGTGCTGCTCTACAAGGTCAGGCCCCGCATTCTCTCACCCGGACCGTGTGGAAGTTCCATTATCAAAGTCTCGTGTCCTCGTCCCTCCCCCGCAGTACCACTACAGCAACGGTCCGCTGTGCACGCTGATGGGCTCGCTGGTGCGCTGCGTGCTGCAGTCCGTGGAGGCGCAGCACCACCAGTGTAAGCGCATCCCGCCGGTGCTGCTGCTGCCGCAGCACCAGCAGCACCAGCCGCAGCAGCACCAGCAGCCGTTTCCCCAGCACTCGCACACCGTGCCTCATCGTGCGAGGGGTTCGTTATTTTTGCACCGGCTCCGATAGCCTTTGAATGAGCATTTTTAAATTATATCAAACATTGATTGTAGAGAATCGCGAGCCGGTGCCGAAGACCGAAGACGCGACTACGAAGTCCCCGGCGCACTGGCCAGACCCGCCTGAACCTCCTAAGTGAGTTGCCTTTTACTTAGACACCTAGACAAGACAAAAAAAAACCATAAATGAAATAAAATAGTACGTTTTATCAATAAAACGACAAAATTTCGTCACAAAATACGAACTTAATCTCAAAAGCTAATTTAACAATTTATAAATTGTTAATAGCTTTTGTTTTTTTGGTTTATAATTTTTTTATTAAAGATACCAGCAGTGGAGTCTGGAGCAGGAGTCGTCCGAGAGCGAGCTGATCGCCATCCCGGAGACCAGTGACAAGTCGGACACCACTGTGCACGGGAGCACTGCACCTGTGAGTATTCCTTATTATTCAGACCACCCATAGACAGTGTAACCGTAAGAAATATAAACTTGAGAACTTCCTTCTGAATATATGTGTTATATATTATATAATATAAACATTAATTCCGTAACGTGCAGGGTTCGTTTGACGAGCCGTCGCACTACGAAGACCCGCCCAACGTGTGTCACGCACAGGCAGTCGTATCTCCCTACCCGACTATCAGTAGAGTCGTAAGTACTTTTAATAGTTAAACTTTAATTAATAATAACTTTCATTTATTTTTACACTTTTTTTTTAAGTGATAGTATCTTATGGGGGGGGGGGGCGTAAACCGCTTCGTAACGTAACGCGTTACATACCTACTAACCTTTCCTTACATTATCATATTAATATATGTAAGTACATAGATTACTTTTATCATTTCTGTTGGGCGTACTGCACTAACAATCTTGGCAACTGAGTTGTTATGTCCCTTGTGCCCGTAGTTACTCACTTACCCTTCAAATCGAGGCATAACAATTGTAATACTAATTAATTCTGCTTGTTGCTAGAATATATGATAAGTCTGAGGAGTAACTCAGACGGTTTTGTTCAAAAGCCAAATAGTAGTTCGAAAAATTCAATCTCATTCTATTTTTGTAATGTATTTTTACTCTTGTCGAATTGGGAAGTTTTGTCTCTAAATATGTCAATTCCTAACTCGATATACTATGGGGTACGCAGCAGCCTGCTGTTGGGTCGAGGTCAGCTCAACAGCTTTCAACTAGCTCGTCGGTCTCCATCGGCAGTGACTCTTCAAATTTGTAAGTGTAATAATGTACAATATGCACTTTATGCTTCTAACAACTTTTGAATCAAACCGCCCGTTTGTATATATAAATATTAGTTTTTTAACGAATTGGCTCTTTTAAAACTTTTTAAAACTCTTTACAAAGTAGCAGTAGTTGTAGAAAAAAACACTGATAAAAAATCCTAAAATATAAATAACTCCCATAAAAGTCCCATTCCTGAGCAAAGTCAAAATTTAAGTGTTGAGTCGTTAGGAGAAGATTGGAATTTTCCTCACGATGATTTCCTTTACTGCGAAGCAAATATCATCACAAACATGTGACGCATACAACTATGCCACACTTGTGTTTAGTCACTAACCCGAACTGGAAACGCCATTGCCGATCTTACGCAGGCTGGTGGGACTTCTTTGGACTGGTATACATGCCAATGTAAATGTTGTCAGGAAATCGACGCCAATGAGCGGGCATTCGGTGGAGATATGGCCGGATCAGTTTCACCAGAACTCTCCGAGGACTAGGTTGCTCGGCAAACAGAAGAGGATCGTAGGTGGGTCATCTCTTTATAAGATATAGTCAACTTTCAGGTAGTACCTTTAAGACAAATAATTGATTTATTTATTTGCAGTATATACTTTAAATACGTTCAACTCTGAGCTACCTATCCGTCGCTGTTTTCGTTCAGCTCATCAGTGAGTCAGTGCCAAGGTTACAGCAGGGTGTGTTGCAGTGGGCAGCAGCACGTCGCCCGACACGGCGGCGTCCTCCAACGGGGACGCGCTGCACGCGCCGCCCGCGCCCCCCGCGCCCCCCGCGCACCACGCGCTGCTCCGGAGCCCCGGTGAGCGCCCGGGGGGCCCGTGCCGCCCCTGCACCTCGGTCCGGGTCGATGTTACACCACACTTGTCGCCCCCAGGCGTGGCGTACGCGTCGCCCGAGTCGCCGCTGTCGAAGATGGAGCTGGGGTGGAGCGCGCCGCCCCCCCACGCGCACGTGCACTCGCTGTCGCACGCGCACGCGCACGCCCACGCGCACGCGCACATACACGCCTTCCACATGGCGCCGCCCGCGCCGGAGAGGTCGCGACGCTTGCTATCAGCTAATTATTTAACAGATGTACTACCCTAGGCTAGGATGTATGAGCTTAACGCGAACAATTCTTAGCCTAATCGACTGTACATTTTACCACATTGCTGAATAAATTCCAAATCTTCGGCTAAGAGCACGTTTTCTAACCACTGGGCCTTCTCGCTTTCGAGAGGCGTGAAACTTGTTATAGGAATCGATGACGCAGTTTTTGTGATAAATTTAACAAATCACCATTATAGCCTAATTAAGTCTCATCTCATATAATATCAAATTATTTTTCAGACTTCTGCCCATCGGCCCTAAGCCTAACAAGGAACAGTACCCAGTATTCAACGCGCTCGTAGACAGAGTGAGAGAGGCCCTCAATGTTCCTGGTGAGTTTGTAATTATACATTAGTCTAATTGTTAAAAAAAGAGCATATTCCAATTCCAGTGAGCGACCCAATATTATAATGAAATAAGACAAGGTTTATTCAGGACAAATATGCATTGCAGACATCAAATTATGAATATACAAAAAAATATTGTTTGTAACCAAAAATTAATAACAGGAGTAAGCAACGATTTGTATCACACACCTAGACGTTCCTCTCCACGTTAAGTTATCGGCGTGCATGGCATATATTTAATTTGGACTTTATTTTTACATTCACGCACCCTAAGACATCCTGTGAGCACTGAAGTCATTCATACGTGGATTATATTATTGTGTCTATTTTAAGCTGAAGCTTGCTCATTTGACGAATGCGACTTGAACAGGGGAAAAGACGTGTTTTCAGATGATTCCACGGAGCGGACGGACTCCAGCGACCACGAACCCCGACCCGCCGAGCCGCGCGAGCAGCCGCGGTGAGTGTCCTCCCGGCGTCTAGGGTCTAATGCGTGTAAAATGTCCCTATAATGTCCCCGTGAACACCCGCAGCTCCCCGCGGCGCCTGTCCCGCCAGGCGGCGCAGCTGGGCTCCCCGCCCGCGCCGCGCCCGCTGTCCACCGTGTCCGTCGGTACGGCGCGCCTCCTCCCTCGGGAGACTTCGACTTTGTTTCAAATCTTTTTGAATTTCTGTGAGCCCGTCTGGCTTATTATTATATATATATATATTATAAATTCAAAGTAAATAAAAAATAATAAGAAATGAAGTAATTAAATTTAAATTGAATAATGTATGCGTGTGCGCAGACAGCGGGCAGGGCTGGTGGGCGGGCACGCGCCGCGCCGCGCGCCGCGCCGCGCACGCGCACGCCGACGCGCGCCGCCCCGACCACACGCTGCGCTACCGCTGTGCGCCTCGCTAAGCCCAGCCTCACTTATACTATTTTCCCAGCGATTGTGGCGCGATAGTCTCGGTTTTGGTCTCATTTTGAAGAGCTCCATGAATGAAAAAAATTAATGCGAATTGTTTTCGACGAACTCCAATCCTGACTGAGCAGATGTATACTCTGTGTCATTAAAAATTTCATTTAAATGAGGTTTTCAGGTAATTGAGGTCACCAAGTCGGAAAACAATTTTATTCAAGCAAAAACGTGGACGATCGCCGCACACAATGCATGCTTCACTTAAACGTATTAAAATTTATTTTAAATCGCTTATCTAAAATCTCTTTTGATATTTGACTGAGTTTGAGCCCCCGGGAGCCCTCGGTGGAACACCAGTATGAGTATATGTCGGTGCAGGTGGCGAGTGCGGGGGTGCCATGGAGCAGTACAGCGACGAGGAGTTGGGCCTGTGTGTGATCGTGCTGGCCACCTTCGTGCGACGGGAGCCTGCTGCTGCCGCTGCGCTGCTGCCGGCGCTACTGCACAGCGTCACGCGGTACCGTACACGTTGCTAGTGACCCCCAAAATTTATAATGTGTACAAGATACAATTCGGCTATATCGAGACATAATGTATGATTTTCCTTATAATATACCCTTAGGAATTAGTTGGGTAACACTCACGCGTTCGTCGCTGGAACTGCCAGCGAAGACTTAATGTATGTAACATTCTCGAAAGTGTCCAACACTGTCAAAATCACGTTGGCTTTAGAAGTCAAAAGTCGATGATAATAAATAATAATTAAAACTTTTAAAATAATCTTACACAATATTATAAATGAATATTTTTTTATACCTAACAACAAATGACTAACCTCTAAAACGCGAGTAAAGCCGCGGCCGATAACTAGTAAAATATAAGGTTTATTCCTTTGGGAGGTTATGAATATGTTTTCGTCGACAGAGTGGTGCAGCTGGGCAGCTACTCGTGGCAGGCGGAGAGCAGCACCCGCCTGCCGGGCAGCGCCGTGTTCGTGGCGCACCAGTTCCTGCGCTGTGTGCTGCACCAGCTCGCCCCCAACAACGTGTTCCTGCAGCTCTTCCTGCAGCGGACACCCGGTAAGTTAAAAGTTACACAAATACTGTAACTTTTAAATTACATCAATGTTTCGACGTGACGTTGGGAAGTGTCTTTGAGTGACAATACTTTCGGGCTTGTGTTCATATTTGTCAAATGCGAATCGATTATGTTTTTTTTTTTTAAATTAAATGAAAATGAATTTCAGAGAAGCAGAGGCAAATGTTCTTCAAGAGCGTGGCACAAGCGTTCGTGGACTTCAACGAGCTGTACCCGTGCGGCCCGCTACAGCTGCTCATCGAGCATCTCAACTCGAAAAAGACCCTGCCCATCGACGTGAGTCTCGCCGCCGCCTCGACAGCGCGCCTCTCTCCGGCATCATACTGATCGAGCGTTTCGGCCGCAGCAAATGGGCGTCATCGCGGGCAACATGGCCATGTACCTGGAGTGCCTGGCGCCCGAGGCGCTGGGCCCGCTCAGCGCCTGCAGCGCGCTGCTGGCGGCGCTCGAGGCGCTGCTGCGCGCCGTGGCGCTGCAGCTGCCGCAGCTGGACGACGCGCTGCCGCTGCTGCGCGTGTGCGCCGCCGCGCTGCGCGTGCCTGCCGCCACCCACCACAAGGTGCCCCCCCCACCGCACGCCCCTCGGCCGCGCCGCCCGAACGTTCGTGACGCTCTCCCGCTTCCCGCAGAGCCTGCTGGAGCCGATGTCGAAGATCGTGAGCTACGCGATCCAGAACTTCACGGTGCGGCTGTCCGTGGTGAGCGAGGTGAGCGCCGGCTGCATCCGGGCCTTCGCGCGCGACCGCGACAAGCTGCTGCTGTGCCGCGTGCTGGTCTACGAGCTGCTGCACGCGCTGCGCACCAAGACCACCGTGCCCGACGACAACCTGTTCATCCTGCTGCAGTTCGTGCTGCAGGGTGAGTGTTCGCCCGCCTCCCGCGAGGGACGCGAGCGCCTGAGATTCAGCCGTGTGTCCGCTGGCAGGGCACGGCGCGACGCTGCTGCTGCCGCCGCAGCTGCAGGCGGGCGAGCTGCTGGCGGGCGGGGCCGACGCGCGCGAGCTGGCCGGCGGGCCCGTCGACTGCATGCGCCCGCATCTGCCTGACATGCTGGAGCTGCTGCACGACCCGCACCTGCTAAACAAGATTAAGGTCGCCGCTACCTCGACGTCTCAGTGACGTCAAATATTAATGCCTCCTATGCGACAATTTGAACTTAATATTTCACCATCAGGGTTCGGTCTCGAAGTCGATAGTGAATCGCAACCTCATCTGTCTGAACGAGGACACGCTGGGCGCCATCGTGAAGGGCGGCATCGCGCAGTACGTGGCCATGGAGCTGGCGCTGGAGCAGAGTCGCGGCAAGCAGGACCGCGGCCCGGCCCGGCACGTGCTGCCGTGGCTGGCCACGTCCTTGCCGGGGTAACTCCACTTATCATTCAAATATTTTTAAAAATGTGACCATAATAGATGACAGCTTGTGATCCTGTATTTGTCGCTAGGTCGCGTGACGTGAACGAGTGCGTGGGGCGGGTGCGGCAGGTGTCGTGGGTGGTGCTGGGGGCGCTCAGCAACGCTCGTCACCACCCGCTGCAGCTGCCCGTGCCGCTCGACGCCACGTGCCACCTCACCGACCTCATACAGGTACCCGCGTCGTTCCACGCAACCTGTCGGCATATTACGTTAAATAATTCGAAATACGGAGTTCGATAAAAATCGTCACAAGTTGACTGCATGCGATGTAGTTGGATGAATCTCAAATTAAAAGTACAAGTATGAATGTATGCTTATGTACGATATGAGGTGTGGAGTGAGCCTGAGGAGTACCAGGCCTGATGAGCGCTGTTCCGCCGCAGAGCATCATGTCGTCGTACGTGGAGTCCGGCGCGGAGAGCTCGCAGCGCATGAGCGCGCTGTGCGCCGCCTTCGTGCTGTGCCAGCTGTGGACGCTGTACGCGCAGCGCGCCAACGCGCACGACCTGCTGCTGCACTTCTGGTGCAAGCTGGTGCCCACGCTGGCGCAGCTCACGCACGCCTCGCGACTGGTACGACTTAACGGCTGCCATCGGTCAGACTTGTTTTCTCGCAAACCATTCCCGGTATTACGAATGCTTACCATTCCAGCTGGCCGAAACGGTGAACCTGCACTTCCTCAGCCTCCTGGAGTCTCTGCTGGAGTGCAACTCGACCGTCCTCAACAAGCTGCTCCCGCTGTGGGCGCCCATCCTGCACTCGCCGCTGTTCACCGTGAGTAGGGCGCGCGTGCGTGCGTGCGTGCGTGCGTGCGTGCGTGTGTGTGTGTGTGAGTGTGTGTGTGCGTGTGCAGATGCCGCGGCACGTGCAGAGCCGGCTGCAGTGCTGCGGCGAGCTGCGGCCGGCGCGCGCGAGCGGCGCGCTGGAGCACCGGCGCCTGTACCGCCTGCTGGCGCGCCTGGCGCAGCTGGAGCTGCAGCCGCACTCCTTCTACTTTATATGAGCGCCCCTGCACTGTTATCGTAGGAGATATTGATATATTAAATTCATTTAAAACATTGTTCCATCATTAAAACGTTTCACTTGTAAAGATTTCCCTCCCCCCCAGGGACTCGTCGAGAATTGACAATACTCTGTATTCCGGTACACGGGCTGAGTTAGCCAGTGTAATTATAGGCATCGAGTGACACGACATTATTATTTATTTTTGTAAAATATTTTAATATAATCAAAAGAGTTTTAATAAATAACATTTTTTGTATAAGAATTCATGATTGTACTAAATAAGTTACCGAATTATTTATTTATTTATTTAAAACACCATCGGCATATTCACAAAAACAATTCGATCAAAAGTACACAGACCAATGCAGTGTGATACACCACTACAGGTATTTACAGCACTATTGAATTACAATAAAAAGTAATACACTCTTAAATTAATAATAATAATTATAAAAGAAACTAAACAAGCATAAACTTAGGCAAAAGATACGGCTTAAGGGTTAATAAAAACGTAACAATTATAAACCTCTAAAAATAAAAATAAAGTTACAATAAAAATAATGAATTAAAGAGAGATTACCGATGATTGCGAAAAATATAAGGAAACCTGCATATTTCAAATTTTATTGAAATTCTGTCGCATGTGCGTCCATTTAACCACATTGAAATAGAGCCGTGAAATACTCACGAAACATTCTCCTAAAAAACAAAGAGAGAGGAGACTAAACTAACCTTAGCAGTTAAGTTACGTCCCTTGTGCCTCTAGTTATACTAGGTCATCCTGCAAACCGGAACACAACAATACTGAGTATTGCTATTTGATGGTAGAACAGGTGATGAGTGGATGGTACCTAACCAGATGGACTTGCACAAAGCCCTACCACCAAGAACAAATTGTATTTTAATAACAACATATTCAAGACAAAATAGTTCAATCAGTTGTAAATAAAGCATCATTGGACTTCATAATACTAGCTGCCCGCCCGACTTTCTACAGTTGGCATAAGAATGTTATATAATTTACATTTTTGAGTCCCTTGGTGGCTTAATATGAAATAACAAAAAACCATCAAAATCGGCCTTACATATACACATACGGAGGAATAATTCAAATCAAGATACGAGAACTTCATGATATTCGACTCTGTGAAAATGTGCCGGTTTCCATAATTAGCGACACATCCCACACAAGCGTCGCGTGCGCGCCGCGGCGTGTGAAACGACCTTAACGTAAGTATCGCATTACATAAGTCGAAACTCATAATAATCCTTAACTACACGGTTAAGTCAACTGCTTTTTTCTCTAGTAGTCTAGAAATCCCAGGTCAGATTAATAGTTAGCTTTCTTCGAGTTGGGAATTTAACGTAACACGTTCGTTCCTAGAAAAGTACTTTTTCTTCTATAGTATATGTAGGTAGGCGGACAGGCGAATGTGCCGTCTGATGATAAGTGGGCACCTGCGCCCACAGACATTAGCGCTATAAGAAATATTAACCATTTTTTTTTCATAACCGATGCGCCGCTAATCTTGGGAACATTATGTTATGTCCCTTGTGTACACCGGCTCACTCATCATTCGAACCGATTACAACAATACTAAGTATTAATGTTTGACATTAAAATATATGATGATAAGTGGTACTTCACTAAAGGGGTTTGCACAAAGCCCTACTATCAAGAAACAATGCTCAGCAGTAGCCCTAGGATGCTGATTTAGCGTAACACGTAACTGAGACGCTAATGTCCAGGAGTGGACCACAATATGCTGGTGATTGAAGGATTGATTGAAAATGTTCTCTGAAAAATATAAATGTCTGCAATGTAAAACAAAGGTACCCATATCAACCCGTGGGTAGGTGGTGTTAAGAGCGCTTTAATATTTAAAAATCATTTAATTATTTATACTAATTTGTAAAATTGAATAATCTCAAGAGTATGTCGATGTAGTATTTGTTTTCATATATGACAATATGAATGTATATCAGCGCTTTCGTAAGGCAATTGAAAATAGGTTGTATTTTCCATGTAAAATATACATGCTAATATATATATATATATAATTATAATATATAAATATATATAATTATAATATATAAATATGTACCGTATAATGATCTTTTAAATCTGCTAGCAATTATTTAATAATTGAGTAATTAGGTCCATCGCCCACAGCGAGGCGCATGGTGAAATGGGGCGAGCGCTGACAATGCGGGTCGAACACATCGAAATCCGCAGCCATTCCGACGCAATCGCATCAAAATGCGTTCATTAGCCGCTATTGTGCGCGTTTAGCAACACTATTACAATTATTTTTAATGACACGGTACAAAAGTTTTTTGGTTGCTAATTTCGAACGCGTCTTTTTATTCGCAAATTGATGCTATTAAAGAATTTAAATTGAGTAGTAAATAAATTATGTGATATATTTAGTATCTTTTGTATCTAGAGTAATAAAATTATATAAATGCCTCATTTAAGATTAGAAATGTAATTTAAATAAAAAAATATATGACTTTTATTACGTTCTTAAACAATGGAAACCGGTTATTTTTTAAAATAATTTAAAATGTTCAGGAATATCAGCATTGTGGTCTGGCTGGTGGAATACTATACAGACTAGGCCTGGTCATCGAGTATTCCACCGAAATCAATTTTTTATATAATTTTATTTTTTTATTTAAAATTGTAATCCCGAGATGCTGCCTGGTTCATCAAACTGCTTCCCTTAAGCAAACCAATAGAAAGATACACCAAGATAGTCTATGGAGATTTGATAGTAGACAAAAAACTAGTAAAGAAAAAAAGTCCGAGCTATGGAAGGTAAACCTTACCTTAAGATACTTCGAGGGCTTGTAGATATAGGCCAGTCGTTGAGGCGTTACGGTAGTCCGAATGAGCGACCTGGTGGCGATCTACTATGACTAAGGCTAAGTAGTTAATCTTATAATTATAGATTATTCTCTAAGCTACTATGAAGGTATATATTACTATACTACCAGCTGCTAATCCGAGCACGGGTAGAATAAATCATAAAATACATCTCTACTGGTCGGCATAAAATTTTTCCGACAACTTTAACAATCATCAACATGCAGGTAATTTACCCAAACCATAATCAATTACACATCTGAACCTTCCTCATGAATCACTCCGTCCATTTATGGAAACCGTACACAAAACAGCCGTGTACCAAGTTTCAAATATGTTTTCCAATTCTAAGTGTATGTTAAGCTCCAGTTAACTTTTGAACCGTTTTCAAAACTAGTTCACTAATCAATAATTTTTGAGTTGTTTGCCCTTAATCTTAATCGAACGTTACTTTTATCAGGAGAATGATCAAAAGTGTAAAAATACATTTAAAAACTGTAATTCACATAGTATTTGTTCATATAATATCTTTGTTTAAATTATTATTAATGATCCTATGGGGTCTACAAGATAACAGGACATCAAGCAAAAGGTACAACGATACTACTATTAAAACAGCGAGAAAAAACACTACAGATGACAGCTGAAATTAAATAAATAGTGCGTGTAATTATAAATAAAGGTGTATGGCTGATTTTCTTGAGGTTTTTAAGCTAAAAATAAATTCATGTCATGACTTTAAATTTAATTTATAACTTTAAAAGGACAAATAACTGTTATAGATGCATTAAAATCCGTTTCAATTAAGACCTTCAAAATTTTTACCTACTTTTTTGATACTTTTTTCTTGAAAGTGTATTTTTGTACAAAAGCATTCACTTCCGCATAGTATGTATTGTGTAGGTGTTGATTTATGTGTTTAAACGATGATATTCTTTTTTTGGCCGAGCCGTGATGGCCCAGTGGTTAGAACGCGTGCATCTTAACCGATGATTTCGGATTCAACCCCAGGCAAGCACCACTGAATATCGTGCTTAATTTGTGTTTATAATTTATTTCGTGCTCGGCGGTGAAGGAAAACATCGTGAAGAAACTATGTGTCTAATTTCAACTAAATTCTGCCACATGTGTATTTCACCAAACCGCATTGGAGCAGTGTGGTGGAATATGCTCCAAACCTTCCCCTCAAATTAAGAGGAGGCTATAGCTCAGAAGGGACTGCTAATATATTCTTTTTTTTTTAAATAGTTGTTAATTTATATCAAAATGTTAATTTATAAACATTTTGTGATTTTAATCAATGACATTTTTTTACACATAACTTAATCGTTTTATCGTGTGATATTGCTCTATCGCTAGAACGTCATTAATTTTATTATCGATCAGCATAATCCGATATTATATAACACCGTACATTTTCCAATTAATCGATACATTGTTATCGGCATGGCTTTCTTCACACCGATGAAAAAATTGAGAGAACATGTTAAAAGAACTAGATGTTTTTTTATTTTATTAACTGAATAATTTTATGTAACACTTACAGTACTACAGTCACGGAGTTCTTTCACTCTTTATTGGTTAAAATTACATAATATGAGAAAAGATTTAGGTGCCTTTATATACTTTGAATCATGATACATTTATTATAATAATCGGTTCAGAATCTAAATTTTTAAAATAAAAATATATTACACATGTAAAGAAAAAAAATATATTTTTCTTTAGGTAATTTGAATTCCGCGCATCAACCGTCATTGAACGCGCAGTGACATGCTACTAAATATTGTAGGCCATGAAAAATATTAACTTAGAATCAATCTCGTGATTGTGAAAAGTAAAGTGTCTTGTGATTTAGGAACATACATTGTTAATAATAACATTAAATGTCGTTTCTCTTTTACAGGTGTGTAAATATAATTTTTGTAAAACAATGAGTAAGTAAATCCAATCATTTATTTTATTTTTATTATTGTAAAATTAGCCAACAAATCTCTTTTTACAGAGAAACTCAATTGTGTTTCATTAACTGTGTTGTCCTAATAAAAAAGAATATCAGAAAAAAATCTTATATACATATAGATTATAGGTGAAACGAAAATGAGAACGTACTTTAATCGTTTGATTTCACTATAAAATTAAATTAATTTCTAGAATATTCCAATCAATATAAATGAATCTTAATATCACAAATGAGCATAAAAACTGTCTCGAGTTTCCTGCTGTCATCTCTTTTCAGCTTTTCTGTTGACTTTGCATCACAGTCATATAAATTGAGGCTACATTACTTCTGTGCATGCGGGATCCGTGTCAGCGCCTGTGAAAACATTTAGTGACTAGTGACGCGACAATTTAAGATATCGATATTTAATATTTAAAAATTAATGTCTGTTTTATTAACCGTTAGCTCTGTTACTATTATACTTGCTAATGCATGCTATTAGCATAATTTATTTAAATATTTTTTTTAGATATTAGGACTTTGCTTTTTTTTAAATTGGTTCGACCATACGGATGAGTTTAGTTTAGAATGATTGTTAGATATTTGATATACTTATTATAGTTGATAGCTATAAATAAATTGAACTGGGTGTGACCGGGGGGATATACAGGGGGATACACAATTTACTGCGTACTGTTACAGCACACACTAAAGCTTAGTGTTAGCATATAAATTATGTGATTCGAATAGATTGTTATTTTTCATTGAGCACAAACTTACAGACATCCTTCTAAAACATTCGTATAAAAAGTAGTAGGAGTAGTAGTTAGTAGTTGTATTTATTACGTTAAAATTTAAATTCTTAGCAATCTGACTATAATAGCTTTCTACTACGACAATAATAAATAAAACAAATACAATTAATTTTATATGTAGTACCTACACGAAGCTATAAAAAATTTATCGTAATTAATAATTCTTTTTTAAACATCGATAAACAAAATAAAAACCCATCACTATTTCCCACGATAACACGTTTTTAGTCAAAAACGAGTTCATTTCTTCTAGTTAAGTTATTATTTACATAGAGTAGCGAATCACGCTAAAATACTTCGTTAAGATGTATGCCAAGATAGCAGAAGATCACAATGGCGTTATTTACGAAATTGTCTCATTCAAGCTGGAAAGATTTTATTCTTTTTTGCCTCAAAGAAATTGAATTATATTATTTATAGTCATGTCTCATCGACGAGGCAATTCATGTTTATTATATTATTACAGTTTAAGTTGAAAAACAACTGTATTAATATAATTAAGCTATTTTGGGCAAAATAAATAAAAATACATATTTTGAATTAAGTATTAATATTTTTAATTTATTACTGATATATTTACATTGTATTGGCGCGAGAAAAGAGATTATTAGACTTGATTTTCTTTTTTTTTAATTTCTAGTTAAATAGGTTAATACAGCTTTAAGTTAATTTTTTTATTAAATTCTAAAGGTTAATTTAAAATATATTTTTTTTTTACTTTAATAATATTAAGCTAATCATTCGGCATAACATACAATATAATTTGGAATTTTAGTTTTTTAAACACTAACTATAAATAATTTAAATAAATGGCTTTACCACATTTAAATTTTTCGTAATGTTACCAGTAATCATGTCATTCGAAAAGATTAATCACAAAATATAATACAAAAAAAAATAATTGTAATGAGTTCAAAACTAACGTCGTTTGTTGGGCGACCCTTGCTAATCTAAATTATTATTTATGAAGGAACTTAAATATGCTTAAATGAAATAATGTTTGATTTTAATTTTTCGATGTACATGTGGAATAACCTAGAAAATCTTTTTATATCGTCAGTTTGAGATTAATTTTAAACAAAAATGTTGACATTCGTTTTTTCATTTCTTCCGAAATATGTAAATACCTATCCATCTTTACGACCTTAACATAGCCATTAGTGACTTAATCCAGCCGTGAAACCATTCCTATATAAAGAAAAGAAAGTTCTCAAATGAAGTCAAAAATAAACTACATACACGATTTAACAAAAAAGAAATGTCATACATGATATTGAACAGCAACCTCACGACCGCACAGCACTATTAAACATTATCAAATGTATTGTAACAGCCTTTCTTACAAGTGTCATGATAAATTAACTGAACATTATAAAGTAGAACAGCAATGAGTGATGAAGCTTGTTTCGATATCACAACCACATTGTTTTACAAATCTGAAGATTCTTTTATTATCATGTAGGTCGTTACTAAATAATATTAAGTAATTAAAGTTATGACAAGGCAAGTGCTACAAGTTTCCGCCTTACTAAAACTATTGCTAGAACATTTATTTATGAATAGAACGATGTTTCAACACGACGAAGGAATTTAATGGAATTATTCTTCGTAAGAGTTAACTAAAATTTTTTTTTTACGGGTATTAAGAATTATTAAAAATTGTCATAATATATATGTACATAATTTAGTATCATGTTTTTGAATTTATTTTGTAATAATAAAATTGTGAATTTATTTAATTAGTTATAATTATATAACCGTTAGGTACTTTTTTATTAATAATAACAAAATGTGAAGTTTTAACTAATTGTTTCAATTATATATTTTTTAACATAATTTCATTCAGTTGAATGAAACAAAAAGTATTTTACTACCAGTTTCTGCAAGAAAATGATTACATCTATTGTCTATCAAATTTAAATACAGTTTTCGACATCGAATTGACGTGTTGACATTGGTCGTGAGCTTAAATGTAATCTACGACATTAATTATGGATGTACGAATCTATTACCGGAACTTTGGAGTAAAATTAAGTGGATATAAAGAGTTGTATTGTAAACAAAAGAAACATTAATCGAGAACTGCTTGTAGTATATCATCTAGATAAGCTTTCTTTCATTAATTCTCGATCGCATGGAATACTTAAATCTACGGCTTTTTTACCTTTATTCCTTCTTCGATAATAGGCTATACATTAATTATTCATATTACATTACATTAACAGCCTGTAAATTTCCCACTGCTGGGCTAAGGCCTCATCTCCCTTTGAGGAGAAGGTTTGGAGCATATTCCACGCTGCTCCAATGCGGTTTGGTGGAATACACATGTGGCAGAATTTCCTTGAAATTAGACACATGCAGGTTTCCTCACGATGTTTTGCTTCACCGCCGAGTACGAGATAAATTATAAACACAAATTCAGTGGAATGAAACACATGAATCAAAGATCAGTGGTGTCTGCCTTTGTTTGAACCTGAAATCATCGGTTAAGATACACGCGTTCTAACCACTGGGCCATCTCGGCAATAATTATTCATATAATGTAAATAATAATGCAACTTAATCTTGGGTTTTTTTTTCTAATACTTTTGAGTTACGACTTAAAATAATTCAGCTTAAAATTAAATTTTTAAAAAGTGCCTACATCCTTAAACTTTCGTTTACGTTTGACGTAACTTTACGTGCTATACTAATAAGCTGAAAATATGAATTCGTGAAAAGTAAAAGTCTCGTTTCTAGATGTCGAGGATCTAGATAGGTTTAATACGCATTACATAAACAACAGTAACGACGAACTTTCTGAAAAATCACTTGATAGAACATAAGAAACGGTGTAGACATTGTGATAAAAAAATAATATTGTTTTTAAAGATTATTTGAACGGTAGTTATTTTTCAAATAACAGCGCCGTATTTACACTACAAATCTTTGCGTTATCGAAAGTATACTAATAACCCAAATGAATATTCAGTCATTTTATTTATTTCAGAAGTTTCTATCGAAACTTTATCTACTTTAAGCAAACATTTTAGAGTGTCCAGGGGCGGCACTGTGATTGAATACTTGTAAGTACTGCTGAGCTAAAGTCTCAACTCCTCACGAAGAAAAAGTTGGAGCTTATTCCGTACTATAGTTAAGGGTGGGAGAATACATATATGTTTATTATAAACACAAATTAAATACATGAAAAGTCAGTAGTGCAACCCGGATTTGACCCTAAAATCCGCGCTTAAAATTGACGATCCAAAAGTGCTTCTACAAACTCTAGTCACTAGTTTCTCTAAGTCTGAACCTATTGAAAATATCAATAGTTTTAAGTAGGAAATAAAATAATAACTTATTTTAGTTATTTTCAATTACTCTTATATAAAACCAATGAAATTGATAATGTGTATTGGTTTGTCGGTCCTTCTTCTACCGCAATATCGACGCTTATATGGTTCTGTAAGTAACATTAACCAACCCAATACGCCAACCCATTACATCACCAATGTGCTACCAATCTTGGAACTAAGATGCTATGTCCCTTATGGCTGTTGTACCAATGGCATACTCACCCTTCAAAACGGAACACAACATCAGTAAGCTGCTGTTTGGCGGTAGAATATTTTACAAGTCTTTCTTTATAGCGTAATTTATGTAACTTTTAGACCATATAATACATATAATCTCTGGACAGTTGCATGGAGGCCCAATGAAATAGTTTGCCTTTAAAACTTTCATTTGAAGCAAGATTACCAATTGTTTATGAGCATTAAAATAAAATATCTTAAGACTGAATGGAGTCTGCACATTTATTGTCTAGATTCTGAACTTTCATCTCTAAACTGGCACGCGGATGTGACGAGTGACGAAGACCCGAATTAGGAGCGTTACGAATCTCACGTCTCATCTAGTTATGTAAGGTATCGTCCTTATCTCACTTCCGTGATAATTGGTTCTGTATGGGAACATTCACGGAACGGAGAGCGATAGAAATGGCATCGTTCCTTAAAAGTAATTTTCTCTTTAAATTAATAAACAAATAGGAACTTTAATATGTTATCTGTGAAACCCTAGGATAGGTTTCACCCGTACATATTCTGTCGCCATCTAGTTTACAATGTTAGTTTGCAAACTTAAGCTGTGTTTAACATTACTTACATTGCATAGCACCACCGGCCTAGTATTGACTCTTGGGTGGTAGTTACCGCTTATTATAAGAATAACAGTAAGTTTCATCTTTACAAATATTATAGATACGAAAGTAACTTTCCGTCATTTGATGAAATTTGTTATGAAGCAAGCTTGAACTCCAAGGAAGGTTACTTTTTATAATTTGACGACGAGAGCTCAAGCGAAGACGCGGCGACAACTATTATGAAACATTTACGATTCAAAAAATCAAATGTAAAATCAAATTTTACAATAAAAGTTTTTGAGTTTCATTTCGTTGATTAGATATAAAAATAAAAATGGCGTTGATACCATCACTACATATTATAAACTAATGACCCCGCTTTGTCTTTCTGTCAAAAAATTAACTTACCTGAGAAGTCTAATATAAAAATTATAATTATTTTATTTTATAATTTATCAATTGAACAGTAAAGAAGTTCAAACGGTGTTGAAGTATATATATATCTCTATCAGATACATCAACATTATTTATATATGGGGTTGGATAGGTAGGTTAGATATTTGTCTAACAGACAACTACCAATTTTCTTGCCGGTTCTCTTCGGTAGAATTTATATTTCTAAACGGCTTTACGTTTAATGAAGTTCTGTAGAATGACGATTTAAAAGTACTTGCACAAACCTACTTAAAAAAAAAAATTTTGATTTTTGCTGTCTTATTAACTACATATGATGAGTTTAATATTTGTTTTGAAAACAAAATGAATTAGTGTATATCATCGGCATTATGAACATTTATTTAAAACCAAAAATCAACATGAATTAATGAACATTGGTCTAAAGTTTATGTTGATAATGTAAAAGTTCGTTTTAGAAATAGGATCGCTGCGGTCACGATAGCAGTGATGTCGTCATCAAGGACTGTAATGTTAGCGTTGTTCTTGTAATAACTGTCATTTACGTTGCTATTTTGTGACATTGAAAGAGTATTCATTTGCAACTAAACCGCTAAAATTAATTAATTTCTTGGCATTCACGACGACTTTGCAACAACTGTTTGTTTCATTACCATTTGCTTAAATAAACATTTCATAATTATTTGCCGTATCTGCGGATTCGTTCTCGGGGACGTTTATACGTTGATGGATAATTAAAAAAAGTTTACGTTATCCACAGCGATTTCATTGATATGACAAGTATTTATTCCCGATTGTTTTATTTTATTAACAAATCAATAGGACATATACGAAATTTAATAAAATCATAACACCGCTACAAGATTTGTGATTAATATGTATAGGAAGTTATTTTTCCGCGTGTTTGTACAGAATTTAATAAATATTTTGTTGGAAATATAAAACTACCACAGAAGTATCTTAGTAAGATAAAAAAATGGTTTATTATATATCTCCAGAAAAAGCCATAAATATAGTTCTATATCGTCATTATAATATTTACTATTAATACAATGAACAAATCAATGACTGAACATTTACGGAAATCATTTATAATATTATTTATATTAAAAAAAAAAAACTTATTTTATTGATGTTCATGTCATACGTTGTATTGTTGAATTTACTAATATTTTTGAACAGCGTAACTGACAGACAGACAGTGACACTGATTAGTTGAAGGTTTTCAGACACATATTTACGTTTACCAAATACAACGAGTATGTTTTTGGTGACGTATGTCACAATAATATTATACTCACACGTGTCGTATTGGTCGTGGATTGCGTGTATACATTTAACGGTAACATATTTAATATTCAGTAGATAATATAAGTGTAGTATATATAATTATATTTTTAATTATTTAAAATTAATATCGATGGTATATTAAATTTTTTTACTGAAGATAATTTTAGTGTAAAAATTACCATGTTTAAAATTTAACCATATGTGTATTCAATTAAGATAACATATTCATCCTTTTGTTTAATAATAACCTATTTCTTAGGCCGAATCTGATAGATTCAATAGATCTGATAACTTTATAATCAATAAGCTTTTTTATTATAATATTTCTAAAAAGGAACAAGAACGCAATTCAATTAAGAAACGTATTAAAAACTAACCTGTAAATATTGGTACTTAGCTTTATGTGAATAATAATACTTCAGCAAATCAAGTTAGTAGTTTATTCAAGTAGGTTTTTAAAAGCAACAGCTACTACTAATAGTATATTTAATATTTAAACTTAGTGTTCGTTATATATAAGCAGTTTTGGAAGTGTAGCTGGTCACGAAACCTTCTCCACGTCAAGTGGATGTTTTGTATAAAGTCTCTTAGCAAGATCTTTGAAAAGTTATTACTAAATCAAATGCTAGTACATTTTAACAATAACAAGTTGCTACACAAGAAACAATTTGGATTTACAAGGGGTCGCTCGACAACTGACGCTGGTGTTGAGCTCGTTAAAAATATTTAAAGGGCCTGGGAGGAATCACAGGATGCCTTAGGGATATTTTGTGATTTATCTAAGGCCTTTGATTGTGTGCAACACGAAACCTTGGTCAGGAAGCTACGTCATTATGGAATTAGGGACACTGCACTCAGTCTTCTGATTTCGTATCTGAGCAATCGCATTCAGAGGGTTGATGTAAATGGAAAGAGATCTCCCGGGTCTCCAGTTACTGTGGGGGTCCCTCAAGGATCAATTCTTGGACCATTTCTCTTCCTTGTTTATATAAATGACCTGCCACATCTCCTAGGTGATAAACTCGAGATAGTATTGTTTGCTGATGATACTTCTTTAATTTTTAAAATAAAAAGACGTCTTTCAATATATGACGATGTGAACAATACTCTCCCTGAAATAGTAAATTGGTTTAGTGTTAATAATTTAATGTTAAATAGTAAAAAGACTAAATGTATTAAATTCACTACTCCCAATGTAAGATGTGTCAAAACGAGTGTACGTTTAAACGGGGAAGCATTAGATGTTTTAGAATCTACAGAGTTCCTTGGTATGACAATAGACTCTAAGCTCCAATGGGGCCCCCATATAAATAAATTGGCGTATAGACTGAGCTCTGCAGCCTATGCGGTAAAAAAAATTAGACTTTTGACTGATGTGGATACGGCACGCCTTGTGTACTTCAGTTATTTCCATAGTATAATGTCGTATGGCATCCTACTCTGGGGTAATGCAGCTGACATTAATACTATTTTTGTACTGCAGAAGAGGGCTATTCGTGCAATTTATAACCTGGTCCCAAAAGATTCGTTAAGAGGTAAATTTAAAGAAATTAAAATAATGACTGTCGCTTCTCAATTTGTTTTTGATAATGTTATGTATGTACGCAAAAACATAAATGATTTTCCCAGAAATTGTGACGTACATTCTATTAACACTAGGAACAAGAATAAACTTGTTACTCCAAGTACCCGATTACACAGGGTTAGTAACTCTTTTTTGGGGCAATGTATACGTTTTTACAACAGGATCCCAGAAAACGTTCAAAATTATTCAATTATAAAATTCAAAAGAGTCGTTAAAGAGCGTTTGTGTGCTAAAGGATATTACAACACTAATGACTTTTTAGTTGACTGCACACCTTGGGAATGAAATGATCGCCTCCAGGCTGTTTCAAACAACTAATATATACTTATCATTGTACCTACATGGAAAATGGTTAAAAAAAATGAAAAAAAATATATCCCGCTGAGTTTCTTTCGCCGGTTCTTCTCAGGTCCGAGGTGCTAAATTCCGAACCGGTGGTAGATTTTTGACAATCAATAAGCAAGTGCAAACACTTCTATATTGAATAAAGATTTTTGACTTTGACTTTGACTTTGACTATATATATTTGATCAGTATAAGTTTCCCTTGGAAAGCCCTTCATAAAACTTAAAAAAAATTAAATGTGTATATTATTTACTGAAGTATTATTGAGATAAATGGCGAATAAAACTGAGGATGTACTTTCCACCACACAAATAAACTATAATTTATTTGAGCAGATAAATACTTCGTGGTTGTGCATATACACCGGGATAAGTACCAACCTCTAATATTCTACTGCCTAACTGCAATACTTGTATTGTTGCTTTCAATTGGAAGGGTTTGGTTTGGTCAAGGACCTCACATCCTCATTCCTTCATTTATCGCGCGTTGGCGATGTCGGGAATGGCTAATATTTCTTACAGCGCCAATGTGTTGGCGTTGGTGGTCATTCACCAACAGGTGGCATATTTGGCTTACTGCCCTCCTATTAAATAATATAAAAAAGGTAGTGTTAAACTAATTATAGCCAGCGCGATTCACAGATGTGATATATTGTAGCAACTGAACGTGTGTTTACATACATTATGTTAATATATTCTTTATTTAAATTGAAAGACACAATGTATCATCAAAAAACTTACATAAAATTCGCCGCATATCGTCCATATACACAAAGTAACAACCTCATTACCGTCCGTCCGTACACAACGCTTTCCTCCCCATTGTTATATCGGAGCAATAAAACAAGTGTATCTCGTATCTTCGTTACGTGAGATAAAGAGGTCAATAGAAATGTGTAAAACATTACTTGTGTGTTAACGTCTTCCTATAAAAATGGTTTAATTAAATTATCTCATATTCATCTGGGATACACAAGATTATATATATATATAAAAAAATAAGTAGGTTTTTATATCAGTATTTAATTTTTATATTCTGTAATATATAATCGTTTGACGAGCAAGTGGTTTTTGTAGGCTGGTTATTGTTTATACCATTGCACTTATAATAAACGCTTTTCTGTTTCGGTTTTAGTAATATCATATGCATACATTACTGACTCCATACATTCGCCTGAATGTATACTTCCTATAAAAACAGGAATGAAGATCACCTTGAAGCTATATTAAAGCTAATCCAAAAATAATAATCAAATCTGTTATTAAATAGATAAAGTGATACGCGAACGCATGTGAAGTTAAAAAAGTATACAAAGTTTCGAATAAATGAAATCGCAACAAAATACCAAAGTTTTAAATAAACTTTACTTGTATGTAAGACAGTCTGTATTTAAACCAAACTATTTTTTTTTTTTAATTTCATATAGGTAGTCGGACAGACAAATGGGCCACCTGATGTTAAATGGTCACCACCGCGCATAGACATAAGCGCTGTGAGTAATATTAGCCGTTCCTTACATCGCTAATACGTCATTAACGTTGGGAACTAAGCTGTTATGTTCCAGCCTTCAAACTGCAAGAGAATACTAAGTATTGATGTTTGGTGGCAGAATACCTGGTGAGTAGGTGGTATCTACCCAGACGACACACTACGTCCTACCAGCAAGTATTAATAACTAACGTTCGTTTTGAGTTGAATCTTTGCAAGGATATGTAATTTAAAAGATGATACAATAATTTGGTACTATCGAACTGATCAGATAATGCAACATGGAAAGGAGTAGAACTTTCAAATCGTTGGTGATTTTATTTTAGAGTCGAGCACGTTGGCTCCACTGGTTTTATGTTTTTTTTTTTTTTTTTAATAATGATTTAGTGTATAAAGTTACAACATTTTAATTTCTACAGAACCTTAATCTCGTATTATACCACAGTACCCTAATAACAAACAAAAATACCTATTAACGCTAAGGTCGTCATCTCCGGCTCGAAGTAACTCAATGAATTAAGTGTATTGGAGTCTACTTAACGTGTTGTAGGCAGTTAGATGAAATTAGTCATGTTCTAAAAAGTCTACTTTTTATTTTTTATTTACAATTATAATCAACCATTTACTAAAACATTTAAAATAAATACATTTATATATTAATTCATAAAGAACGCAGCTGATAGTTCAATTTTTAACCCCGTGACAACTCAAGATGGATGCCCCTTTCAATGTCTTCGTCTGACCGGTGAACTGACTGACAGTTATCAATATTATTTTTATTTAATATTTAATTATCACAGTTCAACAATACAATGATAAATTTAGTTATTCCTTAATTTTGTTTTTATTTATATCGCATATAATATAAACATGTTAAGTAAGTAACTAAAAAAACGATTTCGTTTTGTATTTTTACTTGACTTCAATTTAATATAAATAGTTTTATTTGCCGGTTCTATGTAGGAGAATCTATATTCCAAGGCGGTATTATATTATAGATACATATATTAATATATATATCTATAATATAATAGGCTGTTTTATAATAATATATATAAAAACAGCCTATGAATATCCCACTACTGGGCTATGGCATCCTCTCTTTTCGAGGAGAGGCTTTGGAGTTTATTTCACCACTCCCAATGTAGCCTCCCGTTGTACACACATATTTCTGTGTCTTTATTAGAAATTTCTGACGTATTTAGACGTTAAGATTTGTTAGACGAATATTATAAAATTATTATATAATAAAGAATATAGTAAGAAACTTAAACTTAGCAATACTTAGAAATACTTGTTTATTTTCTATAATATTTAACTATAAATTGGGATTAAATTAACAATTTATGTGACAAGTAAAGTCAATAACGCTTATGGACGTCATAACAATTACTGTAATTGTGTCTTGTCTACTGGCCGTAAATGTTATCCATAAATTGATGTTTAAAATTTATCATAGTTTTATTCTATGACTACAACATGTTGTTAAGCGCAAGGTTGTGAGCTAATCGCGACTAATAATGTTATCAACATATATGAGAATATTTAACATACACCAATAATAATATGTAAAAGTAATTGTAATATAAAAAATATAGCCTTCGATTATTTATTAACATACAAGTCATATATAATTTATAAATCAATAAAAAAATACCAAGAATCTGTTACTCTTATTGTCTATCAGGGATATACTTCAGGCGACCTTGGGGACCGATGAAAATTATTCGCAAAAGAAAATTTATAACATCATTTAAAAGCTTTTCTTTAAGTTAACACGTATGCTTCGCTCAAAACGGCGATTATCCTTTCACAAAGGCGATAGAGCTGATATTTTATTATTATTCTTTTTTAATTTAATAATTTTATAGTAATATTTGGATGAAATTTCACCACTGGCTTTTATAATTTTTTATTTTTAAATTTCATTGTTATACACGTCCGTGTCTTTGGTGTATCTTTAATTTTTTTTTTTTTTTATTGCTGTGTGTCTGCATATTTTATAACCAGACAATTTAAGTTTGAGGACTAATTATTATTATTATCTTTCATTTTATCGCAATAAGGTATAAAAGGTATATGTATAATGTATAAAGGTATATATATGTCTGCCTGGAAATAAGTCGTAGACTCCAGACGGTAGTGTTATTTTAAAAAAATAATAAAAACAAAACAATAAGACAGTTATACAAATACCTACTCTACCATAAATGTACATACATACTATACAACTTTCGGCTTAGTATGTACTAATTATTAATATTAATTTGCATGTAATTGATATGTAATTATTGATTTACGCTAAATACTTATAAACAGAGGTAAAGTAATTAAACGTTACTTTACTTTTTTTTTACTTTTACAAAAGCTTGGATTTTTTAGCTAGGCAGACTAGCACGGGCAATGGGAAACCTGATTGTAAGTGTTCATCACTGCCCATAGACATTAGTACTGTATGAAATAATAATCTTTTTTCATAATATTGACTAACATGTTATGTCCCTTGTGCTTTTTATCTAGAGAATTACACTGGCTAACTCACTCTTCAAATCGGAATACAACATTACTAAGTATTGTTGGTGGGCGGTAGAATATCTGAAGAGTGAGTGGTACCTACCCAGGTGGGCTTGCACAATGCTCTATCACCAATAGCTTTGCTACTGTTGGTGTCGTTTTATGTTTCTATGTTCTTAGGGTTGGAAGATAATGCATTTAGGCACTATGTCTTGCAAAATTTGTGCAAATAAAAACAACATATAACACCTTCACTGTGAACATCTTAAAAATTGATGTGGAAATTTCAAGACCTTCAATTTAAACAACGTCGGTACACTCATTATAAGAGTTGCATCCCGATTAAGTTTCGCGCCATTCACCATCTCCAACTACAGCGTCTGATCGAAAGTACGAGCTATATTTAATGATTACGATTATCCCAGATACTCCTGATTACCTCCACTTCATACTTTTATAATATATACATTTTTCAAAATCGAATTTGAAAAATAGATCGATATATCGAGGTCATCAACCTTAGGCTTGTGGTGACAATGTAGCTGAACTTCTATGCGGTATTAATTTTATCTTTTTACATCTTTCTGGTATTTTACCGAGTTAATAATTTTTACCCAGTTGCCATCTGATTTCTGCGAATCTTTTCGCTTTAATATCCACATATTTGATTAAAATAATATACGGATGCTGTAATCTGTGGCTTATCAGATTATCTGAACAATGATTTAAGAAATCACGGTTTTGTACTGATTACCTAATATTATAATGTTATTACGTGTAATTTTACATTAAATCCACTTTAATTAATTTAATATCACTTGGTTTGTTGGTCCGAGATGACCCAGTGGTTAGAACGCGTACATCTTAAGCGATGATTGTAGGTTCAAAATCGGGCAAGCACTACTGAGTTTCCATGTGCTTAATTTATGTTTATAATTCAACTCTTGAGTGAGGAAACCTGCATGTGTCTAATTTCAATGAAATTATGTCGTATGTGTATTCACTAAGTACTCTGGAGCAGCGTGGTGGAATAATCTCTAACCTTTTCCTCAAAGGGAATGGAGGCCTTAGCCCAGCAGTGGGACACTTACAGACTGTTACTGTTACATATTATTACTTGGTCTATTGGTTAGAACATGTAGACTCTAACCATATATCGGTTCAAAGCGGGATAAGTACGATTCAGTATTGATGTGACTAATTTTGCTGATTTGTGCTCGAAGGTGACGTAAAATATTGTGAGAAAGCCTGTATGTGACGGTTTATATGTTTGCCCACCAATATACATAAGTATGCATGGTGGTAATCTCCAGACGTTATACTTAAGAGTAAAAAAGGGCCGATAAAAAAATTAGAGGCTCACACATAGCTACAGTTGTTAATGCACTTACGTATAAGTCACTTATTCAACCAAGATATTTCATATCAAACTCCAAGAGTCTCGTGAGCTTTTTTAAAATTTATAATTGGTGAAATATAAATATTATACATGAAAAATCCGGGGAACCAAGGAGCTAATTACTCTACATTTAGGTTAAGCACAGTGTGACCTTAAAAAATATTTATGGTCAATAACTCATATCCAGTGGGACTAAATATCTGGACCCCGGACAATCACAGCCTCACGATCATAAGCTTAAATGTGTAATTTAATTTAATTATAAAAAAAAATCCCGACCTTGACACGCCACCCTCGCTTTCACGAGACATTCCGGTATCGCAACACCGCATCCTTTCGACGCGATGCGATGCGCCGGCGCAACGCGGGTAACATCGCAGTCTCCGACGAACGCGCGTCTCATCTCCTCGCCTCAGCAGTATCAAAATATTAAATTTTGTAAGCGATATATTTTATTATTCGGTTTTAAGTGTCGAGCTTTTCGTTTCATTTCTGTGCTTTCGATTTGTGAATTTATTATATATATATTATTTTATTCTATTTTATTATTTATATTATATTTATTTATTTTAAAAGGGTTTAATAAAAAAAAATATATTATCCTTAACAGTTTAGAAAAACAATAAAGAAAATATTAAATAAAACTTAGTTAAGTTCACAAAATGTTTTGACTGACCTCAAAAATTATCGCATACGCTTAAACAAAGAGCTACATACTCGTAGTTATCGTTTATCGTTGTCAAAAATCAAGACATTGTCCAAATCGTTTTTTTAAATAGGTTTAATTAAGCGCAATTTTTGCGTAATCAGCCGTGAGAATCATTGTTGAAGCCGCCGCGGTTTTTGTTCGTTCTGTTACTTTACTCTTATACAATATAGGAAATATATGTCTTCTACAATGTAATTAATGCTGTATGTACTATGATTAAGATGCATTTTCATTGAATTTTATCCGAACGATATACCGCTTGTAACGTTTTTCGATTTTAAAGTCCTATTTTGTTTAGAGTAAAGCGTTCTATAGATAAATTTATATTGTTATAAATTACCGTCAGTTAAATTAACTGCTTTTTCACAGCTCGTAAGCACATACTAAGTGACTCTGACTTTGCTTGTGAAGTGATTTGAATCTTGTGAACTGTGAAGAAACGTCTCCATTCTGGTGAGTTCCATTGTGTATTATTTATATATTAATACTTATTTGTAATGTTAATAAAATCAAATTTTAAATATAAATATGTTTTTCAAATTGAATATATGGTCCATCTGATTGTTGATTTATTATTAATTTTTATTATTTTCAAGTCAGCGTAAAGCACGTCTAATTTTATTTACTTTTTTTTTTTTTTAAGCCGTTGTATTGTGTGATTATTTTGACTTTTAATGTATATCGTTACTAGCTTTAAAGATTATTATTTCACGTAGCGAGTAGATCATATTTTATTATTGTGTTAATAATTCTAGTAATATTAGACACGTGTCTTACGTAATTAGTGGCTTTGAACTAAAATAATTTTGCCACAAATTGAATATAAAATTAAAATACTATAATTGTGTGTCTACATAACATTTAATTTAGCTTATGAAGACAATTGGACTTCTTTTTTATAATGCCTTGTAGGTTTTCTCATACTTCGAAACGATTTCATGACTTGGGGATGAATTGATTTAAAAGTGTTTGAGGTTAATTTATAGGTTTTTATTTTAGGTTTATTATAAGAACTTATTAATGATAAATATAAAGTCATTTATTGTAATTTATTTATTTACTGTATTGGACTAATATATTAAAATCATTGACATCGACCTCCGTGGTCGAGTAGTGTGTACACCGGTTTTCATGGATACGCCACTCCGAGGTCCCGGGTTCGATTCCCGGCCGAGTCGATGTAGAAAAAGTTCATTAGTTTTCTATGTTGTCTTGGGTCTGGGTGTTTGTGGTACCGTCGTTACTTCTGATTTCCATAACACAAGTGCTTTAGCTACTTACATTGGGATCAGAGTAATGTATGTGATGTTGTCCAATATTTATTTATTATTATATTATTATTTATTATAAATATATTTATCAAAGTTAGATTGATGGATTTTTTTTAAAGACCATAAATATTTCGTGTATTCGATGAATTACTTTTAAGAGTAGAAACTACAATAGCCTCAATAATCAGGATCGAACCCACGACTTTCAAATTGCTTAATCGCTTGTACCATTGAGCTATTAAGTATACCAAATTAAAAAAAAAAATCTTCTTGAATAAAACCATTGAATATATATTCGTTACGAATTAACAAAACAAATTTAGCCTTGGTAATGTTTACTTCAATTGAACTTTTACAACTCCATAACAAGCTATAATACTGTGGTTTTACTTGAAAAATGCGGTAGTGACGGAAATAATCTTGATTTTTACATCATTTATTTTGTATTTTTTTTTTTTATAAACAAATAAATTTTTAAATTAATAAAACATGTCGTTATTATGAATAAAAATGACGCGCGTAATGCTAAAATATAATAATATACGCGTGTTGTTCTGAATGCCATATAAAAGAATTCAACGATCACGCGACGGTAACTCTGTAACAACTGCTTTATTTAATATTTATTTAAAAGTTAAAATATGGATATTTATCAATACTATATTAGTAAGTTTATTGATATTATATTATATTATACTATTTATATTCTAAAAAAATATAAAATCAATGAAAATAATTTGATGTTTACTGTTTAGCATTTCATTGAATAAAGAAAGAAAGTATATTAGATTACCCGTGAATTGACCCCTGTTTGCAATAGTCTCATCTCCTCATAAAAATATAAGGTTTCAAGCTCTTTTGAACTTCTACTTCAATGCGGCTTGGTGGACCAAATAGGTTTCCTCAGAATATTTTTCTTTACCACGGAGGACGAGATGAATTATAAACATCATGAAACTTAGCAAACCTGGCTAGGTTCAAACCTATACAATTTGTGTAAGACTCAATTACTCTAACCACTGTGTTAGTGTTTGTTCTTCTATATAGACGTTATATCGTCCCTCAGTCTCCCCATAAGAAGCCGACACGGATAACCGGTATAATATATAGCATATACAAGCTGGACCTGCGGCTCTATTCGTGCGTAAATTGTAAAACTTTACCTATAACACACAAACCGTCCCTCGAAGGTTACCCACTCGAGAGGGAACTAAAAAAAATAGCCTATGTCCTTCGTTCGTCCGGGGACTCAAACTATCTCAATACTAAATTTCATATAAATTGGTTCAGTGATTAACCCGTGAAGAGGTTACAGACAGACAGAGTTACTTTCGCATTTATAATATTAGTATAGATTTTACACTTCTTAAATCGCCCGAGCTATGAGCGAACATTCGTTACAACCAGTCAACACTGTATATCATATAAGTGTATATAACGTGAGCCGAGATGGCCTAGTGGTTAGAACGCTTGCATCTTAACCGATCATTACGGGTTCAAAACCAGACAAGCACCACTGAATTTTCACGTGCCTAATTCGTGTTTTTAATTCATTCCGTACTCGGTGGTGAAGGAAAATATTGTATGGAAACCCGCATGTGTCTAATTTCAACGAAATTCTGCCACATGTGTATCCACCGACCCGCATTGGAGCAGCGTTGTGGAATATGCTCCAAACCTTCTCCTCAAAGGGAGAGGAGGCCTTAGCCCAGCAGTATGTAATGTAATGTATTTATAACGTGTATAAGTTTATTTAATTGAATATCTAAATAATATTAAATTATGTTTATAATGTTAAGAGTCATGACACTGCGGAAGGCTTTATCAATTTCTCTCTATATAGGAGTGACCTTCCTACGTTGTTAATTATCGACACTTGTTATTGCTATATGTTGAAGGAAAATACAAAGAAATTTGCATAATGTTTAAGTAAACCTGGCCAAATATGTAGAGTACATAAAATTTATTCCACCTTATGTACAATTTTTTTTTTTTGATAGCAGAATTGTATTCATTTCTACCCAATCAAGATTCTTGGAGGGGTTTTGATTATATTCTTTAATACTTATTCAAATTCTTTATTTCAAATTTGTCAAATAATAAGTCAAATATAATAATTTAAAATCTAAATAAGACATTTTTTATTTTTTATTTATTTTCAAAGGAATTTCGTCTTTTATATGTGCAAGAATAAGTGTGAGAATAAAGGCACTTTTCTGCCAAACCTATTGTGTTATCTAGGTAAATAATTCCATGAATTTCACAATATGATATTTTCCATGATATATTCATTCATTCAAGATACATAAACATAAGTTTGTCAACGCTGTACTATTATACTGATAACACTACTCACATTTAATTTACATTTTTCTTTTGTATTATGGTTGAGTATTGCTGTTGAGCCGAGATGGCCCAGTGGTTAGAACGCGTGCATCTTAACCGATGATTTCGGGTTCAAACCCAGGCAGGCACCACTGTAATTTCATGTGTTTAATTTGTGTTTATAATTCATCTCGTGCTCGGCGGTGAAGGAAAACATCGTGAGGAAACCTGCATGTGTCTAATTTCAACGAAATTCAGCCACATGTGTATTCCGCCAACCCGCATTGGAGCAGCGTGGTGGAATATACTCCAAACCTTCTCCTCAAAGGGAGAGGAGGACTTTATCCCAGCAGTGGGACATTTACGGGCTGCTAATGTATGTTATGTTATTGCTGTTGGCCCTACTGGCCTTTACAGCGTCACTGAACGTTGGGGCGAGTGTTAAGACTCTGCCTTAAAGTGAACCCTTTTGTGCTCGAGAGTGACGTTCGTCCTGAGGGTGTCTCCTATGAGATCACACCTCGGCTCAGAACGTAGTCGGTGGGGCGATGGTTTAATTAACATGCACCTATATTACTATGTATGTATATCATTTGTACAAAACGTCAGCGCGATGTAGAAGACTATTAACGCCATCTATAGACAATTGTATGAAAACAAAACGAACTCAATGCGCAATAGATGAAACTAAATCAAAATCAAAATCAAAATATGCTTTAATCAAGTAGGCCCATAAAAGCATTTTAACCGTCGTCATATTACAGTATTTAATTCAATGCAAAGCTACCACCGGTTCGGAAAGTAGATTCTACCGAAAAGAACCGGAAAGAAACTCAGTAGTTACTCTTTTCCACCATTCCAATTACAAAATACGTCAATAAAATAAAATTAACTTTTTATATATCCTACCTAGAAATAAAAATATTAGAAAAGTTTTTTAGGTAGTCAAACTTAAATCAAATGTGCCGATGCCTTATAATAAACGTGTTAAAAATGTGATGAAACTTCACTGGTATAAGGTTTTGATAAAGTTTACTGTTTGTTTGTTGTGTTGTTTGTAAAAAATAAAGATATTGATGTAACGTATATCTTAACGAGTGAACGGATTGAGATGTAACACATAGGTTATTTTTTTTTAATCTGGTGTAGAAAAAGTAATAATCACTTACTGTTGTTATCGTTAGTGAACAACTCTTACGCTTACATCACGGAATATTCCGCGTAATGACGATAATTCAAACGAGAAACGCAAACCTAGTCTCGGGTAAAAGTACATAACTAACTAAGTATTGTATACGCTACAAAGTTTGCATTTCTAAATGTTAACAAATTTTTTCAAAAAATCCACGTCAATTTTGTGGTCGCCGGAGTTTTATTGCTAGGTCATAGAACTACTATCTGTACGCATGCAAATTTTCCACTGCTGTGCCTTAGTCCCTCTCCCTTTGAGGAGAAGGTTTGGAGCTTATTCCACCACGCTGCTCCAATGCGGGTTGGTGGACATGTGGCAGAATTTCGTTGAAATTAGACCTAGCAGAGCAGGTTTCCTCCATCCAGGAGGATATGTGTTTATACACATATATATAAATATATATAAACACATGTGTACGTCTATGAATTGTTCGTGCGTAATTTTTGCGTCACACATTTTGTGAGCTAATGATGATATCCGCTCTAAAGACGTAATGCGATAAAAACATAATCGTATAATGGACATTTTACCATTACGCTTGACATTTCTGGGTGTCCTCTTGACTGAATTACGACAAAGCGGCCACTCTCAAATACTAGTACTAACACTGTAATATATCTTGCTCAGTACTCGGTGATAAAGCGTGTGTACTCACACAGTCCTGCTGGATAACAATCTGACACTATCGGAGACGAATCGAGTATAGAGTCAATATACACAATTTATAAATTATTTTTTTAATATAAAAATAAATCAAGTCGTACTTAAATTATGTTTCGTAATAACATTAAAATATATAATCAAAAGATAGATCATTTATTTATTGTGTCGTAATATGTTTGTCTTCTGAATAAACGACTAATATTGAATAAGATTCGACACAGTCATGTGAACAGAGATGAGAATTGCTACATGTACGATCTAATTCGCCATCGGTGCAAGTCACGCGCTGAGCGTTTTATTGGTTGATTATTATTATTGAACTTTACGTATTCATGAGGATAGATTTAATTGTAATACGTTTTTAAATGTATGTGATTCATAGAAAAGATTAACTAGTGAGTTTTTTTTAATGTCTGGTAACATCGACAAGTTGATTCGGTTACTTGAAATTTAATTAGTCTTAAAAAAATCTTGTAATAGTATTTAATTAATATTAAATTTTTATTTATTTATTAGTCTTATTGATACTTAAATCTTATCTTGTGTTGAATATTTTAAATTAAATAGAAATATTTTAGTCCTGCCATTTATTATTTAAATTTTAGTATATTAAGGTAATTGAGGCGTAGGTACAAACTATTCATCCATCACAAAAAATATAGACATTAGATTAAAAAAGAAAACATTAAAAAAATATTAAATAACATTAAATAAAACTCGAACTTAAATACGTAAGTGATCTTTAACTGCTAGTTTTTTTTAATAAACTTCGTTTAAAAATTGTTTTAGTCGACTCATTGAAACATTTTGCGTTTATCGATTAGACCTCACGATCAGCCTCCGTTTTGCAACTTTTGCGATTATAACGGCCTTTGGGGAATCAAGTGGGCCGTCCCTTCACACACTCGCCGTCTCCAAAAAGATTATTACTTTATTTGAATATCTGCTTTTTATTCTATAATAAATACATATTTTTCCTTTTTATATTTGAATCCAATGTTTACATTATGTGTGAGTGTGTAATAATACTTAACTCCCTTAATTAATATAAAGTAAAGTAAGATTCTCGACCTCCTCTTTCTTTGAGAAGAAAGTAGCTTAATAATCAATATGATTTATTGAATACCTTAATAGAGCTCATGTACTTAATCAATTTTTTTTTTGACAAATTGTATGTTTTAAGACCTATCGACTCAGGCTGTGCGTACGTCAGTCGATCAGTGTTACAGTTTTAGTATGTAAACATTTTGTACATCAATAATTTTTCATAATTAATTTATTTCAATTTTATTTTTAACTTAATTATCTCTTAAATAATAATTTAAGACAAAATTGATCAAATACAGATTACTATTCAATAAATTTAATTAAGAACGAGACGGAAAGATGTTTGTTAGTTCCGACAAGTGATATTTTGTTAATTTAAAAGAATATAATAGGATTATATCAGTACTCCCAAGTTTGTGCTACCATTGAAGCTATGTTAAGACGATATATACATAAAGTGATTACAAATTTTAACGCCTATGTAACTCGAAACCTTAAACAATACTTTAATTTCACAAATAAATATAATAGAGATAGTAATTTGAGCAGCTTTCAACTACACGGCGTGACTAATTGTATCGGATAAACAATTTGCACGAGTACACAGATATACCGAGATATTCACATAAAATGTTTAATAACATTGAAAGTACTCATAGCGAGATTTTATTAGCATTTCGTGTGTATCTTTAGTCACAGTTTAAACTTACGATCATATATACCTATGTATTGTATCGTTAATAGTCATTATTATTATTATTTTTCGAATTTCAATCATATGGCGTGGCAATGAAGACATGCACCCAGCATGAAACATACAGTTAATATTTATTTTTAGAAAATATACAAATAAATGGTCAACATGTCTATAGAACACTGAAGTTGATTTTATTTTCATCATGGCAATATGTGGTGTAAAACTGTTTAAGGAGAAGGAAATTTAATTTACTTGGACGCTCCGATATGGGTTAGTGGATGTTAATATCACAGGAACGAATTCAACGATGTTATGCTTCAGCGCTGAGCGCGAAATGAAATAAACACATATTAAGAAAATTCCGTGGGATGATCTCAGAATCATCGGTTATGTCAAGGTTTCTAACCACTGGACCATCACGGCTCAACTATAGATACAAACAAACAGAAATAACATAAACAGTCTGTACAGTTTTAATTTAAAAACATTTGGTGTGTTTTGCGTTAATGGAAACAATCTAAGGCAAGTGTATTCACACCGAACATCTGTTTATATATTGATGTCCACCGCAGGTCAAAGTGCGAAGCGAATATTTTGCAACAATCATTTAAACATGAAATTTAAAATCGATTAGTGACACTTACGAATGCGCCGGCGCAATGATTGATGTTTCAGATCCGTTCGTATACATATTTACAACGTGTTCTTCTTAAAGAAAGCGTTTGTAAAATATATAAAATTTTATGTTTGATTAATTGAATTGATATTATATTAATACGATATCACATGGAGGTTTTTTTTAATTGAAATTTTATGTGTTTTATTGTTTATTTGGGATCATGTGGGACCCGATAACTATCATACAGTTTTAAACTCTATCTATACGTTCACTTATAAACACAAGAATACATTAGAAAAAATATGTGTTATTAGATGATGGTACAAATGCTTTGATAGTAAGTGTGACTACCTCTATGGCCTTGTTGCTCGATTATATAGACTGTGGGTCTAACGTACCTGGGTTTCAGCCCCCGTTCAGGCCTCGAGAACTAGACTAACAAGGTTGTTCGTGTGCAATAAAAATTAATTTATTAAGCAACAACAAATGTCATCTAAATTATTATTAATAATATAATAAAATAAAAATAATAAGGTCATAATATAAAATATATTTTATTCTTAATATACTTTTTATTCAAAATAAAAATAACATGATTAAATATCACTATAAAAATAAAAATATTTAATATAAAATCAAAAATACATTTTTTAAATAAAATTAATTGCTTAAAATAAATTAAATGTAATATAATTATTTAAAGAGAGTTCTTTATTCGCCATATGTCACCTAAAGGCCTATCATTTCGTTTAATAAACTGCCAGGGAACAATGACTTTTATTCCAATTAAATTAAAGTTCATAATGTAATTAAATGTTAAATAAAGCCAATGAACGATATTCAATACTATAAGCACCTTCTGTGTACCTTCAAACATTCTCTCATAAAAGTCACGGTCAATTCGCTGCTTTCAAAATAATATTTTTGTCGCGACTCCGACTCTTATAACGATTTCTGAATGCAGTATTAAGGGTTGTTTTTTGAAATTAAATGTCAAACAATGGGTTAAAAGTAACTTGTATATGGCAGTAAATCAAGTTGACATTTTATTATTTTTGAGACGCATATGAAATGATCTTTAGAGATTTGTGCTTTATATATATTTAATGACTATTTAAAGATTTAAAAGGAATCGTTTTATTAATGAAAATATATCTATATTTATAATTAAAATTGGTCGATTTTATACAAGCTCGTCTGGATAGGTTACCAACTCGTCAAATATTAAACCGTTAAACAGTAATACTTAGTTGTGTTTTGGTTGGAAGGGTGAGTGAGTTAGTGTAACTTTAGACACAAGGGACATTACATCTGAGTTCCCAAGGTTGGTCGAGTATTGGCGATGTAAGAAGTGGTTAATCTTACCGCGCAAATGTCATAGACATTTGCATCATCTGTGGTAATCACTAAAAGCAGTTTCGAAACTATTAATTAAAAAAAATGGTTCATCATTATGATCATCAGCTTGTGTTCGTCCACTGGCATAGGCGTCTGTCATTTAGCCATTGTCGTACAAATTGTAAGAACGTCCTCTATCAAGTTTAAAAAATGTTTACTGCGTTAAATATATGAAAGATGGTATTCCGGATTTTCCTGTCAACATTTTAATGACAAGCCTTTGGTGTATCATTAAAGTTATGAAATGTTTCGAGTTCTATGAAATCCGATCGATTAAAAATAATATGAACACCTACAGTTTATTTACTAGTGTTATTATATAACTGTTATAATTTTACTTGAAATAGCTCAGACGCATGCACGCCAATTTTCCGTGGAAAAACTAACGTTTCTTTGTTATCAGAAACTCAGTAATTAAACTTTTCCACTAATTAAATGACTAAGGTATGTTAATTAAACACTTAAATTAATATATTCTAAATATTAAATCTACCCTCTTATCGTCTTTATATATATAAGCAACGTCATACTGAAATTTCTCGTGAATGTATATTTATATTCCTATTTGAACCCACGAACCTTGTTGCGATTTAATTGCATAAATACTTAAACATTCTTATTACAGTGAACTTAAATAACACGAACAACATTCGCACGTGTAAAATTACGTCAATTAAACTAAATACCTGTTACGAAAATATCTAAATACTTATTTTAATGACGAAGCGCTTAGACGTCGTTACGTTGACGAAAATATTAATATTTAAGATGTTTCACTCGTATTTAGTAACTTTTTACTTGACTCCATTAGAATTTCTTTTATTCTTACTAGTTAAGTAATTTTTATGCAAATGTTCAAAATGGCTTAATGTATATAACCCGGATCCTTACTAAAGGTAATAACTCCTAAGTGAAAATCGTGCAAAATTGACTTTTTCAAACGCAACCTCAATGTGTTTTATTTACAGGACCAGCTGGTTCGATGTAATTAAATCTGTAGAGCTGTCAAAACATACTTGAATCTCACCGCTGAATAATATCGTGAAATTTCAAAAAGTAATTATTTAAAGGAAAATTTTGTGCTGTCCTCTCAGGTTACAACACAGAAGGATGATGGAGCGCACGGAACTCTATAGCAAGGCAACAAAAGCGAATAGAAAATCAAAAGCGAGTACAAATTTCCAATAGTGCGATATTACGCGTCTTTTTGTAAATACGTCAAAAGTGCTGTCACATTAATTATATTAATCACCGAAGTCGTTTCACACTACCGGAAATATGTATTCGCTTTTTTTGCTTCGCTATAATGTTCTACGCGCCCCAAGTGCTTTTGCTTATAATCTGGAGCTGTCTTTAACAGAAAAATCTGAATATATTATCTGTGGTTTCAAACTGAAACACAACAATACAGAGTATTGTTGTTTAACGGTAGAATATATGATGAGGGAATGGTACTATGCGGACGAACCGTGTTGTTTAGAACTTCTATGGGGTTATTTTATGCGTAACTCAAAGAAGTGCGTTGAACCCGAGCTATTGATCGTAGGATTAAAATATTACTGACAAATCGTTCGTGTATTTCACTATAAATACACAATAATAATTATATTAGGTAATCGGACAACAGCCGAGACATTTATTTGTTTAAATATGACTGTATTACACGATATGATTCAACTTTCATCGCACGGCATGCGCGCGCAGCGTAACCGCACGCACAAGCTTTCACCCACACTCCCTCGTCGATCTCAGATCGTGGACTACTGAGATTTATTGTTAGAAACATCGTTCATATATAACTTAAGGTCATTGTTCTTTTTCATTCTTTTAATGAATTTAATAAACCGTATAGTTACTTAGTAGTTAAGGTTTGTGCAAGTCCGTCTGGGTACCAACCACTCATCAAATATTCTACCAGAAAACAACAATAATTAGTGTTGTGGTGTTCCGGTTTGAAGGGTGAGTGGGCCAGTGTAACTACAGGCACAAGGGACATAAGATCTTAGTCTAGTTTGCCCTTTAGACCGTCTGCTTACGTCATAAAAAATTTTTAGCACATTTTTATCAATTGCATATGTGGTTCTTTTAACTAATCATGTATTTTAGGGGATGTATAGCTCGCGATACATTTGTAATTGTTTCAAGTCCGTGTGATTTACTGGAGGCGATCGCTGCTTAGCGATTAGACCGCCATGTTTTCAACTTCAATAACTTCATTCTAGATGTGAAATAGAAAAAAGAATAACATTAATTTTACCCTATATAGTGATACCCGTATATTTTCTTTTCACGTAGTTACTTAGTATTTTAAACAAATAGTTCCGCTCTCCGTTAAAATTGACCAAATCCATATTTACAAACAGACGTATCTTTGTATTCTTGTTTAACGTATACGTTTTACCAATTAACCAATATTAATGAGTTAAAACAAAATACAATAACATCATTGCATTATAATAGCTAAGAACTGTTTCCCATCATCTTATGCAACATGATAAATTCATTAGAACCTCTTTTGGGCTGGTTCAGACAGGGGACACTTTGCTGGAATACTTCGCCCGCGCACTCGGTTTAACATTTCCTCCGGATCAAAAACATTTGAGTTGAACTTACCAGGTGGGTCAGCCTGGATACCGATTCATTCACTCAAAGAACCACACTTGGTATTGCTGTGTTGTGATTTTAACGGTGAGTGAGCCAGGGTAAACCAGCCAGGCGAAAGGTAACATCTTTAATCTCATGTTTCATCAATCTGTGATGTAGAGTAGTTTATTCTTCTTACAGTGACAGTGTCTATGGGCGAAATTACGATTAGCTAGCCAAATTCCTCGTCTAGCTTACTAAAACAAATAAATTAAAAAAAATGAATATCTGATCTCTGTTCAAAACATATTCTGTATAGTTCAGTTAAATGGTATATTTATGTGTTTTTAATATATTATTAAGTGTATGATTACCAACTGCTACATTCAAAACCATGTTACACATGTGTAAACGATAAATGATATTATTTTAGTATCATAGTGTGAACCACGCTTAGCGCCGTATCGATTTGGGATCTCCGACAGAAACTGAATTGATGGTATCTCATGGGAATCGCCGGTACAGACGCTGATGGCTTTGGCGTAACAACGATGACGTAATCCCGAGTGACATAACACGAGATGTTAGCGAAGATGTGTATTAGAATGGATGCTGTTTATTAGATTGGTTAGCTATTCATAGTTGAAAAGTCATATTGAAACAGTTTATATTTTATACTAGATGAACCTGCGGCTTTATCCGCACGAAATTTATAATATAAACACAAACTTCCTACCCCCCGGTTTACTCATTTAGGGGTAGAGTTTCGTTAAATCCGTTCTTAGCGGATTATAATCTACCTACTATGATTATAACCTACCTGCCAAATATTGTAGGTGTTACAGTGTCTGAGAGTTCGTGATTAATCAATGAGTGGTATTTCGCTTTTATATACTGGAGAAGATCGCTGCTTAGCAATTAGACCGCCATGTTTTCAACTTCAATATTTTTATTCTAGATGTGAAATAGAAAAAAAAATAATATTATTTTAACCCGATATAGTGATACCAATATATTTTCTTTTCACGTAGTACCTTAGTATTATTTAAACAAATCGTTCTGCTCTCCGTTCAAAGTGACCAAATCTATATTTACAAACAGACGTACTTATAAAAGCGAAAAAAATAACCATTATAAAGAATCCTATTGTTATTTAAAGGTTTCAGTAAAACGCATTTCTGATGCCGGACTTTTTTTTTTTTGACGAAAAACGCCAATTTATTTTTATAGACTCAACCTGGGATTTGAAATCTGAAACTCGAGATATATCTGCCTTATAAACTCACCACTAAGCCAACGGTGCAGTTACATTCAAAGTAAAACTAAAATCCACTCTGTGGTACCAGCTTTCGCCGAAACGACTTGGGAACCATCAAGAAAAGAGCGTACTCTTTCCTGAAAGGCCGGCAACGCACCTGCAAGCCCCCCTGTGTTGCAGATGTCCATGGGCGGTGGTAGTCACTTTCCATCAGGTGAGCCTCCTGCTCGTTTGCCACCTATGACATAAAAAAAATACAATTTCAATTATCCATCAACCCTTATTGTATCAGCGTGATGGAAATAGCTCCAAATCCTTAAAAGGAAAGGAGGAGAAGAAGAGGAGCAATGTGACATTTATGGGCTGTTACAATTCTTACGTAATATTGAAATTGTCTTCTTTAAAGTAACAATAAATAACAAGAGTATTTGATATTTATTGCCGTAAACGGTTATTTGATTGACCTCAACATCAAATAAATCGCATCTCAACAAAGCGCCATAAAAACGGGCCGGTAAGACAGAAGATTATGCTTTTGTTGGAAATCGCGATGTGAAAATAAGGTCATTTGATTTCATACAATGTGTGGTTTATATTGTTCACGTTTTAAATACAAATCATTCATCACAAAGAAGATTTTGAATGTATATAGAACGTAATTTTAAAACACACATATGTGTTATGATTGTTAGTACTTTCGTAGATTTTCCCATCAAAGCTACCCATCAATCTCAGTCAGCCATATGTGACGTATCGGCCAAAACTTACCGACATGGAACTGCTTCGCTGTTACTTTAAACAAGGAGCCTTCCCAAGGATGTTAAATGGAGACGTGTTAATATTGCTTGTTTAAGAACCAAATACACATACCATCCGATATACCTCTTTTATTAGAAAAATAAAAAACCCCTAACATCTGCTATGTCGTTACCCGTAAAACGAGAGTCGTGATAGCTCTTAAAATTAGACATCAATTGTTTCAACACTTGGAACCTTTTACGACCTTTTTCCCTTATCAGATCTGATGACACGTTCGTGCCGTGATTGCGATAGAATGTGTATAAGTGTTCTCGTTTCACAATTGAAAATAAAGTTAAGGATCATTAGGATAAAGGTGTTATTTATTTATTTAATTTTATCTCTTAGTATATTTGGTTAAAATCTTGGAACTGAATATTCGACCCCTCAACTGGATGTGTTTTTGCACTCTATAAGTCTGGGTGACGAAATTAAATTAAATAAATTCTGTTTATTTTAATATCATATAAGATTACTTACGTCGTTACTATTTCTGGTTAGGGCACTTCTAGTTCAGTGCAAAGAATATATAATTGGGAGAAACAAAAATAATTAATCTAATGTACGCTGACGTGTTTATTTTCATTGCAATTGAACGTCTGATCTCTCTATTAGTTCAAGTTTATACTGTACATATCAATCATTTTGTCCTCGATATAGTTACAACCATATACAAAAGCGCAAATAGTTACGTCACATTTTTTTCCACGATAGTGTAAAAAGTGTTGTGTGTGTTGCGGATATGTCTAACCTTTGTCTATAAAATACTATCAATCATAAAATTCAAATTCAAATATCTTAGATCTATTGATTGGTAAAATTCGGTTCAGTTCCACCGGTTCAGAAAGAGATTACTCAGACCTGAGAAGAACCGCATAAAGAAACTCAACGGGATGTTTTTTTTTCTTTTTTTGTCAGAAATGTTTGTTGCAACAATAACGATAAATCTAAATTATTTATTTTCGAAGCGATCTGAGGGTGATAGTTTCATTCCCAAGGCATGCCATCATCTATGAAGTCGTTAATGTACACACTCTTAGTACACATACGTTCATTACCTATTTTTTAACTTTACAACAGGTGTTACAATAAGTATAGACACTAAGCACGTATAGCTAATAAATCAAATATCACTATTGCACCGCGTGTAGTGAATATATTATATATTATATATATATATATATATATATATATATATATATATATATATATATATATATTTTGTACATTAATATATAAATAAAAGATATAGCATAATTAAACTCTCCATTATTATACTACTACTATATTATTAAGTATATGTTTAACGAATTACGTATAGAATACAAACGTATAGAGTATATAAAAGTAATTCGATTTTTAAACATTTAGACTAATAAAAATTACGATATGTTAATTTAATTTCTAAAAATACGCTTTTTTTATCTTGTTAACTACAAAAGATACTTATCGTTTCGCATCACACTAATTGTAATTTCGATTGTCCGTACGTTCCCATAACATAGATACTTAAGCTACTTTCGTGGATAATTCTAACTACTGTTTGTGAAATGTAAATTTTTACGATGTCATAATTGGTGGAACAATGGAATGTTTCAAACATTTCACGCGTTAAGTCATCAAAATAATTGTCTAATATCTCCTCCGCTGGGGCTCATTACGTTAAATATGTGACATTGTAACGCAATTAAAATTATATATCATTTTATAGCACAAGTATAAAAGACGAGATAGCCCAGTGGTTAGAACAAACGAATTTACGAAACATCAAACGGAAATCTGAGGGTTCAAATCCAGGCAAGAAGCTCTAAATTTTCGTATTCTGTAATCCTTTGTAGTTCATCATGCTTACCTGACTAATAACAAAAATGTGAAAGTAACTGTGTCTGTCTCTTCGTTATCTCATCACGACTAAACCGATCGTAATGATAGAGGTTGCCTGGGATTTGGTTATGTATAGCGATATATAATTACACACTGATGGAGTCGTAAGGTACATAAGTTACTACACTATACTATACTATACATCATTTCATATATCAAAATTATATGAAATACAAAATAGTTTTAAGTAATTTAATTTGAATAAGTGAACATTATGTATATTATTTTGGGAAGGAACTGACTCCTGTAACACAGTTTTACTAGTTCGGGAGCCAGAGCCACATTGTTTCTTTTGTAAATTTTGGTTGATTAATAAAGTTATTATTATTATTATTATTATTATGCCCCATTCTCTCATACTTGTGACTTCGGAAGACGTTAAATAGCAGTCTGATAAGTTTTATTTTTTACATTGACAACATTTTACTTGTATCACTAACGAGAAAATATATTTGTATACTGGAAACTCAATCAAACCAAAACTATTAAACTAGTTTTAATTAAACTCTTTTTAGTATATTCAAATATTTTATAACGCAAATTGAGCGGCAAAAAGCCTAGGGTAGGGCAAAGCATTTAAAATCAATCCAGTTTAAAGATATAATATTTAATTTTTAAAAAAAATGTATTTTTTTATGAAATAAGTAGGCGGACACGCAATTGGGCCACCTGCTGGTAAGTGGTGAACACCGCCCATAGACATAGACAATGGCGATGTAATAAATATTACCTATTCCTAACATCGCCAATGCGCCACCAACTGGGAACTAAGATGTTATGTCACTTGTGCCTGTAGTCACACTGGCTCACCCTTCAAACCGGAATAAAACAATACTAAGTACTACTGTTTGGCGGTAGTTGTCCGATGAGTGGGTGGTATCTACCCAGACGGGCTTGCACAAAGCCACCAAGTAAAAAGTATACTAAATATCCATTTAATAGTGAAACGGCCAAAACACAAAAAATAGATACTATATAATATTCATTAAAACTATCATAGTTACACACATTTAAATATAACCGCAATGCGGTTAATCTTATAATCAATTTAACAACGCGAATTACAGAAACAGTTTAAACTCGTAATAATAGTTACGTTTCGCCATGTCAGATAACTCATAGAGACGTACACATTAGGGATAACGATGCTGACAGATTATTTACATCGATAAATAATCGATTCGAATTATCGATGTTGCGTAGTTCAACTATTGTTTTTTACGAATCAATAAAAAACAATTACAATAAGTCAAGAAGACTGTAATAGATACGAACTTTATGTTATTTTATTTCCCAATTACTTTTGGTAATAACGAAAGTCGATGTTTTTTTATATTCGGAACCCTATTTATTGGTGTTCTTTTTTATTCGTTAGTGGAGTACGTAATTTAGTTTAAAACAAATAAATAAATATTTTTATTATAGATTTAATTTAAAATAGTTAAGAAGTGTGTCAATAAGTTACCTAAATAATTAATAAAGTGATCTGATATAATACTACTTATATATATTCGTTAAAGATTATTTTCGGTAGAATATAAATTTGGAACATTATGTAAAATTTATTGAAAGATTCTTAGAAGAACCCACTTATATAAAGTCGACGAACTGTATGTAATTGCGCTTTTAAACAGCCAACTTGGATTGGACTTTGTAGGAACCTTATAGATGGAATAGAGTACGACCTTCGCATACATTTTTCATAAAAGCTCCGGCGCTGTCTATTGTCCACTGAGAACCGATCGGCTATTACGGCCTCAATAGCCGAAATCGGTCAAGATTATATCATCTTCTTTTCACCATACGGTACGTCATGTTCTCACGGGTCACGCTTCTAATCTAAATTTTAAAGCTAGTGAAACTGCGAATCTTATGTACTAATATTATATACTAGCCAATCTCCGAAAGGCGCTGCATCCTCCGGTTATACATATATACATTGGTTTAGTAGTTCTTTCAGTTAAGCATTACAAAAAAAAAAAACGTTTATACAGATTATTAGATAAATATAACACGTTAAAATATAATTACTATTAAATAAATACTTTAAAAATACTTGTCCGATTTAAATCAAATACGATTTCTTAATGCATAATATCGACAAATCAAGTACTTTAGATAGCCTAAATGTCAATCAGTCTAGACTGGGTATTAAATTAAAAAAAAAATTGATCATTGACATTACACATCAATTAACGAAGTAGAAATAACATCGAATTATCCAGATCAAACCGTCAATACAAAGCCCCGTACGAGATCTGTGTCACGGTCGCTCGCTACTTAAATACTTTACACTTATTATATGATACCTCTAGTCCACAGTTGCTCGCATGAATTCTTATGTAATTACATCGATTTCTTTAGTTTTCTAGTTTTATTATTATTGATATTTGAGTTTAGTGATAGCTATTATTCATAGAATACATATATTAATTATATAATTAGACTTATTTAAAGTTAGTTATTTTCCGCAGCATCGCTTACTATTTGATTTACTTACACATAATAAGTTATCTTTCTTATTACGTTTAAAATCTATAATTGGAATCGTAAGTGATAATATGTCCAAAACAAATATCTTATATATTAATAGCGTAAGCCCATTTTTGTCCCAGTGATTATGGGGCGATAGCTGCACATAAATCGGTTACGGTCTCATTTTGAAGAGCTCCAGTCGTAGATGTGCAGAACATAAAAGAGGATTCTTGATTGCAATTAAAAAAATTGCCACTAGTCTTTATTTAATACAGCATTTTATTATTGATCATTAAAGTTCGACGACCTCTGTTTAGGTCAATTAAAAGAAAAATTATCTTTCTCCCAATTCAAAGTAATATAATCGCAGTTTATCTCACGATACAAGAACTTTATAAAAAAACCGCTGCTTCTTAGATCATAGTATATTTTTTCTAAACCATTGGTAGTGTCTTACTTTGACTTAAAATTCGTAAAGGTAATACTTGTACATTACTTGTAAAATTTTTTTTTTTAATATAACGTAATATATTTTCCTAGTGTTATTTAATTTTGTTTTTTTACTATCATTCATTGCATATTCTTTAAGACCTCAATGTAAATAAATAAACTTAATCAAAATAAAATTATGCTTATTGAATATTTTCTACATAAGATAGGCAGCTTTTTAACAAATGTATACGGTTTATTATCAATCTCTATCAATTCAATATAAAAAAAAAAGTTGTATATCCAATTTAACTTTAATTATAAGCAATTTATATACGTTTATTTAAGTTTATATTATGTCCGACAAAGCCAAATGGTGTACAGATTCAAATACTTGACATCCAGGAATAACATAGGATTCTTTTGTTATCTTATGAAATTAAAAAAAAAACAAAGTGACAGCTACGTTAATGTTTCGAAGGGTAAATGATTGATAATTCAACAAATGAATCATCAACTAAGAGCAACCTGACATTTTCCAGTGAAATGCGGAACGATTAAATAATGTTAATCTTATTAATTTCATTGAACTATGAGTATAATATTTTAATTATTTAAAATGACCATTTTTAAATATTTTGAAGTGCCTATTTTATAATTTATTACACGATTTTTACTTCGAGAGCTTTTTAAAGACTGTTATTACCAGACGCATCCAAGTTCGAGAGACACAAATTGATATGATTTGAGTACGCGAAGTATGTAAATGTGCAAGCCCGTTTGGTTAGGTACCACCCACTCATCAAATATTCTACCGCCAAGCAGCAGTACTCAGTATTGTTGTGTTCCGGTTTGTAGGGTGAGTGAGCCAGTGTAACAACAGGCACAAGGGATATAACATCTTAGTTCCCAAGGCCGGTGACGCATTGGTGATGTAAGGAATGGTTAATTTTTCTTACAGCGCCATTGCCTATGGGCGGTGGTGACCACTTACCATCAGGTGTTCTAATTTAACAGTTAATAATAAAAAAACATGTATGTAATCTTTTTACTAACCCTTCCCAACGTATCGAACTCATAAATAACATTCTCAAAGTTCAAGGTTGGACAAATAAGAAGTGTTCCAAATTCAAAAAGTAGGATTGGCAAAAAACTTGTTTTAGATATTTTTTAATTGAATGTTATTCTTTAATTAACTCAGTTATTATATTTTGTACACAAAATATGTATACATAAATGATAACAATATTTTATATAAAAAAAAAACATACGAAATAGAGATAATTTATTTAAAAGATCACTTTGATCCCTTACACTTTTGTAAAGGATATAATTATCGGTTATAACTTATTATAGTTATCATATTATATATTAAACCAAGACATAAACTATCTTAATGTCATGTATACACACTAGAAAAAAATAATATTTAAATCAAATGTGACCTCCGTGCTTAGAAAAATGAACAGTTATATGCGTAGATTCTCATGCTGACGGTACTAGGGTTAAGCGTTAAGCTCGTTGCTAACAATTATACAATGTAAATGCCATCTTCCCATATCGTGTACCGTAACGCGTTTTATGTAACAAATTATATTTATTTTGTATATCAAGGTGAAAATATAAAATATTATTTTTTAACCTTTGACAGACCTTTGCAGTGTTATGGCTGTCAATATAATATGGTTTCAATTTTCCCAGGATACATTTTAGCTTAAAAATAACGCTCAATGTGATTTAAGAATAAAAAATTTAAAGTATAAGTCTGTATACGTTTATTGTTGTAAGATTCTTCTTTTAAGGAGAACATTTTAAGCTTAATCCACCACGCTGTTCCAATGCGGGCTTATGTCGGTCAGTTAATATTAATTTATATTAAACACTAGCTGTGCCCGCGACTTCGTGCGCGTTTGAATTTAATAAAAAAGCGTGACTTTATTATTATTTTACATATAATTCTAAAATAAAAGTAGCCTAAGTTACTACTTATTACATCAGCTATCTGCCAGTGAAAGTCCCTTCAAAATCGGTCCAGTCGTTCCAGAGATTAGCCGGAACAACAGACAGATAGACAAACAGACAAAAATTGTAAAAAATGTTATTTAGGTATATGTACCGTGTATACATACATATGCATTTAGTAAAACGCGGTTATTTTAATATTACAAACAGACACTCCAATTTTATTATATGTAAAGATTATTACAATTAGTGATATTTTTGTTAATTAGTGTTATTACAATTAGTGGTTTCGTCCACAGCAGCCTTCCTAGAAGACAAGTGTGTGCACTATAATGTAAAAGGAAGCTGGTGGTCAAAACAATTACGATATGACACATATATAAAAACGAAAAGCATGCAATATCGCCCTAGTTGCTCCAACTCAAACACTCAAGTAATATTTTACACGCAATCTCAGTAAGAGAATCGTTTGAAAGAATAATTTGGCTTGAAACAACAGATACATTACATACCTGTATAATTTACTCGTCATTACAAAATTTGATACATTTATATGTGACATTTAAATATGATTGTTATCCTAATATTAAATACTATGAAATAACACATACGATTACTTAACCCCAAACATGAACACACAAAATGCGTACATAATAATTAAAGTCAATATTTATATGCACATTTAAAAATTAAGCTCCCCAAGATGTCTTTTTGGCAGTTGAGCATCTGATGAGTACTGTACTGGAGTATGATTCCTACCCAGACTTACACAAAGCCCCACCAAGTGACACTTAAGAAGTTCACTTAAGTTTTTTTACGCAATTTTAGATATGATTAAGTTAACAAATTCTTCTTTTATTCCGAGCTGATTCCTTTTGAAATACAACATTATACGGAATATTCAAAATGACAGTTCAGTTTTGTTATGTGGCAACACTAAAGTTTCTATCTTGCTTTCTTTTAAAGATCGATTTAAATGCTGTTTCGATCTATATCGTTTTTTAACCTCATTTAAAACATAATATGAAACGATTACGTGTAATTGAATATGTTTCTTTGATTTACTTTAGATAATATTAAATACATAAATTAACACGCAACCAAAGTTCGACCTTTATTTAAACGTTTGAAATGGAGCATCCGTTGATCATTAAAGGTCAGAATCGTGTGACTTAGTTTTAAATATGTTATTGAAATTGATCGTATTTCACTCTTATCAAGGATGTAAATTTGTCCTTTAAATATTGTACTTTAATGTGCAAACAAGATATTAAACTATTTAAACAAATAACATTAGTTTAAAATTATCTTTAACGACAATATAAAACTCACGCTTGTCATGTAAATATAGACTTGTTGCGGCTGAAACCTACCTACCTATTTTTCGCCCAAACACGTTGCGTCTACTTGTATAAGTTTTATGTACATTAACTTAGTAGATTTTTCGTTTAGGAATTAGGAGTCTCCTAATTTATTAATATAGATAAACTAAACGACTGATATTACAAATGCGAAAATAACTCCATCATATCGCATCTTAACCGATGATTGCGGGTTCAAACCCAGACGAGCACTACTGAATTTTCATGTGCTTAATTTGTGTTTATAATTCATCTCGTACTAGGTGATGATGGAAAACATCGTGAAGTAACCTGCATGTGTCTAATTACAACGAAGTTCTGCCACATGTGTATCCGCCAACCCGCAGCGTGGTGGAATATGCTCCAAACCTTATCCTCAAAAGCAGACGAAGCCTTAGCCCAGCAGTGGGAAATTTACAGGCTGTTAATGAACGAATGTGCTTAAACATTTTAATAAGAATTATTTATTATCATTACAAATTTAAATATAAAATTTACCTTACATATTTATATTCAATTCCGCAGACATTTCAAAACACTGGCATTTTGTTCGATACAAGATTATATAGATGATAAAAAATCGTAGAGTTAATGCTTATTGACTTCCAGGCGGGATATATTACATACATATATAATTTTATTTAACTAACATGACTGTATTTTGAAAAAGAGTAACTACTGGGTTTCTTGCCGGTTCTTCTCGGTAGAATCTACATTCCGACCCGGTGGTAGCTTCACTTAATATAGTTTGTTAAATGACGATTCAAAATTGCTTGTTAAAGCCTACTTGAATAAAGTATATTTTGATTTGATTGCACACCTAAATTAAATTGCACAGAAGATGAGTTTTTTTTTATTCGACTTGATACATTTTCTCTGCTGTAAGCCTTACTCTTTTGTTTTTTTTATTATTTGCAACACTTGTAAATATTACGACATATACACAAAGCTAAAAGATGACTCTCCATAACACAGAACAGCACACGAACTAATCGAATTCTTTTGACCAAAATTTCATTGTCCTCAATAACAAAAGTTCTTGCACGTTTCATAATATTTTGTGTTTGAAAAGCGAACAAATGGCGATCAGATATTCAGATCGTTATACAGATAGACGGCGCTGATGTTGACATTTGACATTACTTACATCACCTTTTTTAATTGTCATTTTTGCCATCGGCTTGTACGTGATTATACATAGTCGTTATGTAATGCAACAATGTGAAATTAGTATCAGTAATAGCTTGTTAATGTTGCTCTACTTGGCAAAAATCTCTTCCCACGAAGAGAGGATTTTGGCACTGATTCTATCATGTGTAGTGGATACACCTTTGTGCAGAATTCAGATTCCTTTACGATTTCCTTCCCCTGGTTAGAAACCTTGTACCTGAAAGTAGTACATAGTAAATCAACGATGCCTGATCGACTTAAATATTCCATTTTCCATTAAGATTGAAGAGCTACTGGGCTACTTCGGCTCATTGGTAGATATACCGAACAATTAACTTGAAATATTAAAGTTATAATCCACTCTATTTTGTCCAGAATCATCATGAATAATAATGTTTCTTCGCGACACTATTACACCTTATATGAGTTCGCCTAGGATTTAATTGAGTCGAAAACAACTAGACTATTTCTTTTGACTTCTGAAACTTCTAGCGATGACCTATATTTCGTATAAAGGTTGAGTTAATAAAACATTGAAGTAAATGCTTGCATTAAGGCAATATGTTAATTCATTGTGAAGATCAATATCACTTTTCGTCCAATAAATGCATTCATAAAATTACAAGGTCTGAAAGTAAATATTTATCTATGAAATAGTTTAAAGTTGAATTATAATATCTCAATTCACAGGCGTGTTGCTTGTTTTCCCAGCACGGCGACCTCTGCGCCGGCGCACAATGGGTTTTCTTCTCTAATTACCTTTAATTACACGACGGTATTTTGATTTTTTTCGGTCAAGAACGATACATAGAACTAATGTGTCATTGTGATATGAAGATTGTTCAGATTGAAATAAAAGTAGAAATATGACTTTTGTTATACAAACAAAAGTGTTTTTTTTATTTTTTAACATTTTGCTCTCAAGAAATTCTCAATACCAACCTGAAGTCTTGAAATTGGCAGAGTTTAAAATGGCTTGGAAAGTAAGTGAAGATGTCAGTCCAGGTACTGTTTAAGGGTTAACCGTCCCATCATTATGAATGAAAAGAGGGTGCGATTGTGTAAAAATAAAAATAAAAAAAATATTAAAATGTGTTCAGTTGTCTAGTCTACCTAGAGAATGATAACCGTAACCTCTATAAATCTTTTCTCTGTATTACATTACATGAACAGCCTGTAAATTTCCTACTTCTGGGCTAAGACCTCCTGTCCCTTTGAGGAGAAGGTTTGGAGGATATTCCACTACGCTGCTCCAATGCGGGTTGGTGGAACACACATGTGGCAGAATTTCATTGAAATTAGACACATGCAGGTTTTCCTTCATCGCCAGGGACGAGATGAATTATAAACACAAATTAATTACATGAAAATTCAGTGCCTGGGTTTGAACCCGAAATCATCGGTTAAGAAGCACGCGTTCTAACCACTGGGCTATCTCGGCTCATCATTCTCATCATTTCTCCGTATAACCATCCCAAAATAACAGTTAAAGGGTATGCTAGATGTAATATTGAAAACTAAAGCTAATTGCAAATTCCTTTAGAACTCGATGTTTCTGAGAGGATCCGGGAACAATAATGACATTAATTATGTTACATGAGATGCCTTATTCAGAATTGGTCAATGATTTTAAATTTAGAATAGAGTAAATAACGATGTAAGAAATATATATTTATATATATAAATATATATATATATATGCTTTTAATTAAACGCTCTTATCTTATTACTATACCGACTAATTAATTCAGTATATACTTGTGTGGCAACGATTTGCGTGTTGCAAGAAGAGTTCGCATTGAACATTCTAGTGAAGGAACAACATATTTCAGCACTATCTCGGTTTACAGGGGAAAATTTATGCGACTAAATATCATTAACCGAATGGCAGAGTTAGTACTAGTAGCAAAGAGTCTGCGCAAAGTGAGATCGAGATGGCATTAAAAGCAAACGTCGTCAGTAACATAACATACATTAACAGCCTGTAAATTTCTCACTGCTAGGCTAAGGCCTCCTCTCCCTTTGAGGAGAAGGTTTGGAAAATATTCCACCACGCTGCTCCAATACAGTTTGGTGGATACACATGTGGCACAATTTCGTTGAAATTAGATACGTGCAGGTTTCCTCACGATGTTATCTTTCACCGATGAGCACGAGGTGAATTATAAACACGAATTAAGCACATCAAAAAAGCGGTGCTTGACTGGGTTTGAACCCAATCATCGGTTAAGATGCACGCGTTCTAACCACTGGGCTATCTCAGTAAAGTCCATCGTAACAACTGAAACAGAAAATGAATGATTATTATTGTTAATATTTTACCTTTTTTCAAACCGATTAGCCCGTCTATTACGTTTCGTTTCGCGTAACGTGCAAATGCGAAATATAGCCAGATAACAAATTCATAATTATTTGCTTATAAATTGCTACTTTGCATCAACTACATATATGTATATAATTAAAACAAATGAAAATCATTGAATATATATATTTTTTATTAAGAAATACTGTTCTTGATCAGCACGAATGCGTATAAAGTAGCGCATAAACGTTCGCAAAAAAAAAATGTAGGTTATATGTCAAATAAATTTCTTTGAAATCAGTAAATTTTTTCGCAAGTTTTGCTGAATTATTAAATAATAATTATTATTTTTTAATTATTTATTATTTAATGTAACTTTTTTTTCATACGATCGTTTACGGTAATGAAAATTGTAGAGAAAAAATGTCCTTTGATTTTCAATATTGAGTCTAGTTGTGCCCAAAGTAGTTTAACATCAACGAACGGTGACAGATTTAAGTTTAGACGGAAGAGATGAAATACTATTCACGTGAATAGTTTACCTTGTGTACTGAGTCAATTTAATTGCATATTCTAAAAAAAAAATGAGGGCTTATGTGCCCAAAATTAATTGTTTTTACGGATATTTTCTGATGTACAGACCGATGGCCCAAATCAAAGTCAATAATCTTTATTCAATATAGAACTATAATAATTTCTTATTATTGTTCAGAAAAATCATTTCTACATTAATTTATAGCAGCGACTCTCTATGGAGACCAATTACTCTGGATGTATTATTTATTTATTATTCGGTACAATAAAATATGCTAAAATAATCAACAAAAAAAGTCATGTATATACATTGCAAGTGTACATGGAATATATAATAATAATATTAATTACATATTACAGTAGGGAATCATTATAATTGTTGATCCAATACAAAATGAACATTATGATTCATAAGTTTGAAAAGAGATGCTCTCAATGACCGATGAGAGTATCAACGCAGTTGCAACTGCTAAACTCTGGCGTGCTAAGACTTACTTAATTGAAAAAAACTAATAAAATTTATTTTAACATGAATCACCCTGAGCCGAGATGGCCCAGTGTTTAGAACGCGTGCATCTTAACCGATGATTGCGGGTGCAACAGGCAAGCACCACTAAATTTTCATGTGCTTAAATTGTGTTCATAATTCATCTCGTGCGCAGCGGTGAAGCAAAACATCGTAAGGAAACCTGCATGTCTCTAATTTCAACGAAATTCTGCCACATGTGTATTCCACCAAGCCGCATTGGAGCAGCGCGGTGGAATATGCTGCAAGACCTTCTCCTCAAGAAGCCATTAGCCTAGCAATGGGAAATTTACAGGCTGCTAATGTAAAAAAAAAAACAATCCACACTTGCCATCTACAGTTTTAAAAGCTAGACACAAAACCAACAGTCAAGTTACTATCGTTAATTCTACAGCCAACAAACAGCCATAACACCATCTGACATATCATAAAACCGCCTTATCACCATCAATAATTGACAACTATTTTTAAAACCGTAACATGTGCTCTGACGTAACCGTAATAGATGTCAATTGACGATTATAATTCATCTTGAAACAAACCGTCGCAACAATAGAATCGTAATACGTCTTATACCATTTGTCCGTTATTTTATAAGTGAGCTTTGACGGACTGCGTTATGTAAAGTCGAACTTTACTTTCAAAATAGAAAGGACGCAAAACGACTCATCAATAGTAGAAGTATGTAAGTTATAAGTGATTGCGAAATAATCATAATACGCTGACAGAAAGAACGTTTTAAGAGATATCATATATAACTGTTTTATTAGGTATATATAATAGCTTACTTATAAAAAAGATCTCGATGGTGGCTTGACGCAAAGAAAATTAAAGCGTTACCGTTTGGTATTATCAAAGTATAGCCTAGATAGATGTTGATAGATTTCAATATTAGTTTAGACCAGTCGATAACAAAGTTCATATTCGAATAACGGATCGATCTCGTTAAAAATACTCGATTCGAAAAAGTACTCTAAAAAACATTCGATACTTCTATAAAGAATATTGACAGCGTTAATAAATATATTTACGGCATAGGTTGACCGGCGAGATCACCTAATGGTAAGTGGTCACCACTGCCCATATCAGAAAGAGGAATTAGAAAGATCTCATTCGCTCACACATTGTAGAAGGAGGAGTTAGGAAGATCCCATTTGCGTATACATTCGTTTGAATAACAGTTACACAGACACATTGATACCATATGTTTGAGACTTGTGATACATACATATATATCTTTTACGTTTTTCATTAATAAATACATTTTCAAATGCTATGAATCAACCATACTATTATCTTGTGACTTGGGCTATATCTGAATTGTAACGTCGTGAGTCTCTTCCAGGAATATAAATGATATCTATGCAGCGAAAGCTTAGGTTTCCTGGGTTATTTGTATCAATTTAATATACATTACTTTAAATAAAAAACAGATAAAAATAAACAAAATAAAATCTAAATGGAAATGACATATAAAAATAGATGTCTCAGGAGCGATAAATTACTATGAGTCGAGAGTAAGTCTCAAAGTGCACGATAAGAAATGGATCAGTTTTAAATAAAATATTATACAATGATCAGAGCCGTCTCAAACTATGCTGGGGCCCTTGGGCACCCGTGAATTTGGGGCCCTTTTGCTAGATATTTTTTTGTTTAATTTGGTAAATTGTTGGTTCTTCGGGGCCCTCTCAGGATGGGAGCCCTCATCATGTGCCCTATCGTAAAGACGGTAATGACAATGACACTAATCAAAATATATAACAGTGATCAAACAATATCGTGATTAATTATCTATCACTTCTAACCGCTTATGCTGCGGAGCTGATAAGTACAAAAAATTTAGACTTCCACTGAAGTTTAGGATCCAAAGTACCTATTTCCTAACAAAAAGTAGTGTCAACAAATCTTCAAGGTAAATACTATTACTTTAAAAGTACTTCAAGCATTAATCTCAATATTTTTATTTTAAGTCAGTACTACTAGTGTACCACTGTGTGCATAGTCATATCATGCCAACTAATTTATGAAGTTATTTCTATATACCTAAAACGAATGAAAATGATCGACTTATGAATCAATGAGATTGAGTTTTAATTTTTGAAGGTTATTTAAGTATATCACACAATCGATACGTAAGATAAATAACTACTAATGTTTCGATATTGCAGAATATATATGTGTATATAAGACCAACCTACCTATTAAAAATACGAATATAACTCCTCAACATAAGTAGGTACACATATACCTACTAACAAAGCACTATTTAAGCGATTTTTAATCTAGTAACATTACAATATCACAAAATAATATAAGACCATTACCGATAGCATCTTATTATTACCGATATAGACCTCGAAACAATGGCCACGAGCAAGGTCAAATAAGTTAAACTATAAACAATTCAATACACGAACTTAAAGGTCTGGTATGAAATCTATATTTAATACATTTATGTGTACTGATTCTTATACTGTTTTTAAATATGTATTTGAAAATCGACCATGTAAATTGTTATTAAACTAACTTTTATTAAATGAAGCTCAATATTCTATTTGAATACATGTTTATATGTTAGCGAATGTAAGTACTGTGCCTCTTGAATCAGAAGTATTTACAGAATTGTTCTTTGTCTTTGTCATAATGATTCTTGTAAATGTAGTCACCTCTGTCTAATAATATATTATTGTAGAACGAAAACTGAGTGACTTGGTCAAGGAAGTGACGTCACCTTTCAGACGTAGTAAAATAAAGGGGCATCCATCTTGGATTGTCATGGTGGTCACAAGTTTGTGACTGTCAATTGCATTCTTGATGGATTTCATAATATTTTGTTAATATATAACTGAAACTAAGCTAATCGGTGTCCGTCGACATTTATTTTAAATGTAAAATATAACAATGAAACGCTTTCAATACTCTATTACTAGATCAAATTAAATCAATATGAAAAACACTAAGCTAAAATATTATATTTAAACTGTCAACCCTTTCTTGATAACTTCAACGGTAGTTCGTATAGGTAGTACGTATGGTATCACCGGCAAATAGACCACATGATGCTGAGGCATTTGTTGATCTACTGCCGACCATGAGATTTAAAATGTATGTGCTTGTATTTATATCTGTTTCGACGGTATTCACCTGGTGTACCAGAAAATAACTAAACTCTGTATTGACCAATATAAACCAATTTATTTATTTTTGAGTCTAGTCCGAACATGCGAAATCATTGCTACAATTTTTTTTGTTTTGTTTAAAACCTCTTAAATTAAATTGTTTGCATGAAACATCATCAAAGGAATCCTGGATTACGAAAACAATAAAACAAAACACTTAATCCAATAAACTTTAGCAGACAATTTAATTAACGTTACGCACTATTTCTGTGGAACAGCGGATGATCGTATCTGCGACTTGAACGAGATGAAAATGAGTGTGGCCTTTCATTGTTTGACTGTGGTCAGCTTTCTGTGGGACGAAGGTCGATATTTAACCACCTAAAATTTAACTACAATATAATATGTTAACAGACCCTAAGATACAAATAAATCACATCGGTAGCATTGTATACCTAATAAGAATTAGTATTGGTATTGATGAAACTTAACTAAAGAGACACTTTTCAATTTTTTTTTAAAACGAAATAATGCAGAAAGGAAGAAAAACTAACTAACCAGTGAATATCTCACTGCTGGACAAATACCTCTTCGAGGAGATTGTTTGGAAGTTATTCTGCTTCAATCACCCACACTCTACGGCGAAGTCTCGTCCATATTTATAATATGAACATCAAAGTAAGTTTATTTGTTTCTTCTGAATGTTGGCAATACACAATGTCCGAAAAATAATTACATTCATCAAAAGTTATAATCATCAAACGTTTTTATATAAAAAAGATACTAACAACATATTGCTAGCTCTTTCTATCTCCTCTCTTTCTCTGTCGTCTGACATTATATCAGCACTATATTCAATATCATATGATTCTTCTGACAAAAGTGAAATAGAAATTAAGGAAATAGATTGACTTAATTCTTTATTAAACTAACTTCTTTATGTAATATTATAGATTTAACAAAAACTAACATCACGGTTAACTCGTTAGCGCTAACGATCAAATTCTATAACGATTGCGTTAATCTGTTAAATAACTTGCGATCAACATTGTAATGTCGTGATAAACTGTAATAAATGTAACCATTCATCATATTTACTCAGTTTCTTTACGTGCGTACAAACTTAGCCCGTTACTTTGTACGTAAGCGCAGCTAACAGTTCATTATTCTCTTAATTAGCATGTTAAACGGACGGAAAATCAATTAAAGGCGTCAAATATCTTTAAAAAAGCTAAGTATATCTTGAGATATAAGGATAAATATATATAGTAACAATTAAAAACCTTAAAAATATATTATATTTTATTATTGAAGGTGTTAATGTCAAATAATTAGGCGGCTGATGGTAAGTGGTGACCACTGTCCATAGACATTTTGTAAGAATTATTAAAAATTTCTCACATCACCAATGTTCCACCAACCTTAGGAGCTAAGATGTTACGTCCCTTCTGGTTCTAATAAGGAGGTGGACTAGCAAATGGACCAACTGATGGTAAGTGGTGACCACTGTTTCTAGACATTGGTACTGTAAGAATTATTAACCATTCCTCATATCACCAATGAGCTGCCAACCTTAGAAACTAAGATGTTTCATCCCTTATGCCTTTTTAAAACTTTCTGGCATGTATGAATTTTCATAATATGTATATACATTAAGTATCCTATTATACCATCTACTTACGACGGCGACGCTTGGTGTACAATAAAAGAAAAAAAAACTGATAAAACATTCGATAAGCGACAAGCTCACATTTCTGTAACCATGTGACGCTTTAAACACGCAATAAATCACACTCGAATGATATCTCATTAATTAATTCGATTCAATAATTATCGAGTAATAATCTGATGTAATGATTGAATTATAATTACTGCAAATAATTAATCAAAGTAATCCAAGCGTGACTATCAACGATTTACTTCAAAAACATCGGTTTTTGATATTACATAAGCAGCCCGTAAATGTCCCACTGCTGGGATAAAGGCCTCCTCTCCCTTTGAGGAGAAGGTTTGGAGCATATTCCACCACGCTGCTCCAATGCGGGTTGGCGGAATACACATGTGGCTGAATTTCGTTGAAATTAGACACATGCAGGTTTCCTCACGATGTTTTCCTTCACCGCCGAGCACGAGATGAATTATAAACACAAATTAAGCACATGAAATTTCAGTGGTGCCTGCCTGGGTTTGAACCCGAAATCATCGGTTAAGATGCACGCGTTCTAACCACTGGGCCATCTCGGCTCTTTTGATATTGTTTTTATATAATTACGAAGAAAGTGACTTATTAATTTCGCAACAGACGGACGTACATTGACTGATTACTTAATTGATACATAATTTTGCGAAAGACCACAGTGTATTACTCAACATCTACAATAGTATACATAATACAATAGTTAAGTAAAAAATACCGACCCGTACGTTTGCAACTACTAAAACTTCAATCTCTTCTCTTCTTGGTGATAGAGCTTCGTGCAAGCCCGTCAGATATTCTACCGCCAAACAGCAGTATTCAGTATTGTTGTGCTACGGTTTGAAGGTTGAGTGTGCCAGTGTAACTACTGGCACAAGAGACATAAAATATTAGTTCCCAAGATTGGTGGCGCATTGGCGATGAAAGGATTGGTTGATATTTCTTACAGCGCGATTGTATATGGGCGATGGTGACCACTTACATCATCAGGTGGACCATTTGTTTGTCCAACCTATATCATAAAAATAAAAAATAAATAAATCTTCTGTTAGCATTGATTGATTGGTTTGATTAATTAATTTGTTATGATTCAAATGTTTTGGAACAGAATTGTAAGGAATTACGCTGTTTTTGATCATAGGCGATAAAGTTAATTCAATAAATATCGTTTTACTGGTAGACCTGACAGACATTGTCCTGTCTTAGCTATTAATATTCAATTCGAACTGGCATTAATAATTTTAAATATCCATATAAAATGCTAAAACTGCATAAACACTTTTTTGAAGATTTCCAATTTTCTGCGCATTTTTCTTAATTATTCTTTTCGTAAGAACAAAGTATTAGGAAACTTAAAAGAAGAATAATATAATCGGTAAAGCTGTTCTCAAGTTATAGCGTGACCGAGAGAAGGAGGGATTACTTTTTAAATATATATAGAAGATTAAATTTACAAAAAGTGGGATCACGTGTTTGCGTCCCACGTGCGTTTTACTTGTGGTTGTCGGAATCTAAATCTAAATCTAAACGTTTGTCTGAATATATTTAGAAACAGATCAATGCTATGTTATATATTAATAAATGAGTAATTTTCATTCTCAGATTTGAGCCTCCGATTGTTTCTATCGACTGAGCCCTCATAGCTGATAACAGTTCAGTTGACATATTCTATTAACTTCTCGCGATTATCTATCTTTTAGACCACGTATTGTAAATAATGCGAGTTCACACGTTCACGTTTTTATTGAGCTTCAATCGTGCCTTCCTTGCTCTTATCTTAATCTCATACCGATTACAGCGTCATGAGTTCTTTCTTTACTTTTTGAGAGATTTCTTCGACACGTGCTTTCATTTGTGAAATTGTTTTTTGTTTCTTTAGCACGTAATCTGTTACCGCTACATTGTACGATGATAAACACTACCTCATAGTTCTACTGGCCAACATATACATTTAGTTTTTTTGGATAAAAATTTGGTATTTCACAATCCCGTACCTCGGAACACGGAAAGCTGGTGGTCCTGCGATAAAACTCCTTGTCGTCCCATTGAATGATGACAGTGAGTAAATAATAAAAAGTAAAAGCGGTTCTTTCGTGACTGTGGAATTCACTTTTGTGATTAAATATCTCTTGTGCAGTCAACGTTAAAACCATTATCAAGTAAATAAATAATTATATTCGACTGACATAACTCTACTACAGATTCAGAAAGAAATATTTCAGACCTGATCTAGTCCCGTGACGTAACGTGACGTGACGTCACAAACAGAGAGAATACCGCTAGTCTCAAGTAACTAGCACTTAATCAAGAATCACACATATTTAATGCACGAAAGCATGAACGAATTAACAAACAATAAAAAATGGCTTCCCTTACAACACAATGTCGAAATTGTTGTCTTATACCTGTAATACTGGTTTTAAATTTAAACATTGTTTCAATATCTAAAGATGCTTTAGATGATAATTTTATAAATTAAAATCGTATGATATTTGAATAAAAATAAGTAGCAAATAGTGCATTTTTATGCAAAACACATTTAAATAGTTCCAACATCAACAGTAACATGTTCAATTTAATTTACTAAAATAAACCTTTGGGCAACGATATCATCTTTCAAAAAGATGATTTGAAGACTTTATTTAAAAAGCTTACTTTTATTTATTTGTCACAACTTGTTTTTGAATTTATTTATGTGGTATTTAATATACATTTGTGTGGTATTTATAAATATTTAATATGACTGTATTTACAACAGTTTCTTAAGCTTCAAGAGAATATCACTTTTAAAATTGGGTAAACTCCGGTGTATTTCTTCAGAGAAAAGACTACAAAAGAAATACCCTTTTCGAACTGATGATAAATTTTCGACAATCAACGAAAGCACAATGCTCAGCGTATTTAACACATACGTGTATTACACACGCGATGTAATAATATGATGATAGTAAAACTTATTATTTACTTTTTAGTTGTAGCAATTTTATTTGTAAATAAACATTAGATAAACTTTAAAAATATACAATTGCCGAACTCTCAAATATAGTATTCCGATTCTTTTCGATATAATCCACATTCTTATTATTACTCAGTTGATTGCCTTTGATTGAATTAAGCTTATCCTCAATCCGAAGGGACAGACGTTTTACTTAAACATAGGGAACCAATAGAAAAAGGATGGATAATTGATAGAACCATGTCGTAATGTCAAGCTGATGAAATCAATATGAAGACAATTAATTTAATATCATTTGAAATGTTACAAATCATTAATCAACTAGATCTAATCATTTTTTTATATTCCAATCATCAGTCACTTATTCACGTGATTAATACAGTTCAAGGTAGAATAATCATTATAGTCCTAGACTTAAGATCTATAATCGTATAATAGAGTTGGGAATTGTTCATAGTACTCACACCTCAGTTAGTTATCGCATGTCTTTATTGATAAAGGTCCAAGTAATAAGCGTTTTATTCAAATAAATTATAACATTATTTATAACTAATCAAAGCAAAAAGTTTTTATTATCAAGCTTATGTAACTTAATACCAATATGTATATACATGCAGTCCAACTATACTTGTTAACTAGTTGGTCCAGCAGTCTGGCTAAACTAATAGAGCAAGACGAGACACTGAAAGGTCAATAGTATATCTTAAATAAAATTAACGACGAAAAATTATATCGAAATTGTTTCTTATATTTTATAAATATATAGTAAATATTGGGCTGATTTTATAATTCTTAATTACATTATTCATTAAATTGATTCAGGATACGTATCTAATAATTACATCGGCGAACATCGTTTTGTATAAAATATATTTTAATCTTGATTCTTAAAACGCTCGAAGTCTGTCCCTTGTACTGTAATTTCACTTTCACTGTTTAACAAAGATGCGCGGTGCTCGACCCGGGTATCAGTACTCGACTGTTATAAATAATTGGTCACGTCTTAGTGCTGTAATCTGACATAATGCTCCAATAATAATTCGCTGACACAGATCGTTCATAGAAGGTGGAACACCAGAAGCATTTCATAATAAATATGATTTTCTTTTATTACATAGGTAGGTAAACGGTAAGTGTTTACCAATGCCCTTTAATATAGACATATACATCGCTAATGCCCCTTGAGAATTGACCCACTGAAATTTCATGTGCTTAATTTGTGTTTATAATTCATCTCGTGCTCGGCGGTGAAGGAAAACATCGTGAGGAAACCTGCATGTGTCTAATTTCAACGAAATTCAGCCACATGTGTATTCCGCCAACCCGCATTGGAGCAGCGTGGTGGAATATGCTCCAAACCTTCTCCTCAAAGGGAGAGGAGGCCTTTATCCCAGCAGTGGGACATTTACGGGCTGCTTATGTATGTATGTATGTATGAGTAGACGTATGACTTGCTGGTTAGAATATTATAAAGCGTTGAAGCTATTGCTATGTCGTTTGTAGAGATAACATACTGGACTATGTGCACACAATCGTAAAGTAATATAATTATAATTCTTCTCCATATTAAGAGAAGGATTAGATTTTCTTCCACCAATTTGCACTGATGTTGATTATTCGATAGACTTGGGCACACCTAAATTTCACCAGACAAACATGTAGATATTTTTCTTTACTATGAGAAAATGATGAATTAAAATAAAATAACAAACGCAATAAACTCGTGGTTTTCTTTCAGGAAGATATATCTAATTTATTATATTTCAAAAGCTGCATAAGAACTATTTTCTCTGAATTATACAAAAACTATTTATGCTATAATAGTAACTGCTCTATTATAAGTTTCTTTGGTAATAAGGTTATTTTATCGGAAAATGGGTTGGCAACATCTGATGACCAAGTCTCTCACTCACTCTCAGTCGCGCTCATTGATCAAATAATATAACGCGCTCTTGTCGGCTGCCTTTTACACACTTCCGTCCCTTTTCACTAAACCTAAATCATAGAAAGAAAACTTTTATAAAAGAATGTGATAATAAAATACATTCATCAATAAATTGAAAAACATATATGTTACCAGTTAAAAAACCGTCTCGTTTTGTAAGTGTAAAATTTTATTTCTTTGTTTTAGAAACTTATTTTTTTATCTATTTCATTTTTTAATTGTTATATTTAAATAAATGTAAAGTTTATATCTCAATGTAAATGATATATCTAGTTTTGATGACAAACTACTGATTTTCTTGCCGGTTCTTCTCGGTAGAATCTACATTCCGAACCTGTAGTAGCTTTACATTAAATAGTTTGTTAAATAACGATTCAAAAGTGCTTGTAAAAGCCTACTTGAATAAAGTATATTTTGATTTGATTTAATATCATTAATCAAAACAAAACATGAATCACTCCCATAGATAGCTAAAAAGCGAAAGGAAAAATGTTACACATCAATAAAAGCTTCAAACTAAAGGCTCATTAAAAGATCACTACGTAATTATGACTTCAAGACGTCAACGTGAACGTATACCTAATGGTCACTAATATTGTCACTTTACATAATATGATTGTCACTTTTGACACGTAACACATGCATTACTGCTCCGAGACTCGCATCTTACGAGCTTTTTCAACTTATTGACGTAATATATTACAGTAATATATTACATTAAACATCATATTAATATACTTTGAATATTTTATTTATTTGTAGTATATTTCAGCATTTATTATATATATTTACTTATGTATATGATATATAATTAAGTAGAAATTTAAAAGATTTTGGTTAATTATAAATAAATTAAAATCTCATGTTAAATAAATATTGATAAACTTGATTTATCACTCGCTAAAACATTATATAGATAATGAATAATAATTATATATTGTTTATTTTTATTTAATTAAATAAAAAATAAAACACTAATTCATAATTTGGAAACTTAGTAAGCGTGATATAAAGAACAAAATTAACTGAGTCTTGCCTTTATTGAGATATACAATTGACGCTATAAAAATATTTAATCATTCCGTACATCTTTAATGCTCCAGTGATCTTAGGAACTAAGATATTATTTTCTTGTGTGTGTATTTGTTATTGCTGCTTGAGGGTAGAAATATATTATGAGTGGTACACGGACGAGCTTGTACAAAGTATTACCACTAAGGCATTGAAGAAGTTTCTTCCAGAACAGGTAAAAATTAAAAAAAAATGTAGACAAATTCGTAAAATCATATAAAATGTAAATTATAAATGTACTATAAAAAAGCAGAATAGTTTAATTATAGGTTAATTGTGTTTTATCATCGAATTGAATCATATAGGATACAACGATAGCTATTTTCATTGCAAATGTTATTCGTGTCTCAAATAAATCTTCAGTTAGGAAAGTTTGAGGTCACGCGCTAGGTCTTACGACTTTCCCTGTGGGTTAAGGTGTAATTTAGCACTATTTTATCTTTAGTTGTTACTCTGCGTGGGGCTTTACCTGCGTGGTCCGTAGAGTCACCCTAGATCTTTCTCTCTGAACTCTTCTATAAACTTTTTACTTTGTGGTAAGTCTTTGTGCAACTTTGTGGGTACCAGTCACATCCTATTCTACTTCACACTGCCGGTGTAACTTAAGATGCAAGGTATGTCAAATCTCAGTTCCCAAGGTTCCAAGGATCAGTCACCTTTCAAACTGGAACACAACAATACTGTGTACTACTGTTTGGCGGTAGAATATAACGCATCAGGCGTGGGTGATAGCTACCTAGACGGGTTTGCACAAATCCCTACCACAAAGTATATATGATGTTGACAACCGGCTTACGATGAAACGCCATTTCGATAAGACAATCAATGTCACATGTCTCGTTCTGACATTTCACGATTTGAAATCGATTCTGCGATGAGTTTCTAGTTTATTTTACAGAATACGTCTATTGCAACAACAATCAATAAAAATAAATGTTATATTATATGTGGAAAACATTTGTACATTGTAATAAGTGTGTTCCCACCTTGAACTTTTTGTAATTAAGGTTAAGCCAAATATGTAAACACGTGTATTCATTATTCTTAATGGCCAACAATGTTGCATCTTTGACTTAATATGAGGTCAGTGACCTTTATGAGTCCTTTACGAGTAAATTTTGAAAAGCCAATTTATACATTAATAGATTTTGTATGAAAATACAATAAGGTTAGTGATTGAACTTATCGTCAGAATGTATTTTATAAGTAGGTATTTAATTGTAAGCTAAATAATGTTAGTTTTTTGTGATTGCGGCCATATTGAAATAAATCAAATTTGATCTCAACAGCATTCAAAGATAAATTTCTTAAAAAGCTAATTAAAGATTACATACAAATGTGATATGATATGAAATACTGCTTTATATGTGGAACGTGGGAGCAGTGTTGCCAGGTCTATTATAAGCAACATGAATGTTACTATTTTACTTATTTGTAATATTTGAAAAATACTTTAAATCATAATATAGTTCTTAACATATTACGATAGTTTTTTGACGTTATTTTCTCATCTTGCAACATGATTTCTCATCAATGAAGGCAACATTGTGTTAAAGAACGTTCTTCAATATCCAATTCCACGATTCAAAGACCAACTTGACCTTGAATTTACACGCCATCATTGGTCGAGACGATATCAAAATATCTTAATCTGTGGGTTACATTACTGAAAAAAAAGTTTTTTTTTTTATATATAAATATAGTTTATATGTATAATGCATGTATTAAACGTACCTAGTCAAAAAAAACCAAGAATTTTCTTTTTATGTTTCTTCTTGAATCAAATAATTGTATAGACACTTAGCGTACACGTATACACGTGTGGAGCCGAGACGGATATCCAGTAATTTAATATAAATGGTAAAGGCCGTGCGAGATGACCCAGTGGTTAGAACGAGTGCATCTTAACCGATGATTTCGGGTTCAAACCCAGTGCTTATAATTCATCTCGTGCTCGGCGGTGAAGGAAAACATCGTGAGGAAACCTGCACCTGTGTCTAATTTCAATGAAATTCTGCCACATGTGTATTCCACTAACCCGTATTGGTGGAATATGCTCCAAACCTTCTCCTCAAAAGTGAGAGGAGGCCTTAGCCCAGGAGTGGGAAATTTACAGGCTGTTAATGTAATGTAAATGGTATAGTCTATGGGATGACCAAAGGTTATGTAAATTATAAGAGTTTTAAAATTGGCTTGCATTACGGTAGGAATATGGCAATCAATCAGTCTCCGTGTTGCATCTTCCTTGACGCGTGAAACTGCAACGAACAATGAAGATGTCGGCAATAGAACCATTTTAGTAATTTCCAGACAATTTACGCCGAGTGTGTCTAGGCCAAGTGTTCGCAGTTCAAATTAAACCTATTTATACTTCGCAATGAAAATCGGATTATATTATTGCGTACACTGTGAACATTTTTTATAACTAAACATTTAAAAACACAGCCTCGTAAGTTGTATGTGCTTAATATAAATTAACATATAAATATGTATCATTGAGCAATTCATTGGAACATTATTACATAGATTATTTGAATCGTTTTCTAAATAAGATTCAATCCTTTTATACGACGTGGAATTTTATATTTATTTTAGTATTAGTATTATACGCCCAGAAAAAAGTAGGATTGTGTCGGTAATATTGCTAATATTATGCAACAAGCCACAATATTAGCACCCTTTTTAAACTTTCGTTTACAAAGCGATATCTTAATCACATTTTTAACGCTTTATTACGCTTTAGAAAGCCTTTAAAAACCAATCGTCCAATATTTGATCTCTCTCTGGCCGTGGAGGATTCCCGTCCTACAGAAATTATGAAATAGGCAGGGACTAGCAACCTGCGCCTAACACACGGGTGCAGATTATTAATAAAGAAAATTACATGACATTGATATAATTTATATCATTAAAATATCTAAAGTGAAAAAAAAAACAATTGGGCAATTCGTTTTGGAGATTTTTACCTTTTTATAAAATTATTATACATAGCGTCAGTGTTTCAACATACGCTTATCTATTGTATAAAGTTTCTGCTCAGAATTCCCATTGAATATAACCTTCAGAAGGACATCATCATTGTATAAAGATCTCTGTGCACTGTTACATTACAAATGTGCGCAATCTGTGTATCCTCTAGTGCAATGTTCAAAGTTGTAACATTACAAGTGAACGCTCTTACAGATTCCGTCTTGATTTCTTCAATGAAGCTCTAGTTTTGAGTTTCTAATTTATTAGCTCGTGTTTTAGCTGTGAGTAGCTTTGGTGAATATCCTTCTCATATAAGAAATGTTTCTGAACCATTCTGCTGATAAATCAAACTTCGACCGAGAGCCGGCACTACATTGAACGGGGACGGCTTAACCGGATGGAGTTAATGTGTTTTCAAAACTGGAAGATCTTTTTTTATGATATAGGTAGATGGACGAACAAATGGGCCACCTGGTGGTAAGTGATAACCACAGCCCATAGTCATTGGAGTAAGTAATATTAACCATTTCTTACATCGCAAATGCTCCACCGACCTTTCGAATTAAGATGTTATGTTCTTTGTGTCTGTATTTAAACTGGCTCACTCACTCAAATCGGAACACAACAATATCGAGTACTGTTGTCAATATATATTAAGAGTGTGGTCCTACCCAGACCAACCCTACCACCAAGTGAAGATCTTAAAGAAAGGTATTTAGATTCATTAAAGAAATATTTTCAATTGTTTCTCAACCATTCCGTCCCCGATTAATCAAACATAAACTTATAATTAACAACGGACGTTCATCACACTTTCTCAATTTAAAGGCTCATCTGAGGCAGTGTATATGGCGCTGACAAGTTGTTTAAACTTTAACCTGTTACATAACATTATTGCTATTCCAAATTGGTAAATAATAGTATTTAGTAATGACCACAGATATATGTATATAAAATATTTACATAAATAGTATTACTCTGTTTGAATATAAAAATTCAATCAAAAAAAAAGCCTTTACAATAAGGCTTATCACAAAACCGCCTCATTCTAAGAAACAAAAAAAACTGTTATATACAATGAAAAGTCGGTTAAAAAACAATAAACGTAATTTTAACACTCGAAAAACAAAATTAACGTTCAGATTTGAACATGCGACCTTCCGAGTTAGGATCTTCATTAGTTACAATAAACTCACGATCACCTGTAGTCTAATTATCAAAATTTGACTATAATTTTCTATTTATAACGCTTCGCCCTTGTTTTCTGCTTAACGACCTCAATATAACCTTGAACTATTTACCGATGTAAACAGTATATCGGAGAGGCTATTGTTCTTCACAGTACGTCTTGCGCAAACCGTATTCTTATAAAACAAATCCGTTTAATTATATTCGCATTAACAGATTGGAAATGACCACAGTTTAATAGTAATTGTTAATAAGCATTTATTGCTTCAACTCGTAGTTGCAAAAAGTTATTTACTGCCTCGTTGGTCTGTGAAACAGCCTTTTAATGTCCCACTGGTGGGCTAATGCCTCATCTCCTCTTTGATGAGAAGGTTATCGAGCTCTTATAAGACTGATCTCGAGGTTATTTTGTCAAATCCCGGATCGCACGAATGAAAATCATGTATTTTTGTCAATATACTCTCGTTAATAGCCCGGAATTTAGTAATAGGCCATGTTTGCACACCCATGCCAAGTACACTGATACTGGTGGCATGCCAAGACAATGCCAAAGACATGCGTCTACACCTGAACCCTCTCCAGTCGAAACGGATTCCCGTTCGAGATTGGATTGATTCAAAGATATTGGGATCTTCCGCTGTCTAAGCTACCCACAAATCAAAGAGAGAAAAGATAATATTTTTTTTTATTAATGCATTATGCCGCTTATATAGGACGGATTATAAGAGTACCTACTCCATAAAGTCGATTTATGGCCCTAATGTATGGTTAGTGTAAAGTTTCAAGGTTAAAATTGACGACAACATCTCTACATATAATCTTTCATTATGACACTCTATAACACAATTTTATTTACCGAATCGACCATATATCTTCAGCTAACAATTTAATTATATACGATCATGTTTCAAGTAAAAGTTAAATCATAAATCTAGTTTAATACTATGTTGAAGCTCCATACTCAAAACTCGTTCCATTATCCCGATCTGTGTAATTAACTGGTAGCGGTTTTATTACCAGAAGGCTCCTCACCCAGTGGTTTCAACTCTTGACATTTGACTCTTTCGACAGTTCACGCCACTTTCGCCGTTATGTAAATATCTTACGATCTATAATTGTGTACAATTTCCAATCTCAACGTTGGACATCTTCAGCAACGGTTCGTGTTATATAATGCGGAAAGACTGATAGTATAAGAATTGCACGTTTAGATGCAAAAAATGTATTAGGTGATTAATAATAATGGTTATTAATAAAATATATTGTTTCATATTGGAATGTTAATTCGATTAGTCTTCAAACCTTAGCTTTAGGTCAGCTATGCAGTGTTATTCGAAGCAACAGTAGTATATTGGTTTGATAATAATAGCTAGGAGCTAGCCCTTAGACACGAAATCAAAGACTCAAAATCAAAGAATACTTTATACAAGTAGGGTTTTACGAGCACTTTTGAATCGTCAATTTACAAACTATAGTAAGTGAAGCTACCCCCGGTTCGGAATATAGATTCTACCAAAAAGAACCGGCAAAAAACTCAGTTGTTACCCCTTTTTAACATTTAAAATACAAAGTTATGTTAGTTAAATACAATGCATACAACGCATTGACGATGTAAGGGATGGTCAATATTTCTGACATCACTAATGTCTGTAGGTGGTAACGACGACTTTACATGAGGTGGCCTGGAGGAATAATATACAAAAAATTGTTCCGTACATAATTAAACTTTAATTGTAATTAATGTCATCGTAATCAATTTTTGATTCAAATGTGTTCGCAAATATAAGTGCACTCACTATTTCCTCATTCTCTTAATCCGATGTGATAATAAATCTGACATGACAACTTTGAGTAATTTCGAGACATGGGATGGCAAACACTACATATCCTGAAAGAAGAAGAATCGGGCTTGGGTGGCTAAGGCAAGAACCTCGGAATTCTAAGAGCTAGCCACTAGAGCCATGAGATAAATATACTATAGGTATATATTACGATAATAAGGAGGTCGTTGACGTTATTCAAGCTCACGCGCTTCGTGACATACACCGTGTGAACATAAATTTATCTTGATTTAGTTATTAAATAAACTAATAATTCATCTATAACGACTGGCAAATATATAATTAACTATAAAACAATAGAAGCACAATAAAACTGCTTAACATAACTGTTAATAAACATTTTAATGGTCGAAAATTTTCAAGGCCGAAACTGCAATTCTACAATGCGTAGCATTTCAAGATGAAAGCTTGTGAGATAATGCATGGGGGTAATACGATAATATATTTATTTGTTGGATAATATAAGTCTACATCTGGTTACTAATCACCCAACCATCATATTATATTCTACCGCCAAGCTAGTGGAAACCAAGTGCCGTCGTCGTCTCCAAAATAAAATAATTTAAATGCCAGTATTCCGTAAACTAACGTTTGAACACTAAAAATTTGAAAGTTCTACTCCTTTCCATGTGGCACTATCTGATCAGTTCGAGAGTACCGAATTATTGTATCGTCTTTAAATGAAATATTCTTGCAAAGATTTAACTCAATATAAAACTAAGTTAATTAGTTGTTGATATATTAGTAGTTAGTTAGTTAACGTAAGCTAGTAATACTTGACGTCTGGGTAGGTACCTCCTACTCATCAGGTATTCTAATAATAATATTGATGTGTTTTAATTTAAAGGATAAGTAGTCCAGTGGATATACAAGCACAAGGGATGTAACATCTTAGTTCACATTGTTGGTGGCGCATTAGCGATGTAAGAAATGGATATATGTTTATATGTCTGTAGTGACTAATTATCATAGGGTTGTCAACAAGCCAATTAACAAAAAAATGGTGTTTTTAGTCGTATGTACTGTTACAATTTAATATGCACAGATTAAATATAACCATTCCTCCTTTACAGATTTAATATGCGGTGGAGGCGAGAAGATATGAATATAATAATGTCTCCGAAAACTGTGGTCGTCCTCGTGTTGCTGGCTTTTAGTGAGTATTTATAATAAATAAATAATAAATAAAATATTTATTTCATTATTAACAAGTTATAGCTATAATCAGAAATTTATATTATTGTTTTTTTTAACTAAAGATATATAGAGTAACGGAATCTCTAGCAAATACCTTATTTATTTATTATATAAATACATATATCCCGTTATGTAAATAAAATTGGTTAATGTATTTAGATCAAGCTTTTATATACATTTTTTATTGTCTATGCAGTAAATTGTCATTTCCTCCGGATCTAGGATATAGAACCGGGCGGGTATTGCTTACGTTAAAAATTAACTATCAGGGGGATTTAACAAACATATAAAAATTTAATTTCGCGGGGTAACACTAAGTTGACCTAACCAAACAAACAAGTTATATACCTATACTATTATTTTTATATACAACTGTTAATATAGTGTTATTATATTAAAAGGTTTTATGAAATACTTTATTATACGTACCAAAAATAAAATAGAAGGTAAAAATTACAAGTGAGAACTAACGACATACTCAAGAAAAAAACATTATTCAGGCAAATAAATAAGAATAGACGTACAATCAGAGATGAGATGATTGAATCAAAATGGCTTAGTATTTAGAACGATTATATATCTTAACCAATCGCGAATTCAAAATCCAGGCAAGCGCCACTGATTTTTCCACTTGTTTAATTAGTGTCTATAATTGATCTCGTGCTCGGTAAAGGAAAACATCGTGAGAATACTCGCATGATTCTAATTTCAATGAAATTCTGCCACATGTGAATCCACCAACAAGCATTGGAGCATAATGGTGGACAAAGCTCCAAAACCTTCTCCTCAAAGGGATATGAGGCCTAAGCCCAATAGCGTTTAGTTTTATTATACCTAAAAAGCAAGTACATAAATAAAATACCTAATTATATACGTACATACTTTCTTAAAGAAAATTTTAAGAGATGTTTTCATACTGGCCACGCTTCTGAACATTCCGATGACCTGGTCGGCCTTTATATAGCGCAGGCTGTGCAACGACTCCGTGACATTTAGATAGGCAACAAACGACTTAGATAAATTAATGTCACAGGACAATCTATTGGACAACGTGTTTTTACTTTAAGTTAGATTATCCTCCAACGCGAAGAATATTTTATTACCAGTAAACAATTACGATCTAATTATCTTAATTTTAATTAGCAGTTAAGGAATTATTATTTCCGTTTGAACTGATGTATATGTTTAATCGACTTCAAAATACGGGAAATATGGGAATAATCATTATGTATATAAAATATAATAGTACTATTTTTATGTATAGGTATTTATTAAATAATTTTAATTCAGCTATATTTAGACCAAATATTTAAACATACATCATCGCCCAAGCGCAGTACCCAGTATTGTCGTGTTCCGGTTTGAAAGGTGAGTGAGCCAGTATAACACAGGCACGAGGATTATATAGCCGTGGTTCCCAAGGCTATATAGCGCCATTGTCTATGGACTGCGGTGACCACTTACCATCAGGTGGCTCATTTGTCCGTCCGCCTACGTATATCATAAAAAACATCATATTTATATGAAAACAAAGCAGCGTGCGCAAATTGTATAAAAATATACAAGAATATATTATGAACATATACATTATGAAGACGAATCTATAGAACCGTTAAGTAATAGCTTATTTACGTCCTCCGCTAACAAAAGCGTCTCGAAACATATTATTACGTTTAAGGGCGCACACACACGTTCGCTATGATAACTTTTGTGTAAAAATAATCGATTAATTTTTTTATATATCACTTACTAACAAATAAATAAATAAACTCTTGTGATTTAATATTTTGCTTGCTTTATTATTACTAGGGAAGGTAGGTAAGTACAGGTTTTCTCCTTACTGATCCAAAAGTCTGTCTAAATACGGGTCTCCAGGGGAGGCATTTCTTCACCGGCTACCGCGTCAACCTTTTTGGTTTGAAAGACCAGTACATACAAATAGGTGAAAATAACCATTTTTCAGTTTAATAACGTGTAGTGAAGATGTACTAATGAAGGCATAAGATGACATTTATTTATATACATTACGTAGACAAGTTGATATAAAAATAATTCATTTCGTACAAAGTTTATAAACGTTTAACCGCTGGTTCACCGGTTATTAAGCAGTTAGTTAAAATCAACAGTTAACGAAATACTTAAACAATTATATTATTTTTAGTATATTCACTGTGAGTAACAGATGCCATAGTTAAGTAAGATTATGCTTCATATTGTACCTGTCTATTCGTTTATCAAAATAAATATAATAGTTTCGTATAGAAAATAAATAAATATTAAAACATATTAAAATTGTCAGCCCTGAGGTATTAACCATAAATATATAATATTGTTACAGAAACCCGCTTAATAGAATGATAATAATATGTGATTTTAGTACACGTGTCGTACGTGTTCAATCTGCTTTATTTGTTCTAACAGATTTCGCTCCATTGATCACAACAGAAAATTGCTACAAAGAAAATCAGCAACCGTCAGTGTTGAAACGTTCTGTGACCGCTATTTATAAGGTCGATAATTGACCAGGGAATCTTATAAAGGTTACCATAATGATGTGATTATTTTGCAAGGGTCTTTTCAAAGATATATTTCTATAGTGAATGGCGATCAGACCTATTCACCATTCAACTTTGAGCTTATTATTAAACTCTATTTGATAAAATGTAACTACTTAGTTTCTTGCCTGTTCTTCTAGGTAGAATCTAATCCTGAACCGTGATAGGCGATAGTTTTCAATTTCAATTATTTTATACAATGACGGCTCAAAATACTTACAAGAGCCTATTTGAATATAGAATAATAAATAGGTACACTTATTTATAAAATAGTAAAGGAAAGGCAAACTTATTTAAAATAATTACTTGAATAGCTCTTTAAATTGGTTTTGTACATAATTATCAAATTATGAATAGCTCGAGCCATATGAGTACCCGATGAACGATGCATAAAAGCATAGGTATATATTACAATCTTGCAATTTCAGAATAGGGAAGGCCAATAAGTGCTCTAACCCTAAGGCCTCCACAGCACTATTTTTATGCAATATGGATATAATGGTTATGAAAAAAACATCCGTTCTATTGACAAGAAAAAATAACGGTCATTGTTAAATTATACAAAAGCGATATAGTAAAAATATTACCTAGTTTAAAATTTACTCTATTTTACATTATAAAAAAAAACAAAGCATCATCATGAAATTTGAAAACCATCGAGCTTTACACTCTATAATGTCTCTTCACACAAATCGTTATTATTTCGTCTTACACAATAACAATAACGTGACAAAAACAACATCTTGACAATTCTCACAGATTAAAAACAACCAGTTATCTTAGACTGCTCTAAACCCACAATCTTCGATCCGAATAACCCCATAATTTGTACAATACCCTTCGATTGTTGCTTCGATGAGTCAATAGTCAAATAGAAGAGCACTCTCTGAACTCCGGAAATGTCAGGACTGTGTGTCATTTGGAAAATTAGATCGTTACAACAGAGATGAGGGGAGATTAAAAATAGTTGCAGTGTGACCGAACATAAGACTTCGAACACTATATTTATTGTGTTCACAATGGCTGTTATTTGCTTATCTGTTGCAGGATTTAAAAAAAAATTATGGTGTCAATATAATATCACGAAATTATGACACTTGCTTGTACCAATAAAATCGTTAACAAGAATTCGTTGATCTTACGAAACATTGTGTTTATTTTAATATTTTCTTATGCATATATTTTTATAAAACAAACAACACTATATTAATATGTTTTATTGATAGGATTTTTTTAATATCGGAAGAAATAATTAATCTTTTTTGTTTTCATTGCTTATGCACGGTTTCTGCACACACTAATTCCGACAATTTTTACAGTCACCGTTTTGACATTAAAATGGCGATTCATTTGTTTTATAATTTATCAACTGTTTCCCACCCGCTTCGCTGGGCATTTATATAAAAGGGTGAAAGAGTTGATCCATTCGACGATCGGACGGTTCCGCGATTGGCCATAGTCTCATATCGATACGTTCAATACTTTTTACGTGATTAACGCACAAATAAAAAAAAATAGGACAGATTAACTAAAATAAAATTACTTACATATGTATGCAAAAGACGCATTATGTACCCGATCTGTATATAAATATGTATACATAGGTAGATCCTCTTTATATCGGTAAACGATCATCTTGTAAAAGATTATATCCAAAGGTCAAAGTACCTAGGCTGCCAAATAGATAATACTTCAATCTGTTGGATTTTATTGATAGAGAATCAATTATAAAATATTCATTATTGTAGTTATATCAGTATCATATGTCAATGTAAATCTTATTACAAAACTCATAATGCTTATTTTGCAAAATCAAAAACTTTAAATCATAAGACAATGAAAGCATTAACTGTGAAAACTATTATTATTGATTTGTATCGTATACGGAAATAATTGTTTTATAATTTACGCCTGTATTAGATGAAAAAACATTTTCGTTTTTAATATCAAAACATAATGAACGGATTGTGATCGACCTTTGAAATGTCAACGGAACTCTCAATGACCCACAAAGAATTAATTAATTGATATTAAAGTATGTTTGAATTAAAGTAATGAAGCTTGTTATATAGTTATGAAAATTAATAAGCATCTTTTTTTTTTTTTTGAAAAAAAAAAACTTTTTAGTCTTTCAGTACCAGCAAAACTGTCGGGAATTATAACACTTTTTTTTTGTATCGAAAATTATATTTGAACAACTCGTTTATTTCTTCGTCATTATGAACGGATACAGTTATTTCTTAGTTGTCAAGACATTCGCAAATAAACCCCGTAGATTTCTACTGTGCGAACACATCCGAAGCTCGCCACATAATACGACTGTCAAACTGTCAAAAAGTGATAAGCGACTTTAGTAATTATAACATTTAAAAGGGCTAGTGGGTCACCAGCGAAACTTTGCGTTTATTCCTACCTATGACAGGTTTTGTTTTGATTTAATTTCACTGTAAACTGCAAGTCACTCATCTACATTTGGCGCCAAAATGTTGAAACATTATTTAAATGTTTTTTTTTAGTGAAAATTGTATACTTTAGTTCAGTTACAATTGGTTTTTGTCGATAACAATTTACTTCACCTTTGTTTACGTTTTTCATTTTATTTTTTCATATACAGCCGTAGCATCGCTCTCTAACCGGTCAGTAAATTAATTATTTGTTAAATTGTAATAATTTAGTAAAATTCAATCAAGCATACTTTTTAATTTTCTGCACTTCTACTACTAGAGCTCTTCAAAATGAGATCATAGCCGAGTTTTTATGTGCAGCTTTCTTCGATAATCACTGGGACAAAAATTGGCTTACGCTATTAATATACAAAATTAATAGCGTAAGCCAATTTTTGTCCCAGTGTCACAAAATACACAAATCAAAATATCATAAGTCGGTTATCAGTTTGTTGTACAACAAATCACATATTTTGATATATAATTTATACAGCAACTATTTTTAATTGTTATTTATGTATAATTAAGGCGAATAAGTAAGTAAAACGATTTTAATAAATTTTATGTAAATGTATATTATTTATTAAAAATATATTTATAGAATAACACTTTTAACAGGTTGTACAGTTTATTTTGTTAGAGTTCGACGTTCAAACTAATCGTTTAATTCATAATATAATGTACGTTTTGTTTTTATGTTACTGTGATCGTGATTCGTGGTATATTGTATTTGTATATGTACGTAGGCGTACAGTCGTTGAGTTAAAATTAGTATTCAAAATTGAATATTATATAAACCAATTTAAATAGTTACTTGGAAAATATATTAATATAGAATTATTTATGAAAAAAAAAATTTTTTTTTCATTCGTTATAATTTGCCGGAAACCGTAACCTGTAATTATTCTCACTGCTGAACAAAGGTCCGCTTTTAATTTTGAGGAGAAGAAGGTTTAGTGTTGGTTCCACGACGGTAATTCAATACGTCTTGTTGGATACACATTTTCACCAAAACCACATTGGAGCAGCATGGTGGAATATGCTCTAAACCTTCTCCTCAAAGGGAGAGGAGGCCTTAGCCCAGCAGTAGGAAATGTACAGGCTGCTAATGTAATCAAGAATTGAAACTAGTACACAACATATGTAAATCTAAGGCTTGTTTGTCTTTATTCCTACTCCGATTGAATAAAACAAATGAAAATCTAAAAACAATAACGAATTATTTATATTAAATTAAGATTATCGAAGCAAAAAAAATCAATAAAAACAATTACATAAAAACCGCAAGCAATATACTTTCGTTTTCAATTCCCACCCACGTGAAGACGTGACAATAAGGATAACGAGTGAGCTCGGGTCACAGAGATAGTACGCGGTGAAAGTGCACGTCGATGACTCGACTCAGGTTGTAAAGCACGACTCTTTGACTAGTCAAGCTTTTAGGCATTACTTGACTTATTAAAACTAACATATTCTCTCAACCAATTCAAACCAAGTTCTTGGCCAAAGAAAAAATTACAAGTTTAGAAAAGTTTGGGTTAAGAAATTACAAATCTATATCAGCAGTTAGGGAGACAACTGTAAAACACTCTGGTTATATTCGCAAATAAGTAATTGAAGAAGTCTGACCACCTCTAGATAAAAAAATAATTTTATTTTTAATACATTAATTAGTTTCCGCCCGCAACTTCAACCGCGTTTGAGAGAATTTTGCAAATGTTTGGTACTTTTTTCCGCCAGCTACTAATCGATAGGTACTATAAACTATCTCTGTGCCAATTTTCTATGCTAGAATTCGCAATAGAAATCTAGACTTATGCATTTATAATATTTGTATAAATCCTTAAATACTATCATTATTTTTCGTTTTCATTCGTATGAAAAATATAAAAATATAATTATTGATACGAACAAACATCAAAGTCAATTTAGAGACACTAGTGACTACACGCATCTTAAGTTCAGAATTGACAATTAGAAAGCTACGTATAAGTCCTATTCATTGTAAATAGCGGTATGATCTTTACTCTTTGTACTGTAGTATTTAGTTTATGCATTTATTTGTATTGATCGTATTGTGCTATAATGAGATGATTTAATATTGCAATTATTTGTATAACCATATTTTAAGCCGGATTTAAATCGTATTGTATTAGGTTAGGCAATGAAAGCTTTAACGGATCTACAACTCGTCCTGTGTGAACTTATTTCATATAACAAATACTCTTGAACGTTCGAAGCGATTTCCGGCGATATGAATTTGATATGATACTCATATTCCTTAAATGTTATATTCATTAATTCATACTACTTTCTGTCGTTTCACGATTGTACGACCTCCGTGGTCGAGTAGTGTGTACACCGGTTTTCATGGGTACGCCACACCGAGGTCCCGGGTTCGATTCCCGGCCGAGTCGATGTAGAAAATGTTCATTACTTTTCTATGTTGTCTTGGGTCTGGGTGTTTAGCGATCCCGTGGCGCCCGCCGAAAGACGGAGAGGGTACCGCTGGTTTTTTAGTGGGTAATCCGGCGTACCTGGGCGCACTCGGCGTCCAGGGCTCCGGGGAGTCCCACACACCCCCCCACCTTCCATCACGTGGGGGAAGCGCGTAACGCGTTTTTCCAGCGAGAAAAACAAAAAAAAAAGGGTCTGGGTGTTTGTGGTACCGTCGTTACTTTTGATTTCCATAACACAAGTGCTTTAGCTACTTACATTGGGATCAGAGTAATGTATGTGATGTTGTCCAATATTTATTTATTTATTATTTATTTATTTAACACTAAGCAAATTACAAATATCGATTATTCATGAGAATCCCAAAAGATCATTAGCTGTTCTTTTTCTCCTCTGTTATATTCAACTGTATGCAATTAAATATGTATATGGGTTGTTGATGATGTATGTACATTTAAATCCTAGAAGCTGAAGCAAGGTAATCCTTTCTATAATAAAACTCCATCAGATTTTTTTTAACTTGGCCTATTAAAAAAATTAAAGATGTCAAAAAAGCATTGATAAATAATACCTATTATTCAATACAAAATTATAGTAAGGAAAAAAAAGTATTTATTGAATTTTAGGCAGAATACATAAATATGTAATTGTACTTTACAGACGTGTCATTAAAATGGTGAAAAAGTGCAACTACTGAGTTTCTTGTCCATTCTTCTCGGTAGTAGACTTTCCGAAGCAGTAGCTTTACAATTAATTCAATATACTTTGATTTGATATAATTTGACCGTTTATGTAATTATATCGCTGATATTTAATTATATTTCAATAACTATAACAAAATATTTAATTAAATATGTAAAATAAATGTGATACATGCATATAAATACATGCTTCGAGTGGTCACGATTTAACAAAGGTTTTCCTCCTCTTACTTGTAATTTGAACATATAGATTTTATTAATAATTATTTTCTTCAATTTTCAGATTCGTTCCAAACTTGTCATGGAGCTCGAAGAACGGCTCATCGAAGACGAGTAAGTGAAATAATTTACACTATAAATACTATTATTTATAATCTGTATTGGTTTCTAAATAATATATATTAAGACGCTTTATCAGTAGAAAGTGACCTAAATTTTAGCCCATTACTTTATCATATTTTCAACTTAAGAAATTTTAAAAATATATGTAATTATGATGGATGTTCGAATATAAATGGACTCTGTTCTGGATCCTCAACACCAAGTACTTATACAATATACATATACAACTGCCTATATTGAGGCTCTGAATTCAAACTTCGAGTCGGACCAATTAAGATTAAAATAAAAGCTAAAAAACTGAACTCTCTGTTCACCTGTTCTGCTCATACACTTGTACAATATTGTATCTCCAGTGCTGCAGCCGAAATCGGCGTATAGCGTTGTCTTTTAGTCCATTTTCTTATGTTTCATTATTTTCTTCAAGGATGCTTCAGACCTTTATCTACCAGCTCCGAGCGCGGAATCATTGACGGCAATCGCCCAAGCGATGGGCGCGGCCGGCTTTGAAGATTACACCGAAGGAAAGGCGCTCGTCAAACGACTAATACCCGCTGACAGCCAGCCTGATTTGGACGTCGTCGAACATTTGGGTATATTGCATTTATAAAGATATTATTCTACTGCTAACTGACCCTTTTTAATTGCAACAAAGTGGACCACTACAATCAACGACCAATACAAGTCTAGTCTAACGTTATATCCTAAATACATATACTTTCGTCCTCTAGTGAAAGTAAGGAAGGAGCTTGGTATCGCATGTACCGTATTTAGTTACTTTAAATACAATAGTGGACTTTCTACAATTGGCATTCAAATTCAATTACTGCGTTTCTTGTTTCACAGTTTGAGTTTTGTCTTATATCGTAAAACGTTATTCCACAGGAGTTATTGGCAAGGTCGGCGTTGATTTTCCTGCTCTGCCCAATATCCCAAATACTGGATTTAATTGCAAGAACGTGCCTACTGGATATTACGCCGATCTGGAAACTGATTGCCAGGTACCTACAATAGTAGAATATTTTCAGTTTAATTGGAAGTATATAAGATCAATTTAAGTAGATCTAAAACATTTAATTTCACAGAAAGTAAAAGATTTTTATTAATCGTATTTTATTTCGGTTTAATTTATATAGTCCTGGCATATGTATTTTAATAATATATGATTTTTATCTTTCAGGTGTTCCATATCTGTGACACGTCCCGAAAAATATCCTTCCTATGTCCAAATGGCACCATCTTCAGCCAGTCGCATCTCATCTGTGACTGGTGGTTCAAGGTGGATTGCGCGTCTGCCCCTGCCCTTTACGAGTCCAGTGTAGAGTATTATTCAAATGAACAAAAGAAGTCACAAAAAGTCAGCCATACTCTCAGCAAGAATCCTGATCTTCAACAAATTGGAGCTGACAGTCATCTTCGTTCAGAATCCAGGAGAGCTCCTGTTAATGTTCCTAGCACTACCGAAAGGTTATTTAGACATCGTCAGAAACTTCAAACTGATACTTTAACGTCAAGTGCACCAAACGCTAAGGCAACCGCAAGAAGCTTCCAAACACTGTTTGAAGTAAACCCGACTCAGAGAACCCAAGCTGCTACTGCTTTTGAGAAAAGAAGAAAAAATCTAGTACAATTGATTACGAACAATTTTGATGGGATTCCCGTAAAGACGACGTTGCCGGTCTACGACAGTTCTACTCTCAAAAGTACTATACCAGCTTATGATCACAACAGCCTAAAAGAAATGCAAGTAGCGGCAGAAACTGCTTCTTTCGCCCAAAATCAAAACAGACAATTCCTTCAAGAATATAATACTAAGAACTTCAGACCGTACCCAGTTTATACTCCAAATATTACACCTAAACCCGCAAAATCTAAAAACAATCCTTCTTTAACCACTCTTTATGATATTCAAGCAAAACATATAACTCAGTACCTACAGGAAGCGACAACAAAGCGACAAACGTTAGTCCCATATACCAAAAGTTATGCCAGCAACGTTAACGAAAGAAACGAGCCATACACAAGGCCAGGAGTATCATTACTAAGAGATTTTTTGGAAAAGGAAAAAAACAAGTCAATATCGACAACAACTGAAAAGATTGTTGAAGCAACAGCTCGTAGTGATAAATATGAAAGCCAAACTTATCCTGAAAGAAAAGTGACAATTGAAACTAAAGATAATTTTGAATCTGCAACCAAGATTCCACAAACGACTAGAAGCGATAAAACTGAAACTGCATCCTCCGACAGTGAAACATATTCAAGTCTTAATCCAACAACTCAAGAAACAACTGATGCATCTTACAAAGAACGCCGAGATAGGCTTATGAGAAAACTTAATTTTGAAGCATCTGAAACTACTGAACCTGGTGTACCCACTACACCTACTGACAAATATTTCGGAGATCAACCCACTAGAGCGGGGCTATTAGTGCCTCCTTCATTAACACCCAAAACTCTTCATTCTTTGGCTATTTACTACGCTACAGCCTTAGACAATTTATCAACAACAACTCCTCCTGAAGAAGGCGAAACGACTACACCAGCTTTCGATGAGTACGAGTCAATCGAACAAAGTTTACCAGCACTGTTCAGTCATCAGACTATCACCAAATATGGTAGTCTTTTTGGACATGGTTCTAGTAATGCTGAACTCTTAGAAGAAATTAAACTTGATCCGAATGGTACTTTTAACGAACTAGCCGAAGATCTCTCGGTACAAATGAGTCAAGGTCCTTTGGCTACGTCTCCTCAAATTAGAGAACTAGCTCAAGTATTCACGCATGCTCTCTCCGCTTATCTTCAAGATCCAATACAATTTAGAAAAGTTCTTTCAGACATAAGACCAACACATCCTTCATTCACAGATATGTTAACAACCAGTGATGAGTTTTCTCATACAGAACCAACAACTACAGTTAATGAAGAAGACGATGAAATATTAGGATTTTCTGATGACCACAAAGTACATGAATCCGAAAATTCTGTCAGAGGAGGTAAAGCTCTCAATCGTGATACCGAATATCCCTCTACAACAGAGGATACAACTACAACGGCTAAACCTACAACAGAAGCCTTTTCCACTTATTCAACTACGACGCGTAGAAATCCTTTCAGATGTTGTGGAAGAATATCTGCATCGTATACCACCGCTCCAACACCTAGAGATATTTATTCCACTTTATTTCCATATACTAATACGGCAGCTGCAAACGTAAATTCATTGATAAACAACAACAATGAAGTAACACCCATTGCAGACAGCATTACGTTATTTAGACAAGGAGGGATACCAAATAGCAATATTATATCTTTATTCGGAAAGACCGTTAGCACTACTGAGGGCACCCCTTTTAATGATTTTTCAGAAGTGACTACTGTTCCCACAGCCTGGGGAGTCGACAGTGTTGATTCTACATTATCTCCAATAACTAACTCACATCAAATGTTTGAGAGTAAAAAACTTAGAGCAACGACTGTTATACCTGAAAGTACACCAATATACTTTACTGAAAGTGATAGCATTGAATTAGAAAATGAAGAAGAACTACAAAGAGCTCACAGTCAATCATTTGTATCACCTCAAAATAATAATCTACGTCAAGGAAAACAACTTAAACAAGATAATAAGAAAGCGGTTAAGAAGCCGTCTGAAGATTTAGAGGCACCTACGCAATCTACTATAGATACTACCACTGCAACAGTACAAATCACAACACAAGCAACAACGACTCTTAAAGATCAAACAGAAGCGTTAACTACAGTGTCTCCTTTATCCAGTAGTATATTTACCTCTCCTGACAATGATAAATCAACAAATGATTTCCAATGGCAGACTACATTTGGAAATTGGCAAAGCACTATTCTCGATCCCATGACATTGAACGATGGCCTTAGTCCCACAGGCCCTGAAGAGAGTATCTCTGAAAAGACCCAACAAACTACTGAATGGGCTTCAAACACTGCAACAACTCCATCGCACGTATCTACAACAAACGAACCTATTTATTCATCTACGCTAAATGCAGAAGTAACAACACCAACACAAAGCAATGACCAAAATGAACGTTTCGGTAAATTTCTTCGAGATCCAACGTCCACTGAACCCGCACTAGATTTGTCAACGGTGACAGACACAATCGTAGAAAAGGCTAAAGAAATTATGGAAGGCATGAATGCAACTACTACGCAGAAATTAATGAACGTTATGAAAAAAACCAAATCTAAAACTGTAAAACGATTAATACTACTATTAGTACAGACGTGCGATGACGATCATAACTCTACAGCTGAAGCCTCCAAAAAGGCTCTATTAGAAGCTCTCATGGCTGTCTCTCAAAAAGACATGGAAGAAATTGCTAAAGAAGAAGATTTAACTGAAGCACCATCAACTGTTTCGGATGTAGATTTTGTTAAAACGACAGAAATCCATCGCCGAATGGACCGAATGCCAGTGCTAAGACGAGGAAAAAAATTAAATATCGAAGCTGAAGCCATAAATTCTCTATCGAATCCATCGACAACGGAGAGTTTGAAGACTGATGAAACGACAGAAATTACAACAATCAGTTCAGTGAGAACGACAGCACCCAGTCGCAGAGGGGGTAGGAAGTTTATTGCAAAAACAACAGAATCAGATCAGTTTAGAACGACGGTAACTGATCGACCAATCGCAGAAGCGAGAGTCGCCCCACAAGGTGATTTGAAAGTGCAATCAGACACAAGAGCATTAGAATTATTAAGGTCCTTATACACTATCGCGGCGCGATGGGGATAAATTGACGCGATGCATTATTTATTTATAATTAGGGTTCGTTACATTTATGTTGAACGAAAAAAGTATAAAGACTCAACTTTATTTGAACAAAATGTAAAGATAGTTAATTAGTTTATATAAATAATTCATAAAAGTAATTTAAGGTATACGAGTGGAATTATTTTTAGGTGAAAATGTTAAAGTCAAAGAGCTTTGGTATTCGATCCTAGGATGCTCAATTTTGTTCCACCAACGAACCCTAGCTATAATATTACATACATATCTAATTTTTTGTAGATAACACCGAACAGTTAGGCCATTATCTCTAACATTCTTGATCAGAGATTGTGAAAATTAAAAAATCAATCAAAAATGTTTTATACACTAATTAATTTATTGTTTTGTATGTTTTAATTATTACTTGCCGATTAGTATTTTAATTAGGAATAAGAAATAGGTTAATATCGAGTTACCTACGAATTACTTTTTGGCGTTTGTTAGCTGCCAATCTAAATATTGTAAAGAACTATTTTAAGAGATAATTTAAGACATTTTATACAATATAATTTAATATAAAATGAATGTGGTTTTTATTACTGATTTATTTTTGAATTCTGATACTTTGATACGTCCGAAGCTAATTTACTGATCAATTTAATTATATTTTTATATAAAAGTTCTCCCGCACAGATTCAATTTTGAAGGAATTAGTGTTTATAGAAATAATTATTTCGACAAATAAAACTTTGATAAAAATATAATCAACTTTATTTCCACCTACACGGTTCAAATATCACTTTTTCCCCACAGACCGTTTAACATATCTGTCAATATCCTGGTCAGTGACCTTGTGTCCGGATTTGAAGTAGCTCTTCAGCTTCCTCTTCTTCTTCATCATAATCTTGGAGGTAGCGAGAGCGCCTCGACGTTGGAATGACTCGAACCGATCCTTAAGGAGATTAGCTGGAAATAAAAGTATTATTGTAAAATAAATCATAGTTTACAGTAAATTAAGGACACAATAAAGTTGGTGCTGTTTGTCAAATATGAAACCACGGCCTTCATTCAAGATCTATATAGCTGTTTGTATCCCTAGATAATAATTATCACTATAAAGAACAATTTGTTGACAAATACATGTAAAAAAGAAAGTTGTTTTGTTTTTCTCTGAACAAATAGTAGCTTTTAAATAATATTCATGTCTCATGTGAATTTAAAAACTAACCAAATATTTTTTCAAATGACAACAAATTAAATTAACTTACATGTCATTGGTATGTTCCTCAAGTCACCGGTCAGCTGTTTGGGGTCAATAAACTCAGGTTCCTTGACCGGCGGCTTGCGCGCGTTGAGTGCGGGAAGCGCCGTCTCTTCCAACTCCTTACGTTTAGTGATGCGCTTGGTTCGCTCTTCTGCATCTCGACTCTCCTTGTCCTTTAGAGATGCTTGGATCTTACGTAGCCTAAAAATTTTCAGGGGATACTAATTATACAAAAGTTTACTTTGAAAATTAAAGTTGAATTAATTCACTAGCCTTAATATATCCAATATAACATGCAAATATGATATGCATTGCCTCCACTGGTGATAGAAAGGCTGATCCATTTATGCATAATTGTAAGTAAACGAGGCAAGTATTCCTGTCATCAATTATATGGAAACTTTTTAAGTCCATAATGTAAATAATTATTTTATGAATAAGTAAAAATTTGCACCATACTCGTATGTAATTTCACATTTCATGTTGTGTTACTTTCAACTTACTTGTAAATGTCAGTAATCTTCTTTTTATCAATCTTCTCCCTCTTCAATCTCTCCTTCTCTAAAATCCTCTCTTTCTGCTTTCGCCGAGCCTTGTGATCCTTCTTCTTATTTTTAACAGGAGGATTGATGGCCTTATACTCATTGTCACCAGCCTCCTCTGGTTCAGGATCATTTGTTGGATCGTGAGGTTGGGGTAAGCCGACGCTCATCTCTTCCCGCCATTGATTCTAGAATTATATAGCATAGGATTAGCAAGGCATCTTGAAAGAATCCCATATCCAAATCTATATCCAATCTGTCCAAAGGATGGCTATTTCGGAGAAGAATTTTTACACATCCTTGTGGTTGAATAATAAGGCCAGCATAAATTGTTTTACACATTCATTTTAGGTTTATTTAATTATTAATATATTTGTTATAAAATATATTTCTTATAAAATATTAAATAGATATCAATTTTTTGTATACTTTCCTAGCAAGTTGTATACTCTCCTTTTACAATGGCCACCGGTTCCAAAGTCGGTCAGGAAAACATCATCATAATTATTATTGCTAACAATACCTCTTTCTCCTTGGGTGTGACTTTACTGAATAAGCCAGTGGTCACTCTGTACAAGTGAGCCTCTCGTTTCATCATTTTTTGTTCATGCTGCACCACTTCTTGCAAGAGTTCTTGATGTTCCTTTAATTTAAAATTTTTATAATTAGCATATTACACACTGAGCTAAAAAAACATAAAACATTAAACATATTCTTAGAAAGTGACAATAATAATTTATTGTTTAGTCACTTATATAATGAAAAGATGTACTGAATCTATTTTATTTGTATCCTTTTTAATTTAATTTAATATGGTCCACAAACAGAAACTCATTAAAAAAAAATTCAAGCCAATGTGATCTAAGATTTTAGGTCCTTTATGCCTGTATTTACACTAGTGACGAGCCCAATCACTCATCACAAACTTGCACAGAAACACAGCAACTCAAAGTATTAATGTTTCGATAGTAAAGATGGATCTGGACAAAGCCCTACTGCCATCAATATCACAAATAACTATTATCAGTAATTAGTCAGTTAGTAAAAGCCTTCTTTAATTAGCCCTTTGAAAGACATTTAAATTTTCTTTAAGCTTTTAATTGATACATTGCAAAATTAGGTAGGACCATATCACAATTTCATCATAAAATAAATTTTAACCTGGAATGATGGGTTATAGCTGACTCCGGGATGAGGAATATCAACAGCCTTCCTCTTCAACACAGTCTTTGGTGGTGGAGGCTTTGCTCTTAACCTCTTTGTTGTTGGGACATTGTGTATCTGTGCTTCCGTTGATATGAAATCATCGATAAGTGTCTCTGGTACACCCTTTGCTTCAAGCGCTGCATAGATATGAAATTAAAAATTTAATATATTTTATAATTTGTTTAAATGTTCAACATAAAGACAATTTTGGTGCTATAGCATTTCTTCCCTTCCACTATTAATCTATAATGTTAACCAAAATGGAACATTAGCCACAAATCATTGGTACCAATCTGGGCAAGAATCAATTTTATGTTATGAGTTTATAATCAATCTTGTATTTAATAATATTCCAATCATATATTCTCGTATATATGATATCTATGTTTATGTTCTTATTACTTTTGTTGGATATTCTGAATAAATAAATAAAATAATTTCAAAAAATATATCTTATTAAAAAATCTTATTATTCATTAAAAGAATACTTTTTGGAAAAAATGCCTGGATTTAGGCTCAGGTTCCTTCACAGGACTGACTGATGATTGTGAAATTAATAATTGTGAATAACATCATTGTAAATCAAGTTTTCTTTTTTTGAAAAAGGAACTATGCAAGCTTCTTGACGTTTCTTCTCATTACAGACAGCTTTCCAAAATGATGGTAGAGATGAAATATTGATGTTGTACTATTTACTTGAAACATGTGGCTTTTAATATAAGTATAGGTTTAGTGTGACGCAGAATTTAAAAGTTCTACATTATATGTATGTTTGTACTTAAATATAAGACATTAATATTATATATTATACTAAAATTAAAAAAGTTGAGTTCTTACACTCGTCCCCCCAAATATTTTTATCATATGTTTTTCTAAATGATTTTGATTTTTTCCTTTTTTCTGCAGCTAATCTCTTATTCGCTTTTCTTGTTTCTAATTTCTTTGCAAGGACCCCTTTCACTAGTTGTCGTTGCTGTGTAAGTTTTGATAAATCAGATGGTTTCGAACCCACTGGTTTTACATGGTTTCTTTTTGCATTTGGATCTTGTACCTGTAAATATTAATAGATTTTGATATTATATGAAGACTACAATATCAGTTTTCAGTATATTATATATATTTTTGATAATTTTTAGCTACACATTTTAAAAAAGTTGATATTTGTTCTACATTTTATAATTCATAAATTATTATAATTATAAAAGATTACATGCTAAATTCATAAGAGGTGACAACATCTAGTGACATTCTTTTCTACTGTAAAATGTTCTATGTACCTTAGAAGTGGGTAAGAGCACTTCAAAACATTTTGGTGTTACTGGCAACAATGCTCGTTTTCTCTGCTTGGCAGTCTGATGCTTTATATCAGGTTTAATATCTGGTTTTTCTTCTGGTACATCATTTCCATGTGTGTCCAAGACAAAAAGTTCTTCATCTGGCTTTGTGTCAAATTTACTATAAATAAAAATAGTGTTTTATATTTTCTACAATTTAGCTAATAAGTAGATTAATATTGCTTTTATAAATAAATTACATGCAAATATACATTTTTTTTCAAAATGTTAATGAAAACATAACCTTACCCAAGTCTCTCTTCCAATCGCTGGTCTTCGAGAAACTCTTCAACATCATTAATATCACAATGTTTACGCCACGCCGCTTTATTTTTCTTAGAAACACGTTTCTTTTTCTTTATTACGGTCATTTTTATTATTTATTCTGAACAATCACATGGATACCACCAGTCACATTTACACAACACCAAATACAGATTAAAAAGAGCGATTCAATTGTTGTTATGTCAAAGTCAAATGACAAGGCAATTGTCAAAAATTTCGTATTGCACAGATTATATTGCTGGTTGTATTTTATTTTAATAACAAAACTATAAAATAAATGTATTTTAACCAAATTTCAAATATCGAAAATTTAAGATAAAGATACTACACTTATTTTCTAAAATAAAAATATAATTTATAGTTAAAATTACAATGGTTTCATGTATGTAAATTATACACAATCTCTTTATGTGTGCAAACCTGACTTATATAAGTTATATTTAAGATAAATTACTATTGTTTAAAATTTGAAGCTAATAGTTTATTCGTTAATATAGAAACTATTTACGATTTTGTACTTTTTCTGGCATTCCATACAACCTCTCATCTTCATTTACCCCCTTAGAATATAATATTCGGAATATCCTCTCTTAGTGCGCCGTGCTTATAGTTATGACTTATATGGATAAGGTATAACTGTGCAAAATTAAATCCTGATCGACCTACTTGTTTTAGCAGTGCGTTATTTACCAGTAAAGCATAATTTATATATATTTATAATTAATTTGTTTTCTATAACTTAACTAAACAAAAACGAAAAATACTTTTAACATAGAAAGGATCATTATTATTTATATACACCAAAAATGGAAAAGAACCTATAATTAATGCTTATAATTAACCGAATCTTAGTACAGAACTAGATGACTTCACTTAATTGACGGAAGCTTGCTGGATTCTTAATTTTTAGTATGAAGTAATGGGTTAGCTTAAATTATAGAAGTTGACTTACTCTCACTTGAAAATAGCTGCCATATGAAAATAATTGGGTTGGAAATAATTTTAAGTACAGCCAAAAATAGGAACATCATCAACACTGTGTAATAAGTTTAAATGCAACCGGAGAATTTTTTCTACCAAATTTGATGCAATATAGTGAATGCTCAAATCAATATTTAATAAGGATATAGGACTCTTAATATGGTATCACTTAAGAAAAGTCAGATTTAACAAAAACAAAATATAAGATGATTTTAAATTATTCTTATCCTTAAGATGTAGACTTTTGCTCTTTGTGATACTTAATCACATTTTAATAGGAAATCAAACAGAAGCGATAATATTGCATTAGAACATAAATGACTTAGGACATAAAGAACAAATAATGCACAGTGAATTATTTCATAAAATATTTAATGAATGTTGCGTCCTGTCACTGAGTAAAGATAACATTATATTTAAAAAAAATACGATTAATTTCCGTAAAAATCATTGGCATTTTACCATTGTACAGCATGAAAAATGATTTATGAGTGCAACATTTATATGATTTACTCTTTTTTATTTAACTAAACTTTGATATTTTTATACTCCATACCAATAAGGTTGGGTCATATGTAATTTTTGATTGATTGGCCGGATATTTTGCGCCCACAGTTCTTAGTGATATTTTTATTACATGTTCGAGGACACGACCAATTGCAAAACTTGAATTGTTCAATTTAGGTTTCATCGTATAATCGTATAGGGCATATCAAACGCTAATTGAAATGAAGACAAATATTTTTATTTTTTTTCATCATTATTATTAATAATATCGCTGGTATATACGTTGCGTCTTATGTTTTAACAACAAATTATTAACACTTAAAAATAAACAACAAAATTAAAACCTAAGTAAGTAAATACAATTTTTGACTATTTTATGGATTACATTTTCTTACTACCATTTAAAGTAATTTAATGATCACCTGTCTTCCGTTTTGTTTTTCTGCAGTTCTTAATTCCCGCTTGGTCAAAGGTGCAACAAAATCCTGCATGATTATATTTTTGCAATTTTTATGACACGTGGAATAATTATACGTATGTTTACATTTTCGGAATTTAATTAGCGTAATAAAAACTGTTGGTGTCATGATTTCACGAAATAAAAAAATCCACGGAGTAATTTTGTAGTAATTCAATATTTTGTCGTAAATGTTATTTCGTTCAAAATAGTCAAAAACTCAATCAACAATGGCATTGAACTAGCTAGGCGGCTTATTTACTCTTCACAATCTTCCTCTGCTTCCTCCTCCTCTTCTTCGTCCACTTCTCCGTCCACTAGCTCTTCTTGTGCTTTTTCTGGAAAATGTAAAATTAGAATTTTGTTTTTTTTTTATATGTCATTAAATACTATGAGATTTAGAGGTTAACTTGTCTTATAGTAATACTTTTTGTTATTTAGTATGAAAATTAAGAAATGGTTAAAAACTACAATTTAAATGGTACTATTATTATTGACAATAATGCAAATTTCTATACTTAGAGAGGTTAGTCTTTAAAGGTGCTATAAAGTGAAACTAAAATGTCAATTTAAGTGAAACTATAAATTGAACTCACCTACCTTTTACTCCACCGATTCAGTCGCTGATCTACCATTGTGCACCGAAATTTTCATGATCGGAATTTAAACCGTAACCACTATCGGAAAAAGTTGGAAATTTTTCATAAGATTCCGAATCAAGCAATGGAATGGTTTTTGTTTCAGTGGAAATATTTAAAGGTTCATTCTGGTTCGTGGAGGAAAGCGATTTATACTGGACTGGATGGCTATTATCCGGTTGAAACCGGTTTTCAGGATAGTATGACAGATTAAAAGCTAGCTGTTTTTGTACTGGAGCGTTGTTATATGTTATGAGTTTTGCATTTCCTTGTTTCTGGTTTGTGTGCAATGGTTTGTTGGCTGGAATCTGGATTGGACCGGACTCTGAAAGAAGGGAAAGCGCTCGGTTAACGAATCTGCTTGATTCGTCCGAGGACGGGATTTGGGTTACTGGTTAGGTTGCCCAGGTTAGGTCATCGGTTAGGAAAGTTAGGTGTGCCTTAGAATTATTATTATTGCCAATGATGAGTGGTTTTATTGACTGTTAGCTGGTAACATTGTCAGCATTTCTGTAGCCGCTACTTATGTTAAATTAATATTAATCAAGACAAGGGTTAGTCATAGTCAATAAGTATAAGTGGGATGTCAGTCACAGGAGTCAAGTCACTTGTCAGGTAGAGTCGTTTAAATATTGAAATACTATTTAAGAAAACAGACTATTTATTAAATAAATTGTTGATCCATTTTCATTTTTTTTTTCTTGGACATCGCACTTAACTTCGGAGTTAGTATTGTTACAAATGAGTACTTTCCATTTTTGTAAAATACATAAATGTCATTATGAATACAAAAATGAAAGTATGACATCATAAATATTGCTTAAAATCGATGTAAAAAAGTACATAAAAAAATTTCTATCACGTATTAACCTAGCTCTACCTATCTTATCAAGGGAAATATTTACATTAACATTTTGTGAATATTGGAATATGAAGTCGACTTCAATTTTATGTACAATATACGATTGATAATGAAAATAAAAATTAAATAAAATAAAAAAAGTTATATGGAAACGTGTAAAACAGAGATTAATATAAATTATCCGAACATTTTTTATATATTCCAATAAATACAAAAATTACCGATTATTCCAAAAAGCCTCCTGTAGTCGATTTAAACTTATAACATTTAATAATGAATTTAAATAATTTTAAGTTATTGAACTGGTTGAATTGGACCTATGAAAATCACATTGTCCTTGAACCGACCCGAGGATTTGGAACATCAGCATCTAGACCCTTAATGTTACTGGTTTTGGAAGTCCGACTGGTAATATTCCTGGCTCTGTTCCGGGGCCGCCTGGTACTCCTCGTAGCTCGTACCTTCATGGGAGTTATCCCGATGCTGGCCGAGTCCGGCGGCTGCGGCCTTCGCTGCTGCCTCCGCTGCATTAGCCTGCGCCTGCTGGGCCGCCGCCTGAGACAAAAAACAAAAACGTTAGACTGTTGTTTATGACGCTCAATAAAAATAAAACAGTGAGGCATCTACTAAAATTATTGTTGTTTTGGCTTAAATCGTTACCTTTCAAATATTAAGCAGTAGAATCTTAATTATTTAACAGTCTGTAAAACAATCGTATCCACTGATAACAATTTTTTTTTAAATATTGAATAATTCGTTTCAAACAACTTCCAATTGATTTTAATAAAAAAAATGTTTGTAAAGAAAATAAAGATTAAACAATAAATAACAGATTTATTTAAAATAATTAATATAAATATTTATTATCAGTCGAAATGCTTAGAAGAACACCGATATTGTTATGTCCTCTATAATGTAGATCTTGGCGTTGCTCGTTTCCTGTTACGAAACGACAAGAATTAATATTATAACTTTACGAATTCATATGTTGTGATGTTATAACCCATATTGCAGCTAAACTTAATTATTAATGCTAGATTCATTAATGATTTTACTAATTTAAGCAACATATTTGAATAACTTAGTTTAAAAAAAATTTATATTCATATTCAGTTTATCTAAATTCTCGACTCTCATTGTGACAAAAATAACCACAAAATATAAAAAACAAAAACATTAAAAAGTACTTTAGGTTTTATCCAGTAAGTCTAATTTAATTGATAGATTGTAGATAATTCAACATATTAAATAATTGCATTGCATAAATGAGATCATTTTTAGTAATTATTGTTATTGTGTATCGTTAATATGGCCTATACAATAACGCTTAACTGATCTTATTCCATGAATATATTGTAGTATTCTTATAATAATCTGGTACGTAGTTTCCGTAATCTGTGGTAGTTTGTCTTGGACCTCACCTGAGCCTTTCTCGCTGCCGACTGCGTGGCCTCGAAGTCAATCCTGACGCCCTTGAGTTGTTCCTGCAGGGTTTGCAACCTCTGTCGCGCCGCGCCCACCATGGCTGTCTGAGCTCCCAACTCACCGGCCGCCTGTGAAGCCGCCTCATTCGCGTTCTCGGATGTCGCTTGCGCGGCGTTTAGAGCAGCTTGGATCACGTTCACCTATTTTATAAAATTAATATTATTTTTCATTTGGTCAATTCGATGTTGTTGAATTGGATGTCTTTCTTAAAATATTAAACACGAGTTTTTGAATTTTTATACTGTATTATAATATAAAAAGTTATTACATAATATTTATCATCGTTATCATTATCTCAACTGGAAGAATCATCAGACGGCCGGTCTTGCGCTACCTGCATCCAGCGGCTTCAAGCGACGCTCACTGTATCGTCAGTCCATAATCATAATATTTATGAAAGGGGATAAACCATAATATTACTATAATATAAGACAAAGTAGCGGCGTTGTATTAGATTAGGCTTAAACAAAATACAACAACCGTAAGCGTATTTCATAAGTTAAGAACCAAATATAAAAAACGCATTGAAATAAAAAATAAATAACCGATTTAAGAATATAATTAAAAAAGCTATCTAGATACATTTCTGTGTCATGGTTGATTATTGGAGCGTGTCAATTTCTTGACGAGATTACGTCACGATCAAAGAAATTGGTACATTATAGCTTTAACGGAGTAGGACATAGACTATGTCTATCTGTACATGACGATTCAAAAGTGCCTTCAGTAGCCTACTTGAATAAAGAATACTTTGATTTGCAATAAAACCATAGTATGACAGTTACATTGGTTATGTACCGAGACAAAAATACTATAAACGTACTCATTAAAAAATATTTAATTTACAATATACTGAAGTAGAATAAGGGCCTCCTTACGACGTATATGAATGTGTGTTAATAGATACATACGTATGTGATATCCTTATACATATTAATTAATCATTAGGTTTGCAGCCGTGATCCTACTTTTACAACGTCAGGTGTCAAAAGAAGAAGTAAGATCGTCAAAACTTTTTTGTAAATTTATAAAACTTTTGGTAAACACTTCAAACTATTAATTACTAAAATGTGGTCATTGTCAGGCTAGAGGTGCTCATTTAAAAATTGGTAATTGCTGTTAAATAGAACAGGCCGTTTTTTCAATATCATTAGCATGCACGTAAACCAATTTGTTGTTTATTTTATTTCACCATACTTTAACAACGGGCTTGTAATCAATAATTTCGCAAAATAATTCAAAACTTTTTGCATCTTTGTAGCAACGATATGCAATCGGCTGTAAGAAATGATCCGTTGCTAGAATTAAATTATTTCTCTAAAGTCATTATAAAGTTTTTATTTTTAAATAAGTTGTTTACGATTCGGTTTAGAAATAGAATCGATTGGTTTCGTTACTTTGAAGAACAATGGAATCAGTATTTATGGATTCTGAATTTTACACTATAAATACAATTGGGCGTAAGAATGAATAAATGGAATACACCTTGATGTTTATTGGGTTAAGTTAGGTTTTTTTTTGTAATTTAACTAAGTATATTTTATATAATCGTTATAATTATTTATTAAAGAAGTATTTGTTTAGATTTATAACAATAAATTTATCGAGTAGACTAATGGTGTCCAAATCCCTAAATAATATTGGATAATTTTAAAATAGTCTTGCAATCATTGTCGTTAATTTAATTAAGTTTTATAAATCTTCATAATCAAGTTCGTATTTAAAACACATTTAACAATAGACCTCTTTGAAATTCCATCATATCAAACAAATGTATTGTATGTAACTATTTGAGTACCGACCTGATGTTTACGTCACAAAAGATTTAGTTTTGCTATTTTATTTTTAAAGTAATTTCTATAACGAAATTGGAACGACAGTAAATTAAACGTTACTTTTCGATAACTTAACGTTTGCTCTTTTTTGTCCGTGTCGTTTTTTATAACTTTACGCAACTCTGTGCTTAACGTAACCGTTTTCAGTTTTAATATTCGCTTTAAACTGTAAGATTTGAAATATAAAAAAAAAAAAAAATCAAGCGTCTTGGCATAACGTTCATAGATATGAACGTTATTTGTACAAATCTTAATCCCAAATGAATGACTTTGGTTATAATATAATATTTGGTTAGTTTACATAAAACGATAAGGTGACATATGAATGACCTCTATTTACCTAATTTTATCTTTTTAATTTCCCATGTAATGGCTTCTTGTAACATACCTGATGCATAGCTTGTTGTGCAGCTTGTGCCGCCGACTGGGCCGCTCTCTTAGCCTGTTGCAGCTGCATTTCCTCGCCCTGCAGCGACACCTTTGCATCACGCACTTGCTGCTCCAATCCAGAGAGGATTACTTGCTTTCCTGCCAGCGCTGCCTGTGCTGTCGCACTAGACTGAGCCGCGGATTGCGCTAACGTATTCTTAGCCACGTACGCCGCTTGATATGCAGCAGCTTGTTGATTGCCAAGCGCTGTCTTCGCTTGATTAGCCGAACCGACAGCTATCGTCCTTAAACCGCTGCCCTGACTGAAACCTTTCTTTGCGTTGTTACCACCACCAGTTGCAGCGGCCTGGACGTCCTGGATGTAAGCATCATAGTGACTTGCGGCCTCCGCTGGGTCTCTCGCCTGATTAGACTTTGAGTTGTCATATTCGTAATCGTATTCGACTCTTTGTGGTGAATTCTTTTGGTTGACAGGCGCTGAAGATGCAAGGGAGAGCGACCCTGTAAAACAAAAAGTTTTCAATTGCTATCATTCTCCAAGACAATTTAGGCATAAATTTAAATTAAGCTCCAGCAATATATATGATGGAAAAGTTTTGGAACATAGTCTTTAAATTATTTGAAATACTTTGATACTCATACTGTGACAAGTATACACGCGCAATGGTGGAAATTTGATCGTGATTATTATTGAAATAAACATTAAACATTTGATGAAAACTTATGAAAATATGATTCTCTGATTTCTGAATTAGTAAAAAAAAACTGATTGACAAACAGAGGAGGAAAAGGCACAGAAATGTTTTATCTTTGCCTCTTTATATATAGATTAAATTATTATACGTTAAGAGTTTTTATTGCCTCCATTGGTGACAGGGACTAATAGATTTTTCGCTCAGAATATCGCAATAGCGATTCAACGGGAAATGGTGCTAGCACCCCTGCCAGCATTACCACCTATGGTCATCATTTGAACAGTAGCTATTTTAATTTACATTTGTATATAATTAAGGTCTAAATAAATAAACGTTATGAAACGTTTACATAAATACAATTACACGCATGATTATCAGAATCGCCCGACCATTACAATGACTTGAAACACGTTAGACCGACAATTCGGAAGGAAGGGATATATTTCCTGACTAAATCTTAGATAACATTTAAAATTGGTTTCGCTCCATTTGTTTAACGTGTTACTAAGATCGCGTGTTATTATTACGTTAATTGTTACATTTAGATTCAGAAACTAGTGTCTGAAAGTGTTTATTAAATGTTTGATTACTGTTTGATTCATATAATGTTCATTTTATTTATTATATCATTTCAAAGTCCATATACATATATCGAGATGTAGTAGAGTATGTATGTTTATAAACTATAAAATAAAGCTAAAAGTGACAGCTACCTTAGTTATATTTACATGGACAATAAGGTAACAAAAAAGTTTCTGTACAAAATTATATTTTTAGATAATAATAAATATGAAAAAACTAAATTCTTAATTACATACGACAGGTTAAAAAATTACTTTTATTTTATCTTTCGTCTTAGCATTTTATGTGATTCTGAAATCAATTTATGAAATCGTATTACTGTTTAAATGATTTGATTTTAGGAAAAGAATAATTAATATATGTTGAATTTACTAACAGGATTTGAAAATATCAGTAGGCTTTTTTTTGTGCGCGAGGGTTTTTTAAGTTTTATTTTTGTATCAAATTATATATCATTGGGAATTATATATAATTTTCCAATGATATGCCCATCGGTTATATTCGTGCAGAAAACAATAAAATATCGCAATTTTTTTCCCTCTCCCTGATAGAGCAATAGTTTCGCTTCGCTTTCGAAGGGTGCCATACCTTAAACAAATTTCTTTGGGCAAGATTATTAACTTAATTAGTTTTTACTCTCCTTAAAAACTTGAACATATCCATTTAAGTACAGAAGCACGTCGTTATTTACATAATTAATAATTACTTAAGATAAAAATAATTTGTGTATATAAGGCTGGCCTCAAAACCCACTATCGACCTTAAAAGAAATAGCGATGTGCATTTGCCCTTAAGGTAAACCTAACATTTAACCTCAAGTTGTGGTTTTTATGTATCTTGTACACTTGAACTCGGGTTTCATGGTGAAAGTGAAATAATACCGAACCAAATATCTTACGTTATAAATATAGTTATAGGTAAGTACAATACCACGGGAAATCTTTTGGATGGCGGTATATTTTCTATGTTTGCGTGATACAATTCTATTTTATCTTTCATAGATATTGAGACTACTTCATCGAAATTAAATTTACTTAGATAATATTTCAAGATAAAGTTGATACTACAATGGGTTATACCTATTAAATTATTTTGTTTTCCTTTTAAGTATACAACATTCTTATTGAAGAAAAGCGGAATAAAATACTGTTGTATAAGCTACATTAAATAACATTAATGAAGCAAATGTATTTAATAGATGGATTTATTGTAAAAAAAAATCTTATAATTTTAATATATTGTGTTTTAATATGTTACAAGCAGGGTCGAATGCTATGTACTCTGCCCTAGGCAATTCAAGTTTATTGAGGAGTTAACTACTTAGATATGTCCCGAATAACAATACATCAGCACTACAGAAGTAAGTAATGTAACATTGGTATACATAAAAAAGAAAAATCTTGTACTTGTACTTTAACATATTTTGAATTAAAATGAATTTATTGTATTCGTCTCATAACGTAACGAAACTTGAAAAATAAAAATTATATTTAAAGTGTTTTTATTCGCGTTTCTATAATTTCTATATATTTAATTTATTAATATAATATTATTTTACCTTTATTTAGCGTAAATAAGATATAATCGACTTTTTAAACACTTTATAAACAAAACTTAGATAGTGTTTTGTTTTATGTTGATTTTCTTAACCTTTGCATTAAATTTGACTCTTTTTTTTTTAAGGAGAAGCCTTAGGGCCCGTATAACGATTCCTCGAGTAAGCGTCTTATATATAGATTATAGATAGTTACCAAATAATATATGTAACTGTATAAAAATTAAACTGTAACTAAATGTATTATAATACTTACCAATGCATAATAACACAACGCTGAAAGCCCTCATATTTCCAGTCGTACTGAAAACACAAAGTGACACTTTTATTTTATGCGAAAATAAATTAATGTAAATAAATAGAGAACACGAAAATCACAATCTACCTTCCAGTACTTTCACAGAAGTTTAATATATTTGGTTTTGGGAGCGGGGTCGAAAGTGCCCCTAGCTCGACTTGTGGAGCAATGTACAGACGGAACTTGAGCATTAGTATTTATAGAGAGTGTTGAATTGACCGCGGACGCTGAAAGTGTTAGATAATTCTATAGAGCTGCTTTTGTTCTTTGCGTCACGTTTATTTTTTCTTAAGACTTCAATCCTTTCGCTGAAAACTTTACAATAGAATTATAACTATATTGATAAATCTGCAATTACTTTTTTAATTACGAATGTCAATTCGCTAATGATATCAAATATATATATTATATCGATTATGTAATAAGTTGTTATTGCTAGTACTTAGTATTAATGGCATGAAAAAATTAAAAAAAATATACGACAAAAAAGGGATATTAACATACATAGTTGTTAAATATTTTAATGAATATTCGGGGACAATTCCATACATATTAATTATTTTATCTTTTAGTAGTACGTAGTAGTAAGTATTAGAAATAGTCTGTAAACGCAGAGCTACGGCCTGCTTTACTTTTTTTAAGGTGACGTTTCAGTCCTTAGTCTGTGATGCTGCTCTTAAGTGGATTTGTAGTTGCACATTTGGAAGAGTTTCATCCAACACATTTAAGATCGCGTTCTTCACCGCTGGTCACGAAATTCAGCATTCAGTGGTTCTGGCCTGGGCTTGAACCCGTAATCATCGGAAAAGATTTTCGTCCCACTGGGCTATCTCGATTAGTTATAAGTATTTGATACTAATCTGCTAACAATTTCAATCTTTAGAGCAATTGTGTTTTTTTTTGTGTATTGTGTTTGAAGTGATATTTACTGAGAAATGAACAGTAATATTCAAAGGTTAACTGTTTTAGGTTAAGGTGAACTATTCTGTGGCGGTAATAGCAGCTCCACATGATCCAGAGTTTGGATTCTATGAAGGGTGCATTGTAATGTAAAAAATTATATCACAAGTCGATTGTAATTAGAAATACACACGAAAATTGCGTCGCTTTAAAGTTAAATGTTTTATGAAACTTATTAAAAAAAAAATGTTTTTTTTTATTGCATGAATACAAAAGGCGACGAGTCGATGGGTGATATGCTTGTACTGCTTATAATTTGCCACTTTTGCGACATTAACAATTCTTACAAGACTTATTAGCTATTTCATCATTATGATAACAAGTGATAACAAATATGAATGTTCTATATTATCGAATAATACAATATGATATATTCTGTATTAATAGTTCGTATTTTACTCTTGAAATGTTGAAAATCGACTTGCACACGCTATAAAGGTGATGCGACCCTTTAAATTTTACTTTTTTTATTTACTAATGCTTTATCAGTTTTATCACTTTCTGATATTTCACGATGGTGATCTGGGAGCTTAGATTTTTTTCTCACAGAATAGCTTCATACGTTTCTGAGTCTATATACTAATACTTAGCAACTTATTCTACCGCCAAACAGCAATACATTGTATTTTCTATTTATTATGCGTATTTATAATCGATTGACTAAATTTTCTTTCAGTAGAACTACAGCTCACAGATATAAGAGATACAATGTCTTCGATACCGTTGGCAGATTATTAACGACGCTTATATTTTAAGGCTGTCATTGTGTTTGGTCGAAGACGAACAATTACCATCAAGAGGCGCGTTTATTCGTCTACCTGCCTAATTAAAAACAGACGTATATTTATTTGTATCTACTAAAAGTTTTATCTTTTATATACTTAGTTTAAAAAAAAGCACTATTTAAACACGGGTTTACAAGAAGTCTTGTAAATTATAATTGGGTGGATCCTAGGGAAGGGCACAGATGTGTGAAATACAGATATTTATTTATCTATTTCAGACACAGAGGCCATATTCGAACTTGTTTTGTAGCTGTTTATAGTGATATAGAAATAAATAAAAAACCTATCAAGGTCTAAAGGTATCATAGCATGTATTCTATTATGTATATTGGTAAACACAACATAACAACGAATATATAATCTAACTCTAGTGTCGTGGAAATACCGGTTTCCTTGTTAATAATTTATCTGAAACATTGCGGAAAATCGGAAGTTGTTTTATATTACAATCATAAAAATTAACATTCGTGAAATCATTCAACATTTTTTTATATGAATTGTGAAATCTTATCTAACTCAACTTTAATATTTTACCTAGATATATAAGCAATAAAAACTTATTCCGGATCTTGGACACAATTCAAGGACGTTTCTTTTCGTTATTACTACACTGGCTTACTTATACGTACTTCGAATTTAAATAAGAAAAAAAAACTAGAGCCACAATTATTGTTAGTGTAACTTTGCCACTAACGATTCACTTAGCGTTGTTATTGTAAAATATAACGTAATCATTTTGCATTTCCAGAATCATAAAAACGAATCCTGACAATAAACTCTTCGGCGCTGATCTTCCTGTATCCCTTCGTAATGAATAACGCGATGGTATATTTAATCTAAAAAAAAGTCAAGATAAAAGAACTTAGATTTACATATTCCGTGTGATTTTCTTAAAGCTCTTCTTTATTATGTAGTACCGACAGTATATTGACAATATTCCACTAACATACTTATATCCATTTAAAGTATACATTCAATAGCATTAAGTATACAATTTTTCCCAAATCCATAGTAAATGTCATAGATTTCTACCAATTATATTGCGTCAATTCAACGTCTATGTTTTTAATTTTGCTTTACTCATCTTGCGAATGAAATAAACCATAGATCCTTCGATTTGTCAAATCGATATTAAGTAACTTTAAAACACCAATTATTTTTAAACCTGATATAATTATTATATATGATATAATTTATTTAATACCTTAAATATGAATAAAAAAAAAAAAACAAAAAGAATAAAATAAATTAATTTGTCTCGCAAATTAAACTTCTTATCAGTATATTAAAAGATATTAGTGTAATTGAACTATGAAATAAGCTCATGAAAGTTATTTTAAATTATCTTTTGTGTTATAAGAATAATTCATTAATTACAATCAGTTTAAATATCGCCGCCGTATTATAGGCCATTGAAATTATTTATGTGTGATGCAATAAATATAACGAATACGTTTTATCGTTTATTTTAATCGTAAATGTTAATTAAACAATTGAAAAAACACGTCAGCTTCAAAATCTTAAAGAATAGCCTAATTTTTGGATGTAGATATTTCTGTATTGACATCGAATTCATTCTGAATATAGAAGACCCGAGATAGCCCAATGGTTAAAACGCGTGCATCAATCCCGAGCAAGCAGTACTGAATATCCACGTGCTTAATTTGTGTTTGTAATAATTCATCTCGTGCTCGGCGGCGAAGGAAAATCTCTATCTAATTCGAATGAAATTCTGCCACATGTTTGTGTGTGCCAAAAATGGCATAAATATACATACATATAATATAATACATGTAAATATAAATAACCTTCCAATATAAAATAGGTAATCTTACACAGCTAAAAGCAAGAAGTCATTACATTCTTTGTTCTGATTAAATTCAATATTACGACAAAGATTTTAAAATTGTTATCAAACGATTTGAAAGTATTATTGAATGATGTCGTGTTGTGAAAAGTATCATGACTGTGAAAATGAATCGAAAAGGTTGGTCGTGCGCTATGGAATCAATGTTCTTGATGTCTATGGTATTGTATTTGTGTCTTCGTAAAATTATTATAAATAAAATCATCTGAGACTTCACCTTTCTATTCCATTAATATTTGAAAATAATCGTTTTATACTTTCACGATGTATACTAATTGAGTGAGTTATTATAACTAAAAGCACAGGGAACATAACCTATTAGTTCCTAAGGTTGGTGGCACATTGATAACATGAGGTTTTATTTGCGTATGGAACGTAAGTGACCACTCCTGGACATCTGCAACACCAAAATGCTTGCAGGTGCGTTGCCGGAAATTTCTTGCACAACCAATACCTGTGATGACCACTTAGTTTCAGGTGGCCCATTTGTCAGTCCAAAATACTAATATCAGCGGTGTTAAACTGGTTAAATTTACTATCGTTGATAAAGGTGTTCTAGCTACTGGGCCACTTCGACTCCAATATGGATTGAATACAAAGTTGAAGCGTTTGTATGGTTGAACGCGCTCATCTTAGAAAGGACCGATTTGATTGTTATGACTATTTTTTCTTCGTTAAATATTATGTTTACTTTGGAAGTTTATTGGGTCCACATTATAACAGATCAATCTAACAGTTCAAAATGAAACAACTCAGACGTGAGAAGAACCGGCGAAAGAAACTCAGCGTGAATTCTTCTTGTTTTTCAACTGTTTTTGTTTACAATGTATTTATTAGTATTTGAAACGGCTTGGAGATTATCTTTTTATATCCAAGTTGTGTTATCATTTAAAAGGCACATCGTCTAAAAATCTCTAACAAACGTAACATCCTTAGTAACTTATTTTTATTTTATTTTTTTATATATCACACGAAGGAAGTATTTTGTAAGTTGATTTTGTTAGGTTAATATTTATACGATGTAATGATTATTAGTCCAGAGATCCCCGACATAGACCCTACTCTAATATCTAATTAAAGATAATGTGATTTAGACATAAACATTTTTACTTTAATTTTCATCACAGAAAACGTTCAAAAATATTCAATTGTAAAATTTAAAAGACTTGTTAAAGTGGGTTTGTGTACTTATGGATATTATAGAACTAATTACTTCTTAGTTGATTGCACATCTTAGGAATGAGATGATCGCGTTTTGGCTATTTTAAATAGCGATATACCTATATATTTTGTTATTGTATGATTTTTTTATATACTAGATAGCAGGACGTGCTAATGGGCCACCTAATATTAAGTATTTAGCCCATGGACATTGGCGCTATAAGATATTAACCATTCCCTACATCGCCAATGTGCCACCAACCTTGGTTACCAAGATGGTAAGTGTGTCCCTTGTGCCTGTAATTACACTGCCTCACACATCCTTCCAACCGAAATACAACAATACTGATTATTATAGCTGTTTGGTGGCAGAATACCTAATGAGTGGACGGTACCTAACCAGTCGGGCTTGCATAAAGCCCTAACACCAAGTAAATGAAAACGATCTTTTATTTTTAACATTAAAAAAAAAGTTCGTTCGCCGGTTCGTCTCAGGTCCAAGGTACTTATTTCCAAAGCAGTGGTAGATTTTTGACTATCAATAAGCAAGCGTACCGCTTCAATATTAAATAAGGATTTCTGACTTTGACCACTTTTTACTAAGAAATATTTCTAACAGGGTAATAGACTTTTTTGTCATTTTAGCAAAATAACTGTTTTTATTTTGTATTTGTATCAGTTGGGCATTAAATATACAAAACTCAGTAGCTCATGAAAGTAGCACACTCAGTAGAAACCTTGGCCTAGAGGCCAAAATATTTGATACAAACATAGGTATATAAAAATATAGTAAAGAAATTTAGGTCGATGGTGCGACTAAACCATTCATTAGAGAACTAAAGATATTTGCCGCGGGCATTATTATTCATTTTCAAATATATACACAATCGAATAAAATTCACAGTATGAATACTTATTTTAATAAAGTTTGAGCCTTAACAAGCAGTAGGAAATTTTACTGATTGAAAGATGTTTTTTTGGTCAACCGGACGCCAACCACAAAATACTTCCAATAAAAAAGATTCTAATTATGAAAACGAAAGAGTTTGTTGCTATTTTAAAGTTATAGATTTACAAATAATGTTATAAAATTCTAACATATGCGCAGGTCCAATAAATCTTTAATTTAAGAGAATGTAGGTACCATCAATTATCCATCCATATATTACATAATGGTCTAATAACAAAAAAGTCGCTCACTAGGCTTAGCAGGCTTAGTTGTTTCGGACCTAGGACCGCATGTTTTTAGTGTTCCATAACCAAAGGGTAAAACGGGACGCTATTACTAAGACTCCGCTGTCCTTCCGTGCATCTATCACCAGGTAGTATCTCATGTACTGCGATAGTTAGAGGCTTGAAATACAGAATGAAATAAATATTTAAGTGGAGCTCCCATGCAAAAGACATGATTGTTTTGCCGGTTTTATAGATAATGGTAAGGAACCCTTTATGTGTAGGTCCGACTCGCACTTGGTTTTTTTTTTTGTATTTTTGTTGCATTTAGCACGTCTAAAAGCAGGTTCAGATATTCTGGTTTCTTACCCCAAGTAGAGCCGATATAGGGTTTTTGGGTTTCGTTTCTGAGTTTGGAAGTTGGTAATGTACATTACCATGCCTCGGAAAGCACGCAAAGTCGATGGTCTTGCGCCTGACCCCTTTCTGGCGGTGTCGGATTTGCCATCCCATTGGATTTTGACTGTGAGGAAACAGAGAGTGCACCTGTGTTTGTGGACACACTTGTGCCCTATAATATGTCCTGCACAGTTGGCTGGACTCCCTTCAGTTTGGCCTGCAGTTCCGTGACCGAGCCATCCATTTAATATAATTATAACAACTGTAACAATTTCTCCATAAAATCGAATTATTTCAATGAGGGTTTTACCAATAACGAACATCTACATCAACACGAACAGAGTAACAGAAGCACGTTATTAATATATAAAGTTAAATAAGAGTAATATAAAGTTTAATATGAGCCGTGATAGTCCAGTGGTTAGAATACGTGCAAAACCGCTCAAGCGACACTGACATTTCAACTCGTGCTCGGCGGTAAAGGAACACATCGTGAGGGAACCTGCATGTGGCATTAGAGAAATCAGCTATGTGTATCCACTAACCCACACAGAAACAGCGTCGTGAAGTAGGTGAGCTAAATGCCTTATCCTCAAAAAAAGGAGGTCTTAGCCCAGCAGTAGGACATTTATGGGCTGTTACAACTAAAGTCTGATAAAGTTGTTAAAAATAATTCGATGAAAGATAAATCGTCACGGCCGACGAAACCGTTTGCAATTGTATCACGTGCAAAGTTTTATTAGGCAATTGAACGCGGCTGTTTAAGTAACTGGATGTTCCGTAAGTTACATTGCGAGTACAATCCTTATTGATTTACAAAATATTAGCGACATAATGAAACGGATGCAATGATTTAAATAAAAAATAGATGTACCAAGAAAATGGGATGAGGTTAACTATAGAATAGAATCAGATCGGGTTGATACCTTTCTACTATTCTTCTTTTTTGATTTCTGTTAAGGAAAGGGGTTAGAGCTTAATCTACAGACTCATATTTAGGGAGGTTCAGGGGTCTCGGGACTACAGCGTGTCATTTACAATAGATTTCTAATTAAATAAAAAACATCACAATTTCGACACGTAAACAAACTTTAACATAATATTTATTTATTTATTATTTATTGCACACCAATACTTGACATTCGAATTAACAAAAGTTTGATGAGGCGCAACAGACGGGTTTGTCGCTAAAGCATCGATATTTTAGAGGCAACCGTTGGACAGAGGACTGATTGTAAAATAAAATTGGGACATTTATTTTAAGTTGCGAATAAATAATATACTGCATTTACTATATAAAAATACACAATATACACATAACTATAAATATAAATAAATAAATACATACTTAAAAACTATGTCATTATAATACATAAGTATATACCCATACAATATACGTATTGTAATAACCAGAGAAATTAAAAAAAAAAAGCTAACAACAACGATTTCTTAGTAATATTAACGAGACAAACAAGTCTTAAATATTATTTTAAAAAAACGGCTTATGATTGAGTATTCCAAAGTCGAGAAGCTTCACCAATAAATGAAGGGGAAAATTAAAATTTCATCCGAGCGAAGAGCGCGCTTATGAATCTCCCTTAGGAGCTTGAATCACTCTTTGCGATAAAAGGGAGTCGCTCGATTAAATAATAATTAAATAGAAAAAAAAAATGTGAAAATTCCTGCGAAGGCGAATAGGGAGCTACTTGAGTTTTTGATGAAATTCAGGGACATGATCATATTTGCGTAATCCAAATATGAACCTTATATAGGTTTTATAGCCACTCAAGTAGATTTAGTTGCTCTTCACTTAAGTTAACATAACAAGTGTCAGCATATTCAAGAATAGGTAGAAGGGGGGATTGTGCTAGCATAACTTTAGTTGGAATGGGTAGAAAGTTACTCAACCTTCTAAGTGAGCCCATGGCAGCGAATATTTTTTAATAACCTCAATTATTTGAGGTGCCCAAGAAGGTGCTATCACAGATAACAATGAAATTTTACGCTGTTTCACTTATTATATTATGGTAAATTCTTCTAGTAAATCCGTGAAACAAGACCCTGGCTACCAATGAACCTTTGCTTTACTGATATTAAATCTCAGACGATATGATTTACTCCATTGACTAATGCACGTTAGATCCTTAATAAATGAATCAATGGTATCAGATTGTTAAAAAAAAAACCAAGAAAAAATCTTGTATTTTACTATATCTACACAATTATATTTGTTTAAAGAATGGATAAAGATTGTTCTGCAACAAATTATTGAAAAAAAACTATCATTGGTTTATATTCAAATTATTTATTGAATAAACTATTTTATTTTAAGACTCCGTGTTCTGTCAATCGGTACATTCAATATTAATAATAATCATAATTTTTTTTATTCCTTCCAACAGACATTAAAGTTAAAATGAGTCTTAATTATATTTAGAATTGTGTCTGGGAGACACGAGCTCAAACTACACTTGCCCTGTACTAAAGGTCTCCTGGCTCCATGACCAATAATATAATATTTACGTTAATTTTACATTTTCAAATGTGAGATATGTGGAGAAAAGGACTAGGTACTTGGTGGTAGGCTTTGTGGAAACCGTCACGCAGCAATACTTAGTATAGTTGTGTTCCGGTTTAAAAGACGAGTGAGCTAGTCCACATATAAGAACAAGGAGCTTTTGAAATGACAAAACATTATAAGTAGATGACCTCAACTATAATAATTAAAACATTTAAATAATACACGCTTGAACACAGCGTATCACCTTAAATCGTTTTCAATAACTACTAAGTAAGAGGATTACTGGCTCACTCACCCTTCAAACCTGAACAAAACAATACTTAGTTTTTAGTAAAAAAAAAATACTGTTTTTGGTAGAATATCTGATGCGTGGGTGGAAGCTCTGCCACCAAGTAAATTCTATTTCAATTTTACTTTATAATATCGGTTATGATACGATACTGATAATATTACGATCCAACTTCGATCGAACCGCAACTGGATCGATAACGATAGCGTTTCGATTCGATTGCAATTAATTGAAAATTTCTTGGTAGAATTGCCCAGTTCTTACAGAATAGTAGTTAGCAGCCTAGTTTGAAAAAATGAGAGAAAAAGGATCGATGACACCTAGACGTAACCAGATAGAATACAATAGTGATTAATTTTCTTCGGTCTGGCGGCTCCGCAAAACTTGTCTCTTTGCCCCTTCAATTATTTATCGAGATTGGATAATCATTCTGTAATTCCTGATCGGCTTAGATTCAGGTGTTTATATAACTACTTAGTGGTTGGATTTGCTTCGCCGGTGCAGTGGACATTTTTCAGTGCAATTTTCTAATTAATAATCACATCTTTCGTACATCTATGTCTTTTCATTCGAAAGTCGATATTTAAATAATTTACTTTTTCTTTAGATACAGTAAAAACTTTCCTTTGAATCATAACACAATAATCACGGTCAATACAATAGTCATTGTGTTTGGAAAATAAAAAAACACTGCTTAGTAGTGCGAAGCCACGTACTAGTTTTCCACACGTGGTTCGCACGCACGTATCGCACGCACGTAAGGAGGGGGTGTTAGGTGCAATCTTCTTATCTTTAATTCTGACTTGTTTGTAAATCTTTATGATGATCGGTCATACAAACAAACACTCACTTTATAATATTGTTGAGATTTTAAATAAATAATAAATAATCATTTTAATTCAAGAGTCAACGTCAGTTGTTTATTGTTGTGTTGTGTATCTCCGGCGCAGTTGGGCCCCGCGGTCGATATCGAGAAGGGCATAATCATAATATATATAATATAATGACAAAATTTATAAAGGTATTAGTGTAATAAAATAACAGAATAATATTAAAAAAAATTTAATCAGACAACTTGAACGTTATGTCAAAATCATTACAATCTTCAATAACGTTTCCGTTTGATAAATGCAAAGCGTACATAATCGAAAAACAGTAGATATTTGTATATACAAAAAATCATAGACAAAGTAGTTTTCTTAGATAAAACGACGGACGAATCTGTTTAAAAAAATAGCTGTCATTTAAGGTGATAATGGGTAGTTAACACTCAAATAAAAATCATTGAACGTCACTTGAACTGGATATATTCAATTCTGAAATTAATTAAAATTATTTTAGTACTATCAGCGGAAGCAAACGTATTTGTAAGGGCCCTCGCTTGTATTGTAACAATTTAAGATTCGATTTTGAGCAGTCACCGGCAGTAAAGGCAGATTTGCTGTGATCACAGTGCTGCCGGTGAGTATGCTTTAGCTCAATCGCTTGTTTGGAACTGGTTTCAAAATCAATTAACAAAGTTTGACCCATATATACTAACAAAAAAAAAAAACAATTTTCTCTATGAAAAAAAAAAAACAAAATCAGTTCATCCGTTTAGGAGCTACTATGTCACAGACATATTATGGTACGCTTGTAATCATTATCAATTTAGGCAATGAACAGTGTATTTAATATTAAAACTATTTCAATAAAACCATTTCTGAACGCACGAAGCACGAAATATACTAAACGTCATTGTTGACTAGACACGCTGAATGAAAAAAATAAAAAATCACACAAAAAGCAACCAGTCGTCATAATTAAATACCACATATAAAACATTACTTTAAACTTTTCGACGATTATTTTAATTTATAAAACAACGTTAAAAAGTCATTCGGCAATTACATTCCTAGATTGCGATCTTTTAAATCGTAACGCGAGATTTATAGAAGAATCATTATTTAGCACCATACAACTATTACCATGAGATTTTACAACTAATTTAACCTTCACTGATCATACCTAGGTATTGCGCTTTCCTTTGTTATCTATCTATTGATCTAGACTACCTGATTTGGGTAGATTAGCTACCGAATTCCTCTCACGAATATAACATTAATGTTTTGCAACAGAATTCAGAATACTTGACAACAATTAACAAATTGTATTCCTATGATTTTTATCATAAGACTTGACAGATTACTTGATGTAGGCTTTGAACAAGCCCATCTGGGTAGGTAGTTATATACCTCCGACACATCATATATTCTACCGCCAAACAGCAATACTCAGTATTGTTATATTGCGCTTTGAAGTGTGACTGAACCAGATCAGCTACAGGCACAAGACATACCATCTCATTCGAAAAATTGGCAGCCCATTAACGATGTAAATAATGGATAATATTTCTTACAGAACCAATGTTTATAGGTGGTGACCACATCCCATCAGGTGACCCATTTGCCGGTCCATGTATCAATAACAAAAAAAAAAAACAAAAATTGTTTAGTCAGAGCAGATTCCCTATTTTCACGATGCACATTTTTTTATTCGATCACTCACTATAGAGAATACATCGATAAACAACATAATCTAACCGAAGTAACTTAAATTACGTGAGTTATGAATATCTAAGAAGTTATTTACTAGAAAAATACTTTATTCTAAAAATTAATATTGTACCATCCATAGGATTTCCAGTTAATAATAATTAAGTAAACGCGATCAAGTTCATAAACTTTATTTGAATTGTTCTCTTAACGTAACAAAACATAAGGAATATGTTTGTTCGTCCTAATACTGCTGAAAACCCCATTTTTATAAAGTTTAACAAATTCCTAGTCATTTATAACAATATCGCATTACGATTCAATCTGGCACTAATTAAAAATATGTCACAAAAGTCTATTTACATAGGATGCGCTTAAATCCTTGGTTTATGTACTGACTGGTGTTTCTTCAGCATTTTTTTCCTTTTCAACATCAACAGGTTCTTGAATTGATTCAGTATTCGTAACTACGACTTCTTTGGGTTCAACATCAGTTGTAACAACTTTATTTTCGCTACTTGTTTCGTTTTCATTTGAAACAACCTTATTACTCGGCTCATTGTTTAGTGGTTCGACTATTTCTTCTATTAATACTGCCTTTGCTTCATTAACGTCACCATTTGGTTTATCAACATCATCACTAACAACTTCTAAATCGCAAATATTTATATTAGCCATGTTGATTGCTTGTATGAGACTCTCCATTGTTTTACTATCTATTTTCTCGTCTGTGTCTTGTTCGTTTTTAACTTTAGTTTCCTCAACACTAGGTGAGATTTCCTTTGGCGTATCCTTAACACTTGATTCACTCTCCGCTTCTTTCGCTTTACTACTTTCTTGAATCGCTTTTTGTGCTTGTTTATCCGACTTATTCTTTTTCGATTTTGACTTTTTCGGTTTCTCTGGTTTTGGAGATTCTTCTTTAGTGTTATTTTTATTAGTTAGGACGTTCAGTTGAGTTTGTAGATGTGCAAGACTCTGTCTTAGTTGTGCGCAATTCGCTGCCATTGCATCAACCTGGTAAAGCAATAAATTTAATTATTTAATGATGATTTGTGTTCCTACATTGTTTTAACAGAATATTTAGGTTAGGTTATCTGACTGTATAATGACATTTAGTCTGATTAGAAACGAATTTTAGGGTACTATTACTATCATATCACGTCATAATTCAGAATAAATAACAGTTACGTAATTTTAATTATAAATGATAAACAAGGTAATGAAAAAAAGACATGAATATAAAATTGACTTTCGGTTTGGCTATAGGCGCGGATAGATGGGGAGATAATTTCCAACTAACCACATTATCAGTTTTTGTTTTATATTTTCAAAATTTTATAGCAATAACCTAACCGAGAAAAAATCCCATCTTATAAAAAAAAACTATAGCTGGTTCCGAAAAAGACACCTCATACCTGACAAGACTAAAAAACTGAAGATAAATCAACATACTATTTAGAATGAGCATTGTTCACATTCGTTTATTTTATATAACGAATTCATAATTTAAAAATTCTAATGAGAAAACCTTACTATGTAAAGTTTTTTACCTACTAGATAAGGTAAGTCAATTATATAATCGAGAAAGGGAAATGGACCAAGAATATATCCCTGAAAGGCCTCGCATTGAGTGGATTCTCGATCTCCTTTTGTATTAACATTTTGATTTTGAATGCTCATATACAAAATCAGAAGACTGAGAGCCTTATATTAAATGTCTGGTTTTTTGACCAGCGTTCATATTGTATACAATCGAAGGCCATAGATTTGTCACAAAATCAAAAATCAAAATATTAAATTTTTTAATATAATATTCTTTTTCAAGTAAGCTCATAAAAGCACTTTTGAATCGTCATACTGCAATGTTGAAATAAATGAAAATCTACCACCGATTCGGAGTAGATTTCATAAAAACAAAAGAAATAATTCCTACTAGTCTATAATGAACTAAGATTTGCTATACTACAAGTTTATGTATTGGCTAAGAGTTCTCCTGACACTCTAACGTCAGATCGCAGTAGAGGAGGGCGGGCAGACCTTGGCGTCGCTGGCGGGCGCGGCGGGCGCGGGGGGCGCGGGCGGCGCGGGCGGCGGCGCGGGCAGCGCGGGCCGCTCGATGTTGTGCTCCTTCAGCGTGCCCAGCAGCACCGTGCGCTCCGCCTGCGGACAATGTGGCGTATAGGAGTAATGCGCATTTAATCTCTTACATAATACTACACTTTGTTCAGTCTGGAAATGGATATGATGTCAATAATGGGGACTTAAAACTTGAGCCAAAATAATTTGTCTGTTGTTAATATTACCTGTAGAGTTCGACACAGGCTCTGCATCTGCAAGAGATGTTTCGCTGAGGCGGCGGCTCGCTCCTCGCTAGCCTGCCTCTCTCCACACATATCCAGGAGAGCAGTTTGTGAGGTCTCCCAACGTTTCTTCCATGAAAGTGATTCTTTTTCAAGCTTTTGAATTTTTTTTGACATCTGAAATTGTAACAAACTGAGTATTTTGATGTACACTAGTAGCTTATGTCATAAGAACGAATTTATGTCACAATCTCTGGTGCTGAAGAAAATTAGATGTGATCACTATAGTGTACAATTATTTTTTTAAAGACAACTTCACTAGAAAATAAAAATAGCTCCAATTTCCACAAAAATACTCTAACTTCTTACCTTTTCCATTTGTTCTTTAAAACCACCAAATACTTGATTACTCTTCACCAAAGCATTCTGGAACTCATCATACTTCTCCATGTAAATTGCCAGCTGACCCTTCAACGATGACTCTGTGCCCTGTAGTTCGATGATCTTCGCCCTGTACTGTGCAAGAGTCACCTTCATCTGTTCCATCTCGGCTAGAATACGTTCTCTTTCTGCTTGATGCTCTAGAGAGGCTTTTTGCAATTTCGCATCAGACAATTGAGTTTCTAAAGTCATTTGTTTAGCCATTTTGTCCACCTAAAAATAATTACAATAATTAATACACTGTAGCTACTTATACTATATTTATATTTTTACAAGTTTTAGGGAATTGCTGTGTTGGGAAACAGAAAAACTTTGATGGTTCAGATATTTGGACCAGAATGACAAAATACTTGTCCAAAACATAGGATGCTTGCTATATAGTGGTCCTAATAATTAGTGCATTATTTACTTTGTTTTAATATATGAATTAATAATATATAATTTACGAACTGCTACTACCTGCATATTTAGAGGTATGTAAAAAGACTTAATTTTAATGTGTTCCCAATTTTTTATATTCAATTTTAATTTATCTTTCTTGACTATTTGTTCATTGAATTAAATTATAGTGCAAGGAAGATTTTAATGCTTCTGCAAATCCCAGTAAAAGTTTTGCAAAACTACGTGATCTGGTAAATTCTGTCAGGTCTTCTTTATGAAAATTAACTAAAAAGTGTTTTTTGTTTAAGTCGATAAATATTTAGCTTACAGTCCCTATTAGAAAACCCTTATTAACTGCTTATATGGCACAAACGCTTACTACGCACTTTTACTGAATTTTCTAAATGAACCTTCAAGAATATATGAGGTAACTTTAAAAAAATAGATGAAATTGCTAGTCGTTCTCAAGTTATGGCGTGACCAAGAGAAATAAGAATTCATTTTTATATATGAAAGTCTTGATCTCATGCTCAAATCAAAGAATTCAACATGTGACTTAATGGGATAAAGTCTTCTGGATCTGTATTAAGTATGGTGTTCCAAAAGGATCAATACTCGGACCTTTTTTATTTTTTATTATATATAAATGATCTTCCTTTTGATATTAAAGGTATCTGTTATATAGTTATGTTTGCTGACTGTTTTCCTGATGGTATCTTTAAATATTAGTGATCTAAATGTAACTGATACTTTGCTTTGATTCTTAAGTGATTCCTAGAAATACTTTTATTTCTAGGAATCACTTAAGAATCAAAGCTTCAATGTAGACTCAGGCCTGCAGTATACACATTGTATAGACATGAGGAGGAAAGGTAAACTAATAACACCTAGTATACAACTTCGTAAAGTTTATACACTTTTTAGGGCACAGTATGTTTCAATATTAAGATTTCACAGTTACTTTCTTTTTAATAGACCAATCTATTAAAAAATTTAAAGCTCATGTCAAAAAAACATTGATAAATGAGGCAAATAGTTTAATACAAGAGTTTCTTGCCTATTATTGGTTATTCTAGATAAAATCTACTTTCTGAACAGGCTGTAGCTTTACATTTAATTGAACACTAGCCGGCCATGCATTTGTGAAAATGGTGCTTGAATGTCACCTCCTAAAATATTGGACTCTTTTAAATCTAAGTGTCCTCGAAATTGAAAGGCAGTTTATTTATATAAAAAAGAGAAATAGACCAAAAAATTCTTCAATGTGGAGGACATGTATAAAAAATCTTTTTATTTAGAATAATCTGAAAGTTTTTTGACTAATTATTCATGTTGCATACAATCAAAGGCCTTAGATAAGTCATAAAATATACCTAAAGCATTCTTTCCTCTTTGTCTTATTGGACTTTTCAATTACATATTTAATATACAACTAGCCGAGTCAATAAGGTGCATGACACTTATAATTGTAGAAGCACATGAAGTTAATGTTCTACATCACCCTTCTGACATATTTGGTGAGAGTCATGATATTAATAAGACTAATATTACCTGTTGCTCCCTCAACTGATACTGTTGTACAACACTTTTAAACTTCTCCGTCATACTAATATTGTCATCCCTCAATTTAGCATTTTTTTCATTGTTTTGTTGCAATAATGTTGTTATTTCAGAGAGGGTGTTCTGAAACTTGGTTTGTGTTTCCTTACGTCTCTCTTCTTCCTCTCGAATTTTGAGAAGAGATTCTTCCTGCAAGAATTATTAGAAGTATTTATAAAATCCTGTTATTTTGTAATTTTCTTAATTTTTATGGTACATAAATTATACAATAAAATTTTAAATATTTAAGATATTACAATCAATTGCCATAACTCAAAGTAGTAATGTACATTTTAAATTATTCAGGAACATAAAATTCATGCTTGTCATGTAAGTTTTACCTATATTCGTTCAGACGCTGCTCAATTAGGTCAAAAATAAATATGAAAAATATTTATTAGTATTATCAGATATGGAAATAATTCCATAGAAGAATTTATATTAAATTTAAAAATATACCTTAATAGCTTTATTCTGTTTCTGCAACTCTCGACACAGATTTTCCAACTTAGATTTAACTAATATTGTTTTATTGTATTCAAGTTGCAATTGCTCCTTTTCTTTGGATAGCAATGCATAGCGTTTATCTGACTGTTTGATGTAGAATTGTAATTTTTTATTGTCTTCGGTGGCTTGTACATATTTTTTACACACCAATGACAGTTTTTCATCGACAGTTGGTACTGAGTTAAGTGATTTCATAAATTGTTCAACGTTTTTGTCATCTTTTTTGGAACGATCATCTTTTTTGGAACGATCATCTTTTTTTGATTTCTTTGGTGGATCTTGAATGGCTGGTTTTTGTGTAGGTGGTTTTTCCTGTAAAATTATTAAAAATAATATTTAATTTACTGATTTTTTTTTAAACATTTATTATATGAAAGGTATTTAAAAACTAATAAGATTCTACCACTAGAAGTGTAAAGTGTTAATTTCATATTTGTTAAGTAAAGACAACTGTGTATTATCAAAATTATATAGTTGTTTACAAAACCATAGCAACAATTTGTATCAAAAAGTGTTATTATTATCACACAAAGTATTCAATAATATGCGGCATCAGGTTCTCGTTAACCATAAAAGAATAAAACGTGCTTCAGAACGAAAATATCGTAAACATTTTAAATTTGGCATAACGCCAATACCTTACAGGTTACCTATTGGTAAATTAATTCAAATATATGAACTCAACACGTATAAAGCGCCCTAGCAACGAATCCTATATACATATAAAACCGCATAAACTATATAAGGAGAGAGAAATACTAATTTCACTGTAGATTTTTTAAAAATCCACCGTCACCTGATATTGTTTTATTTCTATTTATAAAACAAGGTGAATATAACTTAATACTTACTTCTTTATTACTTTCCGGCGAAACATCATTTGAACTTTCTTTTAGTACTTCATTTTGTGTCGCTTCCATTATTAAAAATTATTCTTACGAATTTTAGCTAGCTAAACAAAACTAAAATAGACGAATGCCAAATGCCAATCTAAAATATTAGTAGCACTAATAATCACTAGTGCGGGCTGTAAGCTGTTGTTCATAAACTCTATGGTAGCATAGCACTAGTGTCAATTGTCATAAAAGAAGGTCCACGTTATGGCTTGAGAATAAATATTGTCGAATGTCGATATCGTTTTTACATAAAGAGATGATATTACAATTACTACTATCATTATTTTAGTCATTGTACGATATATAAATAAAAAGAAAGTTAAATTTTAACAATTAAATTCAGGCATATTTAAAAGTTTCGCTTATAGCCTAATATAATATTTTCTGCAATTTTATTGCAACTAAGACAGGTGCAATTCTTTCTGAGATATATTTTAGCGAAATTAGCCAGTTAATGTACAAAAAGAGTTTTTTTGATAGTTCGCAATAACATCACCTCAACTCAATGGTAAATGTTGTTTGTTTATTTTAATTTGACTTTAATTATAACTTTATTACTCAGTATTACAATGATCGATTTCGTCAATGCACAACACTATTTTTTTATATAAATAGCGTTAAAAATATTTTACATTTCGTATTAAAGTTTTTGAAATTATAAAATTTATTATTCTGTATATTAAAGTTCATTTTAACAAAAAAACTTGAAAAAAATGTTTGACTTTAATATTATCTAGACATAATATGTAAATCTTAAAAACTGCTGAAAACTAGTTTTATGTGGAATTAATTTTTAATGTTGCCTAATAAACTTATATCCTACTGTTAAGGAAATTTTATTTCATATTTTATAATATATTTAAAGTTTTAATTTCTATCTATGTTATTTATTTATCGTTTATTTTATGTATCTTTATTTTTCTAAATGTAGTACACATAGATACTTCGAAAACTATAATTTTATTTATTTAAGATAGAAAGGTAATTAATTTAAACATAAAATAATTTCAGTATAGACAGTTGTTACAATAAAAATAAAAAATACTAATGAAATAATTTCTTGACTTTTTATTTTGGTACAATCTGTATGAATAATTTTGCAACACAGGAATGTCAAATATATTGCTATCTCTATCCCACACGAATTTAACTTCATTCTATCAAAAAGGAGGAAACCGATTGGAGGTGAGTAATCTTTTTGACTTTATTAAATATATTTAAAATTGTAGTCTTTGAAAAAAAACGTAAATAACAAAATAATGGCGTTATTTTGGTCTTAAGTACAACTTTTTAGATCTCGAATTATAATATTATTGTTTCTAATTTTCGCCGGCTGCGTTTAGTTCAGTAAGCCGTTATTTTTCAAGATTATAAGGTCAATGTGCTCTGTCTGTCTGAGCCATGGGATGGGCAGATTTTTTACATATTTGCGTTTAAACAGCTAATATGCGGATTCTTGATCGCCTTTAATATTAAAGCCGTTAGATCTGCCGTTTGTCACACGCCGATTCGACCGTTGCTCGACGTATTGAAAGTACAGTTAGTCATATCATAATTGCAGGCTTTCAACCGCTCTTTGTTATGCTTTTTCTGCTTATTGACCAGGATCGAGATACATTTTAATCTTTATTTATTTTGGTTTATTGGAATATGTGTCAACATTATCGTGTATACGTTTTTTTATTGAAATATAATTAAATTAAAAACTAAAATTGATCCTAGATCATAACAACTAATATAAATTAAAATGATAACTAATAATACCTGTGAAATAAAAATCGAATTGCCTAATGATAAGTAAATCGTGATAAAGTTTGTTTTATTTACCACTAAAAGGGAAATAATGTTATTTTTATATCTTATCTTAAATATGATTGGTATAGAAAAATGACTAATTAAAAATTTAAATATTTATTTAAAGTTACTTTGATGGATATTCCTAAAAATTGTACCAAGAATTTATGTTATAACATGATACAACTAAACAACTTACACAAGCACAAATAAAAATATACTAAAAAAAACAACATCAAATTACTATGTTAATTTTATCACTGGCATCGAAAGGTGTGCAGTATTTCTGTTCCAACCATTCTAATTAAGTTTGCACTGTTACCAATGATACATAAAAGTTAATTTGCTTTCATATGTATTTATCGTCGTATATAAATCTTCTGTTATGTGTGTTTAACTGAACTCATATACATTTGGCTGTCTTTGATGGAACTTGTGTGTAGCCGTATGGTTTCCAGGATCTGGAAGGTGGTGTTGTGATTGAGACGAAATTTTTTTTTTTCTGCATGATTTTATGATTGTCAGGTAGTATTGTTTATTTTTATTCAATAGGTAACCGGGCAGGCATATAGGTCACCTGACGGTAAGCGGTCCAATGACCATAGACATTTTTGCTATATGAAATATTAAACATTTCGTACACCAATACACCACCAACCTCAGGACCTAAGGTTACTTAACTTAGTTGTTAGTAAATATTTAATCTTGATTATCTATTTAAATCACACTGTATAGGATTTTATGTTTACCTCAGCAACAGGTTGATATCATTTATTCTGAATACTGGTATAAGTGCAAGCTTAGATACAATTAGATTCCTGTCCTGCTATATGGGTAATATTCATACGAAGCTACCCCTCGCATGTCTTCCACTGGGTGTGTATGTTATAGAAAATAAACTTATGTTCCAAGTTTCATATTTCTAGACTGTCTAGTTTTGACAGTGTTGATAGTCAATTCGAACAATTCTATAAGTTTAGGATAGTATGTTCAATTCCATATTGATCAATAAGTTTCAGTAAAATAAATAAAATTTATGATATGTTCATTATTAGTTTGTGAAGTGTATTTTTTAGTTGATATTTATGTATAAATTTCTTTAATTTATTAACATATTGCTAAATTAACATTGTGTTTATTAGTAATAAGTATTTTAACATAAAAAATAATTTGAATGTTCTAGAAATAAAAATTATATATATCTCTATTGACATCTACTAATACTAAATCAAAATATAATCAATTCAAGTAGGCTCATACAAGCCTTGAATTATCATTGCACAATATTATATTAATTTTAAAGTTACCAGCAATTCGGAATGTAGATTAGATACTAGTAAGTAAATTTAGTAGTTATTCTTTTAAATCAAGTTATATATATATATATATATATATATATAGAGGTATGATATTAAAATAGTTAAATGTATATACCTATACTGCTTGGAAATTAACAATTACCATTCAATGGTTTTTTAATACCTATATATATATAAATTGATAGTGTGTAATATACCTAATGTCTTATTGATTTTTATTATGTTCATTACCAACATTTTTATTTATATTTAGTTAGACAGAGTAAAATAGACCATATGATGGTAAGGAATCTCACCGTCACCTTTAGACGCCACTGTAAGAAATTTTAACGGTCCCTTTCCATTGCAAACATGCCTCCTACCTTGGAAACTAATATTTTATGTCCCTTGTGCCTTGACAATAATTATAGGTATTGACAAGACTTATAATCAAACAAGTAGTTGGTAGTGCCCCAGATGGGTTTGTAAAAACCATACGACAAGCTATACTCAGGCTTTACTCAGACATAATAAATTAGAGTAATTTTTGGTGACAAAGCATATAGGGTTGATAGCTTTTCTTTTATTGGCTCTATAAACAACAAATGTCCGAGTTTATTGAGACAATAACAAATATTGCTGTACATGAACGAGCTAATTTGATCTAAGGATAGATACATTTTTTTCATATTATTAAAAGACGGTAATTTTTTTTTTATTTCATGTTATTTATTTATGATACATATTGATTTTTTTTAAGATTTTTGAGAATATAGTTAATTTATTTCAAATAAACTGATTAGTAAACTTCATATTGGTTTAAATTTCAAAATTATTGAACAATTTAAGAATTGGTGTTTAAAAAATATTTTTTTACGTTTTAGTACGGAACGTTTGATTGAACGTTTGATAGTATATGAAAATAGTGTTGTGTTTACTGTAACTACAGAAACAAATGTAAGTTCTATAAATTTATCTGTTTAGACTCAAGTCTCAAAATCGCAAATATACTGTCAATAATGATTGGTTGATAGTATTATTTATTAAATAGCATTCGTTTTAGAAAGGTTTTCAGTGCTATTTTTAAATTGAATGATCTTAAATACGTAATTTAATATAACGTAAAAGATAATTTATTTACGTAAACGAATCAATATATTTGGTGACCATTAATAAGATAATTCTTTTGGACTTAAAAATGCCTCCATATTAAGTATCGCAAGAAGCCAAATAACAAAGTACTTAAGTACACCCACCCACTTAACAAATACCCATAATTTACATTGCTTAAACATTTCGACTCTTATGTAGTATCGTATAATTATACGTATACGGAACAGAACGTTCACAGATTACCCTTGGTTGCACCATATTCGCCAACTGGACCACATATTCTCGCTCGCGGTTGCCTTTGCAGAAACGCGATATATCTATTACACGATTACGCTAATCAGTATCGGGTTACTGTACACACAGATTATTCTGTAGGTACCCATTACATGTTCATATGTATATATATTTCAGACAGGATATATAATTTTATTTAATTACCGTACCTATGTAGTTGTACGCCGGTTGTTGCCGGTTCTCGGTTGTTGGTCCATTCCGAATTAGTTGGTTTGGTAACGAAATCGAAATATAAGATTGTAAATTAATATGGTTATTTTTAAAACGGGATATTTACCATGTTTTTTATTTTTATTAGGTGGAGTTCGATATTTCGACATTACCTACGAATGTCTTGTTCACAAAATCGAAATAGTCTTTATTTAAGTAGGAAATATAAATGAAATGACTTTTGAATCATCATGTTACAGTATTGAATTAAATTTAAACCACCGGTTCGGAAAGTAGATTCTAACGAGAAGAACCGGCAGGAAACTCAATAGTTATTCTGTTACACCATTCCAATTACAAATATAAGTCTGCGTTTTTTTATCAATAATATTATCTTGTATTGAGTAATATGTCTTATTTATGAATGTTTTTTTGACATTAGAATAGTTTAAATAAAAGGCTTAGTTAAAAGTAGCTGTGAAGTGGAACATTAAATATAATCCGGTAAAATTCAAAAGCACTTAAAATTCGCTACCTGTTTAAATTATATACTGATATTTATATCAATTTGATCACTTTCTGATCCACTTATAAATTAAATTAATAAATATACGAGTTAAATCTTAATGTTCGAAGAAATATTCAAGGGATAAGGAGTTCATAGATCCCGTAATTGGTATCTCGTTTGTTAAAATTCATTACGTTCGCTTCAGTGCTTTAGACATGAAGTATTATAAATACATAGTTACTTTCACATTTATAAAATATAGTTTGATATAATGTTATAATATCTTATAAACATTTCAGAGATTTCATTGTATTACAGTTGCGTCTTTTCAATAAATAAGTAGTTTTGAACGTGGATTTCAATTGAGGGAACGGTAGTGGTGTATTATGTACAAATAAACAATTTCTGTTAAAATAAAATAAAGGAAGTTTTAGGGGTCCATTTCTAATTAAAATGTATCCATATGTTCTGAATTTTTTTTTTTTTTTAAGTTTATTGTGTTTAAAAATCAATTAAAATCTTACGTATAAATATTGACTCTGTTCGGAGCCTGTGCGTCCGCGCATTATGAGTTATGAGTTGAAACTACAGTTCTTGTTTGCAAATTGTAAAGATGTCTGACGTGGTACCACTAGCGTATAGTGAGTGGCGTGAGAGTCGTATCGGATTTAAAGAGGCATGACGACGCTATTATCTATTGATCTATAGCAATGTTTCTCTCTAGATTTATTTGGTTTACTAGTATTTTCATATATTTTAATAAATTATATTTTATGACAAAGTGCTCCGCGTGATTTCAGTTGCTGAACGTTACTGCGTCAACTTAATGAAATCCCATAAAACATTGTTCATGTAAATAGTGTCTAAATTTAAAGCGGGCGAAACGGTGTCTCTAATTCTTTGATGAGATGATATACAAAATGTGCAGTCTCTGTCCTAAAACGCGTTTCTACTTCTGTTATAAGTTTTATCTACATTGGTTAAGTATTTTCTACGGTTAAGCGTAAAAAAGAGGTTTCATTTATAACCATATATTTTTTTTATAGTAGAATGGCGGACGGACTAATGGACCGCCTGGTTCTAAGTGCTTACCGTCGCCCATAGACATTAAAATAAAATAACCGTTCTTGCCTCGCCAATGCGCCACCAACCTTGGGAACTAAGATGTTACTTCCCTAGTGTAGTTGAAATGGCTCACATACATTTTAAATTGGAACACAAAGGTTGTTGTTGTTGTATTGCTGTTTGGTGGTAGAATATCTGATGGGTGGATCGTACCTACTCAGACGGACTATCTATCGTAAGGTTGCATGGAAGAGATTGTTGACTTGGCGACAAAACTTTTCCATCTTCCTGAACTTTATGTGTGAGATTCAATGTCGAACCACAAAGAGCATTTGAATTATGTTGCAGGGATAGAGAATAATTAAAATAAAATAAAAAATTAGTTTATTCAAGTAGGCTTTTACAAGCAATTTTGAATCGTCAGTTTACAGAATTTTACTAAATGTTCGAAATGTAGATTATACCGAGAAGAACCGGAAAGAATCTCAATACATTTTTCCATTTGAAATACAGAGTAAATATCTATTTGCTGCTGTTTCTCTATATACGGTCTCTTAACTGCCCGACCTTGTTGAATAATAACACGCCATAGACGTTATTCTGATTATTTTAACATTGCTACGATATCCGTATAAGAGATATTTCCGCTTCGCCTGACAGACGAATCGATTACTGTTGTGCAGGGATGTAATCGTATATCGATATCGTGGTTTTAGTTGTCCGATGAGTTGTTTGATTTTATCGATATTCGATTATATTTATCGTTTGTATATTTTGGCTATCATCGTGACGATAATGACTATGGATATAATTATTTTAATGGTACACAATAAAAAATGACCTTATTCAAACAGACTTTAGTAGAGTTTTCAAATTATCCGTATATTTTTTTATGCAGATCTTGCAATATATATATTTAATTTAACTTATAACTTGTTCATATATCCTTTGCTAAATAGCTAACATCTTAACGAATATATAGAAAAAAAATATGTAACGAATTGAATAATGTATTGAAATGTCTGATGACAAATGTATGGATGAATTTGTATTTATTTTCATGGCGGGTCGTTTTAGTATTCAGTAGAGTCGTGTATCATAAGTCAGAACTAAATAACTACCTACAGTAAATACGTAATTACATGAACTATTTACATACACGAGGTATATTAAAATTTAAATTAATAAACAATTATAATTAATAATTACTTTATTTATAATCGAACTCATTTCGTTTTAATTTTTTTTTTTTTTATAATAAAACGAATCATTTTTTTATATTTAGAAATTCAGTGAAATCATCACTATACAAGGTATCAAGCCAATGCACTTTGTATGCAATATTTAACCTACTTGTAACGTAGGAGTGTTCAATTTTGCAACAAGTGAATGCCCGTTGCGGTCAACGGACAAATTTACAATTGAATTTCTATTGTTCTCGCGTTTCGTGATGGAATATCTACTTTCTATATAGTTACCTATCATTATTTTATAAAAAAAAAAATGTTTTTTTTTTTTTATTTAGGTACGTAGGTCAGAAGTCTTGATAATTTGCGGCTGTTGCAAATATGCAAATGCGTTAAGTTACTGTGATATGTAGTTGAACGAACCTTTCCTTGTTCCTCCAAACGAACTATTTTGATGATTTTTACTTGTGCGTTTTTGTGGGTCTCTGGATTAACTGCAAAAAAATAATAATTCATATCACATACAAGAAGTCTGGATAGGCAGGTAGTTAATTATATAAATTAATAATTTAATCTAAAAAAAAACGAGAAAAAGAAACTCAAAAAGGACAAACGCTAAAATACTGTACAAAAATGAATAATGATATAGCAAAAATGTGTCTTAAATATTGTATGAAAGTCTAGCTTAGACTCGTCTCGATACGCTTATAACTAGATACCGTTTGTTTGCTAGTTATTCTATGTTCAAACAGCGATGCTTGATATTGATGTTTTCCGGTATGAAGGGTCAATGTGATCGGCGAGTCAGTAATTGCGAACGTTACAACTTAGATTTCAAAGATAAGCGTTCATTGTCAATACTAAATTAATATTTCTATTGCAAATATTTATGGTGAGCGGGACCATTTATTATTAGTGCTTATATCATTACAATCAATGATACCTAAAGGAGACAGGGTTATGTAATCAACATTTTTATCTGGTTTTTATCACTTTTTATTTGGGGTCGGCGCAGTTCTCTTTTTCGTTGCAACCCTATCACGAGTCATAATATATCAGTTGGATATCATCGAACGGACTTTTTTACTCATACTGGTAACTTGCGAAACTTAACGCGTTTAGTCAACAGATTTTTTGAAATTTCGAAACTTATGACAAGTTTTTTTTTTTTATTTAATTCCATTGTAAGCTGACGACGTCTGTTCGCACGTTTTACATTTGTTTTTTTTATACAGCCATAGTGTCGCTTTCTACCCGGCCAGTAACTTTAATCCGCTCTCTTAAATTAATTATTTGTTAAATCGTAACAATTTAGTAAATTGCAATCAAGAATCCTCTATAATTTTCTGCAAAATAAGACCATAACCGATCGTCTACGTGCAGCTATCGTCCCATAATCACTGGGACAAAAATCGGCTTACGCCATTAATATATAAAATTATCCATAACGCGAATCCTCATTTAAGGCCTTTCTTTTATCTTATTTTTCTATTATTTAGATATGTTATAAGACACTAAGTTAGGGGTATAGCCTGGAGGTAATTAAAAAAATATAAAGATTTTTTTGGTTCCAGTTTTTGAAATGCTAATCCAAGTCAATTTCACTAATTATTATAGCTTTCATCTATATGATCGTTGGTCGGTGGCAGCCGATGTCGCTATGGAAAACCAAGCAGCGTTCAGTTCAAATTAATATTTTATATTCTATAATGTTTTGTCACCAGAACGTTGTGCAAAATTTCAGCCGAGTGAATCAGTTGAGTGGGAGTGGTTTAAAATTCAGTTGCAAGATTTGACCCACAAATACTAATCGCGGCGCTATTCTGTAAGAACTCGCTTGATATATCACTCGTCAAATAGTTGGTAATAGGACTAAGTACCAGCCCGTCTGGGTGGGTACAACCCATGCATGATATATTCAACTGCCACATAGCAAGTACTTGGTAGTGTTGTGTTCCAGTTCGAAGACATCTTAGTTCCCAAGATTAGTAGCGTATTGGTGATGTAATAATGGTGATTTTTCTTACAGCGCTTGTTAATGGGCACTGGTCGCAATTCTGTCCGCCTACCTTTCTCAAAAGAAAAAATATCTTAAAACCGTCGCCGTTATAATTATACTCAATTTCGCATAACAATATCAGACGTTTCACGATCGTATTCTACGTTGAGGTTCCAGTGTTCCCACAGATCTCTACGGGTGATGTTGGAAACTTGTAAATACGTGAATTTCGTGAATGTAGAACGAAGTTAGATCGCCACAGCTCAATATAAGATTACTGTACACGTGATGTATAACGGTGATTTTGTAGGTAGATTAAATTTCTATTTCTACGAAATTAATCGACTAAAATCCAATACAGATAGAGTTACAGGAACATGATTGGTCAGACGTGATTCAGTATTTTTTTTTTTTTATTATTGCTCAACCTTTATTTGTATTCTCGTCGACTTTCGCGATAACGTAATTTGGCACTTTGATAAGTTGCTCTTTTCAACTTAACGCACGTAATAAACAGACGGATTTTTATAAGGTTTTTATTAGATTTCATATTCGCTGGATATTTTTTTTGGTTTCTCTCGTCTGGTTTTAGTTTAACGAAAGTTGTAAGTATTTATTGACTTATTGTCGTCCGCGAATTCACTCGCTTTATATTGTTTGGCCGACAGACATTAGGTATAAAAGTAGGCGTCTTTTATTCGAGTTCAAGCTTGAAAAATAGCAAATATCATCAAATTCGGTTCGGTGGTTTAGCCGTGAAAGAGCATCGGACAGATAAATACTTTCGTATATATAATATTAGTAAATTTTTTTAATTTTTTTTAAATGTTTTTAGCTTTGTGAAAATCGTAAATAAAAAAAATTATTATATATTATTCAAGTAGTATGGAATGGTCTTCCGGCGTCTGTGTTATCTGAACACTATAGGGTGTAATCAAATCATCTTCTAGGCTGGCGTTTTATCATAGCCTGCGTTAGTACTTACCTACGAGTTTGACTGTGTTCAAAGTCAAAGTCAAAGTCAAAAATCTTTATTCAATATAGAAGTGTTTGCACTTGCTTATTGATTGTCAAAAATCTACCACCGGTTCGGAATTTAGCACCTCGGACCTGAGAAGAACCGGCGAAAGAAACTCAGCGGGATTTATTTTTTTTAACCATTTTCCATGTAGGTACAATGATAAGTATATTTTAGTTGTTTGAAACAGCCTGGAGGCGATCATTTCATTCCCAAGGTGTGCAGTCAACTAAAAAGTCATTAGTGTTGTAATATCCTTTAGCAAACAAACGCTCTTTAACGACTCTTTTGAATTTTATAATTGAATAATTTTGAACGTTTTCTGGGATCCTGTTGTAAAAACGTATACATTGCCCCAAAAAAGAGTTACTAACCCTGTGTAATCGGGTACTTGGAGTAACAAGTTTATTCTTGTTCCTAGTGTTAATAGAATGTACGTCACAATTTCTGGGAAAATCATTTATGTTTTTGCGTACATACATAACATTATCAAAAACAAATTGAGAAGCGACAGTCATTATTTTAATTTCTTTAAATTTACCTCTTAACGAATCTTTTGGGACCAGGTTATAAATTGCACGAATAGCCCTCTTCTGCAGTACAAAAATAGTATTAATGTCAGCTGCATTACCCCAGAGTAGGATGCCATACGACATTATACTATGGAAATAACTGAAGTACACAAGGCGTGCCGTATCCACATCAGTCAAAAGTCTAATTTTTTTTACCGCATAGGCTGCAGAGCTAAGTCTATTCGCCAATTTATTTATATGGGGGCCCCATTGGAGCTTAGAGTCTATTGTCATACCAAGGAACTCTGTAGATTCTAAAACATCTAATGCTTCCCCGTTTAAACGTACACTCGTTTTGACACATCTTACATTGGGAGTAGTGAATTTAATACATTTAGTCTTTTTACTATTTAACATTAAATTATTAACACTAAACCAATTTACTATTTCAGAGAGAGTATTGTTCACATCGTCATATATCGAAAGACGTCTTTTTATTTTAAAAATTAAAGAAGTATCATCAGCAAACTATACTATCTCGAGTTTATCACCTAGGAGCGTAGGTTCAAGCGTAAAATTACAGTAGATACAGAAAATAGGGATTTTTTAATCATATTAGAGGATTAATTCCGCAGCTACCGCCTTTTCGGAAACTAGATACAACTGAAAATAAAAAGCATGGAATTTGACGCGTGCGATTTTTCACAAAATAAATTACATCATGAGCTATATGCAATCAAGCACGGCTCGGTTTCCAGTGATCATAATCATTAATATCACATTACTTCCCCGAACCGACCGAACGCGTCCGAGAAAAAATGACGTTTCACCAAACAAAGAACCAAATAGACACTGATTCATATTACGGAACAACCGGAAGCTGATGATCCGTGACGTTTAAACTAAGATAATAATGATTCAGTTACTTTCAAACGATATGAGTCATCATCTGCGACAGGCAATCTTTATCCACAACTGGACGTAGGCCTCTCCCAAGGTGCGCCAAAGCTCCCGATTCTCCTCCTTTATTAAAACGACATGAGTCATATTCTATGCTAAAATGTATACGTGCATAGATTATCTTAATGTCGCAGTCGCAATGACTCAGTTGATAAAACAACTGGAAGAAAAGATCGCGGCTTCAAATACATGCATCAATTTGTATTTAATTTTCGTACGATATTTCTATAAATCCCAGATGATATAACTACGTTCTTATCTAAGTTCAAGGCTATAGGTCAATTTGAATACGATCGGTGCTATGATATTATGAGCTATAGTTGTTATGAGATAAACAGATCGACAGAATCGCTTTCGGATAACAGTCTGACTCATTTCGTTCTCGCCGGTGAACACATCGTGAGGATACTTGCATGTGTCGATTGGAATTGTCTTATTGAAATATTCCTAAAGAAAGATATCTTATACTGCCGGATGTGACCATCAGTGCGGCTAATTAATTTCTAAGAGCGAAACTGTTTTCACTGTAAGGTTATCGGCTCCGACTGTTCGATAGATGAAAACATCTGGTTACTTACACCTCATGTTACACAACTGTTGTTTTTTTTTTGTCTGATATATAATATGTGCCATAAACATTTCATTTGAAACATACATATGGTGTTACAATTTATTTTGTTATATTTTATAACAACAATTACTTGCACTTACGTTCGTTTACGCTGGGTTTATTTTTATTTTAAAAGCGGGAATTAATGCTTTACATTAAGTTCTGTTGTAGGGTTTATCGTTAAAGTCGGAATGCTATAATTTCGTTTCAATTTTAATTGTCTATATATATGTATGAGTATAAAAATGCGTTATATTTGCATATGTATAATAAACACAAGGTATTGGTTATGAGTACTAATTTCTCAACAGGAAAACCAATGACGAATGTCAGACAGGAACGGCTACAATAAAAATTGTCGACACGCAAATGCAATGAAACATCGGTATGAAGTATCGTTAAATTTAACTTAATATATGTTTAAAATCGTACTATATGTTTTATTATATTACGTTATGTGAAATGTTATGATAATTTTATATGTGAATATCTCGAAGACTGACTCATGAATTTTCGAAAACAATTTGTTTTTTTTTTTAATTCAATTTTATCTAAGTATAACTTAACTATTCTCGAACGGATGGATCGATGATTCTGTGTAATCGATATATTATATCAAAACATCGAAATTGATATTATTTTTGTTAGTGTTGACTTTGGCCAAAGTCGAATAAACAAAAGTCAAAATGATATTTACTTTCCTATGAATTTTAGTCTGCCTCTTCAGAATCTTAACAGATGATTATAAGTTCAAACCCGGGACAAGTACCACGGAATTCATGAGCTTAGTTTGAATCATGTAACAGATTAAACTTAGTAACGCTATGACTAATTGTATTGTAGATTCTATCATTGATAAACCATCAAGAAACTCAGTACTTTTTACTATAGCGACTATGGTGTTATCAATGTGTCTGTATTTTTTTTCATAATTCCTAGAGTACTACTTGTGTGTGTAGTTCTATTTTACAATAAAACAATATTATAAATTGAATAGATTTTTGCAATATAAAATGCATTAAACATCAAGGAACTATTGCACTAATCGCGTAGGCGTGTATCTTTAAACCTCTATTGCTCAATGGTGCCTCCTTGGGGTTATCGTACTCGTTCCTTGCAAAAACCCAACACGTAGTGGGAGGGAGAACAGTAATATTAGCCTTTAAGACTAGTATTGATTTATTTCTGAAATTATACTAAAGTCGCTTATAATTTTTTATTTTTTCTTGGGAAATCATTGTCAGGGATAAAAATGTATTGTAGTTATACAAAAGTCGTGATGGGCCAGCGGTTACAAGACGTGAATCTTAACAGATATAAGTGCAAACCCGAGACAAGTACTACTGAATTCATATGCTTCATTTGTATTTATAATGCATCTCGTGCTCGGCGACGTTTATCCGCCAACCCGCATTAGAGCAGTAGCGTAAGCTTCAAACCTTCTCCTCAAAAGGGAGAGTAAGCCTTTGCCCAGCAGTGGGACGTTAACAGACCGCCACTTTTATTTTACTTATAACTATCGTACCATAATATTATCGCGTATCATAGGTAATAAATCTATCAGCATTTGCTCGTTGAATCAAAATACCGATTTTCTTCGCGAAAAAAAAACAGCACCTCTCACATCAGTGGAGGCAGTAAGTCTGAGTCTTTTATAGTAGACATGTTAAATATCAATTGGTATATTTTATAAGAGCTCTGTGTAGTGGTACGAGTGTTGTATCCTGGTACTTATATTTATTAGTACTTGATTCTATTAAGGAATATGTACTCGTAACAGTCATAAAATATTATGCTCTTTACAGCACTCTTCTATTCCTATAACTCAATGGGTAATTATGATTGACTATTTATAGAATGAGTCGATAAAGTTCAGTGTTCTACGAGTCGTAAGACAGCCTAGACAGAATCTTATTATTTTCGACGACACAGAGGTTCAAACTCAAACTCAAACTCAAATTCCTTTATTCAATATAGAAGCATTATACTTACTTAGTCAAATTAAACACTACTACCGGTTCGGAAAAGAAAACACCCTGACCTGAGAAGAACCGGCGAAAGAAACTCAGCGGGTCTTTTTTTTTTGTCAATCGATATCGCTTCGACAATTTTATTGTCAATGTCGTCGATTACTTTTTAGTGGAAACTAGTAATAATCATAGCGTAATCGTTTTGATACTAGCTGCTCGTCCCGTTTTTGCAAAGGTTGAGACATCCAGAGAGCCGTCTCTATAAACGGTTTTAACTTGCGTATTTGATCTAGATGATTGTGAAGGATTATTAAAATGAATTACGAGTTCGCGTATCTTGTTATTTTATTAGAACATAATAAATAATAGATTATGTTATCTTGCACTAAGATTCGTTGCAATTTAAAATTAATTCATACTGAACAATTTATATAAAACGCGTTATCGTCATTGTAAAGGAAATGCGCGTTTTATTGTAGCGATAATAATAATGAGCACGTCTTAATTAGAACGTTGAATGAACTATTGTTATGATAATTGTTCTGACGTATGTCCGTGTAGGTTGTCACTTTCGCCATGTGTCTGATTGTCTACCAACGAGAGTGTGGTATCGTCCGCGTTCCATATTTAGGTATGCGAATTATGATATTCTATTTTAGGTATTATTAAGTTTACGAAGATCGGGAATTAACTGATTAATTTATTAAAGCCGTTGATAAAACATTGAAAAACTTGGACTCTCACAAACATAGACCTAAATAAGGATATCCATATTCCTAACATACAAAAATAACGAATTTTCGCATAGAATTTTATCCTAAGTTTTACCCTCTTTGATGAATTAAAAAAAAAAAGTAAGCAATTGTTATTATCTCATTTATCGTGGGATAAATGCCGATTTTTATATTTCTTACATCAGAAATAACGAATCTGCATCTAAACTTTCATCTCCCATTTTAGCATGAAACACAATGATAACGGATATTATAATCTTAAAAAATACATTAATATATAAAGTAGATATATTATTTAACACAATATTATATAGATGATATAAAACCGTGGCACTAATTCTATAATAATATAATTATTAATAAATAATAGTATTCTAAATAATATAATTATTATAGCATATAATAATGTTATTCTCAGAGGTTAATTTAAATACAGTATTCAACGACATCACGTTAAAATACACGACCATATTAGGTACGTATAATCATGTTCCGGTAGGTTACATATTCTTTGTCAACCCTTAGTAATTGAAGCGTTACAAATAACACTAATCAGTCCGTCTGTAGGGTTTTGTGGTTTGCGTGCACCTGTCGCGATGCACCGATACTAGGAAACAGGTGCGACCCTTCGGAACGAGGTAATTAAAAATGGATCAATATGAATCCTTTGTTCGTCATACGTATCATTTACAAGCAAAACATGCAAACTATTAAAAAATAAAAAGTATTACCTTGTAAAGGTACGTTTTTTTTATATGCAATCAATTTTCTTTATGTTCCGTATATTTTTGCTTAAGTTTAAATAATTATAATATTTTGTTTTTATGAATTTGCATTGCATTGTAAATTTTTAATTAAACTTTTTTTTTTATTCGATCTGACATTTAAAAACAAATAAAGTGTATGGGACTATAAACGAGAGTAAGATAATTATGAGATCTATGTTTATTATATTTAAGAAACTTTTGTTTAACAATTGTTAAGTTCGAACAATACCATTGTTATAGAAAAATATCCAGTTACATGATTATTATTATTATTAATAATAAAATAAACGGTTTTGTTTTACTTGTACTTATATGTATATTATTAGTAATGCGTACAAGTCTGCCTAGGTAGTAATGTTCCGGTTTGAGGGGTGAATGAGACGGTGTTACAGGTACTAGGGACCTCACATCTTTTCCAAGGTTAGCCTCGCATTGGCGATGTAAGGTTGATGTTACTATTTCTTACAATCTTAATGTCTTTGGGCAGGTGTGAATACTTACCAACAGCTTATATGCTGGTTTGACTTCCTATACCAAATTAAAAAAAAGACCGCCCCGTCTTCACACGGGTAAGATAAAGATAGCGCTTATATTGAAGGACAATATTCAAAAAAGTGTTTTAATGGGCGAATTTAGAACTTAACTCAGGAACGCTGCGAAAAATTACATACATTTGAGTTATCCTAACGGTAAAGCGATATGGTCGCCAAAATTATACGCATCTTTAATTAGACTGGATCTATGTTGTAGTTATTTATTTTCTCTGTGTGGTGTACAATAAAGTGTATAACGTATACATTCATAATTATTTATATAGATAGAATATTAAAGGAATAACTAACACTGACTAATAACGATAATAATGAGTTATGTATCATTAATATTTTTGTTTTATATGATATACGACTCGCGCCTTCTACTATACGTCGACAAGACTATATCATAAACCTTTACTCAGAAAATAATAATAATAAATATAAATAGGTTACAATTCAGTGCGATATTTTAACTATTATTTATTAGACAGCTTTTTTTCAATGATATGTGCTGGCAGACGACCAAATGTGCCATCTGATGGTAATTCCTCACCACCATCCATGGACAATGGTGCTGTAAGAAGTATTAAGCATTCCTCACATCGCCAATGCGCCACCAACCTTGGGAAATAAGATGTTATGAGATGTTATGTCCTTTGTGCCTGTTCCCCTTCAAACCAGAACACAACTATACTGAGTACTGCTGTTTGGCGGTAGAATACCTGATGAGTGGGTACACCTACCTGGACGGACTTGCATAAAGCCTTACCACCAAGTATTTTTACTAATACGTTTAAACTTAAGATTGACAACGAATAAATTTTCGACTTGTAAATTGTACATTGCCTAGCGTGTGGTATAAATAATGGTACCGCTGAACTATTGTGGTTAGAGAACAATATGATTAATGCCCGCTGGATTACTGATTCATGAGGTCGTTACTCGAAGTTTAAACCGCAGCCTTGGTCCGCCCAAATTATAATCGATTTCTAAGTAATACGAACTAAAAATAGACGAAACGTAGTTAGAAGTGAAAGTATATAACTTCCCTTGATGTTTAACTTTACATAATTTTTTCTAGAAATTTCATTAGATTTTTTTAAATTAATTTTGACATTAAATAGCGACCTGCCATGAACTAATTGATATGCTCGTTGGTCAAGTAGCCTATAGCTGAAGATGCAGCTTCCGGTAATTTTCAGTACTAGACCGGAGTGTTACAACCCAGTGCATCGGAAAGTACCTAGTCAGTTATCAGATTGCCTTTCCAGTATAAGTTTGAGGAAATACACTTTATTCCCTCAATCTTATACCGGAAAGGTGGCATTGTTGTTTGCACACACACACACACACACACTTATGCAGAATAATATTAGTCTTATTTATCTCTTAATACACATATTACAATTGAGATATCCGATATAGACCCTACTATAGAGTATTACAGTAGAAGGCTATTAGCTATTATTAGTATAGACTAATAATAGCCAATAGCCAAGCCTTCTACTGTAATATCATATAGATATCTATAGCCTATTCTAAATAAGAAAAAATAAAAATAAACAAATCTTTAATTAACGTATACCATGCGATTTGGTAATAGCTCAGCTATGTACTATAAAACGTTCTTGAATACTATACACATACATACATATAGTTTTTTTAATATGAACACTATTCAACTTCTATTTGTATCCACTTTCATTTTACTTTCGAAGTTCCGACAAAAGCTTCTATATTTTTCTTCGATATGAATATCGACATTTTTCGCTAGTTCATGATGAATATCATAGATTATATTTAAGTTATCGACTAATGATATTGCGATAATTCACTGTTTATTTATATTTTGCCCTATTGTGGTTGGAATTTTATTTATTTATTTTATTTAAGCCACTTTAATTCCTTTGTTATAATAAAAACAGTGTTTTGTTCTTTTTTTTTAATGTAATTATAAATAAGGACTTCTCTTCGAGTATAGGCGTCTCACCTCACTAAGCAATCAATGGGTCTACAATATTTTGTTCTATCTACTTTTTTTAATTTTAACTAAATGAGGTTGCAACTGTTCTTACTGATTTTTTTTTTCTATTTTAAAGTGACATTCGTATACGTCATAGATTATCTAATTATTCATGGAAGCTAAATTAACATGTGAAGAAAACATATTTATATATGAAAAGATTTATGTTGTTTACTAAAATTTCGCAACGTTTAATGTACTCATGTTTTAAAACTAGATCTTATAACATTACCAAAAAAGAACGGTCATAAAACCATTTTAGATTGAGTGTAGGCAGTTGATATTTTAGGCATTCTTGCTTTCGCTAAATTATTATGAAAGTTGCGAGTAAAAAAAAAACAATAGGTTGTTTATTTTGAAGAGCCTGTTTGCAAGCGTGGATTTTCTAAGCTGGCGATTTCACGTCCCAGAAAACACCGCTGTTTGAGGTTTTATTTGTGTTTATAATTTAACCCTTGCGGTGAAGTTAAAGAAAAATATCGTGATGCTTTATTTATCACGACTTATGGGTATATGTTACATGCCGTATAACAGACTAAACCTTTGGTTAAATATGTTTAAAGGACAATTTACTTTTTATAAATTAAATGATATCAATTATAACGAGTTTTCTATTTCAGAATACATCTAAAATGACGTCTACATCTTTTAACGTTGGCCTCGGAGACGGATCTCGTTCGTCCAGCCGAGTGCTTCGCCCCCCTGGTGGCGGTCACACGGACATCTTTGGTGGGGAGCCCGAACCCACCCGAGGCCGCCGTCCCGCGCCTGCCACCGCAGCTAGTTTAATCCAAGGTAATATTTTACGTAACACTAGTAAAAAAAAAAGTTATATCAATATAATCGATACACATAACAACTAAAATATTAATAAGTAAATAAAACAAAAAATATAATACTAATATTGGTTACATGTGCGCAATGTCCAATTGTATGTTTTCCGCTAATGTAGTTGCAATTATATGCAGTAACTCTAGTGCATCAATTACTATAAGGTTTTATGGGAGAATATTATCATTAAATGCAAGTTATCTTGGGCTATAGGCCTCTCTTAAGCTCTGCGCCAAAGCTCCGTTTAGCCTTTGCATGAAATGAAATCGAATCACGAAGCCTCCATTGAAAATGTAAATGAGCGTAGTGTCGCTCCTTTGTCCACCACAAAAGTTTACAGAATTAAGTATTCATTTTTCAAACATTTTCTTATCGTTAATTTCAGGTTATGGAGATGAGCCAGCGAAGCCAACAAACGGTGCAGTAACCCCTAGCCAAAACGGTCAAGCGAGCGAACCCCACGAAGCCCCAGCGCCTCCCGCCCCAGTCCCAGAGCCAGCACAAGAAGCCCCCATACCCCAAGCTGCCTCGACACCTAATGCTGCCCCAACACCTACAACACCCCCTGAGCCCAAATCTATGAGCCCCAAAGCGGTCACACCCACGGAACCCAGGAACGAGGCACCTAAGCGCGTCCGTGTGCCCCCCGGTGGATTTTCTTCTGGACTCTGGTAAAGCCAGCTCCTGCCTATTGTTAAGAATCTTTGGGACCAGGATTTTATTTAGGGTTGATTGATTATTGGCTATGCATTAATATGTATACAGAAAGATTGGCATATCTCTTCAATACTTTTGCCTGACATTCTATATATTAAAAAAACTTATTAAATTATTATCTCTCAATGATTTAATTATTTATGATTTTATAGATTAAACTGTGTATTTGTAATGAGTCCGAATTATATGTCAACCTATGTAAACAAATAAGTGAATAATATTTTTACAGATAATCTAGTCTTTGGAATTGATTTATTTTAGAAAAGAATCACAATATGAGGCAGATGTTAAATTATCTAAGCATAAGTCTTATTTTGTAATTTAAAAAAAAAACGTTCATATCTATTTGAATTAAATTAGTCTGTAAATTATAGGTCTAGGTGTATTTATCTGTACACATATTAATGTAGATGAATGTTGCGAACTGGTCCCTCGCTTAGACTCTTAGCTGGGTTCGCTCGATCCAGTCAAAGATGGTACTTGTTTTAATCCCTCGCAAAGGTATTTTATTTACTCAATGTATTTCTTCAGTATATCGGATTATTTACGCATTTTTTTTAAATGGAGAATTATATTTTTTAACATACCCGGTACTCTCTCACGGTTTGGCTTTTGTGTCAAAGTGGCAACTCTTGCTAGCCAAATATATATAGACTTAGAATCTATGGTCACAAATTGGTAGATTTTAGAATTTCACTAGATAGGCTTTGGAGATTTGATCGTGTCATTTGTTTGGTTGAAATTTTGGCATAATATTCATGACATTTGATATGTTCCTTTTAGTAGTGACGATGTCAGGGGGAGCTTGGCTTGGCTTCAGCCACAGAGCCTTGACACAGGAAATGTGAATGGTTGTTTTATTGATGTGATTGTATTGTGCTATTGAATACTCTTTATTGAAAGAGTAGCCTTATTATGTTGGCACTAAAACGATTTGATCGAATATGTTTATGTTACTAAAAGGAATACGTCTTTATTTGGCTTAAAAATTAAGTTATGTGGCATTTTTATACTGTGTTGGACTCAGACTGACATGTGCCTCAAGTTGTACTTAAAAATGATTAGTAGCAATGTCGCCGTAGCGTTTTTTATTATTAAACATAGGTTTTGTATGCCTCGCTGGCAAATGCGATTATGTATATTAATAATGATAATTGTATTTTTATATGAATTAAAATGCAATAAAAATGTATGTATTGTTTTATTTAAATAATTGCTCTTTTAGTAGATGTTAATAAAAAATCTGTTTTAATTTTTTTTTATCTTTTGGAGGTTGTCAAAAGTGTTTATGTATTTTATTTTTTACTTGCGTGAATTATTGTATACTCTTTGGTCATATCTAATATCCATAGACCTTGGTCAATAAAAAATATGACAGCCTCAACCATAGAGAATGGAATCATTGCGTTAATGTCTAAACCACCATAACCAATAATGCACATACGAAATAATTAAAATAAATTCAATAAAATGGTTCTAAATCTAAAATAAATGTTAATGCAGCAAAACAAACTACTAATTTTCGAAATCATATTCAATATAAAATTAGGTAAGTATTTGAAAGACGTTTAAATTAATTCCGATAAGTGTTCATCTAATTTTAAGAACTTCATCTAAAATCAGTAATCTGCAGTAATAAAATTGAGGAAAACATACAATTATCATCTCTAAGCAGTGAATAAATGAGTTTCCCGCTTTTTAAACTCCGTAACGGATTTTAATGTGGCTATTATCAATAAAGGAAGATTTTATATGCATATTAAAGAAAAGTCGCGCAGTTCAACTTAGCTAGTCGGAAAAAACTAGAATTTTCTTCATATGTTTCTCTTCAATCTATAAGTTTTGTTGAGACCTAATATTATTTACCTCTTAAAAATAAAGTGTACATGGTTCTATGTACCTGATGGTAAGTGGCCAATTCAGGACATAGACATTGGTAATTTAAAGAAATATTAACCATTCCGCATATCAACAATTCGCCTAAAACCTTGGGAACTATGATTCCTTCCAAGCCGGAACATAGCAATACCAAGTATTACTGCTTAGCGATGGAATGGAATACATGACGGTGGCACCCAGATCTATTAAACGTCTACTTAACTAGTAGGTAGAGCTGAACAAAAGACAGTATTTAATTTAAATTAGTTAATAATATTGTAATATATTATGGTATAATTCCTTCGATTAGCTCAACTATGGACAGCGGAAGTTCCGGCCGGCAGTCGCGCCTGTTGGGAAGATTGCTCGGTAAACTACGCGGCGAGCATCGATACTCGACTCTCGATAAAAACTTCTCATTTACATCAACTGGGTAATTAATATTTGCGGGTCCCATTAATTCTACTAGTAATTAAATTATTTTGCTTTCGATACCAATGCTCCGCATTTTTGTTTGGCACACAACAAATACAACAACAACAATTAAATAATTCTTATATTTAATAAATACTTGTAATGAGCATTTAGAACAATATTTTTCGATTTTATAGCATGAGTGAAAGTATAGGTTGTGGGAGCAACGAAGATACTGATACTGCACAACAAGCCGACGTATCCAGCGGTACCATTGACGATGCACAGTTTGCTGCTAATATTGACCTCAGGTTTGTTAATTTATAATCTGTGGGGCTGTTACAGTTCTAGCGTAGCAACTGTTGCTATCAAATGAAATAAAAAAAATATGAATCAGTATTATGGACCTATGCAGTAGCATACATTACCAGTCTGTAGATTTCCCATGCTGGGCTAAGGCCTCCTCTCCCTTTGAGGTGAAGGTTTGGAGCATATTCCACCGCTCCAATGCGGGTTGGTGGAATGCAAGTAGTACTCCATAATACTGGTTTATCGAATGCAACATTTACCAATCCGCAACAAATATTTGATAGCAACAGTTGCTAGGCTATCACCATAATAGCCCCACTGCAACCTCCATATTAATAGTATTGTTACTTGGACCGCATGCAATGATAACAGCGTGTTAACTCCACACTGCTAGACAAAGATCTCTCTAGATATGAGTATATACATATAGGACATAGTTGCCCTTTTTTCAGACGCTCGAGTGAACATACAAGTGATATTCGTGTAAATTCAAAATACAATTTCTTTACTCGTTAAAAAATACAAAAACAGCGACATAATTGTATCAACGTTATTATACATACATATAATTATGTATTTGATATGAATAATACTTCAAGGTATGGCGGCCAGTATTTGACTCCAGAACAGTTGCCTGAATTTTGCAACCAGCTTCACCATTTAGTTGAAGTTATTAGAAACATACAATCTTATGCTAAAGTCACCGACGAGTATCCAAGGTTGGTAGTGCTTTTTTCATGTAATCCAACTAATATACGAATTTCATTTAACAGTAATTATATTGCCTTAACAGCCATTTTAGTAACTACTACCATTTTAGTAACTACTAGAATATTTTATATAAATTAACCGCAATAAGCAATAATCAAGTTGCTTAAAAAATAATTAACATATTTTTTAAGCTTTGGGAGTGGAAATCGTTAAGGCACTGTCAATTATTGGTTTCCTTAGCGAACTAGAGCGTCGTTTAGAGTGTGAAGCTCGCGAAGTGGTTGCGCTCGCTCGTGAAGTGCGCAACGCTCGAGACTCGGCGTCGCGGACGCGCTTGCAGCGCCGCGCGTTGCGTTCTCAGCGCGCGCAGATGATTGCTCATCTCGCTAAGCTGAGGGAGGCTGGTAAAGACAGTGTGTTGTTTTATCGTTATTACTTATATTTATGTTTTATGATACACTATGCAAATTGGATTAATGTTTATATGTATTACAGTACGAAGTTACGTTAAATTCATAATTATATCGTTCTTACCGATTTCGATACGGCGGCTATTCTCAATAGCACACACTATTCCTCCATTCTTATAGACCGTGGGAACGGTGAATTTGACCTGACCGAAAAGACTTCATGAAGGGAAATGGGGTAGGTATAATAAGACACGTCTGCACTGTTTGACAATGTTTTTAATAATGAATATTAAATAATCAAGTAAAGCTGTTCGTTGATTGAATGAGTGGTGAGCGAATGTGAATGAGTGAAAGATTGAATAATATAATGAAAGAGAAATCTATTATGTATAGAGGCTTGAATTTTTGTATATTCCAACAGTCCCCCTCAAAAATACAAGTTAATATAATATAACAATACCATAACATAATTTCTTTCATTACTCATTTTTACAAATAAAATACTAACTATTTAGTTACATAAACCATAGTTTTATTTATTAAATAAACTCATTCCTTCATTTACTTGATTAACACAAAACATGAATTATTTTTCAAAACAAATTTAAATTCTTTCTTAATTCTATAAATCTCTTGGAGGGTATCGCTTTTGTGAACATGTCAGCTAGTTGATTTCCTGTGGAAATAGGTTCTAGCTTTATTATTTGATTAGCGATTTGTTCCCTAATAAAATGATATTTTATATCTATGTGCTTAGATTTTTTGTGATTTGTGGGGTTATTGGCAATACATATACAACTATTATTGTCTTCAAATATTACAATAGGCTCTGTTATTTGTATAGAAATACTATTTAACAATGACCTTATCCAGACTGCTTCTCTCACAGCCTCAAAGAGAGCCATGTATTCAGCTTCCGTTGAAGAGACGGCGACAGTATTTTGTTTTCGTGTGGTCCACGAAATTGTACAATTATTAAAAGCCTTAAACAAATAGCCAGTTGTACTTTTTCTGTCGTTCTCGTCACCTCCCCAGTCGGAATCTGCATACCCACTTATTATCTCTTTATATTCAGATTTTTTATAAACCAATTTTAAATTAATTGTACCTTTAATGTATCGTAAGAGATGTTTTAAATATTTCCACAACTCTTCGTTATTTTTAGATTGATATCTACTTAATATATTAATACAAGCACAAATATCTGGCCTTGTGCAAAGCATTGCATACATAAGGCATCCTATAACATTTTTACAAGGTGCATCATAGTGAGTGTCTGAATTTAAAGCTACAAAATTGATTTTAGAAGGAAAAGGTGAATTCGATGGATTACAATCTTTCATAGAAAATTTATTTAGAACATTTTGCAAATATGTTGTTTGATCTAAAGAAATTGTATTAGTTGTTCTTTGAATTCTAATACCAAGAAATAGTTTTAAGTCCTTCAAATCAGTCATTTGAAATTTTTGCATTAAACTGTTTTTAAACGCTTGTAATAAATTACTATTTTTAGTAGTAATAATTAAATCATCAACGTACAGAACTATATACACGTTTTTATCTATACAATTTTTATCTAATATGTACAGACAAGGATCTAATTCAGAGTTCTTAAAACCCATTTCCTTGAGAATGAGATCGAACCGTGCATACCAACACCTGGACGACTGCTTTAGGCCATATAATGTTTTATTCAATTTACAAACCTGGTTATTACTTGCTAAAATACCTTCCGGTACTTCCATATAAATATTTTCTTTCAATATACCATTTAGAAACGCGGTTTTAACGTCCATGTGGTGTAAATGTAAATCAAACTGATTTGCCAGTGCTAATATAAATCTAAAAGTAGTTATCCGAGCCACTGGTGCGAACGTTTCGTGATAGTCTTGTAAATACTCTTGAGTGAAACCTCGAGCAACCAACCGAGCTTTATAACGTGTAGGTTCACCAAATTCATTATTTTTAATTGTAAATACCCACTTGCAACTTATAATATTAACATTTTTCGGTCTAATAACTAATGTCCACGTTTGGTTGCTTCGAAGCGACTCAATTTCATCCTGTATAGCGTTCAACCACTTATCAGAATCGTGCCTATCGAAAATATTCTTATATGATGTAGGTAAAGATTGCGTATCATTAAAAAGAGATAAAAATAAATCAGGATCGTGCATTTGCTTATAATTCTTTGGGGGTAATTCTCGAATTCTTTCGCTACGTCTTAAATTAGTGGTATTCGATGAACCGTCCAACGAATTGTCATTAAAAGAATCTTGTTGTTGATCTATTTTTAGCTTTGCCGAATCAATTTCGGGCTTACTAAATTTTGAAAGGGTTTCAATGTTGTCACTACTGCTACGTGTAGGGCGTGATTTTTCAAAGTTTAACTCGTCAAAAATAACATCGCGAGCTATAAAAACTTGATTATTTTCGATATTGAATAATCTATAACCGTTTGCATCGTAACCGATCAATATTGACTTGAAAGATTTCTCATCAAATTTAGTTTTTCTAGCTTTGTTATGAACGTATGCAGTAGATCCAAACATTTTTAAATGATTTATTTTCGGCCTTTTACCATGCCACATTTCGTATGGTGTTTTATTTATCAGAGTTTTAGTGGGTAGTATGTTAATTAAATAAGTAGCTGTTAAAACAGCTTCACCCCAAAATATTTTATTTAATTTCGCACTTGTAACCAATGTTCGAGCCATTTCGGTTAATGTACGATTCATTCTTTCTGATACACCATTTTGTTGTGGGGTGTAAGGAACCGTTAAATGATACATTATCCCTTTGTCAACACAAAATTCTTTGAATTCGTTTGAAAGATACTCTCGGCCATTATCGCAATATAAATTAACAACTTTAGAATTAAATAAATTTTCACATTTTGTTACGTAGTCTTTCATACATTTATATGCTTCAGATTTAGAATGCATCAAATACGTTACTGTATAATGAGTAAAATCGTCAATAAAAGTAATAAAATAATTTTTATCATCAAATGTAGGTGGTGTAATAGGACCACAAATATCGGAATGAACTATAAAAAGTGGCCTATTTCTGACTGATTTATCTTTTGATTTTGCAAAGGGCAACCGCGACTGTTTACCAAGTATGCAAGACTCACATAATGTATCATTAGGCATAATATCATTAATTAGGTAACTATCATCAATTAAGTTTTTTAGAATGTTAAATTTATTTTTGTTTAAGTGACCTAGACGCTTATGCCATAGTTCGTAAGATGTAGAAGTTTGAGACAAATTTAAATTATGTTGAGATCGCGTATGCACTTGAAAAACTAATTTAAATAAATTATTACTGATAACACTCGATACTAAACACTTGATACTATTGTTAATATAAACACTGTTATTTTTAAATATAACAACCATACCTCCTTGTTGAATACGATATACAGATATTAAATTACATGGCACGTCCGGCGCATATAATACATTATTAATCGCCCCTTGAAAACCTAAATTAGTAGTGACATTTATTGTACCTTTACCAAACGCTTGAATGCTTTCATTGTTCTTAGCTATACCAATTTTAATCGGTATTGTGAAGTCTGAGTAGGAAGAAAATAATTCCTTACTATTTACAACGTGGTCAGTTGCACCCGAATCTAAAATGAAAACAATATTATTAATATGATATTTATAAGAATTTGACAACTTACACGTTGAAAACATAAATGCGAAACTGTCCTCGTTATCGTTTCTGATTTGCAAAGCGCTCGCAGCTGCTGTTTTACTGCCGCTACTACCTCCATTTTGTTGTAACTTTTTGAAAAATCGACAATCCTTCTTCATATGATTTCGTCGTCCACAATAATCACAATATAATTTTGAAATTTTATATGATGAATTTCCGGTGTATGACTTCTTTTTATAATAATTATATGATTTCCTTTTATCGAATCCAATTTTGTTCTGCGATTTGAATTTATTCGTTAATGTATGTAAAACTTTGAGTTCTGTCGTCGTGGTATTCTTTAGTTTGACTTCGTGATCTAGAAGACGAGTTTTTACAAAAGATAGATGCAATTGTTCCTCTCCAAGTGTTTCCAGTGCCGTTATAACACCATCGTATGATGTGGGTAGAGTTAAAAGTAAATGTGATATTTTATCCATCTCATCCAATTTTGCACCAGCCGATATTAATTCAGTAATGATATTATCGAAATTGTTAAAATGTTCGAATAGTGTCACATCTGGCTGTAGTTTCATATTAAGTAACTGTTTACGTAAAGCCAATTGAGTCGCTAAGCTCCTCCGCTCATATACTTTGTCTAGTTCGGCCATTATGGATTTTGCAGTAGAAGAACCTCTTGCAAAGCTTAAAAATGTGTCACCCAAGTAATCTACAATCGTACCTTTTGCTAGCATATTCTTCTTAATCCACTCATTATCTGGTATTGGTGGTGGTTCTTCGTCAATAACAGGCAATAACTACATTTCTTCTAGTAGTGACCTTATACGAAACTTCCAAGTACTATAGCGATCACCGTTAAATTGTTGTATATTTCTTTTACTTCGCGAATCCATTTTGAGTAACACTTTTACTATTAATTTTAATTATTTAAACAACTTTAAACATGACCTGGGCCCATAACCTGAAGGGAAATGGGGTAGGTATAATAAGACACGTCTGCACTGTTTGACAATGTTTTTAATAATGAATATTAAATAATCAAGTAAAGCTGTTCGTTGATTGAATGAGTGGTGAGCGAATGTGAATGAGTGAAAGATTGAATAATATAATGAAAGAGAAATCTATTATGTATAGAGGCTTGAATTTTTGTATATTCCAACACTTCAAATGCATAACCAGTGGCAGTACGTGCTTTCCGATCTTTATGTTGGTATATTGACAATTCGAGTGGCAAACCGCAGTTCAAGCCCATAAAAAGATTAGATTTTTCTAACGAAAAATTTTCAGTAAATGTCTGGCGTCTGGATGTTGGAATTGTGTACACTCCCGTGCCTCGGAAAGCACTTAAAGGTCTGTACCTACTGTTTTCGGTCGTGTCGGATTTGCCGTCCCATCGGATAACGAGAATGATTCAGTGAATAGTGTGATCCTGTGTCTGTGCACACACTAAAATATATCCTGCGTAATATCGGGCATAATCGGTCAGGACGGCATCATTGGTATATTAAAATATATTAGTTATTATCTGCGTACGTAATTCACGAGTACTTTTTTGCATATCACATACTTGAATTTAAATTGAGAAGATAATCTGTATTAGAGGTACGTGAACTTGAGAACTCAATAAGGTTGTCGGATCGCAAACTCTATAAAAGCTGGGAGGCGTTACGTGACAACAATGATTCAGCTGCGTTTGAGCCGTTGCTGGAGGAGATCAAGGTCAGTATCCTAATGCCTTTTGAGACTGTATTATGTAAGTTGTATTTTTAAAAAGCTGATGTAGATTTTCATGATTTATGACTAGAATCTTGCACATTTTAACACAATTGCTAGCTTTATTAATTTAAAGACAGATACATTTTAATCAATATCATAGATAAAATACTTCGAAGATAATGGACTTTATGATAGTTTGGTTTTGGTAAAATATAAAATGACCATTTATAATATCTCGTTTTAACTAATAATAGAATAAGCAAGCCGCCTTGGACTGTCTCATTCGCTTGATAGAGAATCGACGAAAAAGCATCCCACTAGCCCGCGCGCCGCATCCCCTGCCTCCTCCTCCCGGAGAAGATGAAGGTATGGTATATAGTTTTGTCAAACGGGCAATACAAGTAAGTATTACAATGGTTTTGAGGTCACACTGGCGTTCCTATTGTTTTTTATTTTTAACCGTGAACCGTTCAACATTCAAATAGCTTTTTTGTGCCGTGTTTTGTTTGGGTATTAATTCTGTGTACGTCATATATGTCGTAGATCTTGGTCGATTGAAAGTTACCGATAAATATACCGCGCAAAAGTTTTACATCTCCTGTGCGGATTTTTTTCGGCTCCGTATTCAAAGTCAAGTACAAGTCTCAAAGTCAAAGTCAAAGTCAAAAATCTTAATTCAATATAGAAGTGTTTGCACTTGCTTATTGATTGTCAAAAATCTACCACCGGTTCGGAATTTAGCACCTCGGACCTGAGAAGAACCGGCGAAAGAAACTCAGCGGGATATATTTTTTTTAACCATTTTCCATGTAGGTACAATGATAAGTATATTTTAGTTGTTTGAAACAGCCTGGAGGCGATCATTTCATTCCCAAGGTGTGCAGTCAACTAAAAAGTCATTAGTGTTGTAATATCCTTTAGCACACAAACGCTCTTTAACGACTCTTTTGAATTTTATAATTGAATAATTTTGAACGTTTTCTGGGATCCTGTTGTAAAAACGTATACATTGCCCCAAAAAAGAGTTACTAACCCTGTGTAATCGGGTACTTGGAGTAACAAGTTTATTCTTGTTCCTAGTGTTAATAGAATGTACGTCACAATTTCTGGGAAAATCATTTATGTTTTTGCGTACATACATAACATTATCAAAAACAAATTGAGAAGCGACAGTCATTATTTTAATTTCTTTAAATTTACCTCTTCTCAAAGTGAAAGTCAAGTCAAAGTAAGAAAAATCTTTATACAATATATACCTAAGCGTTACACTTGGTCATTGATAATCAAAAATCTACGACAGGTAAAAAAAAAACAAAACAGCTCGGACCTGAGAAGAACCGGTGAAAGAACCGAAATAATTCACAATTATTTATATGTTCTGTATGATAACATTAAATATATTTTTTCGTTATTTGAAACAGCATGTTCAACACAACATATCAAGCACTGAATTATTAGTCGACAGAATGATTACATCTCGATTTCTGCATTTATTCTCTACGTGTTGCTTAATATTCCAATGTAAATAAAAAATATACCAATCTTTCAGATGTTGTCCATATAGGTGGTATTAGAAAACGGCAAGACACACGTCGTAACAACAAGAGAAGAAGGAAGGAATCATCACGGGAGCCGAGGTCTATGCCGCTATCTGGAGAGCCTAGTCATCATAGTCCTCAGCAGGTAGGTTCTTTAAAATAAGTTGCGTGACTGCCCAGAGTTTAGGATTCTAAGAAATAATGCATCAAAAGCAACATCCAATTATCTTCACTAAAGCACTATGTCATATTTCTGTATTTACACTGGCTTACTCAGCCGTAAATCCATTACTATACTATATATAACAGCTGCTTGCCCCGACTTTGTACGGGTATAATTCAAACAAAGATATCCCATATCCCTTATAGTTGATTATCCAAATATCCCTTTTGAGTGGAAACTTACGTTATAAATAAAAATATGAAATAAACCTGTGTCCTGATTTTCATATTTCTACACTCAGTATTTTTGTTTTTATAAGAAGATTTATTTTATCTCTAGGTGACGTTGTATATTCAAGGACCAGGGGTAGTGTCAGAGAGCACGTCCCGGTTCCGTGCGGGCAGCGCTGGAGCCGTCACTCTAGGATCACTTGAACTGCCCACACCGGCTAGTGTGCGAGATATACTCTTTTTTACCACCGACTGATAATAACATAATGTGTAATGGGACAGAAATTATGAATTTTCTTTCAAAATCAGGTAGTTAATTTAGGCTTGGGTAGCAGATTTACTGAATCTGAATGTTTTATAATTAAAAAAAGAGGTTCCATGTACTAAACGGAAATGTAGACTTAATATTTCATATGTAACGATATTAATGAATATGTAAAGCAATTACGAAAAAAAATTAGGATTATATTTTTACTGAAAAAATTGACTAGCTGTTTAGTCATTGTGGAATCATATGTAGTTCATAATTTTATTACCGTTACTACATACTCCAATATATTTCAATAAATGTTTTAACGATATATTGGGTTAAATTTTCCTGTATAATAAAGTAACGACTGCGTAATACCTGTGTATATGTATATTTAAACTAAAAATGTTACTTAATTACATGCGGACATAAGCAGTTCCAAGCAATATATAAATAATATAATATTACCATATATTATTTATATATTATTTTAAACTGAAAAAAAAATGTCAGTGTTGGCCACGTCTTCCAAGAAGACGACAAGCTCGCGAAGTCCAGCGAAGATCTGCTGATGTTTAGTAAAAATATAAAATAACGCCAAAATGTATAAAAATAAAATGTAAAAAGGCACGGGCAACTGTGAGCCCGTGGATGTTGTATATTAAATTAAAAAAAAGCAGTTCCAAGACATAAAAAAATTCCAGGAGGTACATATTTGTTTCCTCATAAAACACATAATCACAACTTGTCATACTGTGTATGCCCTCTGCTAATATTCTCGTTTTATTCTCCTTTAAGGGGTTATAATATAGAAAATGCCAAGGCGTGTCTATTTAGAAGTAATTATGGTATTCCATTTACTTAATTTTTATAGTGACGACCCGTAAATGTCTAACTGTTGGCTAAGGAATCCTCTTACCTTTAATATGTTGTCTTGAATTTGGATCTTATTCACTAGGTTGCAGGTAAAGTAAACATACCTACGGTTTTTTTTTCTACGAAGAGAAGACTAGATTCTAAGTTCCGAACCGGTGGTAGCTTTACATATAAACCTGACTGGCTGAATGACGATTCCAAAGGGCTAATAAAAAGCCTTCTCGTATAAAGAAAATTTTGATTTAAGATGACTATGTCCTTACAAAAAAACCTACTGTAAAAAAACATAAGATACCTCTACCTAAGTAATTTTCACGAACACGATGTTTTTTTTATACGAACCGTTTATTAAAAAAATATAAAAAAACGTTCATTCAATAAACTACCACAGTAAGCAAGACAGTAAGGCTTTATTATTAGAAATATTACATAAAGTAAATCATAATATGTATTATATTATTTTATTAAATACATGTGCTCTCGATATATGTGATGCGGTAATCACGCCTTCTTTTCATCTGCGTTTGCCGACGAAGCTGCTGGCTCAGCAGGTTTAGCGACTGCTTCAGACTGGTCGGGCTTTGCCTAAATCATAACACACATATTTATTGGGTATATATTATGTATTAGACTTATCTAACACAGTGGTTCTGAGTTCTTGATTTGCGAAACAATAAAACTATTAAAATTAATATTAAGAAAAAAAACAGATCGTATCATAAAAATAAAATATTTTAAAATAGAAGTTATCTTCGACAAAATGCCCATAATAATTGTGTTCTTATTATTATTTAATAACTTTAGAAAGAGTTTTTGTTTGTGAATTGTGAGAAAACCTATATAAAATGATAATGATTTAACGTAAGATCAGCACGTTAAGTCACGCACCACAACACTATAACATTAACAGTCGGTAATTTTCCCACTGCTGGGCTAAGGCTCCTTTGAGGAGAAGGTTTGGAGCAAATTATCACCACGCTGCTCCAATGCGGCAGAATTTCGTTGAAATTAAACACATGCATACCTTACGATGTTTTCCTTCACCACCGAGCACGAAATTAATTATAAACAAAAATTAAACACATGAAAATTCATTGGTGTTTGAACCCGCGATCATCGGTAAAAATGCACGCGTCCTAACTACTGGGCTATCATTTGTTGATCAACAAAAAAGTAGCTTCAATTTGGACGAAAGTCTGTTCAGATTACTCAAATCGCCTTCGATTTAGCCGTTAATCGATCGCGTGAACGCCATATTTGTCCAAATTTTAAGATTATTAGTGAAGTTATGATGTTTGTATTTCACATATTTGGTTATAAGGTTAGAATTTCTCACTCATATATAACGAGAATATTTAGTTGATCATATTAATGTTCCGCGAACTATATCAAATCAATTACAGACTACAATTATCCTCGCAGTTCATGCCATGTTTTTAATAATGATTCAATTAAAAATCTTTATTGTACCGAATGTTGCGCAATTAATTGAATTATATTGTACACTTTGAGGCATCGATGATAACACATGACTTATATTTAATCTACTCTTTGAGATTACTGTTACCGGTACACCAAGATTTTTAAGTCAAAAGCCAAGCCAAAAAATATATGCAGCACTCAGATGGCATGTATTCTACGCAGTAGCTAACTGAATCGATTCGAGTCTGGAGCGCCAGAACCTTACTTTTTTTATTTAATTCTTATTGTAAAACTCTATTGGTGCGAGTTTATCAGAAATCTAGCTATTTTGAATTTTATTTTGATACGGAGTTTAGAAATAGCATAACTATCACACTTGAAGCAGAAATTTATAACGCCTATGCTGCTCAGAGAATTATTTCTCCCTAATCGGATATGGTAGCGAAATTAACCGCCTATTTTTAGATGATGCGTTAACCTGCTACTGATTCTGGACATCACTTCCGCAAGAAATGCTTCACAGTAAATATTTTTTACAAGATTCACATGTTCATCCTATCATCGATGTTTGTTAAGTTTAAGAAAAGATTTATTATTTTTGGTCTTTATTGTTTCATTTTTATGTTAATTTTAGAAATAGAATACTGTATCAGTAATTTTGTTTTTTTATAAATTTCATTTAATATAGAGATATAGTACATACATACAATATTTGATAGTGCTCTAAATAGCCATGAAAGAGTATGTTCTATGGGGGGGGGGGGGGGGCATTGGAGATTCTGTAGTAATGATCAGTATATAGTGTAACTAAACCAGACTAAGAACTAAATAGTGATATTTATACAATTTCATTATTACCTCTGGTACGGCATGCGATGAGGCTTCAACAGCGACCGCTGCTGGTACAACCTCGGCTTCTTTCTTCTCTTCATCCGGAACCGGGGCTGAACAGCTGAACTAGAGATTGAACAACAAAAAAAAATGGCTTGTTGTATTTGTTCCACCGTCCAAAAAAGGTCATCATCATTGAACATAAAAAACCTAATAAATATATTTAAAAAAAAAACTTTTTTATCAATGGTCTTCATATGAGAAGTTTTGGAGATTATAAAACCGCATTGCTCTACGGGTAGGTGGGTACCTAAGTAACAGTTTTCAGCCGATTTTTAATGATACAAGCACTTTTAAATCATAATTGTATAAAGTTACCTAGATAATTAAAATTAAAACTGCAACCATTTCGAATTTTTCCGCAGAAGAACCAGCAAGAGACTTGGTAAACACTTTTAGACCATTTATTAACTCTTGAGTCATTATTAAGTACATAATTAAATTTTGATGAATCTGTCTAATACTCAAAGAGTTATAATTACTTGCATTTTATCAAATACATATAATTTTTGTTTGATATGAATGCACCAATTTATCACATTAGTATTTTTTTTCTTTTATTACAGGTGGCAAACGAGCAAAACTAATAAACTAATCATTGCAACAAATATTAAAGGCTCCTTTACCTGTACCGCCACAAACGCGAACATCGCAACAATCGCTAATAGCTTCATGTTTCTCGTAAAAATAATGTATGAATGAAAGACAAAGAGCTAGCAAGCCTTATATAAACGCGCAAATAGGTCCGACTGAATCAAAATAAAGGCTGCGTTTTAATCAATAAGCCTCGTGTTTATAAAACAACGTCGAAACAATTAAAATCGTTATCGATCTTTCATTTCATATGCCAATTTAGCCGTATTATATACATGGAAGTTTTAAGTATCAAGACCGATCAAATTTAATTAAGAGATACGAGACTATTAAACGGGTTTTTGCTATATTTATAGGCATTAAGTAATTGCCACCGAGATTAAAAGCAAAACAAAATTTAAAAAATAAATTTAATCATGAATCATTACTATAGAGATATAAGTTTTAAATTTTCAAGCCATGATCAAAGACATCATTATTTCTAATCGAAGTTTATTATGTAATAGGTACCTAGGAATATTTATTTAATAAATATGTATAAAATAACAACAATGTCAAAGCAGAGTTATAACTCCTTATCTACAGAAAGTTATGTAAACGTAATAAGATGTGCGGGGACAATTTCTAACGGCAACATTAACAATTTAATATCTAGATTATAGGTCTTCGACTTATTTTATGTTAAGAGAACATAAGTGTTTGATTTTAGGTTTTATCAAATTTACTCGCAAGAATGATGTATGTACTGAAAATGTTATTAATTATTATACGCCTTATTTCTAAACGTACACATGTCAACCTTGAGACGTTGGCATTTTTGGCATGTCAGTTCGCCAGCTCAATTTCGTTTGGCAGATGTGAAATTGTGATGGATTGATTGAAAATAATTAAATATAAACAGATACATCTGTATATACGGCCTAGTACTAATTGTAGTACTTCTAGGGAGTTATTTATATTACTTAATAAGTGAAGTTAATTTAAAAAATGGCTTCTAGAGGCGGTATTATGGTGACAGGTACGAATGGAGCTGATTACGAGCACAGGGAAAAAATAGCGGCTCAGTATCAAATAAGGTGAGCTTTGGGATTATTTTTACGTGTGTTGGGCGCTGGCTAACTCTATGTTCAGAGTAAATGTGACACGCGACATTTCGTCAATAGCCGTCAAATTATTTTTAGACAAAAGCTTGGTCGTGGACGGTTTGGCGCCATTCATTCGAATTATATATTATGAAAGTTCGTATTATTTTCCTATTTGTTAGTTAAAAATCCATAAAAATGACTAATTCAATCGGCAAGTGTGATAACCTTATAAGACTTATAAAACTTTCACAAAACAGTACTTACCCAGACACAAAAAACATAAATTTATAAAATAATGTTCAATAATTTAAATAACTATTCAACTATATCTTATTTCTTAAATTAACAATTTTATAAATATATTAAGCCATCATAGGTGAGCTAATATTAATATTGTCTTACTATTTCCATAAAGTTTTCAAGTTTAAAGCCGTAGATAATAACTTACCTTAAAATGGCCTCATTATGCTGTCCCTGTAATGATCCCTAATATAATCCCTAATAGTATTTATATTTAATTGATTAAATTTTGTTTTTCAGTGCACTAAACAAATCTCGTCTCAAGTACTGTGTGTTTTTTCACCATTTACTGTTCCTGACGATGATGGCCAAACTTTCAGCAGACATCCTGGACAAGCTGGATATATTCATACTCGAAATAGAAGAGCTACAGATCCCACAAGTAATTGTGTATTTCACTTAACTTTCATAAGTAAAAATTTAAAATAACTAATAAAGTATCAGAAACACATACATAGAATTGTATTTTAAGTAAAACCATGCTATTAATATTTGTATTAAAATATTTTTTTATACATGAACTCGATATGGATGCTATTTACTTACTAGCTGAACCTGTGGCATTACCGGTGCAATATTTATTAAAATTTACCTATAGCACACAAACCGTCCCATCACCTTTTCCCAGGATTCATACTATCTCTATACCAAATTTAATCTAAATTGGTTTAGCTGTTAAAGCTTGAAGAGGTAACAGACATGAGTTAATTTCACATGTATAATATCAGTATTGAACAGTGAATAGCCACTTTCATAATACATAGTTATTTACACTATGTAAAAAAACTGACGATTATTGTATAAAAATATATAAGCAGTTGAAACTGAACCAAGTCAGTATATACTTCAGGTGCAGTTATTTGTTTTGTTTACATGTAATTCAGTACTGTTACTTGAGGCTTTAAATGTTTGCGATGTTGATATAAAACTTGTGAGAGAAACTCAGAGATTTTATATATAAATACTCTATATATACGATACATACTCTGTAACTGAACTCCTAAACTGTTGGACCAATTTCATGAATTTTTTGGGTATTTGAGTGGGTCCCTGGATGTTTTCAATTAGATTGAGTAGGTCAGTAGTGTTGCTATGATTGAAAAGTAAATAAAAAATCTTTTTCATCAAGTTTAAGTCAGGACCGTCAGTATGCTATATATTTGTCAACAAACGGTTATTGAATAACAATTATGTGTGTGTTTTGAACAATTATTATGTATTTTACAGCCACTCTGGTGGGAGTATATCTGGTGTCTATCTCTGCTTCTCTCATTTCTGGGACTGTCAGCAATCAAACGAAACAATGTAAAGAACCTCCGTCGGTACATATATGGCATTATGGCTATAGGACTGGGGCCGTTGTTGTATTGTGTGATATACTACTGTGGGGATGTGTACCAGTATCTAACATTAGATGAAGATGAGGACGATGATGATATACAAATGTGGCAGGTAGGTTACCATTTATTTTTTAAAAATTGGTAGGTGAACATTCATGTAGATGATCTGATGGTGAGTGGATCGCTAATTATTGACATTGGATCTGTAAAAAATTAATATGATAAGAGGCAAAATAAGATCTCTAGACCTCTGAATCCAGCTCTGACTAGAAAGTTTTGACGGCCAGGATCAACGATTTTACGTGTTTTCCGAGGCATGGGAATGTAAACATTGTCAACTTTCAGTAACCAGGCCACTAGTTAGAGGTGGCTATTCAAGTAGCTCATTTGCCCGAAAAAAAGAAACTGGTTTGGTTTTTTAGTCAATCCTCATTTAATCTATTGCCAAATATTGCATACGTTGTGATGCCAGTGCAATCAGAGACACAACTTCTTAGAGACAAAGACAACAGAGAGATAACGTCTTAGTTCCCAAGGTTGGCATGCATTGACCGATAAGAATGGTTTCCGCTTAGTGTTGGTCTATGGGTATGAATAGTCCCTTAAAATCCATTTCAATATTACATATATGTCCTCGTGCAACTTTCTAGAGATAAGAGAAGCGTCAAGCGTTATTCCATCTTGAAATAACGTTTGAGTGTGTTCTGTGTTCGATTTGCATTTGTTGCCTAGGAAATAACATTTCCCAAGACATTAGTGGTTGCCATGGAAAGAACGGTTGTAACGATTCTAAGTAAATGGACTGATTCAAAAAAACGAACTCACTGCCGTTAATAATTAATAAATGGTCATTAGAGAATTCACTTCTAAAGATGTCTGATGACGTCGACGTACACGAGAAAGATTACCAAGCTGGACCCTCTTATAGCCTATTCCAATGGAAGTAGGAAAAAAGATAAACAAACCTTAGTTTTAAGTATTTCATGCGATTTGCTTAATAACTCAGTGCTAATAGTACAATTGTATTTTCCAGGGCTACCCCTACGGACTGCTGTGGTATGCTTTCGTCCTCCTCGCGTCGCAAGTGCACTTCTTCCAGCTGTATTTCTCCTACAACCTGCTCAAGGCGTGGCGGGCGCGGGGTGCGTACAGGAAAACCGACTAAAACCTCTCTGTAATAAGGTTCTATTTCCTGTGTGAAAACAGTTTTAGGGTTATGTTTTTTTACTTGTTGTCTATTTATCTCTCATTTCTGTTTCTTTGTTATGAATTTTTATATTGACATTTTTTTTTAAATTAATTTATTGTAGGTATTTAATTTAGACACGGATCAAAGGGTACAGAGGTGACATTCGGCTTAAGTATGTACCATTGAACAGTTTATTTGCAAATTGTATACGGAACAATTTTTTTTTTACTAAAATTTTGTAAGAATTTTTGATTGGATTGTAAATGATAAAACATCGCAAATAAACTTGCCATTCCTCACACAAAACTTACATACAATTTGTTATTGCAATATATTGGTTTATACTACCTTGTGATTTTGAGCAAACACTACTGGGTAAGTACCACCCACACATATTTTTCACCACCGAGCAGAGGACTTAATATTGTTGTATTCTGGTTTGAAGGGAGAGCAAGCCAGGGTCACACAGGGTCACAGGGACATAACAGCTTGTTTTTTATGTTGCTTGTGCATTGGCGATGCAAAGGATGGTACCACAATGCCAACCTTTAAGCGGTGATGACTATTTACCAGATGGTCCACCATTACCATCAAATGCTACAGTAAAATACCTTATAAAATTTCTGTACAATTAGTAAATGTATGGTATGGGCGCTATTGCTGTGACTTAATTTAAACTATAACAAATAAATGAACTTGCATTTGCATCTCAGCATATCCATAATTTAAACATGTAAAAAATTAAGTTGCTCGATGAAAATACCCTTAAAAATGTAGTACTTCTAGCGGCCTATATCTATTTAGACTACATAAAACTATTGCGTTTTCGTATTGAATAATAATAAATGTTTGTAGACTTATTTAATACAGAATTTATTACAAAATAAAGATTATGCCACTCTTAACAACAACTACAATTGAAACTTATACAAATGAAATCGTAATGTCACAATAATTTACATTCTTTAAAAACTTTAAAAATTGTTACCTAGTTATTTATAGTTTTGGATACATTGAAGTACGTTGTATTAGTACTGTTTTAATTTATCGAAACATCGATGGAAAATAATAATGGCAGATATAAACATTTATGATATTACATAGTACTCTCACTGCCACATGTCCGAGTGAATTTTGTTTGTTAATATAGCTTTTTTTTTAAAAGACAGATTATATTAAACGTTGAATTATAATGACACATTGTAAATATAAATTAGTGTATAACAATATTTTATGTATGTACTTAAAAGAAATTGAATAAAAAAAAAATGTATTTATCAACGTCTATTTTAGATAAAAATATTAGAAACTTTATATATGTGTACTGCAAGCAAGTCATAGCTATAGTTACCTAAGTGTACTCAGTGTGTAATATAATAAACATTTGAATCTAGTTTCTATAAATTATTTATATATAATTCTCCTATCGAAACAATTATTGATATCTTCATGAATACTTAAGAGTAATAAAATAAAAAAAGGTAAAATCTACTTTTTGTTGTTGTGGTGGATTGGGGATGACTAATGTGATTGGGCGAGATGGCCCAGTGGATAGAACGGGTGCATCTTAACCGATGATCGGGTTCAAACTCAATCAAGCACCGCTGAATTTTTATGTGCTTAATTTGTATTTATAATTCATCTCGTGCTCGGCGGTGAAGGAAAACATCGTGAGGAAACCTGCATGTGACTAATTTTAATGAAATTCTGTCACATGTATATCCACCAACCCGCATTGAAGCATCTTGGTGGAATATGCTCTAAGCCTTCTCAAAGGGAGAGGAGGCCTTAGCCCAGCTGTGGGAAATTTACAGGCTGTTAATGTAATGTCCTTGGGCAATGTCGCAAAGTGACTCATTATCTTTGAACGTTAAATTAATGTTAAGAATATATCATTAAATCTTTAGTAGTGAGTAGTAAAATTGTCCATGTTCAGATTTATCTATTAAATTTTTTGGAAATATATGAATTAGTAAAAAATAGTAAAATTGTCTATGTCGAAATCTCATTGTCTTTGATTAGTATCTATAATGACAGTACGCCAGAAGGTTATAGTATGAGTAGCGTCTATTCCGAATAACATCTTTTATTATATTCATCTTTAAACAAGACTTACATCTGGTAATTTTTGAACGCATTTTGGGGTATTATATTATCCCGTGAAAGATTTACTAACCCTTTTACTCGTCTAATAGGACCAGGTTTGTTTTTCGTATTAATAAATATTATAAGTGTCACAATATCTAGGAAATACTCTTACGTTTTACAAACATTACAATATTATCAATCACATTGAGAAGTAAAGTCAATATTGTTTTGCTATAAAAATATAATTCATCAAAAGAAAGTCCAGATTATAGATTCCACTAGTTGCTCTTCTGCAGGATTTAATATCGGGTGCATAATCTTAAAGAATGCCATGTCCATGGTAGGTGATTAAAACGATATTACTATTTCAGAGAGATCATTGTCTACGTCGATATTTTATACCAAAAGTTGAGGGGGGGTTTGCAAATGGGTCACCTGATTGTAAGTGGTAAATATTTTGTATAAGCTTAATACCAGCATCGATTGCAACGTTACATTTAAAATTACAAATTGTTAAAAAAAAAAACAACTTTTATAGACCAGATCAGTAACCTTTTCGTGTACCTTCTCCTAGTTTCAGAGGAAAAGGGAATTCGGTAGGCGTTAAGCATGACTATTAACAGTTCCTATAGGTCTTGTTGGCAGAAAATGCGCAATCCGTACAGTATAATATAGGTTCTGCATTTCATAATATCTCCTGCGAAGATAATCTTAGAGATATGGCGCATTGACTAACATTTACTGGGTGGCAGGGTTTTGGACAACCCCTTCTGTGTAGGTACCATTCACTCAACAGTTATTCTACCGCCAAACAGCAATACTTAGTTTTGTTATGTTCCAGTGTGAAGGGTGAATGAGCCAGTGTAACTACAGGCACAAGGAACATAACATCTCAGCACCCAAGGTTGGTGGCGCAAAGGTGTAATGTAAGGAATAGTTATTATTTCTTACATCGTCAATGTCTATGGGCAGTGGTGACCGACCACTCATCAGGTGGCCCATTTGCCCGCCCGCCAACCTATTATATAAAAAAAACCAACCGAATTGGACATTATTTAATGTTAACGAAAGAACTTTAATTAAAATATTAAGTTAAAAAGTCATTAAATTAAAGTAAATAATTAATTGCTATTGCATTGTCGATAGGCCGCGGACAGTACATTGAATTATCGCCTCTATATGAAGCGATAAAAAAGCTATTACATTTCGTTCACGTTATCTGTTATCTTTAAACAAAGTATTATTTTAGAAAAGTTTTAAATAATATTCGATTATCTGTCCGATTAGTTAGATTGGCGTTCGAAAGACGTCAATGTTCATGTTTGTTTGAGATATGTATTCAATCAGTATAGATTTAAAACTATAAATAAAATACGTATTTACACAGTTTGTTTATTGAAAATATTTTAATCTTAATAAAAACTAGATAGTGTCATAATTGACTGCCACTTTAGCCAGAAAGATATAATAAAAAAAAAAAAACTTTTTTTTACGAATGTATGTACTAACTATTGAGAGTTTACTATGTTCTTAAATATAGTTAAATCGAACTCGTTATTCCCAAACGGTGGTATTTTTAAATTACGCTTAATCTTGTAGTGTAAAGCGTACTTGATTTCGATCCAAATCATCTTAACAGGAATACTTTGGTAAATCTGTGGTAAATCTCTTACTATACTGTCTTTTATATTTAAGAAATAACTCGTTAATGTTGTGAACGTGTAAAGTCCTGTCGGAACGCTAGTCTTATATATTATTTCGTGTAAATATTATCGCTTAGTATACAGATAACAATATTTCATTATTATCTAAAGATGCACAGATTAAAATAATACTTCAATTTTTGTAAGCCATTAAAGTATGCTTTTTATCAGATAATATTAATACAGATAGTGGGATGGTGGTAAAATGTTTTAAAAGTAGTTCCAAATAGTTTTATATTTATTTGTAATAATTTGTGAGTATTGGGCGAACACTTCAGCCTGAGATATTCTGACTTATAGCGGCAGAAATGGCTTCATTTGAGTTAAATGTCTTTTTTCGGCAATTGTCACCGGAAAAACTTGAGGAAACATTTCTATTAGAAATAAATATCTGAAGATCTCGCAGAATTGGTTATTATTAGCATTGTTTTTTTAAACTTTCTAGTAGAATATTTTTTTAATTAAATTGGAATATTAAAATAACACAGTACTGAGGGAATCTTCCACTTATGCGTGCGATCTATTTATCGGTAACGCTCAAATGTGCAACATCAATTATGTAATCCACCTTATTGTGGTGGATCTCTTTACGCATAAGCAACTTCGCATCTGGTGTTTGGTCAGCATTTTTAGTATTTGCAATATTATTGCATAAATAAAATTAAGAGCATGTAAAAGTCTCACAGTTGGGCTAAGACCTCCGCGTCTTTCGAAGGTTTGTAGCTAATTTGGCAGTTTTTTATCCGACATTTGCACATTTCTATACATTATTCCCCTCTATCGGCAGAGACTAGATTAATTCAATTGAAAAAATCATTTTGTATTTCATTAGGTTACTTACATTCATGTGAAATACGTTAAATGCGTTATGAAATTCCTGCTTGCAAGTACAGATTTTTTACCTGTAGTAATTAAAAAAAAGCATCTCATTTGAACTATCTTGGTCCTTAGTCCCTTTACCGCCAAGCACGATATAATTACAAATGTAGTATAAAACAAAGTCGCTTACCTCTGTCTGTCCCTGTGCATGCTTTAATCTTTAAAACGAAAGAGGATTTTGATGCGGTTTTTAATAGATATATTGATTCAAGAGGAAGGTTCATATGTATAATACGTGCACAATACAGTAGAGAAACACTGATTAATTTAGAGGTTTCTAAAGTGATGTCGTAAATAAATGAATAAAAATTGCGCTTACATTGCAAAAAATTAAAATAATGGCTTATTTTCGAAGCGATTTTAAGCAATACAGCATTAATACCTTATCTAATTAAGTACCTTAAATACATTGTGCATTTAATATAGATCAATATGGCTCTTTATAGCATGTAATTTAAATGAATATTTTCGAAGATATTACAGATTTAAAATGCAGGGACATAGTGGTTTGTATCATACATTCTGTAGTATATTTATTATTTTCGGCATTGCACCCGTGCAAAGCCGGGCGAGTCGCTAATTAATTATAAACACAGCTTAAGCACGTGGCTAAAAATACACTTTACAATTATTATATATCCTTTTTATTCTTACATGAAAACTTGGTAGTTTATAATTAAAAATCTTACGCTCAGCGGAAATACATAGGAAGCTCTGCTACATGTACTTATGTCCTATATAGGGCTCTTTATTTGCTCAGCCGTGCCTAGCAATAGTTGTCAGATGTTGCACACCCTGTAAACCGTTCTATAACAATCAATATAAAATACTATCTGCTTTGTGGCGGAACCCTAAATATCGTTCCAAAAGCGAAATAATAAATGGCCTTTACGTCTGATATAAAAACCTTTTTCTAGAGCCAGATAATATTCATTAGAGATTATTCGATTGTAATATAATTTGGGTTTTACCCGCTTAAGCCATAGCGCTCAATACTAGTAATCAATATCAAACTCCAACTGACCGCAGATCATGATCAGGAATCGTCAGATACACGATATTGGCTATAATAATTGTAACATTTAAAAGATAAGGCTTTCTAATCGATAAACAACAAGTATCTACTTAAAGTATTTTAATAATTATTTTGCTTTTATAAAATTTCAATTTAAACTTTACTCACTGCCTAATTATTTTTTTACTATAAATTAAAAAAAAAATAAGGTGGCTTGAAAAATTGACGGAAATTGGTCAGATGGTACGATATTCGATCCGATGGAAGATAAATAAAAATTGCAAGCACAGGTACTTAGTGTATGTTAAAAACAAATCATGGTGCGAAATTAATTATTATTGCTAAACAAGTGCTTTCTTGGATTAAACGATGCACGAATCAAGAAAAGCACTGCAGCTCCACATCGCTTTGAATATAGATTTAAAAGAGTTATTTTTTTTATCGACATCCTCCACGCAAAAACGTAACATGTTTTACTAAAATGTAATATTACGTAAATACTACACATCCGTGAAAAACATATTTACATATTTTCTCAAAATACCGAGATTTTATCTCGCTAATAGCCTCATATTTAAACTCCCGCGCATATAGTCGTGTCCTCGGTTCCGACGATTTGCGTTGATCTATTAGAGCGCGCACAAGTTAACCATTCAGCTCCATTAAGCTCAGTTCCGACCTTGTACAACGTTAAAAGAACAAAATATTACTATGGTTTTTAAAAACCTAAAAATACGATAAGCTGTTTGCCTTTTATGTTTTAATATTTTGTAAAAAAAAAACATGTCCAACCAGGGCCGGACCGTAAGTCCTGGGCTACAACTACTTAATGGCCCACCTAAGACATATCTGAACGAAGACATCAATTAAATTAATTGAATGGGTTTGATTAATTGCAGGACTCGCAGCGCTGCAAACCATACGATCTGTTTAATTTAATAAAGTTATGGATTCTTCCATTATCGTTTATTTTTGACTTAGCTGGGGGCCCCTTGAATCCACGGGGCCCTGGGCTGAAGCCCAAAAAGCCATATGGTAGATCCGGCCCTGTGTCCAACGCAAAACGTTGCAAAACGTAAGTTGCGACTTTATACGCATATTATTCGATGTTTGTGAATTATACGTCGTAAGTATAACTTACGATTAAATGCGTCGTTTTATATTAAAGTCCTTGTGACAACAAGAATAAAGTCGTAAGTTTTTATTTTTACTCAGTTCTGAAATATGAATATTTAATTTAATGAAAAAGCCTTATTATACTCTCTAACCTAAAATCAGTACTGTGTTCAAAAATTAATCAGAAATTGTATTTGTTGGTTGAGCAGTGCAAAGATGAAAGTTAAAAATCCGCTCTCCTGAAAAATCACAAATTTTGTCATACGATTTAATACGCCGGAGATGTCGATATGTTTTAATTTTACAATTACAATACAAGTGACGTCACTTACCTCATTGCAGCGCCATATTGTCAAAGTAGCGTTTTGGCGCGCTGTTTTAATATTGAATTTTTAATTTGATATTTTTCAGGAAATATGTACCAGAATTAAGTAAAACAACTTTTACTTGGTTCTTTAACCTCTAGTAAATTATATAAAATGGATTTTAAAAGTCTGTCAAATAGCTTATTGTTAATTACTAAAAAAAACGTATTAAATAATTATTATACGAAATTGCAATATGAATTGGCGTTAGTAATAAATAATGATTTTGTAGAAGCCTTGCATTTAAAGTTACTGAAAAACTAAATTTATTATTATTAATAAAATATAATATTTTAAAATAAAATTTCGAATACGTTCATATACAATTAGGTATATGTTCATTCAAAATTCTGATTTTGTGTTGACATTATGGTATGTGATATTAAAATCATTTTTAGTCATATAGACTAGACCACCAAATGGGCCACTCGGTGGTAAGTGGTGATAGACATTATTACTTATAGAATTATTAATAGTTTATCATATTCTCAATGCGCCACGAACCTTGGGAACTAAGAGGTCATGTCCCTTGTGCCTGTAACTCACTCGTCCTTCAGAATAGAACAATACTAAGTACTGGTGTTTGGCGGTAGGTGGTACCTACCCAGATGGGCAACCACCAAGTAAATCAGTATTTTTCCATAATTGATTTATTAAATAATTACAGTGATAGTCTTAAAATTCTTGTTCTTTAGATATAATCATAACGGCTTGGGTTTCCTTTAACGCCTGATTTTTAATTGTGATAACATTATTGTTGCTACTTATTAATAGCTCTATTGATTACCTAGATTATCTAATTCTACAAATTTTACCGCGTTGGCTTAGGCTTATCTATTTTATTAATTTTTGTAGGTTGTAAAAAATTCTTTAAATGTCGGTACTAAGGTACATTTAAAATCTAATACATACATAGTTTAGATTCTTGTCAGTTCTTGCTAGCATAATTTCCCTCTTAAATCGCAATTCCGAATAAAAGACGAACATTAGGATCGTTTTTTCGGCATTGGGGCAAACAGGGAGGAGATTCACCTGAGGACAGTGACTAGCACCGCTCATGGACATCGGCAACACCGGTTTGCAGGTACGTTGAAAATATATGAGTGGGCTCTTTACTTGAAAGTTCTCAAGTCGTATTGATTTGGAAAAACTCCTAGTTGAAGCTGGTTTCGCAGTGTAATTGTACAAGGCAGAAAGTGCCTTAAAAATCACGCTATCGTGGATTACCAGACTTCGAAGCAGTGTGGATGAAATTTGAAATTCTGAGTCGATGTCTGTGTCGTGTGTTTTAAAGATTATTAGTTAATAAATTAAACAATGCCTTCTAGCAGTCTTGACTAGCGAATATAACAAAGAGAAGGCAGCTATGGTGCTGTATGGCGATCAAAAAATAACAACCGTAGAGTTACTCAGTAACAAGTGCGCTTCACACACCGCTGTGTTTTACGTTACATCTTATGGAATGTGTGTATTGTGACAGACCCAGCACAGATATTTGATATCCGATATTCTTATTACAAGAGAAAGTTTCAAACACCATGAATGTAACTAACATCTCAAAGCTAGAGATGTAAATAATGTCGCGTGGGCAGATATGTTTTATTATTTATTTTTAAACTTAAATATTATTATGTGAATTTTGGTACAAAAATGAAAGCACTGTAATTTATGCCTAGTTGGAAAAAATACGTCTTTTCTTCTCAGTGCGGAGGATAAAACGTGCAAACCTTGTCTGCAATGTAACGACGTTACCTAACGTACCTAACGTAAAAGCCAAGTTAATCTAGCTCATAAAGGAAGACCTTGCCTAAGAACACTCCACCAAAACTAGACCGACATTTCCCGGAAGTAAATGAAAATATCCAAGATTATGAAGTGCAAACGAAAATTCCACATAGTTAAACGCGAGCGCCTCTGAATTATAGGTTCATGTTGAGTGAAGTTACATTCAGATTGGCAAAATATAGGTTTTGTTTAGATTTTAATATGATTTCCTCAATAAACGATGCTGTTACAAAAACTCAATCCCAAAAAAATCTTCAATCTTTTTTGGTGTTTTTTATCGGTATTTGATTTTAGCAAAACCGGTACAGCTCTCACCACACTGCTTACCAAACTTAGCACGAGAGAGTCCAATGAGAGATTAACTCAGATTTTAAATATCTTAATAACTGAATATGTTCCACAGCACATCGGTTATGATCATTTGACGACGAAGTTATATCGAGATGTAACCCTTTCAATGCTAGTGTTGTTAATATTATTTTTAACAATTAACATAGGTAATTAATCAGGAGTATATTGGACACTTTCAATGGTCGAGGAACCATCCAAAGATTAAAAGAGAAGTTCGTAATTTTGCATTTTTTATTTTGTTTTGTCAGTCTTCATCGGCAATTTGCACTTCATCATCAGATTCATCAGCTGTGGGTGGACTTCCAGCGTCCGCTGTTTCAGGTGTCGTGCGTCTCCATTTCGCTCGTCGATTTTGAAACCATGTTTTTACCTAAAAATATATATATTTTTAATTTATAGTAGTCGACCAACTAATGCGTCGCCTAATATGATGAAAGATGTTCAAAAAAGCGACTTATAATACTTTACATTAACTTTACATTGGAACTGAGATGCTATATCCCTTGTGTTTGTATTTACACTGGCTCATTCATCATTTAAAATAAAACACACAAATACTAAGTATTGCTCTTTGACGATAGAATATGTGATGAGTAGGTGGTACCTACCCAGGTGGGCTTGCAAAAAGCCTTGCCACTAATTACCAATAAGTATATTGAGTAATATATGGTATAATAAAACACATAGTTGTTATTGCAACTTTGGAAGTAAAATTAAAGTGGACACAAAGTATTAAGAAGCTGATAATTTTGCAACGATTTAAATGTTATATCGTCACTGTATCGATTGTGTTTCTAGAAATACTAATTAAACAGATCTGACAGATCGTTAACTGGAATACTGATTCAACAAAATCAAGTGATACCTGATTTCGAGGAATTACTAACGTATTGCTCCAATTAAGCTTAAATCTTGTATCAGGGATAGGAACGATCCGAAGGCCAAGATCGACCCTTCACATGTGAATTTCACATCGTTATGCAGCCATAGTATGGTTTAAATTTACCAAAACCAAAACAAACATTATTTTTTATCTTTGTCTGTCTGTTTATTCGTAACGTTTATCTTGTTTACCTATTATTTCCTATAGTTTACCAAAAAATTCTAAATTCAAATATCTTTATTCAGCATGAAGCAATTCATTCTATTATTGACTGCCAAAATTCTACCCATTTGTTCAAAAAGAAACAACTCAGACCTGAGAAGAGCCGGCGAAAGCAACTCAGCAACGTACAACTAGTCTTTATTTCATCAAAATCGGTGGAGTCTATCAAGATTTATAACACGTAAGAAACATTGTGGGTAAAACTTCAGAACACGACCGGTATTTATGAATTATTGGGTTAATGTATAATACAATTAATGCTAACCTGTCGATCACTAAGTCTTAATGAAGCAGCTAGCGCTCTCCGCTCGTCAGGACTAAGGTATTTGCTGGCGCCAAAACGACGTTCCAAGGCGCCGGTTTGAGCTGCACTAAATCTCACTTGTCCGCCTTTTCGTCGGCCCCCCACGCCCCACCAGGGACTACAACATGAAGGTGGAACTGTAACAAAAATGTATATGAACATATATATATATATATTTAATTTAAAGTTTAGTTTTATATTTAATACTATTGAACTATTTATTTAAATAAAAATCTTTTTTTTTATTTATAGTTTAGTTTTATATTTGAGACTATTTATTTGTTATATTGGAGCTCTAATAAGATATGGTAATTATTTCTACAATAAGATTTCACAAACATATTTTTGACTCATTAAATTTTAATCTTATGTTAAAAACAGGACACGTTAATATTATGTTATTAATGGGGCGTGTTACATAATACCGGAATACATAATTATAAAGCCGTTGAGTTGGTATTCGTCATTTTCATACATGATAAATTAATTGCAGGTCCGTTATATACCTATTTCATTTTTAAAAGTGTAGCAATTGATTTTCTTGGTGGATTTTTTCGGTAGAGATAACCTTTTGAAACGATAATTTGGTATTCTTAAATATAAATCTTCATTTCTATCAAAAATTAAATGAAATTACATATGATTCTGGCTCGGTGGCGAATGTTATGCGGACAAATGGTTCTCTAAAAACTCGCAATATATGAACACGTTACTAAATAGAAGATCTTTTTCCGATTCAGCTAATTGATTGAAGTAGACCTTTTAGATTTAAAAGTCTGAAGACCCGGTAGCTGAAGCAACCAGAAAGGATTACTTGGCAACTTGGGTAAGCAGGGCCGGACCGTAAGTTTAGGAGGCCCTAGGCTAACACTACTTAGGGGCCCTCCTAAGACATATTTGAACGTAGACTTAAATTAATTGAATGGGTTTTGGCAGGACTCGCAGGGCTGCAAACCATACGATCTGCTTAATTTAATAAAGTTATGGATTATTTCGCATTATCATCTATTTTAGACTTTGACTTGACTTATCTGGGGATCCATTGAATCCACGGGGCCCTGGGCTGAAGCCCAATAAGAATTATGGTAGATCCGGCCCTGTGGGTAAGGGGTCAGTCTAGTTCAGGTCAGACCGGAAAACCTCAATTTCGATTAAGTAAGTCTCAACTAAATCCGATTAACGATTTGTGTTAACAATTCATAAACATAAGATAACAAAAACATTATTAGACATATATCAATATATCATTAAAGTTATCCATAAAGTTTAGGATAAGCCTTTAAACCCGAGCCTAGTATCATCAACGTGCGATCATTTCCAAAAATAATTGATTTATTAAAAGATATACAAAGTATTTTCTTTTGGCGATATAGTATCTTCACAATCAATTTAGGTTTTCCCACAGTCTTATCAGTAGCCGTTTATTAAGAGAGAATACATATTTAATTAATCTAATTGTAATTATTTTATTAGTCTCGGTTTATTATTGGAAACGTATATGTGTCAGCCCTAACCTCGGCAAAGCAGTACCCAATTAACAATACACAATAAATATTGATAATACGAATGAAACAGTTAATTTTTAAAATGTAATAAGGTAATTTTATTCATAATGTGCCTTTAGCACAACGTAATACGGGCGATTCGTGATCGTAATTGGTATTTTTTTAATCGTTTCTGTACATTTAGATTGCCCTAATTATAAAATACGATAGCTATCAGTATTTGATTGATGATACAATCGATTGATAATGTTACTTGTGTTTTTTATTAATTCTATATCTTAGATTTATTGAATCGTGTTTTAAAATTATATTTTCCCCGAATAAAATTGAATTCTGAAGATTTATAGAGACACGATAATCCGTCCAAAGCAGGTGACACGTTTTTTTTGATATGATAGTGTAAATAACGCTTGTGATTACATAAGAACTGTGATTCATTAATTATTTATTCATTAATATCACGTAATTGTTGTTGTATAACTTGAAGATTAATGGAATCAAATAAAACACCGTTTGAAATATACTTCCTGTACATCACTGTTTAACAAAAAGTTTTTTGACTGTATTACTGCTGTTAGCTGTACTAGCGTTACCGGGTGGATTCACCAGGAAAATTGAGCCATCTCATGCTCCGAACTAACTATATTTAAACAAGATGGGAAGTGCTTGTGCTTAGTACTTGGTTTTTGCCGTTAAATCCTTATCCAGTCCATCAATAGGCGGTGTCCCTGTTTTCAGTGGCGGAAACAATGATGATGAACGAAATAGACTTTAGCGGGCTTGCAAATCGGCTTGATGGTAAGTGGTCACCATCGCCCTCAGAAGGTGATCATATAAGAAATGTTTACTATTTCTTACATCGTTAATGGGCCACCACCGTTATGTCCCTAATCCCTGTAGTTACGTGTGTGAAAGTGTCTTTTCTCTAAGGAGCTACACAAGTATACAAAAAGTAATTGAATTTAACAAAAAAAGATATTGTTGCCAAAGTGAAAGTGCCGTCAAGATCGGTTCAGCTGTTCCAGAGATTAGCGGGAACAAACAGACAGACAAAAATTAAAAAAAAATATATTTTGGTGTATATATACCGTGTATACATATATATGCATTTAGTAAAAAAGCGGTTATTTTAATATTACAAACAGACACTCCAATTTTATTATATGTAGTAGATTTAAAGCTTCAAAATATTTCTCATTTTTCATTTTTCTTTTACAAGTAAACTCAGCTCCACCGAATACGAGGTGAGGAATATTAAACAAGTAACTGAGTCTACTCGACTAGGTTACTTTAAGGTACCTCACATTTTTAAGACATGTCTGAATATTATCAAAAAATTCTATCGAGATAAATCTTCAAGGAACTCAGTAATTACTCATTCCGACCAATGAGTTTCAACAAATATTAATTATACGCTTTTTTATTACCTGTATAATCTTGTATACGAGTAGAATACGAGTTGTCGCTTGCGTATATAGGTATATAAAAAATCCTTTGTCATTCCCTCTTCCTTCAAATTCGTTTTACAGACAGACAGAGTTATTTTCGCATATAATTTTAGTATATATAATGAGTTTGGCGTTCATTCTAGCTAAGAAATTACTTTGTAAGGCGTTTTATAAAAATTACGCTCATAGTATAAAGACAGTGTTAATCCTATCAACGGAATAAGAATATTAATTGTATATTAACATATTTAATTAGTCGTGTCACTTAACAACGATATCTATTTATCTATCTATCAATCTATATAATTTAAGAAAATCATTTAATTAATGTAATGGATATAACAGTAAATGATATTTATAGAAGTTAATTTGTACGCGCAGGTGTGATCCTGACATACATCTGTATTTACTTATCGTCGAATTCTTTGCGATTTATAATAATTTATGAGCTGTCAAAGCAAAACTGATACCTATGATTTAGATGATTGATAGTTCATGAAACAATTATCCCACCGGATATGTAAAGACGATTATGAAAACATCAAACAAATCATTTTATCTTACTATGATAAAATATACTTTAAATATTTATTTTTTTAATGACAACACTCTATTTTTTTTTTAATTTATAAAATAATATATTATGCTTTTTAAGTAAGTATAGATAAAATAATACCCGTGGCTTACCTATTAAAGATATGCTGTACTCAATATAAAAAGATGGCAAAAAATATTACATATAATATCTCTCAGACAGAGATTAAAAAAATATATAACACATCTTATATATTAATGGCGTAAGACGATTTTTGTCCCAGTGATTATGGGACGATAGCTGCACATGATTTAACAAAGAAGTAATTTTAGAGAGCGGATAAAAGTTACTGGCCGGGTAGAGCTAAGCTGTATAAAAAAAATAAATAATAATTTAAAAAGTGCGAACAGACGTCGTCATTTTCGAATGAAATTAAATCAAAACAAAACCTGTCATAGGTTTCGAAATTTGTAAAAATCTGTTGAATAAACGCGAAGCCATACGAGCCACTGGTAAAAATAAATGATAGTTAGGTAGATAGATAATTCGTCGATTATCATTGGTAGAAAAGAGCAAGTGAGAGTAATTAGGACATTGATATACTTGTATTCAAATGCGTGCTACTATAATCTTAAGTCTTGAGTTTTATTTGCTGAAAACTACCTTCCTCCAATTAATAGCGAAGGACTTAGAAAGGCCGCCTCATAGATTTTCTTCGATTTTAAGGCGATGACCATGAGCCCCAAAGTAAGATATTTTAGTTACTTTTTTTTTATAAAATGAATTCGTACCTACTGTCCCAGTAATGCAACGCCATGGATATTAGTTAATTGGACCAAATCGATTTGTATTGATCTGAACTTTAATCCCCTATCGTTTAATCCCCCCTATAAACAGAACGTACTAAGCCGAAGCGCTAGCTTATTCATAATAAAGCTATGCCCGCAATACAGACAGACACATTTATAATCTTTGATAAGTTAAAAATGTTTATAACTGACATAATTTGCTCAAAACATGATAAAATAAACGTTATTGAAATAGGTTTTTAAAAATACTATTTAATGTTTTATAAGACTAAGACTCTTTAATATTTATAGTAGAAGCTAGCACCTCGCTCGGGGAAGAATTATTTGATGTGAAGTGTCATTTAAAGTACATGTCAAATTGCTAGTCAAAAATGTGCTCCTTTTAAGGATACTTATAATCTGTGCCCTTTTGGCACAAATAAAAGCCAGAATAATAAAAAAAAATAAAGATACTTATACATATGATACTTTTGAAGATTACAAAGTGTTTTTTGTTATTGATTTTGTAATGTTTTTTTTTGTTCTAGATTATAAATTGCGCAAAAGTAGTCTTTTGCAGGACCTTGCACCCATGGACTCGAGTTTTTCACTTATTTTTATTTTCTTTTCGCTGTTATAATTTTCAAAATGTATCGAATATAACCCATAATCATTATCATTACATAGTATAAAAAAAAGTCGCTCACCGCTGTCTGTCTAGATTTTGATGCGGGTTTTTTTAATAGATAGATTGATTCAAGAGGAAGGTTTATATGTATAATACATGCACAATATAGTAGAGAAACGAGCGTTGTAAGACATTCTGTAGTATATTTACCTAGTATCAGCATTGCACCCGTCCGAAGCCGGGGCAGGTCGCTAAAATTTTAGATTTACATTTTTACCTGCGACTTCTCTTGCATAAAACTGGTGTAACATTTAATGATATGATAAAAATATCAATTATATATTAAAAATAAAAATCGGTTTGGTATTTTAGTCGTAGATACGAAAGATATAAACAGGGTCACCAGAGACAGAGACAAATATAGATTCGAATTAAAATTATGTGTTTTATTGACAAATCTCTTCGCTTTAAACTGCTTCTATTTTAATTTTTCCGAATACTTCAAAATATAGTTTAACTATATATAAAATCATCTGTACCTATTTATGTGACAGAACTCCTAAACGTTTGGATCTATTTCGATGATTTTTAGATTCGATCCTGTAGTTGTTGCTGCAGTCGGGAAGTAAATCAAATTCTTATTTAACCCGGAAGAAGACGGGACGGTCAACTAGTTACAAATATATAAAACTACTTGATTTAGAAGATAAGTAAAAATATGAGTTGTTGACAAAATTACTTATCGCGTTGTAATCGGGAAATAATCATTTATTGACTGTTGACATAAAAAACACGGTAACTGGCAATAAGCCGATCTAATTAATTACAAAACTAATAAATCCAATTATATAATAATTACATTATATGTAATAAGAATAAATGTAAAAGAGTGCTTATATATACTCATATTAGTGACTTTATTTTTTATTGAAAGTAGTTCTGACCGTCTATCTGTCTGTCTGTTGTTCTTTCAGGACCATTGCACGAATTTGATGAAATTTGGTATGAAGGAAGCTTGAACTCCAAGGGACGATATCGTCTACATACCTAACAGCTACCGACCAACGCCTAAAACGCAAGCAAAGCCGCGGGCAACAATTAGTAGTTTATAAATAGATATAAATGTTATTAATCATTTACTTTATAATAATTCTTATTATTTTGTACATATTTTTAAATATATTATATTATGTCAATTAAAGACTTCTTCAAAGGAGAGACATCTTAGGCCAGTCTACTAGACCGCTTTAGAGGCCAATGTTGGAGAGATATTTCTATTCAAGCGCTTAGAAAAAGAAAATTTTGAAAATTCTCACAGCGAAATCCTTGGTAGCTTATATTTTTTTGTAATAGTTAAATACAGATTATTAATATATTATATAAGTAAGTGATTTAATAAATACAACGTTTTCTTTTGTTTTTTAGATGTGCCTTTTAGTCGTACTGGCTCAACACCATTCAAACCGGAATACAACAATACTAAGTGTTGTGGTTAGGGACGAGGAACATAGCGTCTTAGTTACCAACGCTGGCGGTGCATTGGCGAAGTAAGGAATAGTTTACATTTCTTACAGCACCGTCAGGTGACAACTTTGCCCGCCCGCCTACCTATTTTATGTTCAAAAAACCCTTAGTCTATTACTTACAATTAATAGTTGTTATTATACGATATTTACTCTTTTATACATAGTTATGTGTATTTATATAATTGTTTTGTTCGTTACATTGCACATGAACGAGTAACAATAATTATAAATGTTCATTTTATAGAATATTAACCCGAAACAGAAAATGGTAATATTATTCAGATCTATATTATTTATCTGCGGTTTTTCTCGTATGGAACTGGGGTATCATTTTGTGATATGATAAAAATATAAATATAATCTATTTTTTATAATAATATAATCTGGTTTGATATATTTTTATAAAGACAGATAGGGTTGTCGGAGACAGATATTATGGATATATGGATTCGAATCATTTAAGATTATTCACCTTTTTTATTTAAATACATACAAAACTATCCGAACCGATAAATAACAACGGACGGCGATTTTCACTTTTTTTTTTTAACCCGCTTTCGTCATTTCGATCCTAATTATAAGTATTTCGATGCTAGATGGCGATAAGTTATCATTTTTTTATTTTATTACTTATGAAACGTTCCTTATGATGCTACGATAGGGTATGATCTTATCTTGAAATATTTAGTTCTGTGTAATTGTTTTTAATTAATTAGATTTACTTGTATCAATTAACTCTTAAATAGTAATATCATGTCATTTATGGTGATATAAAAAGTTGAGAAATTAATGTTAAAATACAATATAAAAATGTACTCAATTCAAATGTAGTTGTGAATATTTTAAGTCGTTTAATTATCTATATGAACTGCTGAAATCGCTAGTATACATCAAGACAGGCAACTATATATATAAATATAATTATAATGTAGTAACACACCAAAACTATAATAAGCAGTTACAGATATTTTATAGATAAATAAAATATGATTACATTCCCGTTAGCTACCCGTCTCAGCTTTACGCGGGAACAATGAGCGTCTATATACAAATTTTAGATTTCAGACCAATTATGAATAATGAAAAATTCTTGATTTTTCTGGCTCGATAAGTTGAATTTCTCGGCTATTCTTTACTATAATATGCATGTATTATACATATAAACTTTATTGCTGAAAACTGCATTAAAGTCCGTTGCGTAGTCAAAAAGATCTAAGCGCATGATAACTTATTAGGTTTTTTTTTTATTAGTATTATTTATCAGCTATAACCAATTTGTTTTCATTGTAACAAATATTAATTATATTGGACACGTATTTACAATTATACGACGACGATAAACTAGCACTTTTAAATTACATGTAAAGTATTTATAATTTTTGTCAGTTATCATGTTTTGATCGTAAATAGCCAGCGTTTTTTTATTTGTACAGCGATATAGCGATTACTTTGAATGGTTCACTTATCGTATTAGTAATACTAAGATATTTACTTCCAAAATCGTTTAAATGGGTTTTCATTTTGATAAGATATTGGTAATAGGATCATTTTTTTATATTAATTGTAAGACAATATCGTTTATAGCAAGTCAGTTTGTATTGTAAAGAAAATCTAAATGTTCTTCATTCAAGAGAGCTAGAAGTACTTCAAGATCGTCATTTAACAAGATGAAATTCTACTTACTTACTTTCGACCGGGAAGAACCGGGAACAAAGTCAGTAACTTATTTTTTCTACCAATTAAATAACATCGGTAGTTTAATTGAATACAAGTAAATTTTTATTTACAAATCATCTCTGCTCTTTCATCTTTGATTGTGTAATTCACTTAAATTTATAACAAAGCTATTACACTGAAGACACTTTATCTACAGAATTAAATTAATTCTTCCTTAGGATCGTTTCTATAATAAAATCTCACTTACATAGAAAATATCCTAAGAAAGAATGAATTGATTCTACGGAGACATGGACTTGGTGCTACAAATTGACGTTTATTTCTAAAACATATGATATAATACGTCCTAATACCTCCACTGATGACAGGAGAGCTGGTTCATAGTCCAGGGAATCGGATTTCCAACTCAATGACAACAAACTGCTAGAGTTCTTTACATTTTGCGCGGTCATGATTTGTTATTTTGTTTTAACACTTACATCTCCACGTCTTAAGTAAATAATGCATTCTTGTTTTGCTTATGCAATATTTGGTTTTTATTTTTGTTGAATAGGTTGTCGGGGTTGCAAATGGCCAATTGATGGTTATTAATCACGAGCGTAGACATTCCTAACCGCACACTCTTTTATATTTTATATAATTCTGCATGATTCAAAGGTGCCTGCGTGAATAAAGTATATTTTAATTTAATTTGAGTAGGTACATTTTCTACTTAATAAATAAATAAGTATATAAATTAAGGACAAGACTGCTGTAAGTGTATAAATGCTAACAAGTTACGTAGACAAAATATAAATCAATAGAAATACAAGCACCTTTGAATCATTCTACATGGTAAATAAAATAAAAGTTACCACCAGCTCTGGCTTATGATAAAATTAGAAATTAAACTCATCCATAATAGGACCGTGTTCAGCATCAATGTACCAACCCATAGAAGCACTAACAGAATGAATTAAGATTAGAATAATAATTAAAATAAATTTGAGTTTCTTGCCGGTTCTTCTCGGTAGAATCTACATTCCGAACCGGTGGTAGCTCTACTTTAAATAGTTTGTTAAATGACGATTCAAAAGTGCTTGTAAAAGTCTACTTGAATAAAGTATATTTTGATTTTGAAACGGAAAATCAATATCATGAAATGTATTTAAAAAAATAATCATATGTATACATAAACATATAATTTTATAGGGTTAGTGTCATTAATCTTATTGATGCTTTTGGGATTGTTGATTTATGCGTAACACGGTCCAGTTTATATACAAATTATATTTTATTCAATAAATTTAATCATTTAACGAATTAAATCAAAAACGTTTTAAAAGCAATTAATTATTTCGAGATAAAGATTCCATGTACGTACAGATGATAACAAACGATTATTAATACACAAGCAGCAAAAGAATACTCGGGTTTTCTTTCGTATTGATTTCACGTGTCATATTTTTTCATTTTATGTCATAAATTATATACCTACAAATTATATTATATGCCATAAATTATATAACTGTGCTACTTCCAGTTATATAAGTTATTGTTTTGATAGGGTGTTTATTATACGGGCAATATTTTAATAAAAATAAATATATACACTTTTAGTTAGAATATTTATATATATTAAAAAAAGTAAAACATATGACTTTGTTTACATATCAAATTATATTGAAGTCTCTTGAAAATAAATTATTCCCATTAATTTAAGATTATCATTAAATAAAACTATAAAAACAAAAGTAAGTCTTTAAATATGAAGGTTATACCCTCACGTTACTCCAGTCTGAGTTCATAGGGAGACTGGCTCACCACTGCCTCAAGATATTGGTACTTAAGGGAATATTTATATTGAAAATTCCTCATACTCCCAACCGCAGCATCAACCTGAGGAGCTAAGACGTTATATCTCTTGTGCCTGTAGTTGCACTGGTACATTCGTCCATTAAACCATAATACAACAATACTAAGTATTCATGTTTGAATATATTATAATGAGAGGATGATATCTACCCAGACGGAACGCAAGTCAATTTCTGCAGCTTTTCTGATAATGTTTTTCTTCACCGCTGACTACGCGTTGAATTATAAAAACAAATTAAGAATTTAAACCCGCAATTATTGCTGAAGATTCACGCGTATCCGCCGGGCATCCTGTCTCTTAACTAGGATCATTAAACATTTGTGCATTCGTCAATAAATAACAAATGTAGGCTAAATTAATTGTTACAATTTGTACTGACCTCTGTCGAATGCATATGGTTGTCGTAAACTATACGGACTCGATACGAATCTGTTGACGGCCAGCTGGTTCCGTAATATCTGATCCGACTTCAACATGTGATCACTGTAGAAGCTCATTGGGTGTCTCGTGTCAATAGGGTATCCAGCTTTCATTCTATATGTTGGCCAAGGGAGATTAGCCTTTATCGGTGTCGGGTACAGAGGATATGTGTTCCGTCTTTGTTCTAAATTCACTTTCATTTTCGTCAATTCGAGTTCTCTCTGAACTTCGGTCATAACGTTGAATTTTGCTTGCCGCTCGTCATGTTTGCTCTGACTTTTTGTTTCTTCTTTATCACTACACCTCAGAGGTTCCTTTCGCTCATTGTTCAAGTGTTTTTGAGGTTTCCTCGTGTCATTTAAAATGTCATCGATTAAAAACGACTTTTTCTGACGGCACGCGCACATATCAACGGTATACTCGGTACTGCCCAAAACATTATCAATAATATAGATAGAAGCGCTGTAATTGATAGCTACTTGTTTAATGGATATAGCTAATCTATTCGTTACTGATAGTTGATGGCGTTGCGATTTACAAAATATCTGTAAGCAAATGTATGTCTTCTAGTGACGCTGTCAGGGTTGATTTTTGCATGGACGTAATTATTAGCATTACGTTAAGTTCTGTGACTTGGGGTATTTATTGTTCGGGCTTTTAAGGTTGTATTGACAGGTAAAGATTAGGTCATTAGGCGTTGAAGTGTTGTAATGCACAGGGTATACGTGGATTATTGAAGGCTGTCACTCGTGTTGTAAGTATTAGGGAGTACGAGGCATTTACTCGTGTTATCTCGAATAGATGAATTGGTATTATGAGTAATATTTTTGGCCGATATGGCTCTTAGATAGAACGCGTCAATTTCAATCGGAGTTCCAAGTAGGCGTCTGATTTTTTTATTATCTCTTAACTTAATATACTTCTTTATAATTAATTTCGTGTTCAGTAGGAAAGTATTACTTCAAGTGGCATGAGCCGGATAGTATACTGTCTCATGTGTGTCCACAAACCCGCACTGGAGCAGCGTGGTGGAATACGGTCCTGACCTTTCTCAAGAGAGGCGCTTGCTCGGTAGTTAGTCTTATATTTATTGTCTTTTACTTTCCTTTTTTTTGTTATTACTACTACTACTATTTTATAAGTAATTTATATAAAAATATATTATTAGATTACCGATTGAGTTGATTTTGATAGAACATTCAGACTTTTTTAAAATTTCAGATGACGTTCTTTTGTATTTGGGAAAAACATTATTCGAAGGATTTTCTTATATTTCAGGGAGTAAGTTTATAAAAGTTTTCGAAAGTAATATTTAAAAATACAGTCACAGGTATTTCTTCTTCTTTTACTTTGTTTGCGTAACCTTTGATCTTGACGTGGAAGAGACTGAATTGACTTGATTCTGAAATATTTTTTTATTGTCTTTAGAAGGTCAGCGTCGGTTTTATGTTAAGTTTCATATTTCTCATGATACATTATCAGAAACTTGTGATGCAAATAATGATGTAAAGTATTCGTTCGTATTCGAAGCAGTACGTAAGTCAGTTTATGAAATTTCATGAGTTGGTTGCGGAATAACTTCTAATAGAATAGGTAGTCCTCTTCGTAGTCGATACGCTTTTGGTAGAGCAATTGTGGTCGTCATAAAGTGGTGGCTTAAGTTACTTTCTTCAGTTACGCCAGGGGGAGCCCAATCAGCTGCAATCCTGGTACAATTATGTAATGGTCCACTCATCACAAATCTAATTTGGTTCGTCCATCGCCTAGGCGTCCGAGCGGCACGCCTAATGCCTCTATGCCTCCAACTCTACATTGAAAGACCAAGCGTTCTATGGAGTCAGCGTTTCTTCTTGAGACGTGGCTGAAAATTTTAAAATCTGCTGACTATAACTGAGAAACCTGAGTGATGCCGAGTTGTTTGAGTGTAGAGTGTTTTGTTCTGAATTCAGTCGTTGACATACGAAGTACATCTCCAGAGCATCGCATACTCATTGAACATGATAAGCTGATGCTGAAAGCATCGATGTGCACTTTTTATTTAATAAATAATTCCTTTCTCTAATTCCTTTTTTATGTTAATTTTGATTTATGTTATTTTTGATATGATGTTAAAAACCATAGTTTTTAAGTTCTCTCCAAGTAATTTAGTTTACTGATTATGTACATGCAAATCAACGTAGGCCATATGACCTTAGCCGTAGACCGTAGGTCTTATGACTTATGTAATTATTCACACTGTTTTTTTTTATTTTTATGTTATAGGTAATAAACGGGCAGGAGGCTCACCTGATGAGAAGGCACTATCACCGGCCTTGAACATGCAACATCAGGAGGCTTGCAGATGCGTTGCCGGCTTTTAAGCAAAGATGATTACATTATGAGTAATTAATAAGTAAGAGACAGTTTTCTCCTCTTGAAGAATGTTTAGAGCTTATATTACGCTACATGACGAGTTAGTGGATATTCATAAATACAGGTTGGTATAATCTACGCCGAAAGTCTCATATAGATATATAAGATATAATTTGATTCGACCCTTGATGATTTCCTTAACCACAAGATGAATTATTAATAACAGACACACACTAAGCACTTACTGTGATTGCATGGATTTGTACCCGTGGTATTCGGTTGAAATCCAATCGTTTTATCCACTGGGCCACCCCGGCTCAGCATATGATATTTCATATATAAACGTCTGGTTATATTTTTATGAAAACATTGAATAATGTAAAAGCATAAAGAGTTAAACGTTGCTTAAATGGTAACATTTTAATAAATTGTTTTTGTACGCAATAACAACGTCATGAATGCGGAATCCGTCTGCCTTGGCGAGGATTTGGTTTAACCACAGATAACATATGAATAGAGCACTCCGAAAAAAGTATTCGGTTTTTTATAAACTACATAAATTAAATATATTTTTTATACGTTTAAATTTTAAATATTTGACTTATTTTATTGTCACCATATAACTGACGACTATTTTACCGTTAGTGTAGCCTTATGAAAGTTTCTCCCACTCCCACACTAACACATACACAAACCTACTTAGTTCCGGCCGGTATTCATGTGTTTACGAGGTTTGAACACGATTGTACATCGTTATTTGCCTTAAATTTGTGCGTCTGTTATAATCAGTCATTAAAGGTCGGTCCTTCTTCTAGTGACCAATACATTACAACGGTTGCTACGCAAACTAAGTGCCTTTTCACATGAATTACGTTATAAAGTATGACTGTATGAGCTATTGTGACATTTGTGTATATGCGCCCATGTTAAAAGGCTGTCAGTCTGAAATATATTTAATTATTTTATGAATATTTTTTTTTTTTTTTCTACTGATGAAGGTTGTTGTGCACTTTTAAAGGTATACTATTCTGACCTAAATTGTTAAAGTTGTGGAAAATTTACTTATGATATAATATTTGTTTGTTGTGATATCAATGGATGAAGTTCAACCATTACTTTTATTGCCTTGAGGGTATTGAGGGGTATTCGTGAATTATATGAAAATTTCATAATTTGAAAAAAGAAACACTTCTATACTTATTTCAGTTATTTTTTTCTAAATTATAACTCTGCAGTTTCTACGAAACAAAACAAAATAAACGGAGAAGAAAAGGTTGTGAAGCGTTTTGTCTTTGTCTATTTCTGTAAAGATTATATTTTATTCTAATTTTATTAAATTCTAATGCAACCTCTGAAACATAATTATAATTACCCTGTGTCCCCTCTAGTAGTATCTCTCAAACGGATTCCTCTCGAAAAACAAAAGGGGTGAACTTGCAACCAACCTACCCTGTAATTAATGGCGGGAGTTTTTCTACCTTTTGTTACGGAAGGGCGGCTAATTGTCTCTAATTAATTGGGGCTGCGTATTTTTAACCCCCGTCTTTATTCCCTTTGTCTATATACAGTTAGTGACTTCGGATATATATGATAATTATTTCACGCGAATGTTATCCGTACAACGTTTAGTTAAGGGTGATTTTCCCGTGATGTGAAATTAAGATATTTTTCGTGGTTATTAGTTGTTTTTCTTCAAACAAGGGTCGAAATGGTAGAGTTAGCTCCAATTCATGATTTAGGAGGCCTAATTGGACTTTTATTGTTTTGTTTGAATGTTTGTTTGTTTTTGATAGATTCAAAGTGCTTTATTGATAGCTTTCATTGTAAATCGTGATAAATTGTGGTTCTTATGAAACGGATATCCAGTTTAAGGGCTTATATTTTTTATGATTTTCTAATTTAAGCGGTTCATTAATGTTCCAAATTTAATTATTTGTAATTTTAAATAATTTGGTAGAATCATATGAAGGAGGTTTGATTTTATTTTTGTAATAACACAATTCGTTAATTTCAGATTGAAATTCACACTGTTGGAATTCACAGCGCAAGAATCCGCCAAAGAATGACACAGAAATCTAATTTAGCCATTAAATTAATTTAATTATAACGAACCGATCGAAGTTTTAGATTAATTTTAGTTTGTGAGATAATGTGATCATCTTTTCGGTGCTTCAGAGGTCTGGTTATTTTTTTACGTTTTCATTACTTTGACTTAAGTAATTTGAATAAAATAGTTTAAGTTTGAGTTGAAACTATAACAACGAATACAACCATACTACAAACTAATCGTGATAAAATTATTAATTCATTTTAGTACATCTATCCTTGTTACTATAAAGTGTCTGTTAAGTGCCTTTTGAGATTCTTGCCGGTTCTTCTCGGTAGAATCTATATTCCGAAACGGTGGTAGCTTTATCTACGATTCATAAAATTATGTATAATGTCGATTAAATAGTGCTTGTAAAAGCCTATTTGAAAAAAGTTTATTTTTGATATATTTATATTAATTTTTATTTAGCAATAATTACACTAAGACTGACATTATTTTATTTATTCTAATAACAAATGTGATCTGTAAATATATGCTTTTGTTTATATGGACATATTCAATAAATTATTTAGTAGATCTAAGTCTATTTGTAGGAGATCATAGAGCACATTATCCTATTCTATGAACGGTAGGTGTATGGGCTGAATGTCATTCAACCGATGATTGAACATCACCGCTTAAAGTAACAAGACTAGGATATGTAATGAATAGCTGATTAAACTACTTATCTGACACATATATCCTAATCAAACACGTAAAAACATTGTAGTCTTTGAACCCGCGATCTACGGATAAGATTGAAGTGTTCCAGTATTTGAGTCACCGCGGCCCCTTAATTTTGACATTATATTAAAGTGTAGATAATTCTAATTTTAGTATTATCAATCTGTTATCTCCATAAATTATAGCCAAAATACCGATGTGACGAAATAGGCTATTGTTCATTGAAAATGAATAGACGATAATCTCGTTCATCAGTTCCGAATGACATCGTCGAATGAGAAAAGTCTCGGAAGAAAAACAAATCGATTACTTTCACTTGATACATAACATTACCGTACATAAACAATTAAGAAATAGAAATAAAAAAAGATAACACAAACAAATTCATTTATAAAATTCCAAAACCATTGCGTATTTTTTACGGTGTTGTCCCATTTGTATGATTTGCAAAGAGCAATGGATTGGTAACAATTTATTGTTACAATTGAGTTACAATGCGGTGAACAGCGGGTGAGTCGATATAATGGGCGATTACTTAAGAGTCGGCTGACAGCCCTAAGGGATTATAGTGATTGAAAATTTGTTGTATCGATATCGATATTAAAATTAATTAAAATATTTTTAAGGTAATATTTATGTCAGGTAATATTTAATAATGATTATATTAATACGGTCCGTATTCATGTAATCTTTATTAAATATTACGCGGCATACATTTGTGAAGTCGCGCAGTGATGCATTAATCAGAATAACCTTCTTTATTTCATTAAATTCTGTACAATCCATTTCATTTTTATTACTTTTGACATTGATTTTTTCTATTAATACGACAATACGATAAAACTATATATTAGTTTCCAGTGTCACATTAAGACCTGCTTCGTCGTTCCATCAGCAGGACTTGGTTTTCGTGCCAGTAATACTGTCTCGTAGATACTGTACTAATGACCATCTTCGATAATTTGGTGTATTTTGATTAAAGATACAAGATATGGAAAAACGAAAGAAGAATAGAGAATGGAGGAGAACAGCAGACTTTGACGCAACTTTATAGAGACCTACGTCCAGCAGTGCCGCACACAGTACGACAGTACGACTGGATAGATCGCTTGTCTCGATTGAATGTAACATTATATACATCATTATGTATACATAAATTAAATCACCAGAGCCTGATTATAAATACAATTGGCTGCTGATAATAATGTCGATCCTAGTAATAGGAAATTTCCTAACTCTAACTTAAACTCTAGTTTTCCTTATTATACAAATGATTTATCTACAAAGTATTTCGGATCAACATTTTTATTATGAATCTAAATAGATAGTAAAATAATTATAATAAGTACAATAATGACATTATAATTGTATCAACAATTTTAAATAGCAAATTATGACGACATCTCATTATAAACACATCACTAAGACTATCTTGCAAAGCATTGTATTGATTTTGAGTCTATTTTTATTCGGACGGCCCACCTGGGTTGCATAAGCCGTCGAGTTCAGATGTCATCCAATATCAAGTGTACCCACACACAATAACGACGTATCAACATAGACGGGTTACATTCATATAGAAAATATGACATGTACCAATTGTAGTGTTATGGGAATAACTACTTTATGACGATAGATATATAGTACATTTTCATACGCTATAAGTTTTATATATATATGTATAGCATTTGGGTTTTAAGCAATGTATTATTCTTTGAGTACGTGCTTAAATGTTAAATGTTCTAATAACCCGATCTTTTTATTTGTTTTGTTTTGTGTTCGCAATTTCAATGGTGTGTGTTATGGAGTAGTTTGTTGGTCGTCATTTTATTTTGTAAGAAAAATATACACTCAGACGTAACTCAAGATATAGATATTACTGTTTTAAAACTATTTAGTGGCTTTTGCGTGACATTTTTATTAATGCATACATACATACATACATACATACATACATACATACATACATACATACATACATACATACATACATACATACATACATACATACATACATACATACATACATACATACATACATACATACATACATACATACATACATACATACATACATACATACATACATACATACATACATACATACATACATACATACATACATACATACATACATACATACATACATACATACATACATACATACATATTTTAATGTAAGCAGTTTTTTTTTAAACGCAGTCGTAAAAATGAGCAGTCCGATAATTAGTTATTATTTTTAATAATAGGCTGATGCTCCTCTAATGAAAGGAACATACCAAGGTAAATTAAAATCTCTAAAATAAAAAATAACGCGTACTTTTACTTCTAGTGGGCAAAGGCCTCCTTCTGAGGAGAAGACTTGGAGCTCATGGGATAGACATGTTATTTCATTTAAAATATCCAGGTTTCCTCACGATGTTATCCTTAACCACTGAGCATGAGATGAAAGTGATATACACTTGATGGTAGGAATCATTGCAAGCCTGTCTGGGTTGGTAAAGCAATACTTAGTATAGGTGTGTTCCGATTTGAAGGATGAACCAGCGTTACTATGCCTTATAGGCACAAGGCACTTACCAACATTGGTGACGCATTAGTGTTGTAAAATTTGAGTAATATTTATTACGGCGCCAATGTCGAACAATGGGCGATGGGGACCAACCATCCAAGCCACAACACCCCAAAATAGCAAACACAATATACATACATATATGTAGAAAATACTACTGAGCGTCTTGCCGGTTCTTCTCGGTAGAATCTACATTCCGAACCGGTGGTAGCTTCACTTAATATAGTTTGTTAAATGACGATTCGAAAGTGCTTGTAAAAGCCTACTCGAATAAAGTATATTTTGATTTGATTTGATTTGAATAATACAAAATATGTTTAGCAACCGATTACCTTGACAAAAATAGCTAAATTTAAATTTGCTTTAAGTAGATTATTATTTTAATAAAATTGAGTTTATTCTGCGCATAAAATTAATGGAAGTGAGCTATGCATTTGTCCGTATTATAACGGTTTTAGAAACTACGAAGCTATCATTATAAATCCTATCGAACAGTAAAACGCCCCCACAATAGTAAATCAATGCACTCAAGCATAGATTATCGTAAAATAATAATATCCGTCGTAATGTAAGCCTTATTATATAGGTAGGGTAAGTGGTCTCCGACTCAAATGTTTGAGCGATTTTATTTCGCCCTATAAACTTGAACGGTTTTGGGCAAAAAATACATTACAAGCACGATTGGTTCCGTAGTATTAATTGATTAAAATATTTAACACAATTAAATGTAAATGAATATTTGCTGAGCAATATCGTCAATTTAAAATTATATAATATATTTCAGTTGTTGCGTCATTGAAATATAATTAATTCGATTTTCTACGTAAAGTAATATCCTTTTTCATAATAAAATATAAACAATATGTTAATTTGATTAAGGATAACTATTTTATTATAATACTAGCTGCTTCGTTTGGCTTTACATTCGTAAAACATTACTTCCCCCTTGGGTCGTAGCTGGCCGTTGTATAAATGTATAGTTAAACAATTTTTAATGAATGTCCTTCTTTAGAAGTGTTTTTATATGAACACGGAGTAATTTCTAAGATAAGCGCTTTTAAACAAACAGACATCCGCATATTTTTATATTATACTTACGTAATTATTTATTACCATAAAGAAAAATCTTGATACTTCATGTATCCTTTATATAATATATAGTTTAGTTTTAATGGGTACAATATTGCACGTGGTTTTATTATTTGTTAAATGTGGATGGAATATACCATGAAAATTTGATGATAAACATCGCGAAAGTTAATAAGACAAAGATGTAAATGTAGAAAAATCAATACAATTGTTTTTATAGCTAAAGTTCATCACTGACTACCAAATAGAAAAGAAAAAGGTACTGAACTGTTTCGAAATTATTTAAAATATTAATAGATTCGCGGATTTTGACTATTTTCTAACGAACCCCGTTCGGAGCAAGGGTCGCACTAATTTTATAGCCCACTAGGCCGCTACCTGCATTCTTCATAAACGGCGACAGCCTTTTACTACCAATTAAGCTAAATGATCGATGGTTTATTCTGCTGATATTTTAAACCTTGTACTTATGATAATAAGATACATTTCGTGTATACAACTATGTAATAGGTTGCCAGTTTATAAACATACACTCGTGTAGAAAATACTACTGGAATTTTTAGTTTTTAAGGATAATTTAGAGACTATGTTAGTAATTGTTTAAGAAACAAGTAACTCTTATATGGTTACCGGACCATACAATAATTATACGATATTGAAAATAAATCAAATAGAGATGTAAGAGCCTACTCATTTTAATTGCATATTTAAACTCGTAAGATTATTAAAGTCGTGACACACTCATACTAATTTCAAGATAATTGAAATATAATTATAAGTATACATTTAAACATGACATTTTTTGTATGCGACGATCCCAAATCATGAAGCCGAATAAAAACACTACGATGAAGATATCCTCGGTTGGTTTTTTACGCGAGTTTTTGTCGAGAGGCGATTATGAGACGGAATTTTTAATTGCTCGCTCTTAATTGTTCGAAAGGATCATTTTGGACGTTTTAAAATAAGTTATGCGGTGTTTTGTCGGTGGGTAACTTATTTTTAATGTTTTCACTCAGCTGGATAGACAGACATGTCAATAAAGGAAACATCATTTTTGTATTATCATTTAGAGCATATAATAAAATTATTACTAGATTATGTTTGTGAAATAGAATCTGTTTTTAATTCGTGCCCCAGAAATACAAAGATGAAATAGGGTATGTTTGCTTCGAGTCATGTAAGAAAAAGATGGACAAAGACGGCTCTCAAATATAATGAACTGGAAAATTATAAAGGAATTCTTCGCCAAGCTTGGCCGAACAGGCCAAGTTTGTTGACGTTGATTCTCAATTTTGGCAATTAAATGCATATTGTTTCTTCACATTTTATGGAATAAAATTGCTTGATGGTTTGTTGTGTAACGTTATTTGTTGTCGTCGTTGGAGACGAAAAAAAAATTGACGATTTTTTTTTAAAATCATTAAGCAAATTGTTTTTGGTTTATAACGATGTATTTTTTTATAAATAATAATAAACATATTAAAAGTTATTTCATTCAAAAAATGTTTACATATTTTTGAATGAATGAATGAATGAATGAATGAATGATTTGACCTAGATATAATATGATTGTGTTTTTAATATTATCAGGGAATATTTTAGTTTATATTTGGTGGTTAAAATGTAAAGAATGGAGATACTCTATGCTTGGTTTTGATGGTATAATAAGAAAAAGACATGCTGTATACAATTCGGTCTAATATTAAATGTTCGAAGTTAAAGCTTAAAATTATAGGTAGGTAACCTATAATTTTATGCGTGAAAATGTAAAGATCTAAATGAAATATCACATTAGTGATGACAAAAAATCATCCTGTATTATAATTTAGTGAATATCAATAGTTAATGATATTGATTTCGATTTGAATGGAAAAAAAAATCGAATACTTTAAAAGTATCCGAAGAATTTATATCATAATGGATCACAACATTAACAACCTGTATATTTCCCACTGCCAGGCTAAGGTCTCCTCTCCTTTTGAGGAGAAGGTTTGAAGCATATTCCACCACGCTGCTCCAATGCGGATGGCTGGATTGCTCCAATGCTAGTTGATGGATGAATGGATGGATCACAATAGACTAAAAATATTAAAATTGTTATTAAGTTAGTTCATTAAGGACAAATAAATAGGCGGCTTTAAATTCAAAATAAATTTTCTATCTATTTTAAAACACACATATATTTATTTCATAGACATTAGTTATGTGTATGTGGATGTGTATTAATTATATCTATAAAAAAAAAAACTACCGAGTTGCGTGTCGGTGTGTTGTCAACATACATTTTGAATCGGCAGCTTTACATTTAATTGTAAAACGTTACAAACGTGTTTGTAACAGCCTACTTAAACATTTTACACGTTGATTTCATTTTAAGTGAAAAGCGAATTCGTCGAGTGTAATAACGAAATGAGTTTAGGTCGTTTTTTAAAAACATTATTGAAATTTAAGTAACTTTCAAAGTTAAAGTCAAAATTTAACATAGTAGCGTTATACTTGTTTATTTATTGTCAAAAATCTACAACCGGCACAATTTTTATCCAAGGGGAAAGGAGGTCTTAGCCCAGCAGTGGGAAATATACAGGCTGTTAATGTTTAATGTTAAAAAAAGTGAATTATTATTTTCGATTAATTTCCGTGTTTGTCATTTTAAAAGTCATTGGTTTCGTGTACAAATTAATATTTATTAAACATATTCTTGGACATTGTTGTAAAAGCGTCATTGTCCTACGAAAGAGGTACTCACCCTATATAATAGGATTGCCAAGTTTTCGATCACTCATTACTATGCTTGTCTCACAAGTCCGCTTGACCGTCGACGTATCCATATCAACAATATACGTTTGTATTAACAACACTATTAAGTTAAGTTATTTTTTATTGTCCATTTTATTGCCTCGTTAAATGTCGGCTTCTCGGAACTCAAGTAACATATTACCCATTACGAACTGACGGAAACCGCATAATTATCTATATGTTGAATTCATTAACAACATTACGTGTTTGACAAACACACCATGTGCAGACTAAGTTCTATCTTTAGCTGGGCGAAAGAATTGAGGTCTCTTTAAGTCCATAAAGGAATGCATGTTGTTTAACTTCGAACAGAGAACTTGAATTTTCACTTGAATTCGATACTGTTTAGTTAAGGAACTTAGTTACATAGTTAAAATGATAGTGATGCTATGTTTTTATGTCAGGTAGCGCGCTGAATAATGGGCCACTTGGTGGTAAGTTTTCACCATTGCCATAGACATCTTTATTGTCATTCCTCATTACACCAATACGTCACCAAACTTGGAAACTAAGATGTTACCTAGTGTCTATAGTTACACTGGCTCACTCAATCTTCTCAAATAAGTTAAGTCCAGTGTGAATCGGATTTATTTTATACCCGGTTAAGAACTTGAAATTGAATTATTATCTTAACTGGACCATTTTGTCATTTATCATTGGAATATTAATAATTTTATATTGCACACACTTAATCGTCACATTCCTTCGTAAGCTATGTTTTCGTATTGTTAGTAAAATAAGTTTTTTTACATTTCTTCATGTTATCGTTTCCAATTAAAATTTATACAATTTCGTTTAAACATTGTTCATGGAAACGATCAGAGTTTATACGAATTGTCGAAAATGAAATGATTATCAAGTAATAACGGTACATTTTAAGTTTTTTAAATATTTTCTGATATAATCAATGTTGTTGAAATGAAAATTAAGTAAATTTAATACGTGACTTTTCAATTTCTTAAAATAACTTGTTGGTTAAATACGTAGGTCGTAGCCTGTAGCACGTGGCGCTACGTCGTAGACACAGGATTGGGTAATTACTTTGCGGTAGTTACTTTTTATTTAAACTTTAATTTATTTATTTTGCACAATAAATTATTTCCTAACGGAGATAATAACGTTTACAATGAATACATAAAACCTCTTTTTTGAGCTCAGATGATTCTACCTTATCAAATAATGATTATTATAAATAATATTTAAGAACTATCTTGAATGTATTTAAATATAGTATGTAATAATCTTTCTAGTTTTTTTTTAAATGTTTTACACGTAAACTCACATTAAGTCAAACATATATTTAAATTATAATGCATTAACTTTAACATAATATATCTTTAACTGGACTTAACAAGCGACTTTGCATCTATCCCGATTAAAAAATATAATATTTCTGTTAAGAAAAATCGTTATAACTTGAAAGTACAAACCAATAAAAGGACATAGTTACAATATTCGAAGAGCAAAACAAGTCATTAAGCCTGAACAGTTTCATGAAAATTACTAATCATTAAAAAATTAAACACAACGAGAACTTAGGCAATTAAAGCGACACTATAACACTACGCTGTTATAAAAATACAATACGTACAATCCGACGGGGCTCCTAATTAAAAGCGTGCGTGTACTCCGCGAACTGGCGGCTTAATTACTATTACAACGTATTACTTACACAGGGTGTTCTTAACATCATAATTTTAACAACACAAACACATCACCAACCCCTTACTCACTGAACAAGGTAAACGTTTTAATGCTACTTAACGCATTTTATGAATGATTTTTTTTGGGAAATTTCGTATTAGCTATGCATTTTCATACAACCTATATACGTGTTATGTATACGTTGATGATGTACGCTTAATACAACGTACGTTAATATGTCAAATGAATACATAGTATTAACAATACGATGTGATGGCAACGCACACAATTAGGGACGTTAGAGATTCGCTACATTAGAGTGCAAGCAATTTTTCGTTTAAATAAATCTTCCTTTTATTTATCTAATTCAAGAAAATATAAATTAATATTGTTTATAATATAATGCAACATTTATTTTATAATCTTATATTGACATTTAAAATTAAATCAATTTATGTTTTATTAATCTTATCTATTTATTTGAGAGTGTCTCATAATCTGCTTTTTACATTTTTGCATAAATACATTATTATTGTGATTGTTTAGTTTTTCCTATCTTATAAAAAAATCGCATGGAAAAATTTACAATAAGCGTCTAAACTAAGTCATAAAGGATTAAATGTAATCCAAGGCGTAAAGTATCTCGACTTATCATTTAATAAGCACTTTATCGCGGTACTTATTATATTAAATACAATCATTAGTCATTACATCATGCATCGAAATCGTGAAAAGTGTTATATTATTCGAACCTAGAGATTACAGCATAAAAAATAGTTATTATTATACAGCAATATATAAGAGGTGACATGCGCCTGGCTATGACTGCAGGTCTATTTAACTTCATACTACAAATATTTTTAATACACATTATAAAACATAGTCTCTCACCGCGTCTGTTTGTCTGTCAATCTGAATGCGATAAACTCAGAAACTACCGAATATTCATACCGTCATCAGCAGTGGAGGGATAGTGATACATGAAGCAGGTTTAGTCATTATGGTTAGTTAATTATTTTATTTTTTTAGATTTTAAATGATTTAAGCCAACCTAAACAAAAATATTTAAATATTATGACGCTTTTTGAAGATTACAAAAATGCCGACATTTTGTAATTTCAATGAAATATTAAACAAAGATACATGTGTGGGCAATTTTATTAGGGTAAGATATGATTCAGGAAAGCAAACCATATCTTAAATGTGTGATATTATTTTATGGGCTACTCTACTTAATGTTCGTCCTCTTAGAACGATTTTATGTTGGCTGTGCTTAAAGTAATGAATGTGATCATAACCTGGGAAGGTGCAATTTGCAAGTACACTGTTCCTGAGTTTCAGTATAACATTAAATGATAAATTAATTGTTAATGTCAGTCATTACCGGGCATTCTGAATACAGTTCTTGCAAAAAACCTGTACCTCAGGTTACCTGCTCTTTACTCCTGCTCCTACTTAATACTAATGAATTATTTGCACAATATTTATCAACATATGAGAATATTATTTAAAGGAGAACCACCAGAGAAAATTAATTAAAAGAAAAGTACAGATACAACAAATCATATTCCATTATTAATGGTGCGATTTATTTTCCGATACACCATTATCATTTGAACGTATAATCCTCGCGTCCGACACGAGACACCTTGCTCGTGTGAGTGACCGTGTTGGTGTGCGTGCTGTAATAGAGCGATGACGTGATTTCCTGCGCTGAGTTATTGCTACTGTACCGGCGCTAAATGCTCTGCGCGCAGTGACTTTGTAATGCGGTACCTTTTCTCGAATTTGCGTAGTTATACGGATGCTGTAACTAAGGCAATTAGTACGAGTGAACTCTTTGCTTGCATTTTTAATAGTCTTTCAAGAATTTTAATAATGATTTTTTCTAGTGGTTTTTCAATGCAATATTTTAATGTATTATTTTATATAATGTTTATCAATAAACATTCCTGTATCCTCGAGCATTTTATAGCCTGTGGTGTTTGTCTAGTATATTGTGTACAGACATCTTATGGTTTTATTAATGTACAAAAGATGATGTACATAGATAACGATTATATTAATATGTTATTGATAGGGGCCGATAAATATAATACAACTTTTACTTAACCGCACATAGCATAGAATATTTTATATAATTTCTGATAATGTAATATAGATAACATTGATAAGTCAACAGGTCCTTTTTTTTAAGTTGATGTTATATAAGTCTGTGCGCGGCTGTCTGGGGAGATAATGTCGCATCAATCAAAAATATTACGATTATGTTTTGTTTTATGTTCGTGATAAGGTTCAAAGAAGTGTAAATATTAATATGGATTAAAATTATTTGACCTTTGGACATAAAAATATTTATGTAAAGGGTGATATTATATTGGCAACGACTAATGCTTTTAGTTATTTTTATCATTTATTTATTTTTACTTAGTGGGAATTAGTCAACGTACCTAATAGAAACTGCTACTGTACACCGGCATAAACTATAGGATATGAGGAGTTATGTTCCTCGTGCCTGAAATGACTGATTTGTTCACGTCACAAATTGGAATACGAAAATTTTTTTTTTTTATTAGTGACCAATGGGTAGACTTCCAAATCCCAATCGACCTTATTAATCCACCAATGAGACCTTGGCTCCTACTTCCAAAAAGTATTAACTATGGGCTCGATTACTTTGAAGATGGATTACTTGATAAGAGCTTGATAATATTCTGCAATATAATAAAATTGATTAATTGCAAATGATATCATGTCGATGATGTGTCTCTGATAAGTGTACTCTTATAATCCATTGGGGTGGTAATTATGATACGACAGGATTTAATATAGACACAGGACTAACTGCTTTCATGATTTTCGAGACACAGGAGTGTGCTGGAAACATTCAAACTTAGGATTGCTAAACCAAACACTTATAAAAATTATCCATGTGGTATTCCTGAACACCAAGATATAAAATCACAATATATTTGATCTTTATCGTTAGTAATCAATACATACACAATCACCCATTTTTTTAATAATTATTTATACTAAAACTAAAAATGCATTATTACTTGCTGGTATAAATATTATCGGAAACAATGTTATTGCACTGGAAGGTGGTTTTAATGATGATAAAATTAATTACTTCTATCTCTTGGATTGGCTTGGTATCAGAATATTTATATGCTTATTGATAATTCCGATTTTTGACATTCTTTATGAATAGAAATGATAAGTCGTTGTTTTTCCTTTTTAATTAAAGATAATTTATCTTTGTAATGTAACTTGTTTAGCTCGAGAGAGATGAGCGTGAGAAGTGAGATTCGAAGTTATTTCTTATAGAATTACACTGGTGGATCTCATGTAAAATAGTACATTATATATAATGATAAAATATTAGATTATAATGATAAATTTGTTTCGGTACTTGTTTTTATAACTACGAAAATATGGCTGATATAAAGTTTTATGCAATTAACAAATACATGATAAAAAATAAAATTGACTGTTCGCTGGTACAAAAGAAAACCACGTTCAAATATATAAATTTACAAATTAAATTAATTTCTAAACAATATTGCCGTGGACGTCGCGTCAAAGTTACACCAGCCGCGCAACGAGGGGTGGAGAAGGCAACAACTCATAAAATTAAGCGATTTGGATCTGAGTTAGTCTAACTGTGAGGATCGTCGCGTTAACAGCTCCGCACACACGCGCGGTACGCTCGGAGCACGTTCGGAACACGCTCGGAACGCTTTCGGTTACGAATCGGTTCCTCGAACGCCATTGTTACCAACAATGCGTTGACACTACGTTCGGAAGTGGTATAATTGACTCGAATTGTTTCACTGATTGTTTTTAACGAACGCTTTTTTTTAATCTGTGGCCTTTTTATTGAGTTCCTTTTTTGTGTTGTGTGATTGATACGGATATCGGACCGGTCAGGTGAGCAATAAAACATAATTATAAGGTTTTTAATTAAGTTGAGACGTAATTATGTTAACGAGACTTTCATTATCGTAATGTTTAAAATTAAAATTACTTTTATTTTATTTTTTTAGACGTGTAGTTTCTTTTTATTGTTTATTTTGGATTGCGTTTATAAAGTTTACGGATATAGACTGAAATATTTTTATCAGTTAATCGATTTGATTGATTGTTGTTTAATGTTTTTTTTTTGTTTATCGTAACAGTTAAATCTAGATTAATATCGCCTTGACAGTTCTTTTTCTTTTTTTGAATGAATTGCTTTTTAATATGCGATGTTTTCATTATCAAGGTTTTATATTTGTTATCGAATAGAGATATTTGCTTTCAAATAATTTGTTTAAGATAGAATAGCGCTTTCCTTTGTATTCTTTCACACACTCAATCTTAAAATTATTCGTAATTCGAATTAATTACATTCTATCTCAAATAATTACACTTGATACATTAAAACTTTTAAGTATGTTACACTAATTAAATTTAATTACAATCATGTTTTAAAATTGGATACGGCAAAAAATGCAACAGATTTTTTTAAATTAATTATTCTAAAGCCAAGAGAGAAATGTTTTAGAAATATCGAATCTAATTATTAATAATAATTAAACAATAACATTGCTAATAATTAAATCAAATACTTAATGACAAATCAAATATTTACATGCCTTTATCTATAAAAATACATTAAAATAGATTAGCAAATAAGTTTTTGTATGATTTAGGAATATAGATACATATTATTTGAAAATTCAAAATAGGTACGTTATTTTAAACTTTCGTAACGCCGTTCATAGATAAGGATAGTTGACGTTAATTGATTTTAGTTTACGGAGTTCTCGTTGTGTCCAAACTTCTAGTAATAATATTTTTGGAATTGTGGTCCAAGACATAGAAAATTAATATCATTATAATAATATATCTGGCAATATATATGTTATAGGTATCAAAATCTTCTAGATTTTTAAAGTAATCGAATATTTTTTATTGTAATTACTATTATTTATTTAATTATCCGAGATGGTTTAAGTTTGTGTTTCTTATTTTCATTGTCGTGTTTTAAAATATGATGAAATTTGAAAAGTTTTTTGTTTATGTAAAAATAGAATTAGATTATATCATGAGTTCGAAGTCATACTATAAAATACTTGGCAAGTTAAATCAATACTTTTGAATTTTAAATTGCATCATATAATTTCACTTACTAAATCATCATTACAAATATTAAATAAAAAATGTTAACTAAATAAATAACTTTTTTAAATCATATATAAATAATTATTATGTTTTGATTTAGAAGAATATGTCCAAGTTATAAATCGTCGGTAAGGATTAAATACTCATAGTTCATATCGAGCTATGAGCTCTTATTAGACTTATTAGGGCTAACTCCTTCACTTATAACACAAACGCTATATTCGTAAGACTTATAATGAGGACCCCACTTTTTTAAATGAGAAATATTTTGCGATATTATACGTAAAACATAATGTTAATTTATTTCTTGATTGATATAAATATTAATTACATATCCAATGCAAATAGAAATCCGTTTCGTTATACATTTCAAATAACATGATGGTCTTAAATCTGTTTAGGTAGGTACTCTATATTATCTTTACTTAATAACATTAAATTGGCGGGTAATGGTAATCAATTGATAACGAATGATACTAATGTATTATTAAGTCATTTAGTATTGATATTTACATTATGTTTTTAATCAATAAACATTAATACTCAGTATTTTTGAGTTCCGTGTCGGGTGAGAATAATATTAGAGATATTATTCTCACCCGACATAATCTTAGAGATTTAAATAAAGAAAATATGTAAATGTTTGTTTATTTTATTACTTACTAGTTGTTTACCGTCCGCTTGTGCATACAAAATATGAGGTAGGATTAACTGAAACCAAAAAATTAATAGATTATTGTCATCGACGGACGATTCCGCGTGGATTGGTCAGTCTTTAGTAAGTAGTAGATTTCACGTGACTGACGTACAATATTCAAAAAATTATATACGTACATAACATACATAAGCAGCCCGTAAATGTCCCACTGCTGGGATGAAGGCCTCCTCTCCTTTTTGAGGAGAAGGTTTGGAGCATATTCCACCACGCTGCTCCAATGCGGGTTGGCGGAATACACATGTGGCTGAATTTGTAATATTTATAATTTTTTTGTATGCGTATAAAAACATAATTTATAAGTAACAATACATCTACGAAAAAGTATTTTTAGTTAGCAACAATAATATTTTTACATAATAAAAATAATTTCATTTTGCAAACATTAACGTAATAATAATTTGTATCATTATGTAAAAAATGAAAAAAAAAAAATGGCGTAAAATAGAATTGCATACAAGTACGCAACAAGAGACACGCATTGACAGATAACACTTTGATAACACAACTTGTTGTGAAAGCCTTTATGTGGGTGCGCATGCGCCTCGTTGCGCACACAATCGCAACATATTCATAAATGAGTATCATATATATCTCAGCTAAGCCTAATTTAATATAGTATAATTTTGGGTTTGTTGATGGTACTTTTATTATCGTTAGTAAAAATATCAAGACTCAAATTTAATTAAGGCCAGCTAAAGGGGACTTCCCACAGTGAGTATTTCCGTGTTGCGTACAATTTTTGGAGATTATTTATTTTGCATTGATTATTTTTTCTCTTATTACCTAGGTATATTATATATATATATGAAATTATACTGTATAGGACTAACATATGATGTCAAGAGACATTACAAAAAAGCGACTTTCTTCGCAATAATTTTTCCGTTCAATACTAAATTTCCAGATGAATGAGAGGATATTTATAAACCGAACACAAGTTATTAACAGGTATACCATATACCAGTGACATTTCATGTGCTTAATATTTGTGTTTATAATTTATCTCATTTAAAAAAAAATATCAAAAGATCCTTTCTAAGACTCTGTTGTACGTACGAACTGATGGCCGGCGGCTCTTATAGTATAGTAAAAGTCAAATGACTTACTATTTACATACATAAGATTAGTTTTAGTCGGTAATAGTCAATTGACAATCTCTAAAATCAGTTGATCATTCAACACATATCATGTTCACGTGCACATTTTAGTCCACCAACTTTAAGAGGTTTGAGCCTAGCTGTGAGATATACATACATATACAAGCTACTATACTTTCGCATTTTTTTTAATCTGTGGTAGGTCTTTGTGCAAGCTCGCCTGTTTACCACCCCCTCATCACATATTATACCGACAAACAGCAATATTCAGTATGTTGTGTTCTGCTGTAAGGAATGGTTAATATTTCTTACGGCGCCAATGTCTATGAGTGATGGTGAGCGTTTACAATCAGATGGTCCATATGTCCGTACGACTACCTATTTTTTAAAAAAACCTTGACCAGAATTTTGGAAAATTATTATTAATTTAAGTACCCGTATCTATATGGTATGTTTTCGATGTAGACTTCAATGCAGTTGGACATCGGGATGAAACGCTAAAAGGATACGTTTCCAATGCACTTTAAGTCAGGTACTCTGAGTGCAGCTGAGACCTAGTCTAATTCTGGAGGGAACCTCTCAGTAGACTACAGACATTTTACTGTGAGACTCGCTTATTCTGAATTTTCGTGGATTTAAATAAACATGAGAATCTTGATGGCCCAGTGGTTACAAGACAAAACTTAATCGATGATTCTGAATACAAACCCAGGCAAAGAGAACTATTCATGTGGTTAATTTGTATTTATAATTTCACCATTTCACCCGTATCGGAGCAGCGTTGTGGAGTAAGCTCTACAACCTTCTCTTCAAGAGACGGGAGGCATTGGCCCAGCAGTGGGAAATATAGTATACATGTAAGCTCTGTATATAGAGACAATGTCCTAACTGAGTTACAAGACGTACACTTAAAATGTAGAGTCGACTTTCTTTTTATTGTAAAAGATTTTTTTGTATGCTGCTTGGTATACTGTCCTCCCATTTACAAGGTATTCTACAGCTAAACAGTTTGTACTGCTGGGTTCCGGTCCAAATGCTGCTCAAACTATTATAATAACAGGCACAAATTCCCTCGTGTCTGTCAAAAATCGAATAGTTAGTAGCCACTGATGCTAATTTACGTTTTAATGCACATAAGACATTCTTGAAAAGAAGATTATTATATTTGCGCTTATATGATTGTTTTTATTGTGAAATTCAATTTCCTTATAATGTTTTTTTTAGTTTTCATATGCTTATATATTTTTTTCAATATGCTTTGTATTAAAATTAAAATCTATTTCAAATATTTTTATTATTAAAAAGCCATATTGATCGTCCATAAAGTTATGAACTTGCTAACCGTATTAGCTTAATAGTTAATGAGTTGAGAAATTATGATTAAATACTCTAAAATGTTTCACACAAATAATGGTTAGTATTTTTCTTTTGAATATTAATCTCAATACAGTTCAAGCTCATAATAAAGAGAGAAGTCGATGTGTTTCATCATTCACTTGACGTTTAGTAAGACTGCTGTTTAATCAAAAATATTAAGAATAATCTCGTCTTTTTGCCTCCGTCTAGAGGCGGGTCAAATTTTAGTCGAGAGTATTAGAATTGCATTTTAACGGGAAAATGATAACATTCTTTTTGCCATTTTACCTTTACTTTCCGCTATATAAACCAGTATTGAGTTCCGGCCACGGTGTTAATAATAATTATTAATAGATTATTATTTAATCAAAAACGTTTTATATAAATTTTAATTTACCATTTTATTTTTACTTTTTGTGTACTTTTAGCTTGATTTTTTTTAAGTAGGTATTAAATTTACCTGTTAAACAGGATGCACATATATTTGTATATAATAAGTGCATTTGTAATTTCATTCAAGAAGGCATAAACTCAGGGCCGGATATACCATATAGCTTTTTCGGCTTTTGGGCCCTGGCCCCTTGGATTCAAGGGGGCATCAGCATAGTCGAGACAAAGTCAAAAATAGACGATAATGCGAAAGAATCCATAACTTTATTAAATTAAGCGGATCGTATGGTTTGCAGTCCTGTGAGTCCTGAAATTAATCAAAACCATTCAATTAATTTAATTCAAGTCTACGTTCAGATATGTCTTAGGTGAGTCCCTAAGTAGTGTTAGCTCAGGGGCCACTAAATTTACGGTCCGGCCCTGTCCAAACCTACATCAGCATACAGAAAAGAGCTGCGCTATTTTCATTGACTTGATCGAGTATTTGAATTAAGCATTATTACCAGGTGACATTATTGAAACAAAACTATAATTTCTATTTAAAATATAAACATGACACAAATGCAAATATAATATTCTAAAGAATGTACGTCAATTATCAATACACGCTGAAAAATGCCTTAAACCTTAAGAATAGATTTTATTTTCCTATGAATAAATCGTTAACATATATTTTACTTAACAAGTATTGTCTTAATGACGTTAATTGAATTCGATTGTAAGCATAATAATTTAATACTGTAGGACTTTTTTAAATACTGAGTAAGCGATACTGGCCGTTGTGTAGGCAGAAACGATTACACTCCAGATCAATTTTGACGGTTTCATGTTACCTTTTATATATAAAAACGCCGCTCCGACTACACATACCAATTTAATTCAATAGGAAAGTCTATGAATATTGTCATGTCATGAAACTCACTGCCTCAAAGTTGAAACCAGAATACAGAAATAATTACGAAAATTGATATAAACGACAGAATAAACTAGAAAAGTTTTAACCAGTGCCACTGGGGATGATGCTGGGGCCGAAACATCTGAATCTGGTTACCTATTTTAAATACATACATACAGGAACTCTGAACACTTTAATTCCTTCCTATTTAGTTATATATTAGAACAGTTAAGTAAAAAGTATAGCTGTGGTATACTTGGCGGTGGGCGTTGTGCTAGCCCGTCTGGGTAGGTACCACCCACTCATCAGATATTCTAACACTAAACACTCAGTATTGTAGTGTTCCGGTTTGAAGGGTGAGTGAGTCAGTGTAACTACTGGTACAAGGGACATAACATCTTATCTCCCAAGGTTTGGCAATGTAAGGAATCGTTAATATTTCTTACAGTGTCATTGTCTATGGGCGGTGGTGACCACTTAACATGAGGTGGCCTATTTGCTCATCCGCCAACAGATATCATAAAAACCCCTTCGGTGGTAGCCGGTATAAATAGTGTGTCCACAGATAATAAAAACTTTATATGTAATTATTTAAAATGTACCATTATCACAGTTGTAGAAGTGAGTAAGAGGTGTAATCTGATCTGGTAACCTTGGTTAACATACTAACGTATGTATTTAAAATTCCACTAGTGTACTTAACTTTTAAATACAAAAGTAACTTTCATTTTAAATTATAACACGATGTAGGATACCTGTAGAACACTATGAACTAGCGAATTGAACAAGATAAATTATAGTAGGTACACTCCGACGGCAATCAGCAAAACTCGAGAGAGTTTAGGCTTATGTCTAATGGATTAACGTGTTTTCCGAGACGTGGAAGTAAAAGCCCAGAAATTTGGTCTGCAGTGTTTTAAGATAGTCACTTGTAATAAAACAGTTATATTAGGTAGGGATATGAGCCGAGATGGCCCATTGGTTAGAACGCGTGCATCTTAACCGATGATTGCGGGTTCAAAAATAGGCAGGCACCACTGAATTTTCATGTGCTTAATTTTTGTTTATAATTCATCTCGTGCTCGGCACTGAAGGAAAACATCGTGAGGATGACTCTCCTTCTATAAATTTTACACTGGCCCACTCACCATTCAAACGAAATAAATACCTTATTCCAATCAAAGGACAAGATAGATTTACATATTACATGCAATTTGCTACTAATAATTTACTATATTTTCACTTTCAAAGTTTCGAGAACAATTACGACATTCGAAACGTTCCTTTTTCACCAATCAATAATGTGCACCATATTTTATTTAATATTTCGACCAATCATATCACGTCACTAAAATTTAGAAGTTGTCGTCGTTTTGTTTTTACTCCTATTATGATTGGTTTACGCAAATAATAAAATCAATAAGTCATCGAACGCCCGATGTATAGAGATTATAATTTTAATCGATAGAACTTACTCAGTTGCGGAAGTACGCGACGTGTGTGGCCCTTTGATATCAACGATAAATTTAAAATACGGTCGTTACCCAAAGCCGCAGCAATTAACAGCCCTAACTCTTCGTAATAGGGTCGTTAATACACATAAAAGAAATTCAAACGGCAAATTAGTTTTGATGTGATTATAATTTTAATATAAGTCGTCGGAAGCTACGAATGGCGAATCAGGAACGTGTCGGGCAATTTTCAAAGCGACTAGTTTCCTTGTAACATTTCCTGTATTTTTTTTTTTAAATATATTTAAATAATTCTTTGATTTTGACATTTCTCTGATCATAAGTATATTTGAACCGGACATCTGGCTTATGAATCGGACACAAATAGAATAATTGCGTTTATTAGTTTTAAAATTTTAATAGTCGTTTACTTTTTGATGTGTTACACATTAAATATTTGACATTAGTTTCTCTTTTGATTCTTTTTTTGTTTTGGCAAATCATTTGATATTGTTTGTTTATAGTTGATTGATATTATACTTCTGTTTTTTTTTATATCGGTTTGGGCGGCATCTATTTTGCTGTAGTAATTTCACAATTTTAAAATGAATATGTTCTAACTGGTAATGAATTTTCACAATGACGAAATAAGACGACTTCGGTGTTTTACGTTAAAAAAATTACGTTGATATTATAGTTGTATTAAATACCCACCCGTCATTAGTTTCAAAATTAAAATATATATATTAAAAAAACGATTCAAATGTTATGATAATGTTTGAATAATTTTAAACCGAAAAACATTGTTTTTGTTTTATTTTACTACTTTATAGCCTATAAGACTAAGCCGTTATATTTTAATAATTAATAACAAAGTTACACATTTTAACATGAATAATGATTCATAGGCTAAATTGTAGAATTGTATTAAAATCAATGTAATAGTGTGTATTCGTTAATTTAATACCGTTGTCAAAAATGAAAACATTAATAAAAAAAAAAAATTTTTTTTAGATAGCGCTTTGTGTGTTTATATATGTACCTATGTATGTATGAACAAAGATGTTACGGAGGATATAATGCGTGCTTTATCTGATGATGATCTTTTGGAAATCAATAAAGAGGTTTTATATGCTACGGTTTTGTATAAAATTCAAATTGTACTTAATAAGGAAAATCCCCCCAAACATAATTAAACAGGAGATTTGTTACTATAATGTACGTTTTTAAAACGTTTTTTAAATATATCAAGGGAAATAATGTAAATAAAAATTTCCTCGTACAATAAACTCGCTAAACGTCGTATTTACTGTCGGACGTTCACAAGCGACACAGAAAATGCTATAGGCATTTAATTTTCATCTGTCAGAATGTATCGGTTTCGGTTCGAGTATGCGAACTGTGATATGATGCCCCCTCTGACAGCTTTGTTTCAATTTATCGACAGGGTTGCCACATTGAAAAAAGAAATATTATTTTAGTAAGTAATTGTAAATATAAATAGTAAAACTATTGTTTTTTTTTTATTCTATCACGGCTCTATTGAATAAATACTTAGATTACATTTCTTAACGTAATTCTGTTAGTTATGAAGCTTATGCCGTCAACGTGAATATTATTTACTTAAAATAAAGTTTGACTGGCAGAGAACGCTCGGGTGGCATTAAGTACTCCTTTTGCATCGAGCATTGGAAGACAATAAAGTTAAATTAGTAACATATATTAATATATAAGATACATATATACTTTAAAGGAAATGTAACACTTTGTACAAATTGAACTTTAGATACATATTAATGGTTTATTAAAGTGATCAAATATCACACTTAAGAGATATTAACTTTTATAAGAAAAAAAATAATTAACGATTCATTGACATTTAATTTAAATATCATTTTTTAATGTTTGTAATAAAATTGGTAAAGATTTATTGTATTTGCAACATTTATAACGAAACAGAGTTAATATAAAGATTATTGGTTTTTTTTTTTTTATAGTAATGACATTTAAAAATGTAATAATTGTATGTCAATGACAACTCGCCATGTGATCGCATCTGACTGTTATATTTAAATCTTGTTTCATCTCAATCTTGATAGTGTAGATTGAGTATACTACTACACTTAATAACAAAATATACGATATATTCCAGTATGCTATCAAAATCACTAATGACTTTTTAATATAGTATTAATTATAAAGTAACCATCGGCAAGAAACTCAGTAGATATTATTTTTACCAATTAAATTACTTGATTATCTTAAACAAATACAATTAAATTAAGAAATGTCTTCTATTTTCCTCATAAAGAGAGGAGGCCTTAAGGATAATTCAGATTCGTTATGTTACTTTTTTCAAAACGTTTGAACTAAACCCTTTTTTAATCATCTGTCTAATCGTGTAATGAGTAAAATGCCTTATTTATTTAAATATTTTATCGAATAACATATGAGTGAACATAAGAGAAACCAAAAAAAATATAATATTTAACAAATGGAGCGCAAAGGCGGTCTTATCGCGATTCTAACGATCTCTCACAGACAACCTTCGCTGATAGAAGCTTAGAAAGAAAACAGCTAAGTGCAGATATGAGAGAGGAGATAATAACTATTAATATTATTTAATAAACTCAATAAAATATTAAAAAGTACAATATTTAATAAGTGACGTATTTACGTAAAATAATTTAAAATATTGAGTTCTAATGACGGATTGAGTGACATCTGTCATATACACATACAGAGTAAATTAATCTTATTTAAATTCTTTAAAAGGCACTGTGGCAGCGTGTTAGAGAAAGCTCCAGACTTTCTTCTTAAATAGGAGAAGGGGCATTTGCCCAGCATCGGGACGTTAATAAACTAATGTTGTTAATACAGAATTTATCTAGCATTTGTTTCATAGTATGTATTGTTATATTAATTATTATAAATTGATTATTTTCTTTATTGTGCCCCTTCCAACATATTTTAAAGTTGTTCCTCTGTCAATAGGTTGCCTGGAAGATCGCTTTAGCGATAAGGTCGTCTGTTGCATCTCATGCAACTTGTGTATCTATGTTGCGTATGTTTTTTGAATTGTAGTTTAATATATAAAGATTAAAATAAGGCTGAACGGCATGTTCAAAGGTGTTACTAATTTGACGATAAAGTTTTGGATGTCTCTTTAATAGTTTGTTTATTATAAACTGAACTCTCGACGTTAATTTATGCATACAAGCTGTTGTTTCCTTGCTTTTTAGATATAATTCATTTAAAACGAAAGTAAAGTTCTAACTTGTAATTATTATCCTTCAACTCCTTTCCAGTTGATAAGGTTTGGAGCAAATCCACCACGCTACTTCAACGTGGCTTGGTGAAAATGTAGAAATCCGATACAGGCTTCTTCCCGATTTTGTCCAACATAGCTGAGCTCGAGATAATTTTAAACACAAATTAAGTACATAAATACTGAATAGTATTTGCTGGGTTAGAACCAGCAATATTCGGTTAAGAGTCACCTGTTTTAGCCATTGCTCTGTGTAGATTTTATTTGTTTATTATTAAAACGAAAAGTTTAGCGTCAACCCTACGCACGTCCAATAAAAATCAATCAGCGCTTACCGATGATAGTTACATGTTACACGTTTTTGTGTGAGTGCGATCGGGGGTCAGGGGGGAGAGGTGACTATGACGAGGGGTAGTCGTGAGCCTAGATAGAGCACGACGAGGGGTAGGCGAATAAAACGTATGCCCTTTTATCTACGATTCTATTTCTATAACTCATTTTGAATATATTTCAATATTGCATTTACGATTTTATTGTCAATTTAAGTTTTTCATTGTATGAATTTATCAGATTCATCTTAATGTTAGATTAATATGATATCATTTTGATTTAATGTTCAGATATTTAGTAACAAACTCAGACATTTTATTTCCATTGTACATATAATCTTAAACATAATAAGGGAACGTATTAAATAGATACTTGCAGTTAAGTTTAAAATAGACCGAGCAGAACCCTGGTCGATCGAAACACTCACTCAATTAGACTCAAATCGTCCGTTTGTTACAGGAAGCGGTGAAAACATTCAACGACTTCAAAGCCGCATTCGACATCAAACGACCCAACTAGCGTCAATCCCGAGTGGCTATTAAACGCTAATTCAATCATAAAAACAAACATGAGAGTCTATTTCCGTACGATTCGCGGTTGAAACTTACACATGAGCGAACAAGACGTGGTCGAATGCAAACAAGATACATCGAAAGAGTCCGGAGAGATGCAAACTGTAGTGTCCAATTACGCAACGCCGAATTTGATTAGACAGGCAGACAGACTGATCGACGTGCATAGCTATAACACTGACGCGTCATACACGGAGTACCAATATGGGGAAGAGGTCGATAGACTGAGTCCTGAATTACAAGATGAGAAGATCAACGTCGATGATGAAGATAAAGAGGAAGAACTGGTTATAGCTGATGATGAAGACTATGAAAAGAATGAGAGTTTGGAACAAAGAGATGATTCGAATAGTGCGGCTAAAGCTAAGGATACTCATAATGTAAGTGACAGTGTAAATAAAGAGGAGAATTTGGAGCCTTCTTGGCATCCCCATGTGTACGGTAAACCGCCCAAGAAACCAACTCCTCACACGATAGAATATATTTTAGGATTATCGAAAAACGGTGACGTGCCCAAAGAAGAACCGAAGCGTTCCACTGTGAGTCAACTAATGAACGTGAAACGGAATTTCGACAACAAAAAGAACTTTTCGTTTCAAGAGAAAAGTACGCAAGTGCCGAGAGACCTGACGGACAGGAAGTTTAATATAAGTGTGCATAAGAACAAGCTGCAGGAACAGTTGCTTCAGCGAGGTGTTAGAACTAGTGAGAGTGAATACGAAAATGTGCAGTTCGCGTTTAAGACTGACGATCAACCGCTGAATCTGTCCGTGCCGAAGTCGAAAGACTCTCCTGTGTGGAGTTCTGGAGCTGATGACGACAAATTAGGAAAAGGTTAGTATATATTCTAACACGAACCATTGGCTTAAGCTTTTAGTTTGCTCAGAGTCATTGCAGAGTTGCCCTGTGCGAAAAACGAAAATTAATTCTTAAAAACAATTGAAAAATACACTATACAAAGTAGCAAACTGTACAATTAAATATTTGACTCATTCATATCGATACAAAAGCCGAAAAACAAAATTAGTTTCAACTTTATTTAACTTGGTCACGGTTGGTTTATGATTTGTTGAAATAATCTTTGAATAGTTCGAACTTATAATCCGGTATAAAACCTAATATAATGTTCTCCCACTGTGAATAACATTTTGATTTAATTCAGGTATTTATTTTTTATGCATTCAGGAGAATTAAATACGTCTTACTTATGGCTTACTTTCATATCAATCATCCACTTTTATATTTGAATTAAATATTGTATAATAACATTTTGCAATTATAAATGTTACTCTGTGTAAGTATTCCCTTTGAAGTAATAAATTGCTGTACTTATTGAGTCGATCGTTTGAAACGATTAACTCGGATGAAGCCGACATAAGCATTTAATAGGTCATCGATTGATCGCAAACGAAGCCTTTAAAGCGGTCGTATTCATAAAGCCATAACATATAAACATAAACAATATGCTTCGAGCAATTACTCTTCCCGACATCGATATAACCATCAAAAATCCCACACACGCTGACAAATAAACAAGCGATTCCACGAAGTTTGTGGTTGAGAGGTTACCATTAACTGTACTGTACGAAACGTTCGATGTACTCTTCGGGCTCAACCGAAAAGGTGACCTTTATTCCTAATTTGAAAGTTCATATTCCATCGTTATTGTTTTTATTTAAAACTTTTTAAATTCTAAAAGCGAAGCTATAAACCGGTGCAGTTGTAAATCACAGTCAATTAGTTGAAAGTGCTCGGTGCGGTGCGCTTATATTTTGGGCCGTGTAATGATATTAATATATACTGAATGTATGTGCACGTGCTTTGTTTGAGAGAATTGTTTATGCGATGTAATTAGCCTTATTGATTGCTCGTTTGTTGCGTTTGTTGGCTCTATCGTTGTATCATCGAGACACGATTAAATAATATGGTTGTACTTATTATTATTAGTGTCTCTTTTAGGTACTTTATTTATTTTAATTTATAATATTAACTGATATTCTCCTTTCAACGTGTAGTGCAGACTTTGTGATTTTATTTAAGTGCTTATTCTTTTTGTGGATATTAGTTACTGTTATTAACGTGACGTAAAAATATAGGTATGATCGGTACGATACAAATGTTTGTAAGGTCAATCGACTTAATTCAGCAAATTGACTTACAAACCCTATATTAGCCGCTCTATTACAAACAATATACTTTACGACAATCAATAATGGATTCTTGTATCTAAAACAGTGGCCGCAAAACTATCACCATGCTGTTCGTAAATGACCCTTATTCCAACTGCATAAGATCCAACAGGGTTGCTGACCCTCTAAAAGCAGAAATAGCCCCTATTCTAATCTCAAGTCGCGCTTGCATTTATAATGTAGCGTTTTAATCGAGCTCAATGCGCGACAACCTTTAAATAACTGTCTTAGAACAATATTGTATGCGATTTTCGCCTTTAATCACTGTTAATAATGTCTTGATTGGTGTTTATGAGCTATTATTTATGTTTGCGGGATGTAATTTGAACGTCCGAGCAATAAGCTATCGGGCGATGCAGCTGCGTCCGTCACTAGGGCTGCCAATTTATATTTAGATAATAAATTTATTCGGATTATTTGCGAGTACTGATGTTGGTTTATTGCGTCAATCGACCCTAGTTATAATATGTTGATGAATTCACCTTGTCATTAGACTCTCGTCTAATGACACTCGTCTGTTAAGATACGCTCTTAGAAACAAGTCAAAAAAAGACAAATAGTTTATCGATTAAGTTATATTGTATATGTAAAATTTGTATTTGAATTATGATTGCCAGAGATGAATACAAATAATCCAGTTATTATCAATTAATATTAAAATACAGGCATCGATTAAAGTTTTAATTAATAATCATTATATAGATATAATTATCGTTTAGCGAGGATATATTTTGTTAAGCTTATTTATCTTATGATAAAACATTCGATTTAATACTTGAAAATTTAAATTAATTTAAGTAATGTATATTAATTAATTAAAGTTCTGTTTGGCATCCCTAAATCCATGCCAGTGGATTTGCGAATCATCTTAGGCCTGATGTTAGTGCGTTTGTCTTGCTTAGAACTACTTATTGTGGCTGTTTTTTTATCGAACCGTGGAAGAGTAATTAAATAGAATGAAATTTACTTATTGTAAGCCTTATTCTTGCCCGTGTCCTCATAATCAGTAGTTAAATAACGATCCCTTTTTATAAAATTTAACTTAACAGTTTATCAATGTACCAAAGCAAAAAGTATTATTGCTTCTCAAGGAGTTATAAGGCTCACTTGCGCGTTGTTTTCTTCCCGCAACTGTTTTAAGATTTGCTTTTCGAGCACTAATGAAAGTTATTTTAATAAAGTAACAAATTTATAATAAAGTACGATCATTGTCCTCGTTACTAAAAGGACTGGCTTATTTTACCGCCAAGCATTTAACTAATTTATCTTAGTCCAAGGTTAAATATACTTATTCCATATGACTTGCTGTACGCATAAGTCATTTAGTAAATATAATTAATAAATAAAAAGGAAATATAAAATGGTTAAAGTGACAGCCCTATTTCATTTGATAGCTTTTACCAGTGAGTAAGTTTAGCGATGGTTAATGTGTCCAGTTGTTTAGACTGGACTTAGAACCGTGTAACTGACTTGTGCGATTTTTTTTTTGTTATTTGTCCTCCTCAGAGATGTAAATCTATAATTCTATAATAATATTATAAAGAGGTAAGTTTATTTGTGTGTACGTAAGGAATCTATGGAAGTAGAAAGTTTAGTTACTCCCGTGGTATATGGTATAAATTATAAATAGGCGATACACGATACGTGCGTTAGTGAGATATAAATTTGGTAGAATAATACTCTTTTCCCATTAGAGATTTTGATTTCGATAATAATACCTTACATTGGTACGTATTAGAAAATAATACATAGTTCAAAATGCGGCCTTAACGACGCATAACTAAGATAATCACTGCCGGGCTCACAGTAAGGCCAAGGCGTTTACATAAATGCTTATATCCTTCTTATAAAATTGACTAATAATATCAAATCACTAAGGATATAAAATCAAAATTAAAATCAGTCAGTTTAAAGGAGTGATTTAGATTGGACACATACATACTACAAGGTTAAGGTAAACGAATGCTTGTAATTAACTATATATATTTTGTTTAGCAGTTATAAGTCAAACATCGATCTGTCTTCTTCTTTAGAATCAAATCAATATATATTCGTGTTTAAGTAAACTTCCGCCGGCCGTAAAGGAATTGTATATTAAAATTAGTTCCCAGCCGCGGCTTTGTTCGCTTGTGAGGGGGTGGAGGTCCAAGATTTAAAGTAAAGTAACTTATGTGCTATTCCAGACTGCAATCTATCTCTGTGCAAAATAACACTCAGACCAGTTCAGCCGTTCTGTCGCGATTGAGTAACAAACTTGCATCCGTTCAAACTTTCGCATTTATGATATTGGTAAGAGATTTACTCACAAGTTAATCTTTAGTTGTTTTATTTATTTATTTGCCACTCATAAGTAATAACAGTAAAATCAATACATTATAAAACAAAAATAAAGCTAGACTTTAATAATACAAGTGCGTACATAGATGGCGTAAGTAGACTTAGTTAGGCTAATTAAAAAGTTTGGTTGTTTCATTAATGTAACCTTTTGGTAATAGCCTGTGTGACTCCCTGCTGCGCTAAGGCCTCGTCTACTTTTAAGGAGAAGGTTCAGAGCTTATTCAACCACGCTTCTTCAATGCGTATGTGTGGATGCGGCAGATTTTATCCGACACATGAATTCCTCAAGATGTTTTTCATCACCGCCAGGAAATATATGAATAAATAAATTTAACAACAAATTTAGTAAACTCTTAATTTCTCGGTTCGGTCTAATTGATTAACTGTGTTCCGTTGTTTTATTAATAATAAACTAATCCTAACACATTTATTAGAACATCAAGAAACACTTCGTAACATATTTTTATATTCTGTCTTATATTTGAGATAATTCCCTAATCTCCTCAGAATAGTTTTTAGTGATTATAATACAAACGAAAACTTTAATTTAGTTATAGAACTGTAACTTTTGATAGAAATCCGAATTTGACACAATATGGACGGACTGTTGTTTTTGTAATTTACAGATAACTTAAAAAATCATTTATTTCACATTAATATATTTAATATAATAAATAAATAATAATAATAATACATAATTATTTATAATTTGTATCTGAGCATTGCACACAGTGAATTATTGCGAGCTGAGTGCAAGTTAAAAATACAGTACTTGTCTGAAAGCTCTATATTTGATCGAAACACTTAAGCCACCCGAGGGCTTTCAGCGAGCTTTAATCTTCGAGCTTCGAACCGCATAAATCAGTGAATTAAGTGACTGCTATTAATGACGAATGCTTTTACGATTTCTTGGATGACATTTGGTGTCCGGTATATGTGACAGTTCTTGTTGCATATAATTGTTGTTGTTGTTATATTGTTGTTATGTTGTTATTAAGATCTACCAGCTATTATATACCAACGTATATACGTACGACATTGACTTAACGCGATATCATAGGTCGAGAGCTTGGATAATCTATGTTATTCATTGTGGATTTGCGAAAAAACGTTTAAAACGTCGACGAATCTGTTAACGAAGCTTAGAAGTAAAATTAAATTTGATTTATGTTGTGAAATGGAATGGTTTTGTTTTACTAATAAAGATATATTTATCAAGAACACAATATAACACAAACATACATAATATAACATAGCTGTATTGTGTAAATGGCATAGAGTATGCACGTTTAAGATATGTTTATCTTCATTCTTTTTTGATTGGATTAGGACATATTGAAGTAACATATATAGATGATTTTTATAACTATTTAATAATTCTGACCAGGTATAACATATTCGAAAGACACATAAGTACACGATCGTAAATAATGATAACATTTATATTAATGCTCGTTGACTTCCAGGCAGGAGACATAAAATACGCATATAATTGTATTTAACTAACATGAGTGTATTTTTAGATGTTGAAAAAGAGTAACCACTGAGTTTCTTGCCGGTTCTTCTCGTTAGAATCTACATTCGAATGATGATTTATGATGAATGACGATTCAAAAGTGCTTGTAAAAGCCTACTCGAATAAAGTATATTTTGATTTGATTTGATTTGATTTGTTTTGACACATATATAACACGCACCAAAACAGCATATCACCGTAACACGATTCTCAATATTTCATAAGTGAAATACAAAGAGGATAGAATATGATGTGTTTAATCATACATTCTTGATCCTTGGTTTGGATTAAGAAACCTTAAACCATGCTTACAGCGGTCAAATACTGATTAATACACTTAAGTGTCAGTGTAATGCGATTTTCAGCTTTGAGATTTAATCGTGTTAAAACATGTTAGTGAATAGTTCACGAGCTGTTTCATTAACCTGCAAGCCCGGTCAGCTTTATTCCTTACAGGCCACTTGGTTGGCTTGGTGCATGCCCTGTGTAGACACCACCTACACATCACAAATTCCACCGCAAACCAACTACTAGTATTTTTGCGTACTGGTTTGGAGGGTTAGTGAGCCACTGTAACAAGTACAAGTGATATAATATTTTATTTCCTATCTTGGAGGTGCATTGACGATGTAAAAGTTAGTTAATATTTTTTACAATGCCAAATGTATGTAATAAGTCTATGTAATGACCAGTTATCGATGGTCCCCCATTGACCATTAATCAGCCAGACAGCAATCCTTAGTATTTTCTCTATTCAATTTTTAGTTTTATTAGCTGAGTAATTTCTGTATTATATTCTTTTCATTATTATTTCTTTTGATTTTAAACAGACACCTGCATGTGTCTATCTAAGTAGCTGTCAAAGAAATTGAAAAGTAGGTTATGAATCGTTTTTACGATTTCTTGAGAGGTGAGTAACCGTTGTAATCTCTAGGTGTGGTATGCTCTTCCGGTATCTGTACCTTGGAGCGCGTCTAGGTAGGCGCGTTCCATCAGCCTGTGTCATCATACCAAGCTAATAGTCCAGCTAATAGTCCAGCTAACAAATAAAGGTTTTTGTTTATAGAGTACAGTAGCCTAAACTCATTGAAGCATTATTACGGGCTATGTCAAGGAAGTGGTTTAGGTAACCTGCAAACAAACCTGCTAACCTAATGTTGATGAATTAAAATCAACCTTTTTTTCTTTTAATTCCATTATTTAATCTTAAGTAGGATATTAAATTATCGATCGAAATCAAAAAGTCAAAGTCTTTATTCACTAAAGAAGTATTATAGTTACTTATTGAATGTATGACAGGATAGAAACATAGCACATCAGACTTGAAAAGACCGGCGAAAGAAACAGCGGGATTTAAAATAAATAAAATAATTTTCCCCCGTTTTCGGTACATTTTCCTAATACTCCGCTCTTATGTCAATAAGCTTGATCTATATAGCTTCATGTGGTAAATAGACTACCTCGATAGATAAGCTAACTAACACTTTTAAAAAAAATCAAATCGGATCAGTAGTTCCGGATATTAAAGCGTTCAACCAAATAAAAAATCTTATCAGATTTATGAGATTTAACACCGTTCAATGTTCCTTAAGAATTTATTTTAATTTTGCAATTGAATATGTGTGAACGTTTTCTGGGATCCTGCTGTAAAAACAGTTCCAATTATCTACGAGATGTTTTGAAACGACAAGCGAACAATAAAATGGGACATAACTATCAATACTAAAGACATCTAATTGCTCAACATAAATACTTTTACTTCAATCACCATTTACTTTTCTCAACAGCTATAAATCTTATGTAAAGCATCCTTTGATGTCGTTAGTCTGCGGTCGCCTTTACTGCCGTTGTTTTGTGAATAGCTCCAAATATTTATTTACGTTGCAGGCTTAACGATCAACTAATCTCGTGATTGTGAAAACATACTTTGTATGCATTTAAATAATGGCTCATTATATCAAAGTGGGATTAATATACGTCAGGTATTTTTTTGAACGGTTATCTCACGCTGTGACAACTTTGTAGTGTTTAATATTAATAAAGTCGTAATAAAATACTGTTAGACGTTTGATCATTTTGTAATAAAACCTTTAAAATGAGGGTAATTGGTTAAATCGGTTCAAAGGTAGCCCGATTCATCTTAACTTGAAAGGTTATTAACTACTTTTATAATTTTATTATTGTTTACATTTTAAATATCACTATATTTGTGTCTATTGAGAAAATGTCGACATATTTCGGGTATAAAAGTAACTTTTACTCGTAGACTTGGAGCACTCGAATTCGCGGTCCCAGTAATTCTTCGTCGTGATTCTTGTCAGGTATAAAGATCTTACCAAAACATGTAGTGCGTTCCTCGATAAATAAACATTTATGTTTATTTTTAATTTACGCATAATATTAAATAGTATTATGAGGAAATAAAAAAAAGAAATACCTTCACTAGGCATATGCTCTGAAAATTGTTGCTTTCTTCTTTGTTTGAACCTTTATATATCAGGTAGTTGACGAATATCTCGTTAGTGTAGTAGCTAGCTTAGAAATGATGATTTTGATAGTGCTTACAAAACATAAATCATCAATTGAGACTCTTTTCCCAAACGCACGATTTTGGCGCTTCCGCTCTTGTTCACATTGACGAAATGTTTTTTGGTTTTTGTGTCAAGATATGCTTAATAACAGCTCGGAGAGCACGTTAAACCAATGGTATTGGGGAATTGACCTCCCTCCAGTCGAGACGAATTGAATCATGAGTCCTTTTGACTTATGAGAGTGAAGATAGACGCGTCTTAAGCACAACCAAGCAAGCAAAGTGCCAGCAGTGTTCTGGCGATCTTTCCAAAAAAGAATTTTAAGAGACCTTCTATTGCAATTTACTTTTTCTCCAAGATTTGACTAACATCGGCGAGGCGCCCCAAACGCGTGGTCCTCCTGATTTTTGCAAACTCTGCTCCCAGGCTAAAGACGGGTCAAGAATATCTCCTATAGCGCTGCCTATACTTTGATATTTCTTAAGAACAGTCAGATAAACATTGTGCGGTCATATAAATCTATCATAACTTAAATCAAACTTCACACAATATAAATATCGAAAACAAAAAAAGACACTATTCAATTCACAGAATTTCTTATGAAATATTTATGGGACTAAGTCATTATGATCTATTATGATAGGGTTAGGGTGACCACATAAGAGAATCCTTCGAGGAAGCCCTGACACACATGGCGATATATTGTTTATTCGAAAAACAATCTCTAGTAGACGCAGATACATTTCCGCTGTAAACTCGCCAGCGGCTGCGCAACATCTTAGAAGCTAATTTTTATGTTTTAATTTATTCATCCCATGTTTATTTAGACAATTGCCTAACGCCGCGGTTCGCCTCACAGTTTTATTGACGTTTTTAATCGTCTATTTTATGTGTTGCCAAGTTAATGTACATAATGTTCGTCTGCCTTTTTATTTCGTGTTTATTTTCAGTCAATTATCATTAAGTCAGTGTTTTTAATAAACAATTATAATAATGAGCATTTATTCAAAAAACGTATCATAAATGTGAAGTAAAAATATTTTGCCACATACGTTATTAAGACTTTTGGTGGATGCGTTTTACTAGCTGCTCGTCCCGATATTGCTCGGCTATGTAACAGATACATGATTTTTGCGAAACTTTAACCTTTTTCGCAGCGCACACATCGGTTGAGTAGTTTTTGTTTTCAAACCTCTTTATTGGTGTTGTGGGCCTGTTGTTCTTTACTGTCGCTGCCACTAAAACTAAATGTAGATTATTAGGGTCCTATTTAAAGGAACTGTATAGTTGTGTTATTATTTTATTACTATGATTAATACTTCTTTTGCGAAGCGCATGAAGTCTCTTGAAAGTTTAAAAGGAATGTTTATTTTTAAAACCATGTCATATTAAATAGAAATTAAATTTCATTATGAACTCACAAAGACATAGTTGACCTCTTTTATACTTAAAGTCGCTTTTAAATGCATGCGAAAATCTCATTTAATTGTTAACACGTCTAAACAGAGTATTTCGGGTTCAAGCTCGGATACGCACCACGCACCGCAGAATTTTCACGTGCTCCAACCCGCGTTATAGCATGGTGGAATCCAAACCTAGGCCAACAGTAGTACATTTGCAGACTTTTACTCTACTTTAATAGTTACAAATAAATATGCGAGCAACATATCATTATCATATTTTCATGACGTAACAAGACACAATTCCGAGTATTGTAATTTATATCAGTGTGTGCGACGTGTGATTCTTAAACCGCTCCCGTCAGCGGCTTGCGTATGCGTCACGGTGATAAGCGGAGCGATTAATTCCTATAAATATAAACAATATAACATAAATATTCACAGTTAAATGTTGAACGTTGAAATAAATAAACATAGTGAGTTAAGTTATATACTTATTATTATATACAAACGTATTAATCGGATTTGACGCGTACATACAATATGAATTATCTTATAAAATAAACATAACTATTTACATAAAAATAAAAAATTAAGCATGTTACTTTGGTTGGTTTTGTATACAATATTACGAACATATTTATCCAAGTGACGATTTGACAATTATACGTGCATATATTTTTTAAATTTAAAGCAGAATTTTCGTATAAATAAATTTATTTTATTTCAATTTAATATCACTATAATTTTAAACAATCATTTTCATGTATACATTCGTTAATTACAAGATTATCCGAATGAATTATAAAAATAATTATTTAATTAAAAATTTAAAGAGCGGGAGCGTTGCCAGCGTGTCCACAGACCTACAATAAAATTGCCAACGACAATCATTATGTTTTTCTCACGTAACGCGCCGCTCTCGTCGCAATTATTAAAAGAGGCGCGTGTATTCGTGGCTGTTATTGTTTTATCGAAAGCGTTTGTTGTTATTATGTATTCTAATTATTATATTCAAGGTTTCATTTATTTATTTCGACAATTTTTTACAAACAACCATTCAATATAAAATATTGTAACACATTTTTTACTAATGAATCCTCGTATTTGACAGTAAATAAAGAAAAAAAAAAATGTTCAAAAGGTGTTCTATTCGGGTTAGAATACATCAATTTAATTAATCGATAAAAATAAAACACCTGTTTTTTACGACTTTACGGCATCATGGGAAAATATTTTTTCAGCCAAATTTGAGAGTACTTTGGTCTGCTTTTAATTTAAAAAAAATATATATATTTTAGTCTCAGCTAAATTGTAATTGTAGTAAATATTGTATAGCTAATTTATTAAAGCTTTATTATTGCTTGTAATTAGCACAAGATATAAATATAATAATGTGTTTGTAATATTTTGATAATAGTTAATGTGATGTCTTCAATTATATTTTTAATCACCGTAATTAAACACATAATGTGTTGGCAAAGGTAGCAAACTTGTCAGACTCAATTATAGAAATATAAAATGTCTAGTATTATAAAGGTTTAAGAAATAAAACACGGAATGCGATGCACAGCGTTTACTGCTCGGACCCGAGCAACTATCACAGATAATTTCTAAATAATGCCTCTGTTACACACACGCTTATAAATTAGAAAATAAATCCTAATCCAACAAAACTAGCTAATATATTTTCATAAAAAAATAACCTATTTTTACCTTTAAACATTATTAAAAATTAAAGCAAAACTTAAATGTTTAACTTAAAGATGTAGGTATATTTTATACAGATATTATATCTAAGAGAACAAAGTTACAGCTGTAATCATCAGCTGGGGTTATGTTCCTGACGTAGTGAGGAGACGTTAAATCCTGGTACCTGTTGCTGTAAACTATGGCAAAGAGGTAAACTTTGAGGCTTCTATACTATATTTTGAACGTGTTAGGCTTTTCAGGAGAGATAATTTAAGAGTAATAAAAATTCGGAACTGGAACTTAGTACATAAATTCTTTGTATATCATATAGAGATATTATTATTAACTCTTACACACATATTGACTCTTATGTATATATATATATGAAGTCTCTCTGTGAGAAGAGATAAACAAACATATCTAAAGATTTAATAAAGATAGAAGAATAGCTTTATTAAATAAACAATATGACATATTTATGCGCACTTTTATCCCATTAAGCCGTTAATTACATTCATAAGTAATAATATCCGTCACGGATTTTAGTATGAATGAGCCTACATCCCCGGGTTCGTATTTTACACTCGTGCGACATCTCTTCAGCATAGTTGTCTCTGAGCCAAATATTTTAATTGCCGTCGAAGTCAGGCTAAAAGGGCGGATTGATTGCGAACGGTCGTGAGCGACGCGTCTCTTCACTGCGCGATTTATCGACTGTTTACAGAGGTTAATTACGGCTATTTCGCGTGCTTCGTGAATAGGGGTGTCGGTGCTTATAATTTTGACTTAGTGTTATGGTGTGCAGTTAATATTAGTTATTTTAATTTATAGGCAGCCTTCGACTTTCTTTCGAATCTTAGAAGTGCGTTGGCTTAAAATAGATTTATGATATAACCTTTAGAAGTTATGGATTAACCTTTACTTATAAACGATTTTGAATAATGTCTTTATACTGGTGAGGAATAAATCTCGTTTAAAAATAATATCTTCAATTACCTTCGAAATCACCTAAATTTCAATTAAATATTTATGATTATCTTTAATTATTGCAGATTCAAAGTTAATGAAACGAAAGAAGTCCACTGAGGATGTTCGCTCTCCCCTTGGAGGAGAGGGATCGATGACCAGTGAGGAGGGTGAGGAGGTCGGGAGGCGTAAGAAGGCTCGTACCACCTTCACAGGCCGACAGATCTTCGAGTTGGAGAAGCTGTTCGAGGTGAAGAAGTATCTTTCGTCCGGCGAGAGGGCTGATATGGCGAAACTGCTCAATGTAACAGAAACTCAGGTAAGATTAGAAAAATTTAAATTGTACAAGTACGAAACGCTGGATCTTCAAGAACATGGCGACTTATGTCAATTTACGTTAGTGACCAAAAAGATCTGTTTTTCATTGCCTTAAATTTTATCACTCTACTATATATAACAATTATAGCTGGAATTGTTAATTATATTATTATCAAACGTTCCGGTTATATTTACATTTATCGAGGAATGCCTGATACGCTTCGGTTACAAGTTACCATTATTAATCAATGCGTAAAAAGAAGTCGTTAACGTGATTAAATATAATGAACATGTTGTAAATGAACATATACTAACATCTAATGAATGTTATTGACTGAGACTAAATGTTAGTAAATATGTTTTAGAAGTTTCTAGAAATATATATACAGTATGACATACATCTTATAACATGTACGGAAAATATATATGTCAGATAAATCTCGACTCCAGAATAATAAAGACAGTTGTAATAAGATAGTTGCTGTTCTCAGTTTCTGACGTCTTGACTTCGCACAAACTCCTTGGGTTCTCGGTGTCTTTGCTTGAGACAGAACTAATGAAAAAATCTGTTATTTGAATAAAATTCAGAGTAAATCTTAGAAATTCTTTTAATGGATTTAAATTTGGTGTTATAAATATTATAATATGGTGACTGTGATTGATTTTAGTATTTATTAAATTTATATTACGATATTTATGACATTAGTGTCAATATTTGACAATGATCGTATACTTTCTCTTTTTCTCTCGGGAGAGAGGAGAGTGATCTCTATCTTATCATTTATTATAACTTCAATTATATTTTTGACATGACATTTGTATAAATTTAATATTTAATTGCTATTATTATTTAAGTTTCACTAATATTTCTTATTTTATTAATCATAATACAATTTCTTTTCAAAATTAATTAAGTACGACTTTCAAGTTCTTCGTTAAAATGTTTAAATCCTAATTAGAAATACCACTAGAATTGACATGTATTGTGAAGTACAATGGTACCAGGCTTAGGCGCTGAATACTCATAATATTTTAAGTGATTTAAATCATGCCTATAATTGAAACATACATTGAACAAAAAAATGCTGCACCAACACTGTACGAGTTCGCTGGATTTAATGCATGACTAACAACTCGAAGAGTCTACATCTGTCAATAGCAGATATTTAAAGCTTAACATATTAGTCTACTAATTACTTAATGGGTCATCACCTCGTCGCCACTTCCAAGAAATCTTACCGAATTAAACGGCCGAGTGTAACGCGCTGTAACGCGCCGGCGCAGGTGACGAGCGAACGCGATACTTTTTGAAATAGGTACACTACTCTCTTAGATGAAATATATGCATTATGGCCTTAAGAGTACCAAAATCTTTTTTTTTTTTTGTTATAGGTTCATTACGTTGCCCAAGGTCTACTTAGAAGTGACAAATAGACGTGAGAAAAATATAATGAATATGTTAGATAATCAAAATCATTTATCTCACTTTCTAAGATAGCAATGCAACTGGCAAGTTGTGTACTTACATATTTTGATAAATTCGATAATTATTTAAAAAATGCCACGATATATGGTAAGTTCATCGAGTCCCAGCTTTTAAATATTAATTATTATTATTTGAACATTTTTAGAACCAATAAATGAGAAGTTTATTAATAAAATTAAAAGCGATCTTATGTAATTAATCCACATATACAAAACCGATATATCTGTACCGAAATTTGTGCAAAATTTCAGCTCAATAGTTTGTGTACTGGGCATAAAGCAAATCACCTGCAAGAATTTACATTTATATCACTTTAATAGAGTTTTATATTATTTTCTTTAGTTAAGTTACTTAAATTATTAATTAAAAATTTACAATCAAAAGTTATTTCTTCAATTTATTAATTATATTTATCGTTGTTATCAGTTATAATCCCCGCCATCTTTATTTCGAATGTGATGTTTTGTAAAAGCCCGCCAAAACTACTTAACATTTTTCCACAGATAATAAAGACATAATTTCTGTCATAAATTAATTAACAAAGTTACCATTTGTTTGCAGTGGATATAAATAAACAAAATATGTTGGTTCGAAATATAAAAAAGAATATTACACATTATTATAATTTGGTTATAATCGTTAATTTAAAGTTAACGTAACTAATAAATACAGTGAAATACATACCTAAACAATTTTTCTTACGCCATTTTGATGATATTATATATGGGTTTGTAGACTCACGAAAAAGACTTCCTCGAGGTCTTTTACAGTTTAATATCTACATATTTTATAGTCAGTATACGTATATTTTAATCTGGACTTATTCTTACTTACATTTTACTTCAGAAGTTAATGTCGAACTGATCAAGTCAAGAAGTTTCTGTTTCTGTTTTGAGTGATATTATAGTTATTTATCTTTGACATATTCATGGGTGAAGAATAAATTTGAAATAATAAAGAAAATAAATTTATTAATCGAAATAAGTGCAGGTATCGTGATTCAATATTTACTATTATTATAAAAATATTATTACATACGACGATTATAAATGAAATTTAAAAGATATTTATTGATAATAAAATTTTAAATTTTTATCAATGAATATACCTCAGTACTTCTCAACATTATTTAATCATCGTTTATCATTTATAAAATGATGAAACAAAAGCAGAAATGGAACATTTGATACAGAAACGATCTTAGAAATTAATTCAATTATTTTAATATTTTGTAATTTTATAACTTACATACAATAAGTACGCAATAAGTCCAGACTTGAGGGCGTGCAAAAAGCTATTACTCTCTTGTAACAGACATTATATTATATAACATACAATTTGTCTATATGTATAAAAACATATATCCAGTGTTGACAAATTCTTTTGCACGAGTAACTTAATGGGCCACCATCCTATGCGGTTCTACGAAATCTTAACAAATTAAGTGCTTAGTTGCCAGCTGGGGCTCCGCTTGTTTTGATAGGATTCATTCATAAGCGGTAGCGTTTTGAACTAATTCAGTACGTATCGCAAATGCAATGAAATCGTCGCAGTACAGGCTCGTTATAATTGTAAGGAAAAAAGATAAACGTCATTTGTTTTTTATTTGCTAATAATTCAATTTAAAAATATTAGTTTGTTTATATTTTTTATTTATGATACATAAACATTATATAATATTTATATTAATTAATAAGTCACAGATTATCGTTAATTATTTCATTAGTTATTTTAATTAATTATAAAACATCGTAAGTTTGTAGAACTTCAGTAACTTATATGACAAAAATTACTGATCTAATCGCTTATACCTTGTACCATGTTCGCAACTCAAAAGAGATAATTATACCATCCAAGGTGGTACCGTCCCCCGCTGACGAAGCACACATGGCGTCACTAATTAAAGCCATGGCTGTCCCATCACTACACGCCATCACACGCGTTACACTTAACAATATGTAATTAATAGATCGTTATAGTTTGAAAAGTTACATAAATAATTAATGCAGATTACTTACTATTTATAATATTCAATTAAATTATAGAGTATTGATAACATTAATTTACATTAAAGAATATTTTTATCTTTAAATTACTATACAGAATTTTTATCGAGGTCGGGGCATAAATTTTCGGACTGATTACTGATTGGTCTTAAAAGGAAACAATTGTTTGGTTATTCCTTGGTGCTAAATGTTTTGTGAAGACAAGTTTCCTGTAATTTGACGAATTAAAGATAATAATTTTAATACATAATTTTGTATGCAATTTTGTGACCTCGTGTAGAAATTAGATAATCGTTTGTGTTTAATACATTTAAAAAAATACGAGAAATCATAGTTCTTCAAATGTGTATCCGATTCGTTACGAACTGTCCGATTTGTAAATGCATTGTATAATGTCATCTGTGCAAATTGCACAGATACGACGTGACTCCAACTGGTATTTTTTTAACGAACTCTTAATTAATATCATAACCTTGTAATATTGCTAATCACGATTTAAAAGTTCAGATACGACACTATTTGTATAAAGCATAAATTTAATTGTGGATTCCAAATAACCATGCTAACTAAAGATACACTTTAAACTTACAATAAAGTGAATAAACTCGATTGCCCTCGAAGTATCCATGTATTCAATTCAGAGTCTCATATCTTACTCTCTCACTAAAATATTTATAACTGTTATATTCCACATTTATCACCCAATAATCCGCCACGTGTCCAAATATTCACAAGTCAATTAAGCCAACGGATGTCTGTACGGAAGCTGGCAAAAAATCCGTCTAATTTAAGATGACAAGATTTTTTTATACAAGTTCACAGGTTTTTATGTACACTTAAATTTTTTTTTATATCATACTCGAAATTTTGACGTTGTAAATTAATAACAAGAAATCAACTGTCACGTGTCTTTATTTGAATATATAAAAACTATATGTTGAATTCAGATAGATTTTTTAAATAATATATAACTATATAAGTATTATGATTTCATTGTAATGTTATGCCATATATTATGTTTATATCTGCCTTGTAAACCCCTACATCTTTCTATATCTGTTTCTTTCCTCTACCTTACGGTTGCCTGGAAGAGATCGCTATTTTTGCTCTTGTGAATCTATCTTAAACATGACTAAATTATGTGTTTACTGGTGTACAATAAAAAGTATTTTAATTTTTTGATATTTTTGAACTATGCGGTTTATACTTAAAAATTATATCAGTGACTTATACAAATATAAGTTTATGTTAAGTTTGAGAACACAGATACATTTTCTGAGTAAAAAAAAGAGATCTGTCGTGTGATACCCGGTTAGAACGAAATTGCTTTCGTTATATATTATATGTTAAATAAAAGACAATTAAATAAATTAGCAACGTTCGAGAATAATAAAATGACAAGAAATAAAACTATTAAAATCCCATGTGAATTATTATGAAAAATGAGCGCAAATAATGTTATATAAATCCATTTATAACAGAAAGAGACAAAGATAATGAAAGAGAAAGATAGTGAGAGGTCGAAAGGTCGGCTGGAGGAAATCTGCTAGTTTCTCTACTGTATATACCGTATACGGGTAAAAGACCTTCGTTCCAAAAAAAAATCTATTTGAGTATAATATCTGTCTATTGCTGTATCAAGGCTACTGATCCGAATTTTAAACAATTTTGTATTAAGCAGGCTTGAACCCCAAGGAAACTAACTACTAAGCGACGCGCGGGCAACAACAAGTACTCCATGTAAATAAAAATATCATTAGAATATGTGAAATTTACGACTTACAAATAATTTTTGATTGGAGGCAATTGATTAGCGTGTTAAGCAATGCCCTGTCTACTTCTTGCAGCGTCTATAACTGAGGTCATAAGTTTATTTACTTAACACAATTTCGTAACAGGCCTGTGCTTACCCGGCGTGTAAGGTGTGCAAAAAATCCGGGAAAAAATGGATCGCCTCGCCGATATAATCAATTCTTTGACCAAAAGGCAATCTCTTAAAAAATATTTTTTGTTTGGAGGGGAGATCGCCACAACACTGTTTAAAATCGGACGCTTGTTGTCCTTAATGGAGCTGTTTTGTAGTATTATTTGTTTTCTGACACAAACGTAAAGAAATGTAAAGGCGAATGATATAAAACAATCTTAATTTATCAATATTTTCAACTAGGGTTTCCAGTATTTTTCATCGTAATTATACTAGTCGATGTCACGTTATTCCCAGCTTAGAATGTGGATCCTACCGAGAAGAGCCACGAGGAACTCGTCGTGTAATTGCAATACAAATTATATATAAGTATTTATTAATTATTTGTATGTATGGAGATAGTATTCTTTGGTTTTTATGCAGGATATACATATAAATTTAATTGCATTTAATGTAACATAAAAATATCGATTAGTGAAAAATAATGGCTACTAAATTAATTGCCTGTTTATCTGGTGCTAAATTTAAAGTTCATTTAATATTCTAAAATAATTTAAAACTGCTTGTAAAAGGTTAGCGAAACAAAGTATTTTTCATGAGTATATAAGTGCCTTAATGTCTCAAAGGTATACGACCTAGCGATGTGTTAGTCGCACGTTTAATCCTGACTCATTGGGCTACTCTCGTATAGTTTTTGAATTCTCGTGAATAATTGAAAAATCGTCTACAAGATTGAATTTAGAAAAGTTTAGTCACTTTATTTTTGAAGATTATTTAAAAACAAATGACTGTATGTACGTTTAAACGGGTAGATAGATTCTTATGAGGTATATGTTCATGAAATCGAATATGATACCGAATGTAATAACCTTTATTTGAAATTATTCCCAACGCACAGCTAGTACTGAGATTGTATACGTTTAACACAAAATCTTCAAACTAAACCAAACATTGTTTATATTGCTAAGTGCCACTAATTAATTCACTATTATATAACAGATCGTCCGTGTGTATGCGACTTGAATGTTCATATTCATAGCAAGAAAAGCGACGTTAATTGATTCCTCGTTTCCTTCAATGTATGCGATAAGTTTATACGATCTTAAATGTTCTCTATTCTAACGTGTTAAGTGTTAAATTGTTGGAAGTGTTGCTCGAGTTACGTCGTTTCGTTCCGAGAAGTGTATATGCAATCTCCGGGGATTATTATGTACAGAGTGATTTTAAGTTGATGAGTTTATTTTGATTAAATATAAAGGAGATTCATTTGAATACATTCTCTCAAATGCAAATAATATTGAACATTTTATATCTCGGTATCTCGCACACTTCATATTTAAGGAGAAAAAGATTAATCATTCGAAATTATTTGTTTAAAATGCATTCATTAGGCAGACTGGCAAATGAGACACCTGATGGAATGTGGTCACCACCATAGTCATGTCATAGATAATGACAGTGAAAGTAATATTAATATTGGTAGCTACACTGGCTTCAAAACTTCGAACAAAATAATACTAGGTATTGCTATTTGGAGGTAGAATAATTGATGAGTAGGTATAGGACCTACCCAGATTTCACAAAGCCAATTATGATGGGCGTTACATTGAACTAAGAACACTAGTTCGTATGACGCAATTGATAATATAGATTTGTACCAACAAACTAACAACTATATTTATATTTATCGCACTTATATCGCCATTATTATAATCTTTTTTTTGTTAACCGTATTTTATTTGTTTTGTTTATATAATAAATAATAGAAATGTTATGCGATGTTCGCAGTATGTTTTATTCTTTATCTTAATGGAATATAAATTGTTAGTCGTAAGAATAAAACGCCTCGATTTTTTAATCGAGTTAGCGTTGTGATTTTCTACAATCACTCTGTATACAGCTGGTTGGCATGTCATCTGTTAAGTGTTTTTGTCATCCCCCGCGGCGAGGTGCGCTTGTTGAGCTGCGCGTGCGCAAGATGTTCACTTTTGATTTGACTTATGAGATCTAATTGTGACATCATTAGTTTGAATGCACTGTTGATATAAGCCGTGGCATTTTATCGTTTCGGCGGGAAATTTTGCTGTCTTTTTCTGTCTCAGATACACTTGGATTTTCCATTTCTCTTGCGAGACTAAAAGTACGGAACGAGACGTGACCTTGTCATTTTCACACACTTGTACATTAAATTCGTGCAATATATTACAGCTGTAGAGTCAAATTACTAAATAAAAATAATTCTCCATGTTGTATTTGTTCATAGAAACTTTTATTTCATATTCGACTCGGTAAGGTTTGGGGAAACTACTTCAAATGCTAAAACTATTTTTTTTTTTTTAATTTTAGTACAACTCGTGTTACACCTGTCATTACTATAAATCCTTCATTCAATTAAAAAGTTATATTTAAATTGCTTTAATATTTCAGATTTGATTGTTATATATAATATAGAACCAAATTTTATTATTATTATTACGTTTAGGGCTTATTCTGCACGCTGCATCGTTTAAGATGCAAGAGTTCTATTTACTGGGGTATTAAATAAATTAAAAAATGTATACTAGTCTTTGAATACCGAAAAATATAATTTATTTTAATTCCGAGAATGAAATAAATTATCTTTCATTGCTATTTTAGGTATCAATAGAATATTTCTCTGAAAATCATATCCCAATTGCGTAACGCAAACACGTGAGAACCAACAAATTTCAATGGACATTAATATTGTGTGATCAGTTGTAATTAAATTATACTCGTGCTGATTAACTCGTTGGATTTTCAGCTTAATTACGTTGATGTAAATCACATAATCGTGTACACATCACAGGCCATCATTTGATATTCATAATTCGAATACAAATAGATGGGTCTTTGAACGATTCACTTTTGGAAATAATACCTATTACATTATCCGATTAATGTAGAAAGAACTCTATGCTGCTGAGACAAAGTTCATTTTTCCTTGTTGTACTAATAACATGAGCGAACGAGCAACCTCGCCCAGGGTTGCCAAGCAACGAAATTGGCTTCCTACGAGAATAATCTAATACAATATCATCATTATAATGATAGTCTGTTTTTATGTTTATTTAGTAAACAGGATGAATGAGATAGGACTGCGATTAATATATTGATATGTCTACTGTCATAAATCAATTGAAGCGGTATTATATAGATTAATTATATTAAGGAAGTGATAAAAAGAATCAACAACGGAAAGTATCGGGTTCAAAGTTTTAGGCTTATTTATAAGATGTCATTAGTCTTATATTTGTTGTTGATTTTAAAAGATTCTTCCGATTGATGTCCAATTTATATTTTTATTTAAAAAAATCGCGGGTGACATCCCTAATTCATATTTTGTTAGTCCACGACCGCGAAATGGGTCGTCAAATCGTCGGTCGATTGGCCGTCGAAAGCTGAATGTAAATTAATAAACACCAATAGGGAGTTTAATGTTTAATGCATTAAGTCGTAAATCTTGTAAAGCCTCGTTAAATTACTAATGAGCTGACGTACTGTCTTGGCCCCCTCTCTTGACGGATTCAAATTCGATAATAAATGTTTCCTACGTTTATTTTTATAAGTCAATTTCTTTCCACTGTAAAGTCATAAAATCCTTATAATATATCATCAACGTTTTTTTTTTTGTACTTTAAGTATCGTAAAAGTAAATGTTCGAATTTCAAATTTATTTACACTAAGATAATGTTATTATATATCTTATTTCTCATTCAAATCAAGTCGAATATATTTTAATCAAGTTAAATTTACAATAAAGCATTTTTGAAACGTCAATCTTGTAACTCAACCACCGTTTCGGAAGGCTGCCTCTAACGAAAGTAACTCACTTAGTTTTTAATTTATTGATTGTTTGTTTGTCAGTTGAATATTTTATAACGTGAACATTGAAAATGAGAGTCAGCCCTAAATACAATCCGATTTATGACCGCCAAATCGTCGATTACGCCGACCATTGGATACGTAATTTAAATTAATAAACAGCACCGACCATTAATGTTTGATGGATGGAGCAATAATCGCGTCGTGACAGCCCTGCCTCAAACGGCCCGCCTCATTAGAGCACAAAAACGCGCCGCGGCGGGAGATCACTACGGCAACTCTTGTTTGCTTCAGTTTTTATACACGTTTCGTGTTGTACAACCCTGGGTGGATAATCCAGTGGATATAGCGTCAGCTAGAGCTATATAACGCTATGATTCGAAATTCAATTGCTTGGATTTAACGGTTTAGTTGATTAGTTAGAATTGAATATCAACTAATGTTATATTAACCTATTCTCATTGAAATTTTACTGGAATCGAGAGTCATAGGTATGTACAAGTATCTCTTATTATTATTATTATTCAGGATTATCTATATAAAACATTTAAATTGCTTAAGTTTTATTATGTGTGGTTATTATATCCTGTTGGGCTAGTTGCAGAACCACTAGGGTAGAAAATTATCCCGCTAAATGTCAATAGTTCATTAGATGAGAGTTGAATCTAGGTATTTTTGATCCTTATTTGGCATTGTAAATAGGCAAAGGTTAGTCACGATTAGTACTGGTTGCTGATTTGAAGTCAATATAAAAAAAAGGCTTAGCAATGTACATAAACATCAGTGGATACTCAGCTTTAGTCGTTTAAGGTTGACATTTTTTGCGACAATTATTATATGACAGAAGTTAAATACATTTCTTTTTGTAGAAGTAATAATTTTATATGTGACTAATTTAAAAAATATATACTATTAATTAATGTTTCGTGAAAGTACTATCGATTTCAAAATTTTAATTAGAACAATTATAATTACGGTATTTGCATACATTAAGCGAAATATTTTTTATAACGTACATCAATTAACTTTGGTAATTAATTATTTTTTACGCTATTTTAGTTAAACTAAATCCAATCTATTGAACATATATAATATTAGGTATTATCCGTCCGGTTTCAAAAGGCACATGTTGATTTCTGGAAGCCGGCTATAAATCCAACGTTTGAACTTCTCGCTCCTATTATCCTAGTGGCAGGGCTACCGGCATTCCGACCTAATGCGACAGCAACCGTTAAATTTTAATCTTCCTTTTTTAAATACGGGAATTTGATTGGTCAATTGTGTGTTTTTATAACATTCGTTTGAAGGTTTTCGGTCTATAAAATACCAATGTAGACACAAAAAAAAAACTATTACCAGTGAGACTATTTATTTTTTATGTGATACTTTTTCATTTTATTATACATTTAAATGGAATGATTATTAATAATATAGATAGAAAAAATTCAAATTAGGAACATTGTTCTGACTAAAATATGACAATGAAAAAGTTTGACAAAGTTTAAACATAACAAAGACATCATGGAAATGTTTACGCCGCGCTGCGGCGCTGAGGGTTGATAGATATATTTACATGGGCCAATTCATTAGACATATTATATAGACTACCTGACAAGGTCTTCACAGCTGAGCAATGTGTTGATTAACATAAACTAAGCATATTAAAACACAAATATCCATAAAGTTCACTTGTTTTTTGCATTGAGCCAAGTTAGTATAGTAGCCAAGTTATATTCGTTCTATAACATGCAACATACTTTATAAACATAAAACATGCTTTAAATATACTTTAATAATGAAATAACAGTTTTATTTTTTACATTAACAGCCTGTAAATTTCCCATTGCTGGGTTAAGGCCTCCTCTCCCTTTGAGGAGAAGGTATGGAGCATATTCCACCACGCTGCTAAAATGCGGGTTTGTGGAATACACATGTAGCAGAATTTCGTTGAAATTAGCCACATGCAGGTTTCCTCACGATGTTTTCCTTCACCGCCGAGCACGAAATGAATTATAAACACAAATTAAGCACATGAAAATTCAATGGTGCCTGCCTGGGTTTGAACCCGAAATCATTGGTTAAGATGCACGCGTTCTAACCACTGGGCCATCTCGGTGAATAATATGTAATAGATTTCTATTAATGCCGTCTTTGTGTATATAATTTTATCAAAACTTATATTTAAAACTAGTTGTTTTTGTATCTGAGTGTAATATAGATTTTATCTACCTATTTTATTGTACACCAAAATACAAGTAGCAGTATACGCTTATTAATGATAGATAGTGTAAGATTCTAAATTAAAATAAAAACATACCTTATTCAAGTAGGCTTATAAAAGCATTTTTGAATCTTCATTTTACTGAACTGTTTTACTCTTTTCGAACATTTAAAATATAAAGCTATATTAGATAAGTCTAATACATATCCTGTCTGTCTGTATTTTTTATCGTCGACTTAATCTTGTTTTGAATAATATGCTTTATTTATTAATACTTTACTTTATCATATTTATACTGCAGACTATCCTTTATCTGATAACCTTTGATATTTAGGTAAAATAATGTTTATTAATTATTAATATCGATATTTGTATACGTGTGCACAACCCTAGCGAGAGTTCCAATACTAATGAAGACGAGCCTTTCTCTGACTGTCTCGAGATGTTATTTGATGGATTAATATGATTTAGTTTAATGCTTTACTTTACATGTATATTTTATTAATCCGTGTGTTAATAATTATGACAATTTTAATGTCTTGTTATTTATAGAATATAAAAGGAAGGTATTAAGGGTGCTTGATGTGGGCTGTTTAAATAATTCACTTTCGTTTGTATTCGAATACGTTTATTTAATCGTGATTTGTAGTCTACGACTTCCGCTGTTCGGTACTATGATAAAGTATTACAAAATATGTTTTAAAATAAATATCTATTTTAACGTGTCTTATAAAGGATGGAACTCTATCAGTAAGCCTATGTATACGTGTCTTTAGAAGTAAGTAGCCAGTGGAATTGTTAGTCATATGCATGTAACGATGGCTAATGCAATAAAGTCTTATTTTGTATAAACCAAAACCTCACTCATGTGCTGATTTTAATCATTTTACTTGGTGCAAGCCAGTCTGGGTAGGTACCACTCATCAAATATTCTACCGCCATGCAGCAGTACTAAGTATTGTTGTGTTGTGTGTAAGGGTGAGTGAGCCAGTGTAACTACAGGCACAAGGGACATAACATCTTAGTTCCCAAAGTTGGTGGCGTATTGGTGATGTAAGGAATAGTAAATATTTTTTACAGCGCCTATGTCTATGGGCGGTAGTGACCACTTACCATCAGGTGGCCCATTTGCTCGTCCGTCTACCGATACCATAAAAAAAACTTGGCAGGTTTTTACATTTATTTTTCTCTATATATATTTTTAATAAATAATTAAATACATATTGGACACATCACATACATTACTCTGATCCCAATGTAAGTAGTTAAAGCACTTGTGTTATGGAAAATCAGACGTAACGACGGTACCACAAACACCCAGACCCAAGACAACATAGAAAACTAATGAACTTTTTCTACATCGACTCGGCCGGGAATCGAATCCGGGCGAAGTGACCCCTGAAAACCGGTATACACACTACTAGACCACCGAGGTCGTCGATTTTTCTTAGATATTCTAAGTAAAGTCATCTGTATTGAACAGTATTCAAAGTGTCTTTCGGCATATAGTTTCGTGTGGATTGAAGTAATCTATTACAATCACTATTCAGGGCTTTTATATCAAAAAATATCAATATTTATTCAAGGAGAGCAGCCAAAAAATTACCTTTGATAAATTTACTTGGAGGTAGGGTTTTGTGCAGGCCCGTCTGAGTAGGTACCACTCACTCATCAGATATTCTACCACCAAACAGCAATACTCAGTATTAGGGTGTCCCAGTTTATGTATAGGTACATCTTAGTTCCCAAGGTTGGTGGCGCATTGGCGATGTAACGGGTGATTAATATTTCTTACAGCGCCATTGTCTATGGTGACCACTTACCATCAGATGGCCCATTCGCTCATCCGCCTACAAATATAATAAAAAAATAACTTTGATATAAAATGTGATTATTTTCAATAAAGATACAATTTCAAAGTGTCTTTAGTAACAAAATAATGAGTTAAATAACAGCTTTATTTCAACTGATGGTCATTTAGATAATAGCAATTAAAACGCACGGCAATGTCTCCCACTCATATGTGATTACAACATAATTATTATAAAGGTAATTTTATTTTAATGACAAACACTTAATATATACCGTGACTTTTGTTCGTTCAAATACAGCATTAAATATTTATTCAATAATGTTAACCTTAACCGAAATTTGCAACGGTTCAGCCAGTTAGTGGCACGGTTGAACACAAACATTATATGTAGTACACATACATATATACGCGCTAACAGAGATGCACTCAGTTTTTTTACTCCCATTTTCCAAACCGTCACGATCGGAGAGAGATCACGGGAAAAACTGCTAACTTCTAAATCTCTCTTTTCTAGATTTCTCGACAGAACATAAAATTACTTTTGGACCTTAGCAGGAATTCAAATCTGGGAACTCGAGGTTTCTTATAAGTTAAGCGAGGTAATCATTTATCACTATGTAAGTATCAAAACTGAACATTGTTATTTATAGAAATTCGTACCGTACTCTACGAAAAGGTTAATTTCATAACGTACACGAATGTTGTAAGGGAACATTGTAAATTAAATATATTGTAACTCTAGTTGTTTACTAGAAGTATTGAATATTTTATTTGCATTAATATATTGATTGTATTTATTCTATGTACCTTTATCAGTTTGCTAATTAAAAAAAATAAAAATATTATAGTATAAAAACACACATTTAATTAGCAAATTACAAAGACAATGCAGTTCAGTAGAACTGTATTGTCTTTGTACATATAGACTAGCCACCCGTCCCGATATATCATGCTATAACATCGATATAATTTATTCCCTATAGTACTTATATATAATGTAGCTATCTACCAAGAAAACTTTCTTAAAGGCCGCCAACGCATCTCCTAGCTCTCTGGTGTTGCTGATATCTAAGAGCGGTGGACACTTTCCATCAGGTGAGCCTCCGCTTGCCATAAAAGAAAAACAGTGAATTTTTAGAATTGAACCTTTAGTTCTGAAAAATTATCTCTTACAAACAAACAAACTTTTACCGCTTTATAATTAGTATAGGTGTTAATCATATTCAGTGTTAATTTGCAAAGTGCTATAATCAAAGGCACGGATTAATCGGTCACGTGTTGGTAAAAGGCCACTTCTAGTATATTGGCACTGTAATAGCCATTAGTCATTCCTTACATCGACGTGCAATCGAAGGCCTTTGTAACTGTAATACCTATCTCACTTAATCTTCATACTGAACCGGCAAATGCAGAAATTGCTTACCGACGTTAGATGTATTCAACGTAGATATATTTTATATTAATAAAATTGTATCGTATATTAATAAATATATGTATAGCGACTAAACAAAAGTATATAATAATAAAAAAGTGTTAGTCTGTTATGTTTTTTTATTTGCATAATGTATAGACAGACCTATACATTTAAGTAAAACATAACTCTTTACTAGTGTTTCTTGTCGGTTCCAATCAGAATCTACATTTATTTCTTTGTTTTCCAGAGGGCAAACTCTTTTAAAATTATTCCACCGCTCCTAGTACCCTGTTTAGTCAAGCGTAACATCAATTACAAAGACCCAAAATCACTTTGATCTATACCGCCCAATCTCAGAGTTTTTACTCTCTAATTTAAGAAGATATACCTAAAATAGGGTTGTTTTGTAAATTCTCGTCATGCTTGTAAAGATATTTAAGAGATTAACGTAATGTTATCAAGTCTATTAATAACTGTTGCATTTATGAACGAAATAACAGAGACTCATCACAAGGTCTCGTATAGTATAGGTTCTATAAACTTGAAATTTAGCATAGTTACTGCGTTCGTGACGTAGACGCGCACTCAGATATCATAGGTTGGCGAACGACAAAATGGGCCACCGTTGTAAGTGATCACCACCGGTAGACATTAGCGATGTTAGGAATATTAACCATTCCTTAAATCGCCAATGAACAAACCTTGAACTAAGATGTTACAGCCCAAACTGTTTAAGCTGGAACAGCATTAATTATTATTTGTATTTGACGGTAGAACATATCATGAGTGGTGGTGGTAGGTTTGGATAAAGCCCAATCATATAACTACACACTACACTAAAAGTAGACATCACATCCCTCGCAAATTAACTGTATATATTAATCTGTACAAAAACACTTTTATACCATCGCAAAGGCTTTAATTTCTTCCAATCACACAAATAAACAATGAAACAAAATCAGAAGTGCACTCATCGTCCACTTAACGATACAATTTTAAATATACAACCACGCTTTCATTAAATGATCCTTATCACGTTGCAATAAGAATTATAACGCTGTCATTTTATTATTAATAGTTAGTGATGTAAATTTGTATTGTCGTACTTATTTAGGTGGTAGTGTTGGGAACGAATGTCGATACTTGTTCAATTGATTGAGATTGATATAATAGTTTATAATGGCTTCAACAATTAATTTTCATACGTAATGGGTATTTGTATTTCGATTTCAATATGTAAAATGACAAACTTAACTAAATTTGTATGTATGAGTATATATGTGTAGATTTATATGTATGTAATGTCTGTACGATAAACAATATTGTAATTCAAATGTATTTAACTAACACGCGTGAGTTATTTAATTGGCGGAAAGTAATAACTATTGAGTTTCTTGCCGGTTTTTCGTGGTAGAATCTACATTCCAATATGTATCTCTTGCTAATAATGTGCTTAGATGTTTGTTACTTAATCGCGTCTGAAATGCTGAACACATTCTGAAGAAACTTGGTACGTGAGTAGTGTATATTCTCGAATAGTACACGAGATACATATTTAAATTAATATCACAAATTATATCTTCTTACAAAGTGAATAACTAGAAATGAGATTTAGCAATAAATGTACAAGATAGTAATAACAATTAACGTACAATAGTATCGATATCACTCTATAATTACATCCCTAACCCTGTCAATCCCCAATAATTTCGAAAATACATTTCCCTTCACTTAGGAATCTCGTAAACCATATTCAGCGTTATTCACAATCATTGCGAAAGGGACGGATGTGCATTTATTTGTGTGTTAAAAAGAGACGGCAACAAAACAGGATGACGAACGCTTTTATGAAACGAGTAATGGGTTAAATTCACGTTTAATTTGTATTTTAATAAGCGATGTCATAAAGTGCTACGAATAATGCTGTCTGTTTACGGTCGATTGTTTACGAGGCCTCATGTTTTGACTTTTAACTTGTGCAATAATACTAGGAATATTGTTCTGTATTCGTAAATTTAGCCTTATTAGATTAGATAGGGTTAGATTTAAACTTTCTGGCCGGTTCTTCTCGAATCTGCATTCCGAACCGGTGGTAGCTTCACTTAATATAATTTGTTAAATGACGATTCAAGTGTTTGTTAGAGCCTACTTGAATAAAGTAGATATATTTTGATTTGTGTTTATAATTAATCTTGAAAAAATACTGGTTGCCCAGTATCCGCGATTTAAACTTGGGCTGTGAGCAAACCCATCTAGTACCTACTTAGTAGTACCTACTTTCCATATATTTTACCGCCAAATATATATATTTGGTATTCCTGTGTTGACGGGTGTGTGAGCCAGTGTTATTATAGGCAAAACAGACGTAACATCTTTATTCCCGAGCGGGTGGCGTATTGACTACCAAAAAGAAAGTTAGTATTTCTTACAAGGACAATTTCGATAGGTAATGGTTACTTACTTGCCAGTCTGCCTGTCTATAAAAAAAGATCTTCGGCTGAGTTCCACACGTTTTAACCACTGTTCCGTGTCGTCTCTCATTAAATATATTATTTACGATTTAACGATATGCACTCAACATATGACACACGCTTCCCTGTCTATGTTCCCAGCACTTTCTAGGAATTTCATCGAAATAAATTGCATTGATGTGTGATTTATTCAGCCATTACTCGTTAAATACAGAGTGTATACAATGTCGTGTTTTATTTATTAATATTATAACTAGCTTTTTCGTTATGGGCTATCGCGGTACTAGGCGATAATTTTATTATACTGAAGATATAAGATCAATTGATTTTTCACACACGCTGCGCTATCGAAGCCGAATTTTAGTGCATTACTATCGCCAAAAGAAAAAGTCGTGATTCTGAGTAGATCTGCTAAAAGCTGTTATTATTAATGTGCAATTGTATGGTAAAAAATACATAGCTTGTGAGATGTAGGTATGTTAAAAAACTCAAACTCAACGTTATACATAACATATACATAATATACAAGTACTTCAATACATATCACGTATATAAATTTATGACGTATCGAGATCGTGGCATGAAAGGGTTAGCCGTCATTAGCAATGTGCTAACAAATATAAACTATTCCTTACATCGTACCATTAAACTAGGATGTCCTTTGTAAATTCATCGACCCGCATTGGAGCAGCGTGGCGGAATAAGCTCCAAATCTTCTTAAGTAAAGGAGTTCGCCCAGCAATGACATACCTATAGCCTATTCCAATGATAGTAGGTATAATGAAAGACAAACCTTAGATTTACGTATTTTATGTGATTTCCAAGTAACACCTTATGTCTACTTTAATAGTTTCGTCGACGTTCAAAACGCCATTTTTTTGCAAATCTATAGTGAATATTATAGATTAATCAAGCTCTCACGTTCTCACCAATGATAGCGCGTCAATTTGCTGTCAAATGTTGTTTATTTGGCTCTCATTTTATGGTTGGAATAGAGTTTACAGACTGATATCGTCAGCCGTAGTCTATCTTAATCGTATCGGTAATTTAAATATAAACTTTTCTTTTCTCTTTCAGTCAAATGACCTTCTATAACGGTAGCTCTACGTTCAATTCATAACTAATTTAATTAATGCCTGTAATTGCCTGGAAAATGTGTTTGTTGAACCATAGTTTATTTAACCCAACTCCCAAAAACCTTTAGTTTAACTAAAGTTATAATTAAGAAATGAGTGAATATTTCTCTTAATTGGTTTAACACCAAGAGTTTCTCAAAGATACATTTGATACGGTTTTATTTGTTATAGATGAATTAAAAGTTATAACACAAATATTAAGAAAGAATTAAGAAGCAAGTCAATGTATATACAATATTTAATGCTTCAACTGCCTTATTGACGCAGTGGCTTGCTTATAAGTCTACGGATTTTGGTTCAAATCGATTTCAGGTAATTCAATTCTTCCCAATGTTGGAAAATTAAAAATATTACACCGTCACGTTAAACTGTACGCGCTTATGTTTGATCTTGTACTTTGTACTCCCTTGACAGTTTGTTAGTCTTCGAGATTGGTCACAATGTTCCAAATTTGACTCGTGGGAAGACGTGCAAAGCTCAAGAGAATCGTTACGAACGGTAAATCTAATAGTAATTTGTAGTCAACATTGGTTACAGTAGGGCTGGGCTACGATATGTTTCTACATAGCTACGTCTCAATTAGTGAACGTCCGTCCATACCCGATTATGTTACAATATTCAGAGCAAGTCGGAAATAATAGTTCTCTTGACAACCCTAAAACAACATGGCGTCTGAACTGATACATTTAGAGCAACCTGTATAGCGGCCGTCCATTTCGCGCCAATTACACTGTGTCAAACATTCCATACTCTAAGAGGATCTCGTAAATAGCACAGACTAAAGTAATCTTTAAACTCCTATAATTAAGAACCGAATCAGCGTGTCGATGTTGATCGAGCGTGCAAATGATGCAGACCGTATAATAACGCCGTTGTTGAAATATAATATATTCTAAACAACAAGTGTTAAGGTTTAAATTAGCTTGGATGGGAGATCAAAGACCAAATTCATGCCGTTGTATGATGTACTGCACAATAATATGGAGATATTCGAAAATGGTATTTAAGGGGAAGCTCCATTTAGTGTTACTTCATAAAAAGGTTTCTCCCATTTTTTATGTGACCAGATAATACTTTTTATTTAGTAAGTTATTAAAAGAAAAGTTTAAATTCCGATCATGATTATAAAAGAAAAGTAATCCCTTTCTTTTGGGCATTTAATTTATCCTACAATTAATATGTTATCATTAAATCCAGCGCTATATTACTCAGCATATCGTAACGATCATGGACACGCAGTTAACATCATAATGAAGAAGCAATTTGGCGCAGCGCTGAGGAAGCGATTATTCTTGTAAAATCATGAAATTGAAATGCGTTAGATCGTCTTCTTAGAATCAAGCTATTTCTGACCTTGATTTATGTCGATATCGCTCTGGAGTAATTGACGGTAACTGCCACTTGCACCGCTTTACTTTGGCATAATTTACTGAGCGTATTTGCTCAGTTTAGTAAAACCGTTCCGTAACACAATACTGTAAAGTGTTCAAGAGTTCAACAATAAATAAAAAAATATATTTTAAAATTAATAAGAGTTGATGAAAAGAATGTCCTTGATCCGTTAAGTTTCTTTCGTCGGCTCTTCTAAGGTCAATAGGTAGCTAAGTATTTCTTTGTGAATTAGTGTACCTATAGTTGTTGGTCGATTAAAATAAAATAGATATAGTTTTCTCGATTTAATACTATTCATGAGACTCTACTTTTATAAAGTGTATTATATATTTTTTTCTTGTTAACTCATCAATGGGCAAATTACCATTTCTCCAAATATAAAGTAAAAATAAAATGTTTTGTAAATTACATGAGTACTAATTGTAAATATTATAAACGAAGTTTAAGCTTATTCGTCGCATTTTTAATGCAAACTTAATATTCGAAGCGTTATAAGTACTGATATTATAAATCCTTGAAAAAATTTTAATTTCGGTATCTATAAAGTTAATTTAATAATACTCTTAATTCGTTTAAAAAGCGGCTAGAAAACTTGCAGTTTCTTTTATCAGATTACATGTAAATATTATAATGATTACTTGTTTCTCTACATACAGCATTTCATGACGAAAAAAGGGACAGGTCGAATTCTAAACAATGCTTACTTGCATTGCATATAGCATTACTTCTATTGCTTAACACGCGCCCTGTATCTATATACTACGGTGATGATATGACGAATATTATGATCGATGCATCAGTAAGTAAACTATAATATAGTTTACTTACTGATGATAATTTTTTTTATTGACTTGTTGCAATTTTTCTAACACAAAGTGTCATCATTGACATAAATCATCACAAGAGGTGTTTTCACTTGTTAATGATTGTCTCGCCATCGAATAACTGGGACTTACAGAGGAATATACATTTTGCAGTTTGCTCACTTTTAGGTGAATGACCTAGACAGTAATTCATTTATTACAATCAATTCATAAATCGCACATAAACGTTAACTCCGCCATTAATCTATCTAAATATTAACGTATAATACAATACGCCTTAACTATTAAAGTTTTGTTAAACAATTTAATCAAAAGAAGCTACGCCTTAACAGGCAACCATAGAGTATTTAACGGTATATTACAGAGCAGGCAATTTGGCGCGACGCAGAGGAAGACGATAGCTACCCGGTGTCGCGTTTGATCGTTCTCTGAGTCAGCGCTATTCCTGTACCTGATTAATGTCGGTATCGTTTTGCGATAATTGGCGGTAATATTGTTATTTTAGCTCTGATTTAAGTGATTTATGTTTTTTCATATTAATGTATTGAATAATTTCGAATAACGTGATTTACGAAACTTTGTCGTTAATTGGTTCTAGCAAATGTTTATTAATAAACGGTTGCTATAATTACTCTCTGTACATATCAAGTACATTTGTTACTGAAATTCCGTATATCATGCTAAAATTGAAATATATAAAATGAGAAGACACTTTAAAAATCTACAAGTTAAATATCACCGAAAATACTGCAGCCACCTCTATAATTTTTAATGTGGCTACATCGAGGCTGAGGTACTTAATAAAAAGCTAAGCGCTGACAGCCCTAGTTTCGTCAGAGGTTAATTAGCGCAGCCCTCGCGGGCCCCCACGGCGACTTTATGACGATTTAATATTTTTTTCTTTGTTATCTGTGCCAATTATTTTCTTTGTACCATTCGTGCTTGTAATTTCTTTATTAGGACTTATAATTGTGGACTTTTCTTCTTAATGATCATCTTTCGTTGTCGCATTATTTTTTATTATTATTCTATTTGCGGTGTTATATACACCGACCGTATATACCCTAGTTCTACCCGTTGCGGCTTTATCTTCAGAAACATATATAAATATATTACTTAGTTTTTTTAATCCCAGAAACATGTATGAACAATATGGATTAATTTCATGGCTTTATTTGTCCAAACGGGCCGTAATATTTATCTATCTTAGTGTGCTAACAAGAATGAAACACATGTATAAAATAACGTCTATAAAAGTGATAATTCAATTATTGTCAACTTCTCAAATCACTTCAGATATTTTATGATCGAGTTCTACATCGTATTTTGAGTTTATTCATTTAGCTTTACAATAGTTTTCATTGTTTTTTTTTTCATTTTGCTTTACAGTTTTAAATTTACAGAGGAAAAAAAAATTACAGTAGCACACATATATTACAATTTTGATGGTATGAGTTTAAATGTTTAAACCTCTTTATTGTACGAGGCTTGCTATGGCTTGGGGCCTCTACGTTTTTCTCGCAGTGAAAATCTTCAGAAAGATGCCCAGGCTCTAAGAGGTAGAATCAGATCATTTAGGATTCATAACCACAAAAACCACTGCGATGGCCATCTTTGACATGCATCGGAGAGGCTTCGAGATCGTGTCAAGTTGACTTAATCTACAGGAAGAATCAGCATACTAGTATAGGAATTTAGTTATATAAATAATCGTACATTCTCCACCATCTAAAATGGAATAAGAAATATAAATATATATTTTTTTATTGTAAAAATACCTACATCTACTGTTTTGATTATTATTTGTGTTCGCGTCATCTTGAATATTAAATTTTATTACATATCCTAACACATTCGCAATGCACCATGCGCACACGAAGTTAATTGCGAGTTTCCTGCGATTGAGTTACACACGCGCCGCGTGCGCGCGCGCCGGCCGCCGCGACGATTGATCTCCTCACATCCGTCGTATGCGCACGCGAGGTACACGAATGTGCCTTTTTATCATTAAAATCATTGTATCAATAACATTATCATTATTGTCTGCATGAATGTTCATAAAAGTAATGATAATGACTAGGAAATTATTCCTAAGCCTACGAGACAACGGAAGTGACCGTCGGATGAGCTTTTATCAGGCTTAGTATATTTCCCTAGCTGTGATTTTGCAATCGCAATAGACTAGAATGTATATAACATTTGTGTGTTTGGGGATAAACTAAACGTTTAGGATATGACGATGCGTAACGCAGATATAGATCAAGAAGAACAGTAGTAAGAAATACAGCTTAGAACAAATGTATCTCATCTACCGGAGTGCACGTGTTGGGAGTCACAAATTGGGAGTCGGTGCTTGGCCACTGTTTTTACATGTGCATACATTTACTTTCTAATGGTATCCGGTGGTACCCTCAAAACTCAATTTAATTCCGTGACGTGACTTCAAAAGTAGATATAAGAGCCTACTTGAATAAATCATATTCGATTCTGTGGCGTTGAGAGACAAAGTTCGCAAGTTAGATCGCTTTTAATATAATCTTATTCGTGTATGACTTCTGATTAAAGTGAAGCATCACCCAGCGTATGCCTCGCTGCTAGGATAAGGTCCCCGACTTTTAAGGAGTATGTTCAAGCTTATTTCACATTGCTTTATGCAGTTTTAGGAATACACATATGGCAGATTTTCATTCACTACACCATGTTTTTATGCGAAGACGAATTATAAATACAAATTAAGCACATTAGAGTAGACGATTCTTGCCTGGGATAGAATCCGCTATCTCCGACTTAGATCACGTATTCTCACCACTGGGTCATGTCAACTCTCAGTTCTTTTCAAATAAGACGATTGTTGTTAACCTCCTTATCAAAATGATATCTATCAATGAGATATATTTTAGTGATAATTCTCGTTCAATCGGCACTATATGTTAGTCCTTAATTGCAAGTTTCCTGAGATCTGATTACGGCCGATTGATTTCTTACGAGTCTCGTCGCCCACGCGCCGGATATTAGAAGTAATTACATTATCATAACGAGTTTTGCCCGCGACTTCGTTCGTCTGGACTTTATGACTAGAATCTGCGGATGTGAGATACAATTGCTCGATTTTCATTAGAATACGTTAGATATTTGGCGTAATGCAGAAAAAGATTGATTGTTTGAATTGATGTCATTTATGCCGCGGCGTCCAATCTCAAGGGAGACTAAATAACTACACTGGACATATTGAAGTGCACGCAGTGTGTGCTAACGCACAACGTTCTAAGCATTTGTGTCTTTGCGCTTTTGCGGCTTCTATCACCATCATAGTTATCAGTAATAATAAAAAATATTAAAACACAGTTTAAATAAACATCATACGGTTATTATTGTGACGAAATTCGCCATAAATTTTATGTTACAAGACAAAGATTATAAAACACTTCTTAAATAGATTGCAATACAGCGCTTCTGTGAAACGCACAGCATCGGTTTAAACTGTCACGAGTTTTAATTTACAAATCCGGAATTCGGACTTAATTATCGTTAACATCTATCGCTGTTTCGCGGAATCTCTCGGTTTGATTTGGTAACACGTCGGTAGAAAGCTCTTGTTGACGCGGTGTCTTGAAAAATGGCTTAGCATGTGTTAGGCTGTTCTAAATATTCATATTTAAAGTGTGTTTGTAACCTACTTTAAAAAGAAACAGGTTTTGAATTCAGTCGCATTTTTTCATGTTTTTTACCCCAGAACTCCGTCATTTGTAAACCGATTTGGAAAGTTCTCCTTTTTTTGTTTGCGTTTACTTGTGTGGTCGTTCGGTCGATTTAAATTTGGAGAAAAGAAATCTCCCTGAAGGTGTAAATATACGGAACGATTTTATTTTAAATATTATTTTAAGTTGAATAAGACATTCAGCTGTTATGCACTGTGAATATGAATATTGATCTTTCATCTAATATATTTGCACAAAAGTCGGAGAGAGCTTGGCGGTTAAAACACAAGAATCGCCACCGAAAATCGCGGTTTCAAACCCACCCAACCAAACTCTACTGAATTCAAATGTGCTTAATTTGTATTTAGAATTCATTTAAAACGGATAAAACGAAGAAAACAATCGTGAGGATACCTGCATGGGTCGCATTAAAATCGGTCACAGGTGGAGTAAGGTAAACTTACTCCTCAAAAAAAGTTTATCAATATTGGCAGTTGTCAATACTGACACGACGAGCTGTCATTACACACACTCGTGGCTCGAAATCATGTTAAGAACTGGCCCTGTGCAATACAATTGTCACCCCATTACATTATAAGTGTAAAGGCAAAGAAAGTCGACGTTGGCACGGTTAAGAATTCGTATCCGGGACCTTGTAATTTTCAGCCCTATTAACCACTCGTAAATCGAGGCCAACTTCTAAAAACTCGAACATTAATATTGTAAAATCTGATAAAATAATCTGATTTTCTTTCGAAGTGTTCCTAAATCTTTTCAAGCCAGTAACATTTCATCGCTTCTAATTTACGTATTATTTTTGATCTTCTGTTTTCTATTGGTCGACTAATTTGACAACTGTCCGTCTGTCCGTGTTTTCTCCGTAATATCGCTTGTTCGGTGAAACGCATTAAGCCTCTCAACACATTGATATCTTCTGAGATTCCAGCATTTTCGTTGTAGTGATTAACGGGATTATGTTTTGTTTGAATATATTTTCTTATTTTTTTATTATTTAAGTGTTGACGTTTTCTGTCATTTCAGAATCGTTTTGAAACAGGTGACGTTTACGTTAATAATTTAAATTATAGTTTCGTTTTTGAAGTTTCGAGTTTATGTCAAAAGTATTTTTTATAAACATTTCATTTGGTATTTGTTTTAAAGCGATATTTTTAACACTGATATTTATCTTGAAAATACTAACATTGTAATTTCGAAGAAAATACATTTTTAGCAAATCAGACCTAATGAACCAAGAATGTATTTCATTTTAAAATCTCAAATTTATACAGATATTCATTTATAGTAATATTTATTGTTGTTGTTGATTGTGGTTTGAGTGAGCCAGTGTAACTACAGTCTCAAGGGAGATAACATCTTATTTCGCAAAGTTGGTAGCGCATGGCTCAGGTTTGTTAGCAATTAATTATGAACCGCCTGATGGCTCATTTACCAGTCCCCCTACCTATGCCGTAAAATAACTAACCCTATCACAATCTACTTCTTTAGTCCGGCTTAATGTCTGAGTGGGCCAGTGTAATTACAGGTATGTGTTTTTCTTTACGCCTGATAATGTATATGCATAATCTACCGACATTTTGACGTGAAAGCATAAAACACAAATAAATAAACAATTATACTTTTGCTCTTATAAGAGAAAATCAAAATCAAAAAATACTTTATCCAAGTAGGCTTTTAAAAGCACTTTCGAATCCTTATTTTACAAACTATATTAAGTGATGCTACCACCGGTTCGGAATGTAGATTCTACTGTGCACATCGGCAAGAAACTCAGTAGTTTCTCTTTTTCGAGATTTAAAATACAAAGTTATGTTAGCCAAATACCATTTCATATGTATATCATAATAATATTAATATACATTAAGTTGGTACTTATAAAATCGAGCTCAGCCAAAGAGAATAATCCTCTTGGTGCCGAATATCTCAAACAATCATCAAATGAAACTTCACCGACTCGTTTCATCGCACCCTGCACTCTCCCCGCCCCCCTCCCTCCCGGTGGTGAACGGTGATAACGCACGCCTGGGGGAGGATCGTAGCTACGCTTTTATTTTAATGATGAGTCGCCGTTTAAATTGTGTCTATTACGTGTTTTTGTAGGGTTGTCACCGTTTACTTAATAATTAACGTCAAAATAAATTATCTAATATTATGATATTTTTTTGTATGTTAAAAATTATAACAATTCTATACATTATACCTGAGTGATATATGGCATAATTTAAATTTATATCATAACATTATTTTAATTAATAAATTGAACTCGCGCGAAGCCCGTGAGGATCGCTAGTTCTATACATAGAGGTTTTATTTCAGTTTCAAATTAAATGGTACGAAAGTGAAATATAAAAGTTTGACGAGTTTATACGGATATGTCCAAAATTAACTCTTTTAAGTTGAGATAATTTAGACGATATTAATTATGATTAATCAAAGTATCAGCCGTGTAGCGTATTCCAAGGTTACATTTTTCGACGTCAACATTTAGTTAATAATTGTGAAATAGGAGATTGAAGTTGTGTCTGGACAAGAAAACATTACATTAATACAAGCATATAGCTCCGCTCACGGCTTCACTCGTATGTGAGGTCATGTAAGGAGGGTGAAGGGGCGTTAAGTATTTTTTCCTGAGATAAAGACGTGATTGAGCTACAAACATCCATCCATCCAAACTTTCGCATTTAAAATATTGGTAAGATAACAAAAAAAAGGTTTTAACATTCTCATATCTTTGTCAGAGGCATTACTTTTCAAACTTGTAACAAAACTCCCAAGTGCCAACCCTAACAATTCCTTTTGACGTAATAAAGTAAGTGTTACAGGGTTCAAATTACGATGTAAGTCAGCGGTGTTCGGTGTCGGGGTTCGAATCTCGGGAATTAATAAGTGAGGCTTAAGGAAACGCTTTGTTGTGAACGTTTTGTGAGGGATTCTTAATAATTGAGTTTCTTTCAATGGAGCAGATTGGCGGGTTTGCTTGTTTGGTGATAATATAGAAAATTGGTGTTTTAAAAAACGTACAGTCTATAATGTAACATTGTTGGTTTTGGTGTCAAGCGGAATATGGAATATCTTATGTCGATACGAACAGGTGAGAAACATAAGGCTCAGTTTAATAATCATTTAAATAAAGGGTCAATTACACGCAAGAAACAACCCAGTGAGTAAGACATTGGTTTCTACGCGAATATCGAGGACTCAAATCCATTCAATCCAAGATTAAATACAGTCACGTGTATGTATGTACCCACCAACTCGCACTGGAGCAGTACGGTGGGTTCAGTTTCAAACCTACTCTTAAGAGGAGAGGTACAAACTGTTCCCGGTTCTTACATTTATACGTCGAATTAATTTACACTAGAGATCCAGCCCTCACAATTCCATGCTTTTTCGCGAGATATATTGAGTCTAAACCTTGAAGTTTTTTTTAAAGCGTAATTATAATTTATGTGCGGAGTCACCGGTTTCAAATCCCTTTAATATTATATAACCAATATATACTTAGTATATAATTATTGATGGATATTATAATTATTATATAATAACACATCCGCGTTCCTGCAGACCGCATTGATGTGATTGACGTGCGGTCAACTCGTTTAATCGATATTGTATCTATGTTTAGGATCTGCGGGCTAATTATCTAATACTAGCTAACACCGGGCTTGCGGCGTGATGCTTCCAAATTTCTCGCGTCTAACACACGTTACTTTCAAAAAAATCTACGTACGTTTGATCTATACATATAATAAAATTGGAGTGTCTGTTTGTAATATAAAAATAACCCATTTTTACTACATGCATATGTTTGTATGCACGGTACATATACCATAATATTTTTTTTTTACAATTTTTGTCTGTCTGTCTGTTTGTTCCGGCTAATCTCTGGAACGGCTGAACCGATTTCGACGGGACTTTCACTGGCAGATAGCGGATGTAATAAGGAGTAACTTAGGCTTAACTTAGACTTTTATTTAAGAATTATATATAGAATAAAAATAAAATCACGCTACAATATCCAAATAACTTAAATTCAAACAACGCGCCCGAAGTCGCGGGCACAGCTAGTCATAAATAATTGTCTTACTATTACTAAATTGCTGCTGAAGATAGGAATGGATATTGAGGCAAACCGAGATGTACTGTACTGTACTCAGACTGATTTTGGCCAATCGGAATAAGTCCATCGTCCATACCGATGATAATGCCAATAACAACTGTATAAATATCAACGCAGTCGGCTAAACGATTCGTGTACGCATATACAATAAAATACGAAAGCAATTTTGATTGTAAAATAAGAGTATATGATCACTGTGTAGTCAATACACATTTGGTGTGTAAGACTGCAAGAGGAACCTATCCAATAGACCTATTCTGTAAGATCAGCCTCGTAACTCACCGCAGAACACGATCATAATAAATCCGAAAGTGTTATGCGACTTTGATTATAACAATTATAACATTTAACGGATACACGTGTCAAAATACCGGATCAAAGTCGGTTTTCAACATTACACGATCGGAATACGAAGTGAGTTCTTACAGAACAGCGCTGCAAAACGAACTGTACTCGACCACCGGAATTAATTCTACAAGCACATACGTACCTGTTCAATAACTATGGGACCGACAAAATATTAAGCGATTTTCTGGATAGTTTTGTATACATCACTCGAATAGCGCTGTGCGCTTTACCGCAGATAAAGCGCTTTTTATATTTTGATTTTTGTATTAATCATTGCTGCAAAATAAAATATATTTAACTGAGCTGAGCTGGAGAGCTGAGTGGCGTTGTGAATAAAACACGTGGGGGTACTTTTAAGGTGAGACGGTGGAACCGACTCCAAACCTTAGGTAACGAGGTCTTTTAATGGAGTGGAACATTAATGGACTTTTATGAATACCTACTATATTTAATTACTAAGTTATTCGATCTGTAATATTTAATGGTTAACTCAGATACCAGCTCGTCACACATTCCAGAATATGATATGATTTATTTATGGTGAAATGAGGCAAATGAGCGACACCTACAACTAAAGGGGAGCACCTGATGCATTGCCAACTTTGAAGGAACCTGTACTCTCGAAGTTTGGAAACTCAGGAGGAAGATTATTCCACATCCTGCACGGAAGGAATCGTCACGTTAGATGTAAATATCACCGATTTTTATTTCGTTATGTCCGTTTTTGTAAAGACAAATAAATAATCTTATTATTACCATTTAGAACTACTCGGTGGTAGGTCAGATATTATCCCGTAAAACAGCAGTGCTTAGTAATGTTCTGTTCCGGTTTGTGTGTATAACTACAGACACAAATGGTATATTAACATCTTAGCGCCCAAGGTTGGTGGCGCGTTGGTGATGAAATGGAAAAAAATATTTATTAATATCTTATATATTAATAGCGTAAGCCGATTTTTGTCCCAGCGAAATTGGGACGATAGCTGCACATAAAATATCGGGTATGATCTTATTTTGAAAAGCATCAGCCTTACAAGTGCAGAAAATTAAAGAGGATTCATGATTGCAATTTACAAAATTGTTATTATTTAACAAAGAATTAATTTTAGAGAGCGGAAAAAGTTACTGACCGGGTAGAGCGCGGCACTATGACTGTATTAAAAAAATATATTGTAAAACGTGCGAACAGAGACAGAGACAGAACAGAGGTCGAACGCGAAGTTTCGCGGGCGACCCACTAGTATTAATTATTGTATTAAATATACTTAGAGTAAGTCACATGTGCCGTGTACACACATGTGCATGTAAGCGATGCCGACAGCATACCTACCGCTTGCGGTAAATACTGGCGTGAGTAATTCAGTTGGTTTTGATGCAGTCCAAGCATTTGTGATGTGGCTTCGACGTACCGACGCGAAGTACCAACATTGACAGTTCAATATAATATATATAATATAAAATTACCAGCTTACATATGGAGACCTGCTTGTTGGTTAAAGGGCTTCAGAACGTGCGCTCCTGGTTCGTATCTTATGTTGGGCCAATAACAAATGTTGAGTCTTTTCGTTAAGATTTCGTTAAGAAGTTAAGACATCGGACGTGTTAGGGTGTTGTGCCTGCGCTTTACGGGATCTCGATCCGGTCGTATATGATTGCCATTCTATCCGGTGATGTGCACGGAGAGGTGCGGCAGAGGTGCCCTCCAATTGGTTATGACAAGTCAAATATAATTAAATTTTTATAACATATCCTAATTTTAAACGTCAAATACTGAGGTTTTTTTTATGGTATCGGTAGGTGGATGAGCAAATGGGCCACCTGATAGTAAGTGGTCACCAATGCGCCACCAACCTTGGAAACTAAGATGTTACGTCCCTTGTGCCTGTAGTTACACTGGCTCACTCACCCTTCAAACCGAAACACAACAACAATACTGAGTATTGCTGTTTGGCGTTAGAATATTTGATGAGTGGGTGGTACTTATCCAAACGGGCTTGCACAAAGCCCTACCACCAAGTAAATAAAATATAATATGTCGTAAATGGTTTTTATCATTAATATCTTATAATAAGTAACATGCCTAATTTATTTATTTATTTTTTACATGAGGTGAGTTGAACGAATACAATGCCGCAAGAATGATTGTCTTCGGTCAAAAAACAGATCAACAGAATTTTCTTTTCGAAAAATCTATAGTTATTTATCTTTCTCGTATACGATGTTATACCATGTGGGATGTTTTTTTGAATTATTATTATTATTAATGAAATACCATCGCATCTATTATTAATCTATTCCAACATAACTATTAATTCGAATTAAAAAGTATCTTGTCTATGGAACCCACTAGTTAAATGTTTTATCAATCAAACGTATTGCTCATTAGTTAGAAATAATAGTAGCTCGTGATCTGCTCCGCGATGTTATTGAATTAAATAATACAACGTTACGTAATTACGGCTATTCGTTTTATTTGCGGTTTTCGACTAAGCCTAATATGGATTATAACGCGTTTATTGCCATTTACCGCATCCATTATTATCTTTAAATGCAATGCCATTCTATTCCAGAACACTGTCGAACATTTTAATGCTAAATTAGTCGTAACTCTTCATTATGCTGTGGACATAAACATGTATGTACAAGTAAGTGTGCTTACGTACTAATAGCGCAATGGGCCTGGCGATGTTAATAGTAGCAGGTTCGATCCTGACCCCATACCTACTGTCGTAGCACAAGCTTTAAGCTATATTGGAAGGGTAAATAGAATGTTAGTAATTGCCCTTATAATAGGGTATTACTATAATTCTTTAAATATGAACATATATGCCACTGCGAAATTGTAAATATCGTTAGATTATAATCTATCTCGCGAGATTGCTTTCGCGCGACCTTTGGTTAACATTCCAATACTTAAGACACTTTACCTAGGTCAGGTAGGATAAGTTCATAATATTTAGATATACATTACCTGTAAATTTAAAAGTAATGAACGTTAAGAAGAGATTGAAAAAGGTTAAGGGACACTTGTCTTAACTAACATCGAACCTTTTGGTGAGAAACATCTGTTGGCGCTCTTTGGGGGTAAGACTTATATGCCATGACGGCAAACGGCACAACCCTATATGCCGTCATGACTCATTTCCACCACAACTCTACTCCCTTGCTTGTGCGAAAAACGAATCTAACCTAAACGAAGAAACGTCAAGAACAACTCTCTTTTTAAATAAATAACCATTAAGGTATAGAAAATGGAACGATTAAATCAAAAATCAAAATGAAAATATACTTTATTCAAGTAGGCTTTTACAAGCACTTTTGAATCGTCATATAATAAAACTATATTAAGTGAAGCTACCATCGGTTCGGAATGTAGATTCTACCGAGAACCTGCAAGAAACTCAGTAGTAACTCTTTTTCAACATTAGTTAAATAAATTGTTTCATAACTTTCGAACATCGTAATATATATTTTATTGCTATTTGAATCACTTAGATAGATATTTATAACCTTCGACCGCGATGTGTGGTTGGACAGGAATAAATAGTCAAAGAAACGAGACACAATTAAGACGAGAGTGTGGAGTGGACACTAATTGTGGACTATGGACCACTCCAAGCAACGTTCCCATTAGAGAACACTGGATTTATTCATTTTTACACTCGCACGAACGTTTGCGCCTTACGTATAATGCATAACGTGATGATAATTGATGTTCATTACAATTGGTGACTGGGAACGGAATTTTATTTAATTGGTGGCACTTCTTAGGTTTCGTGTGCACGGGGTTTTTTAAACGAACACAACAACGCTGTCTGTGACCTTTTTCGGATCTATTGCTGTGAATGAGTTTGTCTTTGTTGTTAGAGGTGCGAGCCGAGATGGCCCAGAGTTAGAACGCGTGCATCTTAACCGATGATTGCGGGTGCAACAGGCAAGCACCACTGAATTTTCATGTGTAATTTGTGTTTATAATTCATCTCGTGCTCAGCGGTGAAGGAAAACATCGTACGAAAACCTGCATGTGTCTAATTTCAACGAAATTCTGCCACATGTGTATCCACCAACCGTATTGGAGCAGCATGATGGATACACTACAAAAACTTCTCCTTAAAAGGAGAGAAGGCCTTAGCCTAGCAATGGGAAATTTACAGGCTGTGAATGTGTAAGAATTGCCGATATGATTTTATTTACTACTAGTTGAAGTTAACATATACCCCAAATTGTGTCAGCCGTTTTAACCTTAGAGGTGAATTAAAAAAGTAGCCTATATTCGCTGGAACGTAAACTATCTCCATATGAAATTTCATCGAAATCGATTCAGCGGTTCAAGCGTGAGATAACAGACAGTTACTTTCGCATTTATAATATCAGTATAGATTCCTCGTTTACTGCAACCGGTCCTTAGTCGTAGTCACCATTGAATCTTCCGGTTTATTCCAACAAAAATTGGAGTATTCTCAATCATGTGAGTAATACAAGGGTCCTTATTAATGTTGGATTTTCGTGAAAAGACTAGAAGATAATACAGTCGTTATTTATCTCAATTTAAAGCATGCTTAGTTTTCGTATTCTGCACAACCATTTTGCAGAAGTCCAATTATGAATTTGTAAGCGGTTATCGGTAAAAAAACACTCATACTTAATATTATAAATAATGTTAGCGTTAAAACATTTCAATTATTGTTTTTGTTTCTAACAATCAGTTAGATAATGAAACTTTTGTTCGTGTACCGCAATATCACCAGTAAAGCTACCACACGGTAGTTTACCACGTCTTCGACAGTAAATCTGCTAAACATGTTAAAAAGCGTTTAACTTGAATTTAAAAGAAGTGAATGAATCATCTAAATTTTTATTATTATTTATTTAAGACAGCGATGTGCATTCCCGAAGTCGGCATTGAGTGGATTTTAATTGGAACGCTTAATCCGTTTGTAGAAACGTACGGACGGGTTGTCTTCATTTTTTTATTATTATTTTAGGTTCACACGTGGCTAAATGCACAATCACCTATTGGTTGATAGGTATAACTTTAACATTTATATTTACTAGTTGTCGCTCGCGACTTCTCTCGCGTTTTAGAGCCTTTGTTGTCACGTGTTAGATAAAAAAAGTAGCCTGTGTCCTCCCTTGGAATTAAAGTTTGCTTCTTACCAAATTTCGGCAAATTCACATTGGTTTGGCAGTAAAAGAGCGACATACAGACAGACAGAGAGGCAAGTGGACCACCTGTTGGTCAGTGGTCACCACTGCCTACAGAGGCAGTGGTACTGCAATTAATATTATTCATTACAAGTTTATACAGATGATAAAAAAGCGTGGAGTTAATAATTGTTGACTTCCAGGCAGGATATATTACATATATATAATTGTGTTTAACTAACATGACTGTATTTTTAAATGTTGAAAAAGAGTAACTACTTAGTTTTTTGCCGGTTCTTCTCGGTAGAATCTACATTCCGAATTGGTGGTAGCTTCACTTAATATAGTTTGTTAAAACTTGTAAATGCTTACTTGAATAAAGTATTTTTTGATTTTAAATTTTTTGAATCATTCCTTACATCACCAATGCGGCACCAACCTTGGGAAAGAGATGTTTGACACTTGCTCACCCTTCAAACCAGAACGCAAGATTACTAAGTATTGTTCTTTGGTGGAAGAAAATATGTTATGTGGGTGATAGGCCTACGAAGTGTAATATAAACTCACAGGTCTGAACACTAACGCGTTAAATTAACATTCAGCTTCTAAACTGGCTGTCTAAATCAGATCCACTAATCGGACTTAATACTGACGCTCATCGGTCACATATTGCGTCATCGTTTGCGGGTCGAAGATAGATTATTTGATCAGCGGCTCCAAATTCGAGGTGAATCTTAGTTAAAAAAAACATTAATATATAATCAATCAATTCAAGATTTATGGGTAACCTCTGGTAGATATAACATTCATAGATTCAAAGAAATCACTTATTTACTTAGGTTTATGATGGCATAGTTACCTACATACTTTTTTGTTTGCTGATGATACTTCTTTAATTTTTAATGACGTCTTTCAATACATGTGACCAATGCTCTCTCTGAAATAGTACATTGGTTTAGAGTTAATACTATTAAATAAAATATATTAAATTCACTACACCTAATGTAGGATGTGTTAAAACGAATTTACTTTTAAATATAGAATTTCAGGACTTTCGACTTTAAACGAATTACTATTAAAAATATTATATTATTATACTAAATATTAATAAATGAATTAAACAAATGATATAATTTAAATAAATTCCCAATTAATGACCGAAACGTGTCGCGCAGACTTCAAACACTAGAATAAATATAAGTTGTTCTGAACAAATAAATAAGGCCTGTTGTTTCGTACGCAGTACGTATACTCAATTAAGGCGCGTGTTGTCGCATTTTTATGCTAATGTGCACTCCGGTGGTCCGGCGGTAACACCCGCGAGTCGGACCGCGCCCGACAGCTAAGCTTATCTAGTAAGGGGTTAGAAATATCGATTTTTAATTATAATCGAATCGCTATCTATAAAATTCTACTATGAGATATAAATTTAACAAGATTTATTAATTGGAAACACAATTTTACACTTTAAGCTTCTGTATCTATTTTATGTATTGTACATTGTTTTTTACGATTTAGTAATGAGATGAGATTCGAAGTGTACTTATGTAAGACAATCATCAGACCGATTGCGGTGTAAGCGACAGTTCCGTTCGTCCTTTCATTTGAGCCACGTCTTTTTTCACGTGCGTTCATTTAAATAACTTGTCATATCTAACAAAACTGTTCCAAGTTGAAAAATGTATGACAATTATAATTATAAATAATAATAATACTGTATCATTGAATATTTGTATAAGGAATTATAGTGTGAAAAATAAATTGAACTAAGGTGATAACATATAAAATCTAGCGTAACTAAGCTATGACGAAAGATAGCAACTTTGATTATTTGAACTATTAAACGATGTCTGGGTTTTAGCCGTGATCTCACTTTATTTCAAGATTAATCACCTCGACAAAAGACATTTAACCGAAATGTCGGGCAAAAAGACAAGGTCTGGTCATTTTAGGGTTCCCAAATAAATGTTATCAAATATAATATGTCAAAATCTTTAAACAACATTTGCATGAAAATATCTCAGACCCGAGAAACAATCAGTCAAATAAACTCTGTAAGATTTTAATCGTTTTCATTGATAAATGTGGTAAATTAATAACGTTATACTTTTTACCAATAATGGGCTGGAAGTGTCATCGAGTCATTGCCAAAGAGCCATCCAAAAAGTGGCTAGCTTTGTATTATAAGTATGTGTAGGGCGGAGGCATCCTCATATTTACATATATATTCATTGGATTTGACAAATTAGCATAATATTTATAGTTTATACTTTGTATTGTTATCTTAGGTATATATTATGTATTTATTATTATTATTTTAACATCATATATAAAAAGTTCTCTTACGTCAACTAGAAAACAATTAAGTATTAAATACAGTTCTTAATAATGAATAATAGAAATTACTTATTTTTAAATGTTTTCATTTCACTTTAAAAATTAAATTAAATAGTTGTAACGAAACCGCACGCACCCACGACGACATAAACTACATTTGTCTTAATTTATTGTTTAGACAAATGAATCATGAACACAACATTTTATTTACATAAACATGCTAAAATTACAACTAGTTAAGTGTTGTTTGTTCTCCGATTCACAGAATACTCTTTGGTCCATTGATTTGTTGTAGTCGAAGCTATTTAAACGAACGCTGTCCTAACATAAACATATACAATATATGAAAAATTAGCATACCTCTAAACTGTATACATAAAGGTCAATGACATAATATATTATACCCATTTTTTTTCCAATATAAACTTCTCTGGTTAGGTATCACCGAATCATCATATTATATACTACCGCCAAACAGCAATAATTAGTATTGTTGTATTCCAATTTTAAAAGTGAGTGCGCCAGTGTTACTTCAGGCACAAGAGACATACCTAATATCTTAGTTCTTAATGTTGGTGTCGCACCGACGAAGTATTGAATGGTTAATATTACTTTTAATGCCAATGTCTGTGAGCGGTGATGACATATCATCAGGTGGCTTAATGACCAATATGCCTACGTAATTCCAGTAATATAATTCAATAAGTAAAGAGTTGATTTAGAAAGGGTTAGTCCAAGTAACGAGTCCAGCTTAATAAACAAAGGATATAAAATAGTTTACCAAGTATTAATTAGATGGACACTTTTATAATCTGTGCACGGACATAGTTTATTAATTAAAATAAGTATGATTAGTCAAAGGTTTTAATCTATGGTACCTATATAATTAGCCTTTGTAAAACATTTAATTGTCTATTTAAAATAGCTTTAAACGTTCCCAAAGCGAAGCCATTCATCCGATTAGGCTTAATTAGCACTTCGTATTATCTCCAAACTATTTTAAATCGATTAAACGACCGCTCCATACGTTTTTGTTCAATATTCCATTCAAAAATAGCTCTAATCGTGTCGATATAAAGTTCATTATAATTAACAATTACTTAAATTTGTTATACGATTCTTATAGTAGGACTTAAAGTCATTTTCACTATCAATTCGTAACTTTGTCGTACTTAAAATGTATAATTTATAAGTGCAATTAAAATTGAATCTTATTGTTAAGGTATAGAGGTGGTAATTGATTGTGAACATTTGAATGTTTGTCCTTGTTGCGGTCTAGTCTGTTAGTGTAAGTTAAAAGGGATAATGCGTGCGGCATTTCTGTATTGCTAAGTTAACAAGGTCATTTGTTTTTTTTTTTTTAATCCGACGGCAAAGACAAGAAGGTTAATGCCCAACTTGTTTATATCTAATTAGGAGTTGTAGAATGTAGACGAATTACGACGAATTTATTACTGTTTTTAAATCTTAGTTGTTTTGTTTAACATTCATTAAAATTTCCCACAACAGGGCAATTGTCTTCGAAGTTTATTTCACCACGTTGGTCCGACGCGTATTGGCGAGTTTCTTTATTTTGACATATATATCTCTGTTTACAAATGGTACGATAGTTATTATTTTTATCGAAGTCATTATAAAAATCAAGAGATTATCATAAAGTCATTAATCTCGTTATCTGTCGACGTTACGACGATAATAACAATAAAAATGACATTTATCACTCGAATACCTCAAAGCAAATGATGCGTAAAAATATAAGTAATGTCAGTCATTAGCGATTAGTGACCCCGATAATATAATCTCTCCTGACACATTTACAACGTATGATCGAACATTAACACGAACATCGCATAAGTGCATTTTTGGCTAACAGGCACCGCCCACTTGATATGTTGCCAAATAATTGTTGTGAAATCTTCAGCCAATAGGCGTCGAGCATCCGCCGGCCTAGATACGCTCGGCCAATGGGACGCAAGCGTGTTGCCCACGCGCATGTTTTCGTTTGCAATTCAATGAGCCAGCTAATTGTCGTTTTTGTGTATCTATTATTTCATTCATGGCTGTTTTATTTGATATTTTTACTTTATTGATTATTTTGTATGTAAGTAGGTTAAATTTATTAGATATTGCAGTTTTCAAACAAAACGTAGGTACTTATATGCATTACCTAATATGAAATAAATTTTGTAACGTGATGCAAGATGAACACTATTTTCAATTTAGTATGTAGGTACATATTAATACAAATTATAAACCCGATAATCTCTTGGTTAAATTAAATTGGAATTTATATTTTAATATCTGTTTTTATACTTATTTAATAAAGGTTGGTGATGAAAGTAACTACTGAGCTTATTATCGGTTCTTCCCGGTTCTTCCCGGAAGAATCTATATTTCTAACCGACGGTGTATACTCGTATCATCGTATCATAAAATCACAATTCAAAAGTGCTTGTAATAGCAGATTTCATAGTATATATTTTTAATATGATTGCAATTTTTTCACGTATGTTCTATGTAAGTAATAGGAATAAAAATACTTATCTATTTATTAATTATTTTGTTATCAATCACGTATACTTTCTTAACGAATGAAGTAGTAGAAATAAGCAAATGCTGTAATCGGAAAACAATTTCTTAAGCAAAACTAATGTTCGGATTTATTAGAAGTACCTATTCATATTTTGACTTCTGTTAAATTTTAAGATGGTGTAGTAGGCTTAGGGGCTAGCTTACTACGATACAGATTGGATAAAATTCAGCCACCTGTAGATCGGCCAACTTGCACTCGTTGTGACGACCTAAGACCAGCAGTAGGACTAAAGTAGCTCTAGAAGTACTTATTCTGTAAAAAGAAACTCGAAACTCAAGGCAAAACATGAGTGTTGAGTGTGCATGTGCGACATTTCACGAAGTGAATTCTTACAGAATTGCACTGGTATTTCTATTTTCTTACAATAATATAGAATTGAGCGACGGCACTTATAAATAACAAAATATTATCATATTTTAATGAACGGGCTTTTGTGTGTATTTGTGGGTGTTCGGTTTAATCATTAACGATTCATTAGTGATCGACCAATCAAATCTCATTCCGTTGTATTTACCTTCCAGTGTTTTTATAATCGGCTTAGCGAATGAAATATGTAATTCGTATGTTGGACTTAAACAACGCGTACTTAAATAAGGCGTACGTTTTTCAACGACCTGATGGTAAGTGGTTACCACCACGAGGCTCTGTACCCACCGCTTACATCGCTAATGCGCCACCAACCTTAGATATATTTAAGGATTTTAATTGATGATGCTTACCTTAAAATCAACACTAGATGAATTATTAGTTGTAAAAAATTTTTTACTTAATCCGGATTAGATCCCGCGAACTTTTGGTTAAGATCCGCTTCTTCTATTCATTGTTCCGTGTCGGATCAATATCATAAACCAAACACGTTTAATACAAGAAGCATTAATAAAATGTTTCGATTTTTCAAGGTAAGGTAAATTTTAAAATTGTTCAAAACTCATCATGATTCTACAAATAAATTGAACATCGTCGACAGTCTAGTAAAGTGGCATTTCATTAAACGTACTATATTATTATATATGTATAATTTGGTTTAGTGCCAACTAGCGAGTTCGTCCGCAGTGCCAGAACGCCGCATACACTTGCAGATATTGCGATAGACTACAACAGAGCGATGTAGAGAGACTGGATACCGTGAGCGCACCCAGTTCTATTGGCTGAGCGTAGTTTAAATCATATGTAGATAATTAAATAGTCGCAGCTTAAGTTGGGCGTGTGGATTCTGACAGAAGAAATAAAGCTCCATATCAAGTCATGATTGTCGTAATGAGCTACTAAAGTATTTTTCGATGGGTAGTCACAAACATCTTTAACCACGGTATGGTGAATTATATGAGGCCATTGCTATCGGCACGCGGTCGGCCTTTAAGTTCTGTAAATCTTTTCCATGCAGCTTACTCAGTGCACCTAATTATCAGAATACTTACGCCTAAGCAGGTCATTCACTTCACCTAAACAACCAATTGGAATAGGAGCTAGCGAATTATTCTGACAACAGAACTTTGTTATTTAACTTTGCCAATTATTGCAATATTATAATTTAATTGTAGCCCCCATAAATAACAAACAAATATTATATATTGATGATTTATATTAAAGCACCTTTTTGGGTAAATTTTAAATCATATTTAAGTTAACGTGACTACTTTCCCATGTATCGTTGTTAGAATTCTAAAATTTATAAAAAAAAATATAATGTGCTTTTCAATTCTTAATGTCAAAGCCAAAACAAACAACTTATGGTATGTAGTTATTTGTGCCATATGTTGACAACACTATGAAGTACATAGTAAATAGTGTAGAATAAACAGTAGAACCTTCACATACAATCTAATATTGAACTACTCGAATCACTTTAGTTTTATTACACAGGCCTTAGTGAACATTGCCAGCTAATAAAGTGTCGGCCGCGCTTCCATTCTCTCTACGTCTACGCCCACGTAGCCAGAGCACTGAGAGCAGCATCCGGCGCTCATATCACGGGGCCTTCGAGATTTACTTTGATGTTATCTCACCGATATTACATATTTATTTCTTCCTATATATTAATGCCTTTCAACTTGAATCACTTCGAGCCAATTTCATTGTCTTGTATTAAGGTTATTTAATTCTTGTCTAAATTTTAAAAGATATGAGTCATATGTTTACAATTGTATATGTAGTAAAGTAGATTTGCTAAAATTAGTAAATTCATTAATCTAGGCTTTCCCTAGTCCATTGCTGGGGCAAGGAAGGAAGAAGAAGAATCTATTAGGAGGAGCCCTATCAGCCCCGACTTTTTTTTCTTTCAAAAAATATTTTTAAGAGATCTTCTGGCGCACCACGTCGATAATGATCAAGTCTTAGACCATCGATGAATAAAAAAAAAGTAACACAATCATAATATAAATCCAAGGGGCACGAAATGTGATTGGCTAATTATATTTGATACTCAAAATTGACTATTGACTTCCAAACTAGAATAGCGTGTATCTTGTAACAATATTAATACAGTAACAATAGTTTAAAACTGTAAGTGTTAGCTATTATCAAACCGGCATCTTTTTATTTCAGTCAGTCAGTCAGTCAGTAGCCGACAAGCAATCACAATCGATATATTAATTGTACTCTAAGTATATTACGTAGGTATTTATTTATTTATTTTTTGAAACACCATCGGCATATTCACAAAAACAATGCAATCACCAGTACCCGGACCCATGCAGTGTGATACACCACTACAGGTATTTATAGCACTATTGAATTACAATAAAAAGTAATACACTCTTAAATTAATAATAATAATAAAAGAAACTAAACAATTATTGTTACATGGAGGCCTTCCTAAGTCTTCTGATGTTGTTCTAAAAACATTTCTGAACATTTTACATTTAATTCTACACCGTAACATAAATTAAAAATGCCTTTATGAGTCTTCTTAATTGAAGAATATTTGGATGTTGATTTTGATTACTAATCAGTCTAAAATGTACCGAAGGTACGTTCCGAGCGTCAAATCTAGTAAGCAAATTATATCGAGCCTACCCAAATATGCGGTTTTTATAGTCAATACTAGACTATGAACGTGGATATCGGAACTATTGATTTCATCGCTATTCCAACGTGTTTAACTACTAATGACCCGTCCGTAATTGATTTTGCAATAAACTAGATAATAGCACGTTTAATTCTAAGAACGCTTATTTATTTATGACAGGTTTTATTTTTTTTAATAAATAACGGCTTAGTTTCTCAAATCAAATGTGTAAAGCGATTGTTTTATGGCGATGATAGAGTATATTTAACTTAACATTTTAGGTACGAAAAGTGTTATGTTATTTTAATATTATATGAATGCGTTTATTTATTTACAAAGAAAATTATCTTTTTTTAACTCAAGTTTTACCTAGAAGTCAATATGACGTGGAACAAAGTAAACATTTTCAAATTTTATTAACAGCCAGCGAAACAAGCTTGTAATTATGGGTGCGTGTCTAACGTATCAATAATTAATTGTTTTAAAGGTTTGAGCCAATATTTCAACCAATATTTTACATCTAACGTTTTGTTATTTGCTTTAAAATGTCGGCAGCGCTGTTAAACGTTTAGTTGGTGATACGGCTTTGTGCAAGCATGTCTGGATAGGTACCATACACTCATCAAATATTTAAGCGGCAAACAGCACTACTTATTACCGTAGCACAAGGGTCATAACATCTTAGCAAGCAAGGTGTTGCATCCGCGATGTAAAGTATGGTTAATATTTCTTACAGCGCCAATGTATACGCTTGCTACTAGGTGTCCCATTTACAAGTCCGCCGACCTATGTCTTAATTTAAAAAATCTTGATAAGAAAATTATATGGCTGGTGATTTGGGCAATGTTATCCCATCAGTCGTGGGTGTCGTCAGATTAAGGGAATGGTTTAAAGCATCAGTCAGCAAATACTGATGGTATTGACAGACGCATTTTCGCTATGGTGCCTGGATGTCAAGCCTTCTTATCCAGTGTAATCTAAATTAAATCAAATGGTCTGGCTACTGGTCAATAGGCTTCATTGAATGAATGATCACGCTCCGTCATACTGACATATTTCCTTCGTTATATATATTCTGAGCGCTTTCATGTAATATAATACCTATATATATTTTTTAATTTACCGATCTCCATTTTTTTTTACTTTTAAGTCTTGCGTCAGTTATTCTTATCAGAAATATTACTTACTTCCAAGAATGTGTTTATAAATTTATAAACACTCGCTTAACGTTTAAGCCGGTTATTTTGAATGTGTAATCTCATTTTACTCGTAATTATAGTAAGAACCATTTTTCAAGTACTTAATTATTGTTAACTTATAAAAAGATCTAGATATTCATTTAACTTTAATTTATTTAGTCTAATTAGTTACCTACAGCTTAGTTTCATGACTTGGGTATACTTCGTGACTCGGCATTAAATTATTTGTTTTTATCAATTGTTTTTTTTTTTATAATAATAATGATATACCATAAAACTTCTGTTATTTCATTTAAGTTAAACAAAATATGTATAGCGTTAGAATATATTATCTAATTACTCGAAATATTGTGTTCCTGGTGATTCGTACTCGTTCGGAGAACTTCCAAGGATTCTGTCGGTTATCATCCTCGCCCACTTTTCTACTAAAATAAATACAAACCATACTTAAAATGAAAGCTGAAAATATAATCTAAACGCCTAAATATTTTATTAGTTTTAGCTCGGATTAAGGAGGATCTAGCCATCCCTGAACCGTAGCGACAAATAACAAGTAAACCGTGAGACGTGACGCCCACTGTATCGTAATATAAGTCAAAATCGATGAAAATAAATAATTAGTAAGCGAGTCACGTTCAACGACCCCAGTGTATCCTGTGTCGGAGGTCCGGAAACAACGGGACACGGACAGATATTAGAGTTTACTACTAAATGAGCCGTAAGGGTTCATAATATTATCATTAAGTGTTCCAGTGTCACTTCCGTTTGTCGAGGGACATTTAAATGTGCCTGGAAGACCACGGGTCATAGGGACGAAACACCATGACGTGTATCGACAGCTTTTCGGTTAGATAAGTTTTTGACGTCAAACCCATTGGACTAATATGTATTCTACATATACTAGACATGCTAGATACGGTTCTGGATCTGAACTAGGTAATGTGGAATATTTTTTATGTTATTTTCTATTTAAAAAAAAAGCTATAACAATAAAATGAGCTACAAATAAGAAGTTCATTCACCTCTGAGATTTTTTTTATATACATTTTGACCAAGACCCTATAATCAGTGTAATAATATAATATCAAAAACATTATCAATCGATTTGCACTGAATTTATTGTATAGGTTGTACCTATATCGTGGAAAAAATACACATTGATGTATTTTCTAAATTCAACTTCGCGTTGTAATTTAAAACTCACTATACTACACTGTACAAAGTTCAAGTCATAGTCTGTATTCTATTCCAAAGTATTTTACTGACGGGTGCTCAGAGGCAATATATATTTTGATTTCGGTCATTGTGACATTCTCCAGGAAGACAGACAAGGCATCACTCTGTAATCCGTATGGGTATAAAGCCAACTTGGAAGAGTTCAGCACAAACGACTCAATGCACGATATAAAAAAAGACAATTAATTACCCTGACTCGTAGTTTGTACCCAGGACCTCGGGACCCACGGTGATATTAGTTAGCGACAAAACCAACGAGGCAGTCATTATATAACTTACATAGTACGTACGTCGGTTACAGCACTCGTTTATATTCACTCGATCTTTGTTTGCACAGTGTTAAATCATCGATAATTTAAATCCGCATGTATTGCCTATTAACCAGCCGCGCCTAATGAGCTGCAATAATACCCATGAAATATAATGCCCGAGTGCCACCTGACATTCTGACATAACGCCGCTAGATGCGACATGTACCGGTTTAATAATTGTTTTAAACTTAATGCTTTATACAAACTAAAATATTTCTATAAAGAAATGAATAAAAAAAGCACCTACTCTTAAATTTGTCACTGAATCATACAAAAATAATAAAATAATAACATTAGTAAATGCAGTGGATATAGCTTGAATTTGAAGCTGCGATAACGCTCATGACAATACTGAGGTGACCTTTGTTTTAAATATTCTTTATTTTTTGCTCCAAGCACTCCTTTTTAGAACAGAACCAGAACCGTCTGTACATATATACGTGTCTATGACGATCACTTCCAACAGGTGGCATTGGTCCCTCTATTTACATACAACAAAGAAAAAAAAAACAAAGTTTGAAACTCAACCGGTACACGACACAGAAGTAAAACTCCAATATTACTACCATTAACACATAGAAAGCGAAATATTTGCACTAAAAAATTTACTTTAAAACGAAATTAAATTAAAACAAATCAGTATTCTGCTGCACGGATCCGTATCCCACTCGTGAAATTTCGACAAATGATGAAAAATGATGAAAAATGAAATGAAATTTCGTGTAAAAGTGACGCCATTTTGTTACGTGTATTCCATAAATGTTATAACTATTATAATCGAAGTACTATATCACATTATAATATTTCAAGCTCGTGTACTTTATACACTTTTCTCTAATGTCGGTCGAACATTTTTCTTATTTTTTTTTTTTGTTTGCTATTTATCGATAAGCTTCAGTAAAGAATACAAATAAGATTAGAAAAAAAAAGCATAACATGCATGTTTACCTCAAATTTTCAATAATATGTTCGACAACGAATTTCGACAATTGAGCGAACACTAGCAAAAATCGAAGCCACATCTAGCTAGCTCTATGTCGTGTATCGTTTGATCGTTGAAACGTTACGATCGCAGTTAAACAGACAGATTACTTCACAGTTATTCACGCTCCATTATTATTAATTTGGTTATCTCCGCTCTTACGTATTAAAATGTTAATGCCTCAATCAGGTCATGCTGTTATTATAAAGGGGAGTTGTTTGTTCACTACGGATTCGCACTAAAACTTAAGCTATTAACATTTAATTTCCACATATATTATTGCTTATACTAAAACTTTATCTCGTAGTTGTTACTTGTAGAGTTCTTCGGTGGTCTGGTGGCCTCATGCAACACCAAAGATCCGGAGGTTCTGAGTTCAAACCTCAGTTCGGGGCGATAAAAAGTTATTGGCGTTTTCAGCTCGAAGACTCTCAGAGTACGAAAAGCTGTTGGTTCAGTGTCTGAACTCTTTCCAGTTGTACCGGATGTGCCGTCCCATTAATAAGAGGGTCGGAATAGAGAGTGCACCAGTGCTGCACAGTGTTGTCTCCCATGACATTGGCCGTAAGAGTGAAATCGACCGGACGACATCATCATAGTTAAATACATTTTACACTCATCACAAATGTGATAGACAAATGTCTAAGTTCAAAACTATAATAATAGTAGACAATAAAAATAAATTGACGCTTGTTACTTTATATTATTTGTGAAAAACTTTTCCGAAACGCGTTGCGCCTTTTGATAAAAGCTTTATAAGTAATATTAATACTCATTTAATAGTACAGATTCGTTTTCGTGTTATAACGGAACGGGTGCGAGCCCTTAAATAAATATTATTAAAAAATATTTTGTATACGATTCTAAAGTATAATTTAAAAATCATTAATACGTAACGCAAATTACTTAATAGATAATAAAAAGCCATTTCATGTTTTCCAGACAGGATACCTAGCTATATAAATTTAGTTGTATTGTACACAGCAATTATTCGAGGGAAGAGTTATTACTGAGTTTATTGCCGGTAAGTATACGTAGAACAGGTAGTTTTACGATTAATATCATCTCGTAAAAGATCTGCTTGAATCCTAAGTAATATTAATTATGAGTTTTGTTAATTGTTTGTTACGCTTTCAAGCCTTAATTCCTTAAATCATAAAGTCTTACATACATGTAAGTAAGGGTACCGAAAGAAATATTCTACAACTTACTTGATGGTAGTGCTTTGTGCAAGCCTGGGTATATACCAAACCACTCATCAGATATTCTACCGCCCAACAGCAGTACTCAGTATTGTTGTGTTCCGGTTTGGAGGGTGAGAGAGCCAGTGTAACTACAGGCATAGTTTCATAACATCTTAGTAAGATGAACATCTTAGTTGATGGCGCATTGGTGATGTAAGGAATGATTAAGATTTTTTACAGCGCCAATGTTTGTGGACTGTGGTCACCACTTACAATCAGGTGGCCCATTTTCTTGTCCGCCTACCGATATAATAAAAAAAAAAAAAATGTACTTAATGCCTACCCTCTCCCCCACGCGGGCAAAGAACCGTTGCACGATACTAGTGTGATATATTTGGGTTTTTGATTTAATTAATCGGTAATTTCAATTCTTCCAAGAAGTATGGTCGATCTATTCTCAGTTAGAAACCACACGAGAATTAGCTGTGTTATGTTATTTTGACTTAATTCATTTGACTTTGTTTGTATTTCGGTTTGGTTTCACGGCTATGTCTTCTCCAAATTTAAAGTCGCTTTATATTTGAATCAATCAGTTGAAAAGGCAGGGCCTTCTAAGTATTTAGAATAAAACAATAGATAAGACCTCCTTTTTCCTTGAAGATATGGTGGGGATCAAATATGTACCACTACGCTACACTAACGCGTTAATACGCCGACATTCAAAACGACATTTTTGCACAGATTATACAAGTTCTCGACCAAATTGCTTTATTCAATGTTAAAGTTCTTCATTCGTTTTTACTCCTCAAGTAAATGGATTAAAGAGTAATAACCATTGTGAAAACAATTCGTCTAATAATCTTTATTAAACAATCATTGTTGCAATTCGCAAATTACTTTTATATGACAATTACATCCTGATTCACGACTAACATAGCATAGCTGTACAAGCATACAGTTCTAAATAATTACATCAGAGCATATAATTGTAATCATAATTAACTCCTATATATACTTAAGCCCTAATCCTAATGTACTTACGTCAAACGGTTTAGTGTAATCCTTTGATCGCGCCGTCACGCTAACACCTACGCGGTTAATCAACTAACTAAGCGAATTTAACTGATATACATTAGTGATGAAGTCTGTGATCAGATATTGAACTCAGGTATTGATAATTAATATATTATATTAATTTGAAACTTAATTATGTTATATTAGCGTGATTTGTGTGTTTCTATAAACAATAGCTGCTTATATTTATTTTCTTTGCGTATTAATGGTTATCTTATTTGTTTAGTACGGTAGTATTAAACAAATAATCAAGCTGGTAGCTGTACCAGCCCCCGATTCGCACGGGTAGTGTAAGGGTCTAAATCTAACGTTCATAATACATACTCGTATAAATATTATATTGGCATGATCCGACATCTTCAACAATTTTTATCATATTTCTGCCAATTTATCGAAAACCTTAATAAATTATACACCTCAAACGTTGTCATGTATAACTCCGTCCATTGGTAAAAATCCATTCGGTAGTTTTTTTTTTATTTATCGCGTACAGACAGACGCGTCGATTTTATTTCATAATATGTAATCTTGATTAAAGGTCGTCTTAGTTGAGTAAGTTACTTGTCTATTTTGTTTCAAAGTTCAAGATCGCTTGGTGACAGTGCTTTCATTTACTCTATATACGGATTTGAAAGAAATTATAAGTGAAATTTTTAATCTTCTTTCAAACAGTTACGAGATACATTCACGCTAAGAGAGATTCTGTAATAATCCACATAGCATTTCACACGTGAAATGTTTACAACCGATTTACGGTGATACGCCATCTTGATTCGCTTATGCCATTAATTTTAATAATTATATTAGTATAGTAAATGTCAAATATCACATTCAGATATTCCGCGCTCGAGATCTGCGGTGAGTGTGGAATTTGTACGTACTTATTAAGAAATTAATTATTAGTAAAAATCATTTTTATAAAGTGATTAAAGGTACACAGTGTACCGTGTCCATGATGCGTTATAGAGTTCCTTTGCCTGGAACCATTTCTGGTTGAATCAGGTTGTGCTCACCGATAAAATGCATTGCCATCATACTTGCCACTTACCATAAGGTGCATATATGCTCGTCCGCCTACCTATACCATAAAAATATATATTTATACAATATTCCATTAGAAACATAATCCAAGCCGATTCAGTTGGATAAAAAGATGGCGCAAACAATGAGGATTTAAGAATCTTTAATAATACATCAGCTCCATCCATCTCTCTCTTTAGCCACCGATTAGCGCTAGGGAGAAAGAGACGGAGAGCATTGATTACGCCTTGATGGGGAAGTCCGCCAATCTTCAATGAATAATTGTTAGATTAACGAACCTTAGTCATCGGCTCCGATACAACTAAGATAATCTTAGTGACGGGACATTATGTTTCGGAAATTGAAATTTATATAGAATTAAGAACCGATATTGCCCAGTAGATAAAATGTGGTATTTGACCAAAATTAGTGCGTAGTAAATACCATTTATATTTATTTGAGTTTCTACTCATACGTGTTCGATGGTGGAGGGAACAGAACAGCGCTAGAAAATCTATGTGTCTAAATTCATGTGTTTTCACCGTCAAGCAGAGAAGCAGCCTGGTGTAATATTAAAATAATTTACTAAGAGCAAGGAAGGAAGGTTATGCCAAGTAGATTATAAATATAATTATAAAGAAATATGCCTCATTTTTGGATAACAAATTCCATTATAAAGTTTATTTAATTCTTAGTCGACTGACAAACCATTTATGGGTAATAAACTGATACATCACAATGCTTTCATTTAATCTTAATGAAACTTATCTAAACAGCTATTAAAATACTTCACAAGTTATCGATATCGATATTCTATCAATAACAAATTAGAACACCACTAGCACTTAACTGTTGATGCGGACACACGCTGACTTATGATTGCTCTTAAATATAACGTATTCCTTTCAATTATGTTTTCTACTTCATACGAATAAAAAACTTCGCCTTTACAGCTATGCCTGCTAGTCTCTGCTGTATTAGTTTCTAGTACAATGTGAACCATATTTCAAACAGTGCAGTTTTAACCGCTTTGTGTATTGGTCGGAGCTTTCAACATTAATATGGAAAATACAAGTATAGTATAAGTACTTTATTCACAATAATACAATGGGATGTACATACATATATAAATGAATCTATATCTACTTATTATAGTCGTACGTATATATCACACATGAACGAAGGCGCGCCCTTCTGTTTTATTTTTATTCATTAATATCGTTATCTTAAAAAATATAATCTAGTTTTCATTTTTTTGCTGACATTACTCTTAATCGCCTCACGCACACTAAGATATCTTGTAAGCAGCGTCGCTCACATTAATGCACGCCGATGTTAATTAAAGGTGGAGGGGCGCGCCTTCGTGACTGAACAGATGTATTGATGGAAATAGATTTAATAACACACAAATTTCTCATAAGGTTTTATTTGTAACGCTTTTTAATTTAAAATATTGTAAAATTAAAATAATAGTAAATTATATGAAAAAGTACAGTAATCAGACTGACATTGTCTCAGTGCTGGCGAATGGCTTCCTCTCTACTTGAGCATAAGGTATCTCCAAAAGTGTCTTCAATGTCAGTTGCTGTATATGTGGCCACATTTCACTTAACACATGATTACTCGTGATGCTTTTCTTGGTTATATGGTTTTGTACAAGGTTAGGTACCAGACACACCCCAGATATTCTACTGCCAAACAGCAATACTTAGTATTGTTGTGTTCTGGGTTAATGAGTGAGGGAGCCAATGTAACATCTAGTTCCCAAGGTTGGTGGCGCATTGGCGATGTACTGTATGGTTCAAATTTCTCACAGCGCCAATGTACCTATATGGATGGCTTGTACTTACCATCAACTTTCTCATTTAGCCGTCAATCAAATTTCTTTGGTTTTTAAAGGCAATCATCAGCTAAGATTCACGTTTTTTAACGATCCATCTCAGCTCCAAGCGTGTGTAATAGAAGTTACTATACATGGTGTTGTTTTAAAAATTAAGCAGGAGTGACTCTTTAAAAAAAGGTTAAGCGCCGTGTCCTAAAATCAGTTCAGGGAGCTTACAGGTTAATGAAACATAGAGTGGAGACATTGGGGCAGGTCGAGCGCTCTCGTCGCTGCACCTCGCGGAGCTTGTTTGACGGAGTATTATGGAATCAAAATCAAATATATCCTTTATTGAAGTACACGCGCTCTTACGACCACTTTAAGTAATAATATAAAATAATATTTAAAATCTCCCCAATAGATATTATCTTAGTAATAAAAACAAATTATATATTTTTTTAATTTAATTTAGCTTAATACGAGATATATAAGTGTCGAGCACTTTGTGCTGGGTTGCGCTGGTTGTATTTTCTATTTTACATCCATCCATGGAAGGTATTCAATGTACTGTTTGGGCTTCCTCATCGGAGACTATTATATTTACTATACCCAGATACTTTTTAACATTATTACTTGCGATAGGAAATATCATAAATATCCTGAGTAATAATCAATGAATATATTTTATAATAACTAATGACGTATTACAATTTGTTTTGTGTAAACAGATACCCGCTAGCACTCGCACCCCAGCATTGTATATAAGCAATTGTATAAACGATATCCCAATGTATATGTAATATTTCTAACATTGGTATTAAACTCATCGACCATATATAAAATATTAGAATAATGAAATCGAAACCCAGATCCAGGCAAGATTATTTTTTGTTTATAATATAACTATGTACGAACAAACATACAAATTAACAAATAATTAACAGCTGTATATAACGGTGCTGCTAATTAAGCATAACATTCATTTTGATTTATCAAAGGTTATGTAGAGACGATTTATAACTGGGTGGTAAACATAATAAATTATCTTAATATATTTAGGTGAAGTAGAACGATTGCAGTAAGGTATAATTTAACAGGAAAATTGAGAAGGAATTTAAGATACATTAGTTAAATCCAAAGACAATATCAAACCTTATTGTTGTAATCCTTAGTTTTATAAATAACTAAAAACCCGGCCCGGCTTCGCACGGGTGCAATGCTCATAAATATACTACCTACATAATATAGTAGTGTAGTGTCCCAGCATTTTAAATCTGTATATTCTTCGAAAATATTTATTTATGTTACATGCTGTAAAGGTCTTTATTGATTTATATTAAATGCACAATGTATTTTAGGTACTTAATTAGTAATAAATCGCTTCGAAAATAAGCCATTATTTTTCGCAAAAAGTAAAGGATAAAAATGGTTGTTGTGGGTTATCCGTAAGTGATAGACATATACCATTATGGACATTTTTGAAGACCTTTATAAGGTCTATCTCAATTATCTATCTATGCTATAAAAATACATGTTGACACTTTGCAATTTTAATTAGTACAGCTACGTAAACTCAAATGTCACCGCAGAACCCGATGAACTGTCATAAAGTGATGAGGAACACTAACTGTAATGATTATAACATTTAAAACGATCGCGTCAAACTTATATATACTTAGTGGTAGGGCTTTGCTCTTCTGTAGGTACCGCACACCTATTTGCTGTCTATCTGTGTTCCAGTTTGAAGGGTGAACGACCCAGTGTAATAAACACAAGGACAAAACATCGTAGTTTCCAGGGTTGATAGCCAATGGATGACAGTGTTTCTTACAGTGGCGACCACTTACCATTGAACGGACTATTTGACAATTACAAATGCTGTCGTTTGACAATTTAAAATAAAGATATAAAATAGTGTATCACCATCTATTTGTTTTCTACACACGAGTGAGGTACGAAGTGAGTTCTTATAGAATAAAAGTACAAGTAGTTGTCATAAATATAAAAGAGAATAAAAATGTTTACGTAAATTTACACGAAATATTTGTAAATAATACACAAACATGTTTACCATATGACCGCGTGTCACCGCAGAAAGTTCTTGATTTATATCCGCAGTTCGGTCGTCGGGCTCCGAATATCCAAGAAGTTCAAAGAGAGTTGCGAGCTGATAAGTAAATAATTAGACAAGATTCCAACTTACCAAGTTAACTTAACTCCCGAGTGCTCGTAACTCATTCTAAGTGAAGTTTTTTTTGTAAACAGCTTATAACGCATAAAAATTTTCATTTTTACTGATTATTCATAAATTGAAAATTGTAACTTTGTCGTAATTTCCCTGATTGACTTTATATTAGTGTTTGTTTAAAATTACATATAAACAGGTACTTAGTTTTGAATGTAAATTATACTGTATAATATACTTAAAAATGTGATTAAATTAAAAAATACGTATTTTGAAGTGAATAATTGAAAACTGAGTCTAAAACTCTATTTCAATTAAATTAATTACTATGAAATTTTAATGAACAATAAATATATTCTCAACATACTTTCTGGAATTGTATTTTCATTTTTATTTTCTATTCTGTATTGAGTAAGTTGTCCATGATGTTTATACATATTAGACACAAAGCGCAAATGATTTTGTCAATGACACGCTATGACAAATATGACATGTAGAATCGTAACGTAGTCGTAGTTTAATCAGTTCCAGATTTAACACAATATAATACATTAAAATGCAATAAATAACGTTTGAACAATTTAAAATAAGGAACGCCATCTATCGAAGTCATTGTGAACTAAGAGGATTTTTTTAAATCAAATCATCTTATTGTACGACATTCTATTTACTCAATCAAGTTAGAAAGTTTCATAATTATAATTCTAATTAATAAAAACAAACTTTATTAAATATTTATAACTGTAACGAACAATACAGTCGTTATCGTTCGTATTTGTATCGCCGGGGGGTTTACGTGTTTTCGGGAAAAACATCAAAAGATAATCAAAACTTCTTAAGACCATTGTTGTCTTCTAAGGGGTTGTAACGTTTGTGCGTTTGGCAGATAATCTATACTATTGTAGCGATTGTCGTAATATGTATGCCGTTAATTTAGCTAATGCACAAATTTCAAGAGTCAATATGGTTCAGTGGCTAGACCACTTAAAGAATAATGGTAGGTTGTTGAATCAAACCAAGAAAAGTACCACTGAGTTCTTAATTTATCTTGTTTTCTGTTCGTTCAAAAACTCGTGAGATCCTGCATGTCGGTGGAAAATCAACCAACTCGCTTTGGAGCTGCGGGCTGAAACAAGCTCCGAAGACTTATTCCGAACCAATTGCTCCTCAAAAGAACGTATTTACCCAGAATAGGCACATATCTAGGAGTAAATGCTTTTCTCATTGTTCTAATTGCTAGTTTGTAAAGCTGAAAATGCCGAGGTCCTGGATAGCTGGCAGTTATAAAATAGTTTTTCTTTAATTATAAAATCTCATAGGCTACTGAGTATTTGGAACTTTAATCATTTAAATTCTAAACAGAACCATACCTCGAGTAGCACGTAATGCCTTTGGACCTGCGTTTGAACTCTATCCGTCTGTGTCTAAATGCCGTCCTATCTATACGTCCTGTAGATTATGAGATTGAAGAAATAATGAGTGCACCAGTGCGCAGTGCTTACTTGTTAAGCAATACTAAGTAGTATCCACGTGTGAGTGAGTCAGTGTAACTACAGGAACAAGGGACATAACATCTTAGTTCTAAAATTTGGTTATGCATTGGCGATGTAAGAATTGGTTTATATTTGCCTTGCCTTAGGGTCATAACGATTAAGGAGCCATGTTTGTGTGTGCGGGGCAAATAGCTAGAACAGGATAACTGGATTTATAATTCCAATGTCTTTAGTAACACTCGATCCATACTTGGTCAATTAATTCACCTATTTTTTATGCCAATGACAAAAGGTGCCGAGATAAATAAATTAGCATATTCAATGCGATTTGAATATAGCTCTGCTATACAAATAGTCCTTAATTAAATATATGTAACAAAATATAACACTTAACTATTTTTATCCACTTTAATTTGAGCTCCAAAGTTCCGATAGTAACCGTCATTTTCCACGAATCCATGATTATCATATTGTTCAAGATCTCATCGATGATATCATGACAATGCAATGGCAGAGACGTTAATTGTCTACTAAGTGATTGGGATAGATTATACTGCTTTGTATATTTTTATTACATTACATTTTTGATTGTTATATAAAACTGAAACACGATCACCGAATTATCAATATGCTCTGGCAGTTTTTCATTTAATTTTAAATTACGTCACACGTCCCGTCTTAAGTACAATAAGCACCCGGGTGTAAGTATTGTGTTGGAGAAAAAGAAGGAAGTCTCGTGAACAAGACATTCGTAGATAATGTCGAAATATCGAGCTCCAACAAATAAAAATAAAAAACATGGTAAATATCCCGTTTTAAATACTGTTAGTAAAAAAAGGATTGATTGACAGACCTTCTGGCGCGCTTCACTATAGACGTAATCGTAAGGCGTTTTGCTGCGTTTTTTGCGCACTCTGCTTCCTGGGTTAAGGTGGGCAGTAACTAACTCGGACACACTTTATTTGGACTTCGATTATATCGTCTTTTCAATATAGATTTTTTCGACTAAAATGTATAAATGCTACTACAATTAGTCATAGAGTATGTTACTATTTTCCGAATCTATATTCAATTAATTGATTAGAGAGCTGATCTATTTACGATTTCAACAAACATTTCTGTTTACATTTTAATTATAATTTGTATACTATGTGTGCAGATTGTTTTTTTCTTTATCATTAGGTAGTTTATACTTAAAAGTACTAAATCAGTCCTGTCGAATTAGCAAAACCAATTATACTACTATTATCTGAATTTTAGTCGATTAAAATATACCGTTTCAATAAATTTATTAGTCAAGTACAATTTATATCGATATCATCGTATCGATTATGCACATCACTACCGATTCGACACCGGCACAATTAGCGCGGCTTTGACATGTCACACAGGCATTGTATCAATTGTCCTCTCTCTCCCACCCTTTACAAACATTCGCGCTATCTCACTCCACCTAGTACTAATGTGCAATCAATAATAATTATCTTTGTGTTTGCAACCAAGTGGATTGCATTGTGTCGTAATGTAAAGGTGTGTTAAGGGTGACCAAGCATGTTAAATATGCGGGACCATTCATTGCTTTTAATTTTAATTGCTAAAGTATCGTTTAGACATTGAATGATTTTGTTTTTTTATTTATTATTCTAGAAATAGAAATGTATGTATGTATCTATGGTATAATTTATTTTTGAACAATATTAACCCATACGACAAAAATTACGTGTTTATTTTTTAAAATCATTGTTCATAGTGTGCGTGATTTTATTGTGTCTTAGGGTTGCGGGCGTATTGGCGATTTAGGGAATATTTAATATTTCTAACACCGTCAATGTCTTTGGACTGCGGGGACCATCAGGAGGATCACTTAACCGTCCCGCTTATTACATAAACAATAAGTCATAATATAATGCTTATTGTAATACTTTAAATATTTACATATGTCTCTCCTTAATTCGTGGTCATAGTAACCAGAGCTCACCGCAGCGGGTCAAATGTCACGTGTTACGGGATTAATTTGAAAGGCAATTACATGCGAGTACGTCACGCGTGACGTATGACCAGAGCTGACGTGACTGACCCGGGCCCGTAAACACAGGCATTACTGTAATTATATCTAGTCGCATTGTAAGAAACGAGGAACTTTAAAATAATAATATAACGCTTGATCTCTGTTACAATGTAGCGATCTGACACTAATACTGACAATATTATCTTGTGAGTAAAACAACCTATAATTATAAAATCGTTTGTCTTGACTGACTATCGAAATCACAGGCAAAATTACGGAACCCAGCAAAGTAAAATTCATGTAGCTTATAGGATTTTTGGCAATTTTAACTTAAAGCAAGGGAAATGGGTATGTGTTACATGGACGGTCCATGTAACACATACATTTATAACCGTCTGACGGCCAGTATGATATATATGAGATGATAGCTGATTAAATTTAAAAGTTCAGCAGATCTTGAAAAGAAAGCTTATTCCAAGACGATGCTCTAGTAAGAATTTGTAACCAACATATTTAGAAACAGCTTTGTAGGAGCTTTCTTTTGCAGAAAACAATTGACAGGCTGTTATTTTTGTCGTTTTAGACTTTAATTCCTTTAAGTGTCGATGCTTATTGTAAAATCTATAGATCTCTTTCCAAACAATTTATATAATTATCAATAAATTAATTACCAATGATATAAGGTTGTTGTCGTACTTCACAAAAGTAATTGATTTGTAACTCATTATAATAATAATTTTAATAAAAACGTTTCTTAAAATAAACTAAAATAAATAAACAAATATTAGTGCTTTAAAATTTCAAATATTCCGAAAGCTAAACGTAATCCTAGCGAACTTCCACGGTCGCAACACAATTTCAGTAAAACAAACATTTAATTAGTTCCATTTCAAATATTAGATTCGGAATATTTACCGACTAAGTTCGCATTGGACATTTTATCGATGAATGTAAACTGTGATAATGTAACGTCCCTAGCTAGCGGGATCGATCATTTTGTAATTAACTGTTTGTTAACCGATACTGTACTTTGACACACGTCCGCACTCCCAGGATGCGTATTATTACAATGTTATATTTGGCAAATAACTTTGTTACAAATGATTTTTTAACTAAGATTAAATATAGAAATATTTGAACGAAGATTACAATACTTTTTACAGTAACTGTTGATGATAATAGTAACGATTGTTATGTAGTAAAAATAACGCATATTATATTTTGACATAGCATTAACATTGTATTTGTCTTAATTTCAGGTGAAAATCTGGTTCCAGAATCGAAGAACGAAATGGAAGAAGAAGGACAATGTGTCGAACGCAGAAGTTGCTGAGATCAAGCAACAGAACAAACCTAGCGGAGAAGAGAAACCAGACGAACCCAAAGACCCTCTAGCGCTGGACATGTCGAAGAAGACTTGCAACAAAATCCTCAGCGAAAAATTAAGAAGTACAAAAGTAGTAACCCAAAACTTACCAAAACCGAGAAGAGTCGAAAAAGGGGTTGTCCTAGAATCGATATGCGATGCGAACGATATAGAAAGTAGAATATCGATAACAAAAATAACGAATAAGCTATCGAGTACAGATCTATCTGAAACAGTGTCTGTGAAAAGTTTTAATCCTGAAGACGTTAAAGATACATACGATTCGTTGAGCAGAGACGTTGAAATGTGAATAAGATAGTATAGACATTTGTGGTCTGGAACGATCTCTGATAGGTTATTTTTATAAAATAGTATGAGTGTTTGAATGAATTCTTGCTAGCCACGCGATCTATTTGTACAATGATTGTTTAAAAAAAAAGAAAAAAAAATCCAAAATTGAACGGAAAAGTTTCGACGTATTCCCGCGTAAGTTTGGCGTCTGAGGATAGAACTCTTATGGTTTTGTTATGTATCTGTCTCCTCGCGTTATTTGTAAAACAAATTGTATACGAGTAGTTAGGAAATTGAATACCCAAGTATACTTAATTATAATATTAATTAAATTGTATTGAAGTACACAAATTGTTAAATAAAAGTACATATGTTTTCTTTAATTTATATATTTTTTTCATTCTAGCACAGATTAATTATTTTGTTTTATCTCTGTAATTATATAATGGTATACAATTTTTTCATTTTGCAACTTGAAACGATTAAAGTAACCAAAAGTCACATACAATCAAAGGTCGAATCAGACCACAAGTAACCACACTAAGAGAACCTTTCTTCCTTGTGATAATACTCACCAAACTTGTTATCTATCACGCTATTATCGCCTTTATACCATTGCAATGATGTACATATTGGTATAACATAAGGGATTTGTTTTCGTACTAGTTTTTATATCTATTTAGGAGTTTTTATTTGATGTTGTCTAACAAACCGATATTCTCTTCATAACTATATAGACTTACAACGCAACTGCTATAAAGATAATTTATATATTCAACACTTGAAACACACTAAAACGAACAATTACAATTCAAACATTAAATAATTCATCTCAAACATTAATTAATCTTTATTTAACAAGTAATTTTTTTAAAAGACAATTATAAACTACATAGCTACCAATTCCTCTCACTCTGACAGCCTAAAAGTTTGATATTGTTTATATATTTCAGTTTTTTTTAATAGACTTGTAATTATTCATAAAAAAATAATAACTTGTGTTAAATGCTTATACAGGTAAGGCCACAAGTCATTAATGTATAATAAAAACAAAAATAAGCCTAAATTTGATCCCTGTAAGACGCCTTTTTGATTGTTAATAGATTGTTAAAAGAAAATACATCCACAAAAAGAACACCATAGAAAAATTCAAACAAATTCTTGAATCTCAATTGAATTATATTCAATCTTTTATCATCTCATCGCCTTTCTGTATGTTATCATAAAATTTTATTATATTTAATTGTTAATATTATTTATAATGTGTACAAAAGTTTGCCGAGTCAATCTTTTGTGTTAGTGCAATATGTGCTACGTGTATCATGTTTGTGTTATCAATGTGACCGATCTTAATTTTAAGAGACATCTTTTTACCTTTATCTGTATCCAATTTAACATGTTTATCTAAGCTCTCCGCTTCAATCTGCTGTGCAGAATATTTATCTTAAGTTTATGTATGGATTTGTTCTTTGAAATAAAACGAACGCGTTTTATTACTTTATTCTTACATTTGTTTATAACTTGTTAAATAAATTTCATTACGCATATTTCCTCGTGTCAACATATCATTTTGTTTAGAGAACAAAATACTGGGATGTCATGTAATTTGAGCTCTATGCTAACGAAAATTAAAGTCAAATTCGCTTTATTATTCGACAAAGCTTTTTTAAATACTAACTTCTTAGTTAAGGCTATATATCATATACAAATAGACAGACAAATGTATGATTTGCTTCCTATAGATATAAGAGGAAATTGTAAATTATTTATTGAGAAGAGTTGTGGCGTTTTCGGAGAGCAAGTAGCTTAGTTTTAGAGAGAGTTCGGAATGAGAAATACAAATAGTTTTTCATATTTGGTTGTTTTATTTAATTAACATTATTTACATAAGTCGAATGGACAAGAAGACCCCATGGTTACTATATGTAAATCTTAACCAAAAATTCTGGGTTGGAATATATGTTACCATATGTGAATTAGCTCTGTTACACTCCTCAAAAGGAGTTTTACGTTTACGGGCTACTATTTACTTTAATAACATAAGATTTTGCGTTCCAACAATACTTTCACGTGACATTGTGTTGATGCATTTGTGTTTGCAAAACAAATCAAATCAAAATATACTTTATTCAAGTAGGCTTTTACAAGCACTTTTGAATCGTCAATTAACAAACTATTTAAAGTAAAGCTACCGCCGGTTCGGAATGTAGATTCCACCGAGAAGAACCGGTAAGAAACTCAGTGGTTACTCTTTTTCAACATCTTAAAATACAGTCATGTTAGTTAAATACAATTATATATGTATGTTATGTCTCCTGCCTGGAAGTCAACAAGCATTAACTCCACGCTTTTTTATCATCAATATAATCTCGTGTCGAATAATATGCTTTCTTTACCAATGTATTTTTTACAAATTATTTGAATTTATGAAACGGCAAAGTTAAGTTAGTTAAAAAAAATATAATTGCGTGACGATATGATTTATACTATATTCTTAAACACGCAAATAGGCTTTTTTAACATAACGCATTTGCATTATTATTTATGATCGTAACAGACCCGAATGGATCAAAACTCATCTGCTGTCAAATATAGAGAGATAAATTATATAATAAGCTCGTCCTCTTTCACTTTAAATTCGTATGTATGTTCGTATTATTCTAATTCTAATTTATGGAAGGTATTTTGTGAAAGAAAAGTAGCCAAACCTCATCTAGAAGACAAGACATTATAATTTATATATTAAAAGGCTTGCGTGACGTAGGTCGGAAATGATATGATTCTTTCAATTTTCATACTATTTAAGGAGCATGCTGTATAGTTTTGAGATTCAAGGCCAACAGCGCTAACAGCATTAACACAATCAGTACAAAAGAAAATAACCAGCTACACTTGCTTTTAACTTGATGGATTTTTGGTGATTCATCAAATACATTATTAGAAGTCCCATTACCCAGTTTGCCTTCCTACATCAAATGTATGTCAACTGGAATTAATTGGTTTGATTTTAATTTTTAATGAACTTTGGCAAGATATAACTGGAGGAAAATTGTAGAGTAGTCCAGCCTACTCTTCGTCATTGAGTGTGTAACATTCATCACCAGTTCGGAAGGAAATACCAAATATATATTCAGAAGAACTGGCGAAGGACGAAGTACTAGATAGTACATTTAATAGAATTTGGTTTCCATTATAAGCAACTTGGTGGTAGGGCTTTGTGCAAGCCCGTCTGGGTAGGTACCACCCACTCATCATATATTCTACCGCCTAATAACAGTACACTGTATTGTTGTGTTCCGGTTAGAAGGGTGAGTGAGCCAGTGTAATCACAGGCACAAGGGACATAACATCTTAGTTCCCAAGGTTGGTGGCGCGTAGGTGATGTAAGAAATGGTTAATATTTCTTACAGCGCCTTTGTCTATGGGCTGTGGTGACCACTTACCATCAGGTGGCCCATATGCTCGTCCGCCAACCAAAGCCATAAAAAAAAATTATAAACAAAATCGTTAAAATATATAAGAATATAATTTTTTAGTAAATTTTCACAATCTAAACTTGAACTAATGCTAAACAAACTTAAATTTGTAATTAAAAATAATTTAATATTAAAAGTACTTGTAAAAACCTATTCGAAGATATTTTTTTAATAAGTAATTATAACAAGCGATTCTATATTCTAAGCATAAAATTATGTAAAATATTTTAAATATTTAATCAGTAAGCACGCCATCTCTTGATCTTGACTAATAATCTTATGTGAGTAGCGCCATCTATCGTTGAATCATAAAACTTCTTACTGACTGAACGACAAAGTGTTCTCGTAGTTAATAGTTCATAGAGTATTATACAGATGACGCTACATGTATATTAGTAGAGTTTTTTAGAGCTTTGAGCTTATACAATTTTGTTTTTAATAAGTTGTATTATTAAAAATAATTAATAATGTTCTCTTAATTGTGGCTTAAAATAATAATTATTAAATATTTATAGTAGTCCATAAATATTGGTATTGATGAATTTACAAAAATATCAGTACCGTTCCATTTTACTAGCTTGAATTAGCTTTAGCATTAGCAGCCCGTAAATGTCCCACTGCTGGGATAAAGGCCTCCTCTCCCTTTGAGGAGAAGGTTTGGAGCATATTCCACCACGCTGCTCCAATGCGGGTTGGCGGAATACACATGTGGCAGAATTTCGTTGAAATTAGACACATGCAGGTTTCCTCACGATGTTTTCCTTCACCGCCGAGCACGAGATGAATTATAAACACAAATTAAGCACATGAAAATTCAGTGGTGCCTGCCTGGGTTTGAACCCGAAATCATCAGTTAAGATGCACGCGTTCTAACCACTGGGCCATCTCGGCTCTGGGCCATCTTGAATTAGCTTAGAAATAGTATTTTAGTAGTTCAGACAGTACCTATATTATTATAAATGTAACTTTAACTCTCTTGACTTCGGCTGTTGTCTCATGATAGCTTAAAATGTCATTACGATACCGATTATACTTAAACTTGACATTGAGGTAGCTTAGGATTCCTAGAACTTGAATGAGGATATAATCTCAAACTCAAATTCCTTTATTCAATATAGAAGCATTACACTAAGTTCTTCATAGTCAAATGAAACACTACCACCGCATCGGAAAAGAAAATACTCTGACCTGAGAAAAACCGGCGACAGAAACTCAGCGGGTCTTTCTTTTGTCAATTTTATTATTTACACAATTGAATCTGAATTGAAATAGCCAGGAAGCGATCGTTTTATTCCCAAGGTGTGCTATCAATCATAAACTCACTTATTACATAACAAACTTTCGAACACTAGCGTTCCTTAACAATTATTTTAAATTTGGCAACAGAGCAACATGCAGTCGAGTAATTGGAGTAACAAGTTTGGGTTTGTTCCTTGTACCAATGCTATGAGTACCACACTTTCTCATAAAATCATTAATATTTTTTCGTACATACATAACATTACAGAATATAGGCATTACAATATTTACGAACGAATATTAACGCGGGAAAGGTTTTCAAAGAATAATTTGTTATGTTAATTTAGAGGACAAACTTATTCAATATTTGGCAACTATGCACTGAAGATGCGTAAGGTATTCTGCAGCCAGGTGGACCATTGGCGCGAAGAAGGTGGCGGGGACCCGATTGGATGACTTTGTGAGCGGTGTTTGTCCAGCAGTTGATTGCGGACTGATGATGATTTAGAAATTAAAACAATATATAAACAACTTAAACTACACCATGGCCGTGAATTAAGATAAAAAACAATAAGTATGTGTAGGTATTATTTGATGTTTCAAAGGATTTTATTTATATACCGTGTATTATGTAATGAATCTTTGGCGGTATTCGAAAACATAAGGTTATCCCTATTTGCTACGTTGATATTTCTTAAATATATTGAAAGTTGTATGAGATAAATATATACCTATTAAAATTTGTTTATTCAAATACAACATTGAAAAAATTGTATATGTAATTTGAATAAGTTCTGATGCTATCGCGCTGAATTTGAATTTTGATACTGGTATCCCAATGCATATCAGAACTGATACATATTATGGTATTACGTGTGAATTAATATTAGTGCTCCGCTATTTAGTGATAAGAAAGGATTCATATTCAAATAAGAATACCTTAATCCTTGTCAAAACCAAAGACCACTAATCAGAAGATATAAGTAGGTATTCTGTAAGAAGGTTCTCGAAACAAGAGTGAAATATCAGAATGATTAATAATTATAATGGTTATAACTTGCATTGGATACCTACCTACACGTATCAAAATGACGTAGATATTCACGTAAGTCGTTTATTTACTTTTTACAAATGAGATACACAGTGAATTCTTAGACTAATAACAAAAAAGGGCGTTGATTATAACGACCAAATTACACGATACTTAAATAAATATAAAAATACCTTGTAAAATTTTACCAATCTTAATTTTATCCGAAGATTAATTTATGTAATTTAAAATTACTAAAACATCGTTCGAGAGAAATAAAATAAATTATTAATATCAATTCTCGGCTATCAGTCTCGGAAATTTCGCGAAATCTGCCAACAAATGATTCGTAAAGTAATCCCGGATCGGCATTATTCGCGGATTATGTTTGTTATTCGTTATTTAGCGGGAGAGGGGTAGAGATAGAGCCTGCAGCGGGTGCGAGTAGGACGGTGGCTGAGTGACGTGACGATTTGTCCCGTGTTCTAAACAAACGCCTTGGTGGATTTTGTACACATTTACGATTTTCGTCGGATGAGGATTTTAATTTTAATTTTGTTTAATTTTATATAGTTTTCCTTTGAAAAGTGTGAATAGTTTTTATTTGTATAAAGTTGATAAGTATAAAAATATATTTTACTTTATAAAAGTGAATAACTTTAGTGAATAATATATGAAAATGAATGAATCAAACTCAAACTTAAATTCTTTATTCAATATAGAAGCATTACACTTACTTATTCATTGTCAAATTAAACACTACCACCTCAGAAAGAAACTCAGCGGCTCCCATTTTTATGTCAATTTTATTAATTTTGTTCACAAGAAGAATTTAATATAAAACTAGGTACTTATTCTAATGAAGATTTGAGCCTTGAGCCTTTGCGGCAATCATGTAATAATAACATCTAACATTATTGTTTTATAAAAAATGGCATAAATAGACCAAATAAAGCCCAGCTATTGGCGTGCTTATTTTTTTTAAATAAAAATATATCTATATTTTAACGTAGTCATGAATCAACTAAATAAGTAGGTATTATAAGCTGTATATCATTTGTGTTTATTGGTGGTAGGGCTTTGTGCAAGCCCGTCTGGATTGGTACCACCCGCTCATCAGACATTTTACAGCTAAACAGAAATATTTATATTGTTGTCTTCAGGTTTGAAGGCACTAGGGACATTACACCTTAGTTGCCAAGGTCGGTGGCGGATTAGCGATTAAATGAATGGTTAATGTCTCTTACAGCGCCAATAACTATGGACGGTGGTGGCTGCTTATCATTTGCTCATCAGCCCATATAAATTATAAATAAAATAAACTAAATATCTATCAAATAAACTAATGTAAAATATGTTAGGTATGTATATATAGTATATAATAATATGTTTTTTAAATAAAATTAAACAGTTTTGCTAATAAAAATTAAATGATAGATAAATAAATAAAAGTACGTCATGTTTGTCTGTTTGAAAAGGTTTATAAGTAATGAGCGTGTCTTGTAAAACAAGCAAGGTGTGCGATGTTATTTCGAAAGAGACTTGAAGAGTGATCGCCTCGATTACGACGGGCGTGGGATTAGCCCCAATTTTAAATTGTTGATTACTTTCACCCCCTCAACCCCCGTGCCCACCTCACCGATAATAACCACCCGTATGTATCCTGCGTCTAGATTTTATATTGACGAATATATTTTTATTTAATATGTGTTCATCTTCGTCTAGTTTGGTTAAAAATTAAGTTTATAAATCGTTTAACATTACAGACTAATTTATTCAATATCATTTTTAATTTTTAAAAATATTATAACGGAACGTTTAATGATAAAGTTCATAATATGGAATAAAATGATCGCTTAAACAATCAATAGATGCATTATTTATTAAAGTTTAGATTAAAAAATGCATACAAATAAACATAAAAATGTCAGCCTAATGTATTACTGCTTTTAATTACGGAATTATGTGTACAATAATTTATACAAAATTTTAGTAAGTGTAAGAGGACTACTAAGATGGACTTTAATAAATCATTAATTTTTATAATTGTGTTGTAATTTTGTTTTAACATATAAGTGTGTATGTACCTTTATAAGTTTTTTGGATTGTAACGACTTCTATAAATGAACCCTGTCAAGAAGAATTCAAAGTTTCAAGTTGGTCCTTCGACTTTGAGGAATAAGATTGACATGTTTCTATTATGTATCGAGTAGCACCTACAGGCCACAATAAATGATGCTGATGTTGTACTGGCCGATTTCGGCCAAAGTAGTCAATCCCAAGGGAGCCCAGCCAACTATACTGGACATATTATAGTGCACAAGTGTGTGCAAACACAAGTTCACCCTCTATTTCCTCTCTCTCATCTCTCTCTATCGTCCGGAATGAATTCAGGCGTAGAACCAACGACTTTACGTACTCCCCGAGGTACGGGAATCTCACACTTTCAACTTCCAGACACTGGGCTGTTACTGAGGATTTTTCGATGGAAAAACCATACAAAAATATTTTTTAATCTAGCCGACCTGGGCTTTGAACCCTCTTGGCCCTGCAGCCATATACCAGCCACTAGTCAAACCGATAAAGAGGCAGTCCGAGGCACAATACATAATAGAACGCCGTCCGTTAAACAACAATATTTTTTTATTGCTGTGTTTCGGTTTGAAGTTTTCAAGGGTGATAAGTATCAAATAAATCGAATATTTCTTTCACCGCCAAATTCGACGTTGACCCTTAATTATGTTATATGTGTCCGATTTCCTATATTAATTTGATATAAAACCCCCGGTCAACTCTTACTGGAAAATAGAGGTGGTCTCTTAAGAAATAAAATCAGAGCGACCAATAAAGGGTAAGACTAAACAACAAATAACTGTTCATTAGCCGGCCATGTAATTTATGAGACCGGCAATCAACCCTTAAGGGCCACCCTCAGCCGATTAGCTGGCTAAACGAAGGTAATGCGGCTAAAGGGTCGATGGCATTATTCTATGTGTCCATATGTTTGCATAGTTTTTATAAATGTTATAATTACTTTTGTAAATAGCATTCAGGGTAACCGAATTGACCCCGTCGATACGAATAAGGATTTTTGGTTTAGTTAAAATCAAAATATTATTTATTCAAGTTGGCTCATGAAAATCGTTGAATCGTTCTGTTGAATAAAATTTATAACTACCACCAGTTCGGAAAATAGATTCTACCGTGAAGAACCGGCAAGATCCACCATTGTGAATAAAGAGTCTCAATAAGACTTCCGGTGTGCCAATTATTATATTAGAGTACATCTATAAGTCTCGAAACATTTGACAGCTAGAGAAATTATGTTTCTTTATTAGCGGAGGAATGAAATTAAATAAATACAGCACATGATTCTGAACTTTACATAACGGTGATATCCTGAGGTGAAGAGAACGAGAAGAGCAGATGAGACCGGTGGGTTTTGACTGTTGTCATGATATATTTTAATGATGATCTTGTTGGCGGAGGTGGCGGTTGTTGTTAGAATAACATAGATAGTAAAAATATTTGGAATTGGTACTCGTTGATTCATACAAGACATACTAATTTGACTGTACGTGACTGACCATTACATCTATACTTATTATTTATCAACTAAGTTACTTGCCGGTTCTCCGTAGAATCTACATTCTAACCCGGTGGTGGCTTTAAAATTAACTTATCTTGTAAAGCGACTATTCGATTGAATACTTGTTTTTGATTAAATCCATCGTTCTTGGTTTATTTATTTTGGTATTTACGGAATTGTGTACTTATGCCTATAATTAAACACGCGACTTAGCTTTCGACCTTTATTCCTTTAATTGACAGACCTCCCTCTCTAAACTGCATTACGTAGCAATAATTTCAATTATTACCAGCCCAGCGAACAAGTCAACGATCACCTTTACAATTACAGATGGTCGATGCTCGTAACATAATACAGCCAGTAATAATACGTGCAAATTTGACGCACAATTTGTCCTAAGTCGTTACACTGAATACAGTATTCCATCGACAGATGTACTTGAATGCTGGCGAATTGTAGCAAAAAACGATACAGTTCACGGTTGAATGCGTTATTAGACGGTTAGTTTGCATTTTTAGGAGCAAATGTAATCGATCTATGTTTTGATTTAGTGCGATAGTATTCAAAGGGGATGGAGTTCAGCTTAGGGTTTAATGTAGAATCATAACTCAATGTATTTTATTCAAGTAAACTCTGCAATAAAGCATTTTTGAATCGTCAATATTTAACTATTGTATCGGAAAGTATCCTCCAATATTAAAGGTCATTAAAAGACTGAACGTAGCATCATTAACTTTAGTAGTTCTAATCTTTAAAAACTAAAAACAAGATCACGATTGTGAAGGGACTGAAAGTGATAAGCATCATTAATTGAAACAGTCCTACAACAAGTGCAGCCTGTATATTTCCCTCTGCTGGGCTAAGGCCTTCTCTCCCTTTGAGGAGAAGGTTAGGAGCATATTCTGGTTGGTGGATATACACGTGGCAGAATTTCGTTGAAATTAGACACATGCAGGTTTCATCGCAATATTTTCATTAACGCCGAGCACAAAATGAATTATAAATACATAGAAATTCACTGGGCCATCTCGGCTAAAATAGTCATAACACACACGAAAATAGTGTATCAAGGTAAGACTTCAAGAGTGGAATAAACAGATAGCTCACAGGCTCGTTAAGCATTGGCAGTTGATTGACGACAGTCATCACTTACCATCAGGTGATCTAACAGCTCATTTGCTCGCTTAAGACAAGAAAGGTTTCCATCATTTCATGAGTAAGATGAGGAGTCAGTTTTTATAGAATAGCACTGTGGGTGCAAAGACTGGCATACAACCAACCTGTTACCAACGGGGCTGTGATAAATGTAGAAGTAGAGTTTATTTCACCACACTGTTCCAATATGAGGGGGTAGATAAAGTAACTATAACAACAAGAATATATCAAAATCAATAATTTAAAAATGTTTAAATCCGATTTAAATCGTGGATGGCTTGAATACGCTAGAAAAAGTACATATTTTTCGCAAAAAAAAGGCAAATATCATCCATTGATATGCTTAGCACAAGTTATCATTTCATCAAACTAAACCCCATTTACAGAACGTCCCAAGCCGATTATCTGTAATAGATCGCCACTTTTCACGCCCGTGTGAATAAGACCTAAATATACAAACATTTTGCTGGCTGAAACACTCATATTGAAACTCAATAGAGTCGAAATTTCATCACATTATACATGTAAAAGACTTGTTTTGTTAATGTAGTGCTAAGTTTTATTGCTATAATAATGACTTCTATTAGGTTGAATTTACGGTTGAGTTTTGCGTAAACCGTGTTGTTATTGGCGGTATTCAATAATGTCAAGTCCACACAATTGTATCGATACAAATAGTGACAATTATCCCCGAGATTGACACGACTGTGACACTATTGTTATTTACGTAAACGTATTTAGCGCGGAGTCGTTGATTGTACTAACAAATGCCTCGCTGCTGGGGTTATTCTCCTTGTAAGATATAAAGCTATTTATCCTTCCTTTTGCCGGAGGGGTCGGGTAAACGCATATCAGAATATCATTCTCATTATCTATTTTCATGACAACCAGATGATCATCCACAAAACCAATGGATTTACATGCACGGCAGTGTATCGCCAAGTTCCAACTTTTTTTTAGTGTAAAAGACGGCGGACGCGCAAATGAGCCACCTGCTGGTGAGTAGTCACGCCGTTCATAGATATTGGCGCCCTAAGAAATATTAACTATTCCTCACACATCAATGCACCATCAACCTTATGAGATATTATGTTCCTTGTGCCTACAGTTATACTGGCTCACTCACCTTTCAACCTGGAATACAACGATACTAAGTGTTGTTTTTTGGCGATAGAATATCTGAGGATTGGATAGGACATAGGACTTGCACATAGCCCTACCACCAATTAGATACACTACCGCTACAGAAAAAACCTTGACAGAAAACCTAAATACAGTAATAAGTGATCCAGCCCATGATTTGAAGCCAAGTCTTTTTACATAAACAGCCTTATAAATAAGTCACTAGAGCAACAACAAATATAAATATTTTATATATTTGTATAAAGGAATGAGCATAGAATAATTTCGCCTTTTACTAAAATTATAGACTTTGAATAAGAAGATAGATAGAAAGGCGTGGAGCGTAATACTTGTTGACTTCCAGGCAGGAAATATTACATACATATGTAATTGTATTTAACTAACATGACTGTATTTTTAGATGTTGAAAAAGAGTAACTACTGAGTTTCTTTCCGGTTCTTCTCGGTAGAATCTACATTCCGAAACGGTGGTAGCTTCACTTAATATATTTTGTATTCATGTATTCAATATGTAATGACGATTCAAAGTGCTTGGGTTTGCTACTTGAATAAAGTATATTTAGATTTTGGTTTTGATTGCTCTTGGTAAAGAAGTACAACTTTAACAAATTGTGACTCTTATCATTCCGATAAAAATAGACATTAATGTAGATACACATCAACAAGACAGGGGGAATATTTAAGAATATGTATGCCCTTAACTACGCGAAAAAAGGAGGCATTTTGTATGATGTATATCAAAATATATATCGGTTAGGCCGTGCACATTTTATATGAAGTTTATTCAGTGAAATAAAATGAGGCGAATCAAACTATAAGTACGCCGGCGCTGATCTGCTTATCAACGTAAATTATGGCGGATTATGGCAATAAAAACATATTAAATAAATACATTTGTTTATTCACCATTGAGGTATCGCTAACTGGGCGCAGTGGGTTCCGCAGCGAGCTACATGGAGCTGAAAATATTAATTATATTATAATTCTAAATTATATAAAAATATTCACTTTTATTTTATTATACATTTTGTTTATATTCGTAATAATTATTAGTGCAATTATTACCGATTTATTAATTCAAGGCAAAACACAATATATTCGATTTTTATAGTTTTTAATGTTCGGTTATATTATATTATTATTATTTTATATGTTTGTACATACATATCGTAAGAACTGTATCAGATCGATTTTGACGGAATTCGACATAAAAATAAAAAAGATCGAATTAATTTACTTAAGATTAACATACATTAACAAAAGTGGAATATCTCCACTCGGTATGAATCAGGTGGCATCTTTGTGACAAGCAAGCCCTCCGCTGCTTATAATAATCATAGCTTCCAGCAGATGAACCTAACCGCGCATTTGTCTTCTCTTAAAAAGGAAAAATAAAAGAAAATAACAAAAATTGAATACAAACAAATGTTTGTAAACAAAACGATTAACCATATGGTAAAGCGAGGTCACAAGCCCAGTTCTTTATTTGGAACTAAATTTATTACGTAGCCATGCTTCACCAATTTCACCTCCAGCTCACCCAATGTTCGCCAAAAGTCACCTTCTCTCCATGTAGCCGCCTCACAGAAATTCCAGTAAAGGAATATTATCCCGACGCAGGCCGCGGCTTTTATTAACCTATTTGTCGACTAAAGGATTATATTTATACAATAAAAATATTTGTTTTGTAATACGACGTGGCGTAAGTCGACGGCACTTTAATTCGTATTAAATTTAAGATTTCTCTACAATTCTATACGATGGTATATTTAACAGAAATCTCACGAACTTTTCGAGATTTAAATGGCGAATAAAAGTTATTATTTTCATATTCACGGTGTAGTTAAGAGTCGATTTGGTTCGTTCAGATAAACTGTTTTTTTGCTAATATAACTATATTATCTCCCAAATCTTGAATTTGGGAGATAATATAGTTATATTAGCTAATCTAATCTAATCTCTATCGAAATTGGACTTTAAGCATCTTTCTTTTCATGTATTGCAACATCTATGTGAAAGTTGCAACTATGGTCAAATCTTTGAGATGACGTCATAATATCTACCATTGATTTAGTAAAGTACGAGCACCATTCACCTGGAAAGAAAACTAAACGAAAGAAAACTAATTATAACCGAATTTTTCTTAGTTTCCGATTGATAATATTATAATAGTTAGCGATCTCAATCCGCCAATGTTGTATTAGCCGATTAAGGGAAATTTTAGTAATAAATGCAACTATAAATAGGTATATTTACTTATTGTTTATTATTGGGAACGACATAAAGTTCAATCATCACTAATATTTCCTTGACACCGCACATGCCTTGGAGAGAAATCACCAAATATGCTCTGAGTGAAAAAAGGCTATGAGGATCTGTCAAATGATTCTTACCAAAGTGTTGATGAATAAGTGCGTGAAGACCAAGTGAATAGTGATTTACGTATTATTTATTTGAAAACTGCGATAAATATATATTTAATTTATTCCTGAAATAATCTTGTATGAGAGCCATCAATTGTACAAAGTATAGTGTCATTACTCCGTAACGAACAGGTAGCCGGTTCGGTGCCGGCAAAGAGAGCAGGAGCATAGCCTGATAAATGAGTTCCCATTGTCAGCTACTGGTGTTTGGTCAGCGCGGACTTGTTTTAAATAACAATGTTCCGTACGTAGGGTTATATTGAATTGTTTTGATATTGATTTTGTATTTATTTAGTTCTCACACAAGCTGTAACTTCATTGGTACGTACTTTAAATATATATGAATCTTCTGAAACGGTTGGACTGATTTCGATGATCTTTTTGTGTGTATTTGAAGATCCTGGATAGTTTCGATTAGACACTGGGTCACTATGATAAGGGCCTTAATAAAATTCTGATTTCACCTGGACGAAATCGGGACGGGCAGTATACCTATGTATGTATGTATACCTATTAATAACAATATGACTAAACTGATTCCAGACATAACATATACAAAATTTGATAATGGATAAAATATGTTTTTATAGCGGATTAATTCCTGCTTGGCGGTAGAATAAGTAATGAGTGAATGTACCTACCCAGACGGGCTGGCAGTGAACCCAAGAGAAATATAAATATTACTTTATATAAAAAATACATATGAAAACAATTACCGATAAAATATGTGCTTATACTGTAATTGTGTCTCTCGAAAATGACACGCAGAAGCACTGTATACCATTCACGACTGAACACATCAGTAAATATAAGCAAAGTATCGGTACTTCGCGATAAAACTTTGTGTTACCCGGATATAGATGAAGGGGTTCGCTGCGTGTCTAACGGTACCCTAAAATATAAAAATAAAAAGCGACATACGTTGCTGCGGCGGCGTGTGTATTAATGTTAAAAGTTAGGCAGAGCTAGTTTATTGATGCCGCCGATGAATTCTTTTTCCGTTTTAATTTTTTTTTATTTTAATAACAGATCGTTAGACGCGCCTGTTAACGATTGCTTTATTATTTTACGTAATAATATTGAGGTAGGATAGAATTGATTTCTTTTTCATAATTTAAAATGACTTTAATAGTATTTATTAATTTTCAAAATTTATCATAAGACAATTAAATCCTTGATCATGACATCATAAAGGAAAAATGTCTCTTGTCTATTATAAGATTATATTTAGATACGGCAGTCAATCTCAAGGGAGACATTAAAGTGCACGTTTATGTGCGCAAACATTGGTGCACTCTCTATTTCCTCAAAATTCGACGAGACGGCAAATCCGATACGACCGGAAAGAGTTCAGGCGCAGGTCCGAGGCACGGGAGAACACACTTCCAAAATCTAGACTCCGAGCTGTAATTGAGAATATTTTGACAGAAAAAAAAACCCAACAACATTTTATCAGCTTGAACCTCGGGGTTTGAACCCAACTCTTTGGGATCTGAGGCCTTATATGTAAATTTAATTTTGAAGCTGTTGATCTAACAATTTTCAGTTTCCGGCGAATACTGCCGGAATCAGACGCTCGTGTGGGCTCTCGGTCGCTGATTCTCTCTCTCTGTCCCCCCTGTGCTTCAGCAGATATCATTTTTTCAAATAGCCGATACTAAAAATGATAACTGTATAAAATCAATAAAACATAAATTATTACTACAATTACTATGAAAACAAATCAATCCGGAAAGTGTGCATTTACAAATAACAGCGCATTGATAGTGATATTATTAATGAATTTAAAACCTCTTATCAGGTACATTATACTCCATTGCTGACGGGCATTTTTAGTTCATTTTACGCCTAGAGAATTGGAATTGATTTTAACAACAATAATAATAACATTATAATAAATAACCTATAAATAATGAAAGGTTTAAATAACAAAAAAAAAACAGATAAGAATCAGAATAAGTTTTGGCTTTTGCAATAAAATTTGACTATATTGTTATGTTATCATATAATCGAGTCAAATTTTATATATATACTTGTTATTTTTTTTTAAATATCTTAATAATTTTTTTTATAATTCTAAAGTTAAAACAACTGAAGATTCTTCAGTGCTAGCACAACAATGTGTGTTTTGTTAGGACGCGTGTGTCTGTCACCGGCGACAGCTACGACCTCTTAACTCGATTTCCGCTAGCCACTAATTACGTGTTGTGTGATATTTAAGAAATTATTTCCGGTATGTTTTAATTTATATACTGATCTCAGTATTTAATCTACGGAGTACATAGCTTTATTCTGATATACTCGTAGGTAGGCGGACAGTCAAATTGGACATGATAGTTAGAGGTCATCTCTGCCCATAAATAAATGCACTTTAAGAGATATTAAGCATTTTCACGTCACTACTGAGTCACTAACTTTTGGGAACTAAGATGTTATGTCCCTTGTGCCAACACAGTACCAAAACACACTGGCTCACTCACTCCTCAAATCGGAACACAGCGATACTAAGTATTGCTGTTTGTCGGTAGAATAAATGATGAGTGGCTGGTACTAGTGATCTTTGATGTGATACAAGACTTAAAACTACACAGTTGTAAGTTATCACTTCATTCCATATAATTATGTGTATACAAACTTGTATCGAAGTTTTGGCAATAATTTATTTTCATAGTAACCTAGAAAAATGTTTATCGATAGTTTATAATATATATGGTATTTGGGGTTGTGACACTATGACGTCATATAGAATAAAAAATATAAAAAAAATTATAAAAAAAATATTTGTTGTTCATACTTTAATAAATAATCTTTATAAGAATACCATCTTGAATATCTTTTCGATACCATTATTGATTTATTGTCATAAAAAAATCCATTAACTCAGGCAATTGACCGAAATAATTACCTTCGAACTAATCCCGACAAAAGGCACACCTTTGAAAAAGCAATAAAATTAAATGTCACTAAACAGAATTAATCCTTAAAGTCAATAACAAATAGAAATCGAACTCCATTCACTTGGAAAACATCAAAAGTTAAGCCAATAATAGGCCCGGTATCCGTCAATTTCGGTTTTTTTCGAAAGTACACCGAACAAAAGTAATCAAAAATCAAAACGATATATTCTATAGTGACCTTTATTTCGTGAGATTAAATACTATATTCGCTTGAAACATTATTGACGAATATCGACTATTATTTGTACATTGTATACTATTTCCTTTTAGACACAATGAAATCTCTTACAATGTATCGAACCGGAAATGTTTCGTGCGATAAAAGTCAGATTTTTTTCTTCTATGAATGGAGTAAACTCCATTGACAGTTACTAGTTTAAATATCGCGTAGTTTTTTTTCTGTTACGTGTTTTTGACAGCACTCCGAAGATTGTACGGGATAATGAGAAGTCGTACAAAGGAATGATGTAGGTTGAAAAGTTATTACACATAATCTTGTTAAGTTGATAAGCAGACACAATGTGCTCCAGTGGTCCACGTTAAAATTGACAATAATACTTTGGGCTCAAATTTAGATTAAAACTATTCTGTAAGAACTAATCCAGAGCTCTCCGTAGAATATGATCGTTAAAGTTCAGACTGAGATAAGGTATGTTGACTATTATAATTGCATCATTTAAAGCTGGCTTCCCGAACTACTTTGAACGAGTGACCTAAAATTAACTGACCTCAGCCATAGCCAAATGACATTATACATGTAATGTCTTGTTTATCAATTTAAAAAAAAAATGCGCTTGATAAGCTTGATATTATTTTGCCACCAAAACTTAACAAAAGAAACAGTAATAAAATTCAGTAAATGTCAAGTGTAATTAATAATCGTTAATAACAGTTATAACAAGTTTGTACAAGGCCTTATACAAGGCTATGTTTCAAATAAGAACTTAGGGCTCGATTTTTAGACCACATCAACCACCAAAATCAGCATTCGCTTTTGTCGACCCCTGAAAAACCATCTGGGAATCCCTGATTTAAAGGATACACGTATGAAAATAGCATATCACCCTCAGTCGGTTTTCAAAGTTTCACGAGTGATATACGAAAGAGTTCTTATTGAAAGGCACTGAAGCACATTTTGTTTCCACTTGCTCAATTTGTGACTATACGTTCATTTGCACGGCGGTAAAAGGCACTCGCAAGCGCCGAATATTTAGATACATGAATATTCACTAAGCCGCATTGGTACAGCAAAGTGGCATGGGCTTTAAACTCTCCTTAATAAAACGGAGACATTGCCAATAACTCTAACAACTGAAATATTAGAGACAGAATAACTACTCAATCTCTTTCCGGTTCGTCTCGGTAGAATCTACATTCTGAACTGTTGGTAGCTTTACGTTTTATATAGTTACGTAAAATAACGATTCAAAATTTGCTTGGAAAGGCCTACGTGAATAAAGTACATTTTGATTTTAAAAGCATCGTTGGCAGCGCAATGATATGTTATGTTAGCATTATGAGCATGTATCTAATGGCTGTTATTAGAATATAGCTTTAATTTAGAATAATTGTCTTTCTACGTCCTAAATATGCATGTGTTAATCTAGAATACTAGTTAATATCAACTGTAACTTAAAAAATAAAGTAAATAATGTCTATCAGCCTTATTGATTTATTTGGGAATTTATCCAATAGTCTATAATTTGTTCATTTTTGTCTGCACATCACACGGTCATTATAAAGAGCACGAGATTAGTGCATAGTATTAACTTAATAAGCATGCTTTTTAACTCTTATAAATAAGCAGACCACAAGATTGCTAAAACTTAAAACGTCCACATAATCATAAATCAAATTATAAATTCTTCATGTCGGTCAAAGGGTGAGAAAAATGCAATAGAAATTAATTAATTAGTATTAAGTATTTAAAATAACAAAGACAACGTCGAACCATTAATTACTCCGCGTATCACCGAGCGGTGTCATCTAGTATCATTAGGGTATTGGATATATTTTGGGGAAAAAAAGTCAACAAAAACGCCGTCGCAGACAGCGTGGCACCGATCACTGTACATTTGAAAAACAAACAAATTTACTAAAAATACAAAAACAAAGGATTTTCAACCTTAACTCCTACAAATAAGTCATATAGAGCGATCGCCGTAAGCTTGTTACGTGTCTCAAAATTTGTCGGTTAAAATTTTTTACCACGCAATTTTCACTCTTATTGTTAAGACTATAAGGGTTTTTGTTTAATTTGTAAAGGTGTCAAGATATCCATTTAACTGTCAAAGCGTAGGAATGTCATTCATGGTAATGGATAGTTGTAGGAAGGAAGTTGCAGGTACGCAGAAAAAACATTGAATGGTTGCGCGCGCGCAGCTTATAGTACAGAGGGTGGATTTTGTGGGTTATATGCCTTTATGGCCTTATTATTGTTAGTAATTGGGTAGAGGGTATAAAAACTTTTATTATACGACTTAGACTTTAAGCGTCATATATTTTAAAGTCGGTATAAATCGTCAGCATTGATCATTAATTAATATTATTATTCTCGTTTTTAAAAGCTCATTTGACCGAAAATTATCCGAATACTTACGAAAGAACATTTTTTTTTCATTAATTTCAAGATTGTCAAAGCAAAATTTGAAATCATGTCGATATAAGTTGAAAATAGAAATATAAAAATAAATCAATAAATAATTCAAAATAAGCTTATTTAATGGCAGCGTTTGGTGTCAATATACACAACTACATCTATTTTGCGTCAAGATTTATACAGTAACTATTTTTAATTCATATTCGTACGTAAGCACTTCTTATGTTAATAAATTTAATAAATACTTTTTCAATGATTGCTTTATTATTATATAGTTTTAATTCAAACGACCTTAATAATATATAAGTTATATCTAACACGTAATATTTTACTGACCATTTCAGTATTTTTTGTCTTCACTTCTGAATTTTAATTTAAGGCTGGTACCAGTAGCCGAGTTTACAGCCAACCGTTTGATTTTAAGAATGTTTAAATACACATAGGATTTATGTTTGTAACCTATTGATGGCCTTAATTAATATACGATATCACGGTTTAAACATTTGAAACGCGATTGTTTAAACATTTGAAACGCGAAGTTAAACTTCTCTTTTCATAACAAACGTTTCTATACCTAGATCTCAAATAGTTGTACAGACTTACATTTAATAAATAATACACGCTGTAAAATATTAATTGTATCATCAGTGACAAAGGAGGTTTAAAGTTTTAGACATTTTCTGCCTCGCACAACCACTATGTGTAACCAGTTTTCGCCGGCGGTTTTTCCGAACCGATATGACCTGGAAACCTTCAAGAAAAGAGCGTACTCCTTCCTGAAAGGCCGGCAACGCACCTGCAAGCCCCCCGGTGTTGCAGATGTCCATTTGACGTTTCAGCCTTTATTCCTTCTCACTTGTTATGTAGGTACTCCCGATCATATGAGAATAAAACATCCTTTATTTAATATTAAAAAGTGTATCAATGTTAAAAATGGCTTAAATATAATAACTTAAAAAACAATTGAAAAAATACTTAAAGCTTAGTTAGGGGAACGAGCCAACGGCCCACCGATGGTAAGTGGTCACCACTGCCCATGGATATTTGTGCCGTAAGAAATTTTCATTCCCATCCTTGGGAACTGATATATTATATCCCTTACGCCTCAAGTTACACTGGCTCACTCACCATTGAGACCGGAACACAACAACACCCTCCGTGCTTGCACAAAGTGAAATTACATTAATATGGTTCGACTGTTATTATAGTACATAGTTAAACTTTAACTTCGGAAGCGATAAAATTAGTTTTAAGTAAAACTATTAAAATAAGTTTAATTGTTTAAATTTTTATATTGCCAGCTTATGCTAATGTAATTAAATATATCGGGTTTAACGATCACGCTGTACTGCGCATGCTCCAAAAATTACACAAATATAAAATTCCTTAAGCTCTCCGCTTACAAAAACAACCTCTCACGTTACATTTTGACGTGACGTGTGAGAAAGGGATAGAGAAAGCGTGAAAGAGACGAAAATTCGTCTATGACTACACGCTAATGATGTTAGAATCATTTATAATTATTCTGAGTCGATAGTGTAGTTATTAAAATATTATCGATACATCGTTATAAATAACATTTAAATAAAAATAAAATCCCAATTTCAACGTACAAGAATAACATAAAAACACTCCGACTAGTATGAACAAGTGAGAACTAGTCGGAATACTTTTAAGTTTACACAAGTTTGTGCACAAACGCGAGTGCGATCTCTTTTCCAATGACATTTTAATTTACCCTACCGTTATCTATTTGAATCCAATCTGATGCCGAATAATGAGATTTTACAACTTATAGCAAAGGTGGGTCCAGATTTAAACAAAATTAATTTCTACAAAGAAGTTGTTTTATCGATAAATCGAGTGCGGCCCTATCAAACAGGTCGGCCATTGATTTAAAACCTAACTTAATCCTTTTCGGCTACCGGTTATGTTGACCGCATTTTTTATTACAGGATTATAAATCCAGCAACAATCATTCAATTTTTTTTCTCAACTTGACCCTTAACACTTTAGCAATAAAGATCATTATAGTAAAAGGTATTAGTGTTGATGTATTACGGAGTTATTAATAGTCGATTTATTGGTCTTTTGAAGATATTTTTTAAAATTATGTGATGTTTTGTTCAATTATTTCGGCCGGATATCGTCCGATACCTGCGACGTTAATGAGGGCTGCTGTTACAAAGACTTCTGTAGTGATTGTTGTGTTGTACTTTGGATCATATAAAACCGATACTGGAGGTAGAGGCTGGGGGTTATTAAGAATCCTATACTTTTGATACTTGGTCATTTTTTTTCATGGAATATGTAAGGACTTTTGAAGGAATTTCACAGCTATATATGTATATGCAGTGGCGTAGCTATCGTAGGGCCAGGTGGTGCAGTGCACCAGGGCCCCTGAGCTCTGGGGCCCTCTAACCTAAGCTATAAAAAAAAGAGCTTTGAATAGAGATGAAGTATAGATTTAACTTACTAATGGTATGTTCAACTCACTGTATCCTGTATCCTATTCTATCTATAATTTTGAATGCCAATATACGTTAAAGAGGGGGCGAGGGCCCGATTCTTTTTCTATGCACCGGGGCCCTTACCCACCTAGCTACGCCACTGTGTATATGTAGTATTGTAAAAATAAACTCGAAGATAATCATGAAATGTCGAAAAGTATTCGACATTGAAATAACAATTATTTATCACGCATCAAAATAGCGTGTCACCGTCAGTCATTTTCAAGTACACACGAGATAAAATCCAAAAATGAATTCTTCAAGAATAGAACTGCTGAAAATTCTTTTATTGTATCCACTAGGCCATCTCGACCTTAACATTTAGGTGTACATTGTGCAATTGCTAATAATTACTCGCGTTTTGCCTCAACTGGTGAAAGTCGGATTTACGATTCAAGGAATATTCTTACCGCCGCTCCTCGCGGTCATAATTTGTACAGTAGGTATCTTTAACATGGATTTTTTATTAATTTAATTAACTCTTTTTTTCGTTATTGTCTTCATCAGCCACCTATAATCTACTGGATATAGACGACTTCCAAGGTATACCAAAGCTGCCCGTTCTCTGCCGTGAGCATTCAGTCGAGTACCATCTCCTTCAGGTCATCAGCCCACCTGACTGAAGGGTGCACTACGCTTCGTTTGCTGAATCTAGGACTCGTCGTCTTCAACGGCCATCAAGTCCTTGGACACACCTGACCAGCCCACCACCACTTCAGTCTGCTAGTTAAGCAAACTATGTTGGTAAGTGCAAATTTACATACATATATATTTCTGTAACTTTTGCGGCAATTATTCCGCTACTAATGATAGGACGCAACTATTGTATTTACAAAGCATCTAAATTCTGTTAAAGTATAAATCTTATTCAAAGTATTAGTAAATGAAAAGCGGAGCTCTTGGATGTGACTAGTTATAATACAAGACTAAAACGAGTGTTAATTAATTAATTAAGTCTCTCGTCTCAGTAATTCCGGGAAAGCGTCCGTAAACTTTACAAATTCAATTCGTTTCACTGTCACGAATGTGAATTTATTATTGGGACTTGAATTAATAATATGATTCACAAAACTTAAATAAGAACTTGCAAATGGATTAACAAAATAACTAAATAAGTTGTTAATTAATATCTTGTCAGGTTCCACGTGGAATCTGTGACGTCACGTCGCTGGAGAAGGTCAAATTATAGAAGAGAAATTATAATTCAAAGTATGCACAAACACAAGACACTCAATATTCCCTCACACTCACACACACTTAGGTTAGTTTCACACGCTCTTCAGATATTCTACCGCCAAACAGCAATAGTTAGCGTGGTGAGTGAGCTAGTGTTACAACAGGTACAAGGGATATAACATCACCAATACGCCCAATGTTGGTGGCGTATTGGCGATGTAGGGAATGGTTAATATTTCTTACAGCGCCAATGTCTAGGGCGGCGGTGACGACTTCCCATCAGATGACCAAATTTCCCGCTTTCTTTTATTATAAAAATAAAATAGGATGGAGTTGCCAGACCAGTGAGAGATGAAATACAGTTCAACGGCATTACGTCCATTTCAAAACAAAAGATGATGAATTTCATTCCTCCGGGTCGGTACTGAGAATGTTTTGTCGAAAAACTCGAAAGTTGGCCCCAATTTGGGATCAGTAGACTAGTAAGGTCGCCATCAACGACGTATTTACAACAGTAGGGCAGCTACTTCTTATAAAATATAGTTCAAAACGCATCTTGAAATATTTAATTAATAAAAATGATCAAGCGAACGCTAAGCCCGTTCCGATGGATTTAGGCGGCAATAACTTAAAATTACGCGCCAACTAAAAACCTATAAAGCTGGCCGCGGGGCATAGACGAGCGTCCAACAATAAATAAATTGTACGTATAAATATACAAATAAATCCTTCGTTATTTATGTCATTGTGGCGTGCGATGGCGATTTAATGACGCGCCTCGACAGACGGACGGATTATTGTCAGTGATATTAGTAATAAAATGAGCCATCCATGGCTCAACTGGGCCGTATTTTACAAAGCAAACCCAACTGCAAGCGAATATAGTCCTAATCGTATACAAATAGAGTCGATTATTACAAAAACGACGTTAATTGTGCTTATAAAAATTAAACGTCTTAATTTTTTTACAGCCTAATTTTATTTCGATGTCTATCCTGTGTGGATAGTTACGATTCTGGGCTTATTTTAATTATGTTATGACACAATGAATATAAATATTAAATTCATACGTAGCCCATAATACCTACTAAAGTTTTATGTTCTTAACCTTAAAAAGATTACATTAAATTAAACTAAACAGCAATATATAATTGTTGAATTCAGTTCCAGCCTTTGTGTTCATCAACGAAACTAAACGAAAGATGTTTATTCTCAATATGAATAAAACCTTCTTTACACGATATAATAGGCGATCACGTTGTCTGTATATCATTAATATTATATATATTTACAAAATTTCCGAATTTATATCCGTTATGTTTCCTGTCGTAGTTGTATTTTATTTATATAAAATAATATTGACAAACATTCATTATGAGTAATAAAATTAACATGATTGTCCTGTCCGATTTTCGACTTGACGACTTCACAGAACATGTTATATTGGAGTAGTGTGCGTGCAAATATAGATACAGTCTCTACCCTGTTCTTATACACTTTGGAGGTCAATCATACTACAAGGAGATACTCGTATATCAGGCGCAGGGCCAACGGATTTGTTTGTAGAGGTAAAAATTTTATTAAAAAATATATTGACAAAAATTCTTCTGATATTTTTGTCAACTCTATACATTTTATTGAACGATATTAGGATAAAGCAATCAGGGACATCAACATTAAAATAAAATTGATGTAGTGCATCAGCGAAGAAGTTCAAAAAGAACTTCGTATGACAGGTACAGGAATTACGAAATTATTAGTCGAAACAAAACTGGTATAATTTTAAAAAATAAATACAATTAATAACATCATACTCAATGAATAAAATTTTGTGAATGTAAACAAGCCTTAAAATTGTCTATTGCCGTGACGTATGAAGTGTATTTTTTCTCACAATTTCTTTCAAATTTCGACTCGACCGTTGATAGCTTTATTCGAAAAAACCGTCCGAAAAAAAGAAAAAACATTAAAAAAAAAAAAGATATTTTTTGGTGACAGCTCTAAGGCGTGTTGATCTTAGTTCAAATATCCGTTTCCGTTCGTAAAACGATATCATAGAAAAACAATGCAACGAAACCCTAATGATTCACTTCGTGACGTTTACTTAACTAACACTTGCGGATTTAAGTCAATAAAGATGAAAATAATACAAAAGACTAGTAAATTATTAATTACTACTAACCGTAGATCCCGAGCTCTGGACATCCTGACTCTAGAAATGAATAAAAGGCCGTTGGCCGTGACCCTGGATTATTCAGGCAAGAATGTGTTTGCACAAACACTACAATATATCCAGCACAGTATATATATCCAGTGCTGGTATCTCACCTCCCTTGTCTCCGAGGCAGCACTCACTCGTTTGATACAAACGTCACAATTGGAAACTAAATTATAGTTCATTAATCCAAGTCATTTTTTGCTCAAATTAAACTCAACTACATCGACTCAGCTACGAAGAAGTATAGCCGACTGTGAAAAACTTTTTGGTACGGTATCGGTAAGAAGCCATCGCTCATAGATATTGGTGCTTTAAGAAATAACAATCATGTCCTTTGTGTATGCAGTTACCCTGGCTCACTCACCCTTCAAACCGGAATACAGCAGCGCTCATTACTGCTATTAGGTCGATTTTTTGCGAGCCCTACCGCCACGTAAATTCAGCATATCACCCTTCAACAACTTGGCCGAGCACTTGATAAGTACAAACTTTCATAGATCTCTTTTAGAATTATGGCAAACATATAACAGCTTTGTAGATTTTATATTTTACGCAAGAACCTTTTGCAACCAAAATATATTTTAAGCCAGTAGAACTACATACGTAAGCGCTTTTGAATTATCATTTTACAAGGTTACATTAAGTTTCAAGCTACCGCCCAGTTCGGAATGTACATCTTACTCAGAAGAGGTAAAAGTCAGTAGTTAGTTTATATGTAATCAGTATACCAGTATCATATAATGAGTAATCACCCAGTCCTTATAACAGTAAGTCTTGACGACATAATATTAATATTTTCCTTAAAAATGTGATCATCTCTATTTCAAAATAACGCTTACCTGCATATAAAATATATGATATACAATACAGCAGCTACAAATAACCAACTATAGGATCTTCTAATGCATAAATGTCTGTGCAGACTACGATGCACTTACTAACACTTACTCGGTTCCTCTCTTCGCATTCCGAGGCACTGGTGTGTAACTCTACCAAGTAAAACTCCGTGTCTCGTACTCTGTACTTCGTGTCCATTACTGAGAGAACAGAATAAACATTTAGATCCGGCTATGATCAAGCTCACGTTCCAGACAACCCATGTATATGACACCACCATGGACTGACGGATCTCTAAGCTTATGTACCTCGATGGCCAACCCAGCCTGACCTAAGCCAGATAGGCCTACGACTACGACTACGATAAATTATCGTAACGACTCTGTGAGCGTCGACGCTAAGTAAAAACATTGTTGTTTAATCTGTTAGACTTCATAAAGTTATATGTTTATTATTAAATCAACTTCATTTAGGGTTAAATAAAAGATAATATATTTCGAAATGTTACCGTGAGTAGCATTTTTATTTACATAATGTTTCGTAGTGTTACGACGAGAAGAACTATAGTATAGGTATTTAAAAGATACATATTTTATTAACCAAAAATTAATTGGAATAGAAGATAATTATTAGTTAGGAAACTCGGCGAGTGCTGAAGCTGAAACAGAACTTTAATTAATAAAATATAACTCTCTAGAAAATAAAGGTGCTTAATCAGCTTACTTACTATGAATACTAGGATTGCAGGGATGTAACAGTACGCACCTCACCTTGCTGTGCAAACTATACTTTGGGCCCATAGCGTATTCTCAAATAGCAATTATTGAATTTGAATACAATATTTCGTGAGTTAATGTTTTTACGTTTTCCATCACCTTTTTCGAAGGTTACAGCTGCCATTTTTATTACTTGTTAAATTTCGCTACTCGTAAATCTATAAGTTCAAATATTCCGACACAAGCCCTATTAGGGTTCCATATCCATGACACATATAAAGGGATCATTATTATAGGACGTCCATCGCCGTCTTGAAATCGACCTTTCCTTAATTAAAAAATAATTGTTTATTTGTTTCTGTGAAAATTTATTTACATTTAATCATTTCGAGTTATATAATAAAATATAAAAAAAATATATTATTAATAAAAAGTATTATATAATAATACTATTTATTAAAGTATTATATTTTATATTATATCCATTCACAAGTATCTCTACTCGTAATAAAAACTATATTTTAGTCCAACTTTTTTTTCGCAATTACGTTTCTATTTGATTTTTATTTAGTACTGAAACGACCCACCCACTCATGATTTTTTTCTCAATATTGTACGGAACCCGTCCTGCGCGAGACCGACGGACGCTTCGATTTTTTTATACGTAATTAAAAGAAAGTGTACAAGTCTGTTAATTACGTGAAATTATACTCTTAACATTTATAGCATACGACATGTCTTAAGAATATCGTTGGTAAGCGATGAAACGAAAGATAATATATCCATAAATGTTGTAGCCGACAAATATTATATCAGACAAAATTGCATATGTATATTATAATAGGCTCTTACTAGAAGGTTCCAGAGCGGGGTTAAGACGTCTTTCCCTTTTGAGGAGTAATTATCGAGCTTATTCCACTATCATACTCCACTGCCAGTCGGTCAACACACATATTATTAATTATGACATATTTTCCTTCAACGCCGAGAACGAGATTTATAAACACACAAATATCAGCTGTGCTTGAACCCGTGACCTTCGTTTAAGATTCATTTGTTTTAGCAACAGGACTAAATCGACTCTAAGGTAACTGTGTAGTTTGTAATAAAATCATTTGATAGGTTAGAAGTTTGTTTTAGTAATTTCAATTAAACTTATTTAGTAAGGAGATAATTATTACATTAATAATGAACTTATTTTTTTTATACCTGATTTTATTTCCATAATTATAGGTTGTAATTTAATTTTCTTGTACATTTATTAAATTGATAATAGACAAGTGGATACGCCAAGCATTTCAACCGTATAATAATACAGAGAATTTTTATATAGGTAGTGGAATAAAATGTATGTGGTAACTCAGCGAACACAAACATCTACAGCCTGAAATAATTGTCTATTAGTACAGTTGGTAAAATAGTTTTGGATAAGATTTTAATATCATTCTCCTTATTATTTTTTTATTTTAAAATAACTGTTATTTAAATCTTAAGGTATAAACACACGCAGCTAAGGAGTACATAAGGGTACGTGCACACCTCACTCATTTACATGTAATAAAAAGTAACATTAAAATGGAGTCGTGATTAATAGTGGATCATGTCTCAGTCGTTAAGAGTCGTTATTTATAACATTTTAAAATGTTTTAATGCGTGCCAGCGGAGCTTTATCGTCTCGGACGGGTTTCATGTGGAATTATTATCAATGTTTTTATTGGTATCGGTGCGTTCGGAATGTGGAGACAACGGCTATTGTTGTTTGTACGGATCGGTAATTGTATCACTCGTAGAGCGGGGTGATTGTCACTGATCGGTGATCGGTAACAAGGCTCAGCTTGTACTAATTTGATCCTAGTATTGATATTTTGTTTTATTAACTATGTCGTCGTTATATGACGAAGTCGTCTTGACCGATTACGGTCACGGCAAACAGTTTCAAGGAAGACCAATCAACTATACATACACATATTATGCATACACTACTCTCTGTGGTGGAATCTCTATTTTCTCACTCTCATAATTCGACGGGACGGCAAATCCTCCACGACCGGAAAGGGCTTGACGTGCTTTCCGAGGCACGGGACTCCGGGCTGTTGCTGAAATTTTTTTGCAATTAAAACTCAATAACTTTTTATCGGCTCGACCTGGGTTTCGAATTCAGGACCTCAGAATCTACGGACTAATTTCTGCTACACCAACGAGGCAGTCATTTTACTAATACAAATCTCAGTGAGCAGTATTAAGTTTTTAACTAGTATCACTGCGTTTATATATTTCTTGTTTGGTCGTGTCGGTAGAGGAGAGTGTCTCGAGATTGTCCTCCAATGTGGGAACATGGCATGGCGGGTAAACCTTGTTCTTAAAAATGGTAAACTTTCACACGATGTTTATTATTATTGCCTAGTAACACTAATACTATCATTTATGCAATACAAAGACACAAACATTTGCCATAATATTGAAGTCAAATCAAAGCTTATTTATAAATTAAAAGTAAATAAAATCCTAGAAGTACAGTAACAGCGTATTTGTTTAACGTTGTTATTTTCAAATCAAATCAAAATCAATCAAATCCAATCAATATTATTCAAGTAAACTTCACAATGAAGCGTTTTTGAATCGTCAATTTTAAAATACTACCACCGTTTCGGAAAGCAGCCTCCAGCGAGAAGAAACGGCAAGAAACTCGCATAGTTGCTCTTTTCAAATAAACAGATTTACAGTGCTGTTTTGTACAATAATTACTGTCCTGTGATGGAACCCGAGCCTATATCCAGGCGTTTTTTTCTAAAAGTATTCTTTTAATGAATAATAAGATTTATTTATTAATTTAGTCTTAATTATGTTTATTTAAAATCACTTAAGTTAAAAATTTTAATTAAATATAAAATGATTGAAATGATTTACAACTACAACTGACATACATTCTTAAAGTTAAAATTTATTACATTATTCCATTAAAGGCGATCATATCTATGACCGACACCTTTCAACCGTGACGCCTACAAATGTGGCTAAAATTACACACTCGCGATTATGAAACAATGAAACAAACACGTGAACGGTTAATGAGGCTAACGGGCGCGGTGTGTTTACAGCTTTATGACGACCTCCGTGGTCGAGTAGTGGGTACGCCACTCCGAGGTCCCGGGTTCGATTCTCGGCCGAGTCGATGTAGAAAAAGTTTATTAGTTTTCTATGTTGCCTTGGTTCTGGGTGTTTGTCATCATCAGGTCATCTGTTCATACATACATAATAGATATAATACTGTTCATACGTACAGAATTCATACATAATATCTTGTTACGTATAGATACAAAATTGTATGTAATATTTGTCAATCTCTAAAGTTCAACGAGTCTGAGAAATTCCGTTATAAGCTGGTTTATTATGTGTTTGGTCATAAATAAGACGCAGAGATTATTAATATGCTTATAAAATATGAAAAATAAACGAAAACTTTATTTAATTGGAAATTTTTGACATTATACTTTTCAAATTACCCTAACATCTTAATTTAATTGTATTATTTGGGTTTAACAATTTGCTGTCTTGACCAATATAACAATTCACAGCAGTGGCGAATATATATTGGCTCGATAATCAATTTACGTAATAAACACACATATATAATACCTATTTCTCATATAATTATCTTAAATGTATTAAATGGAGCTATTAAAGTCCTACAATGCCCCGAGGGCCTCAAAGTACCAAGATTATCAGCCCAGGCTTGGCTCTGTAATGGCAAAGACAAGGTCCTCTTCTCTCTAGCCTTATAGTAGAGAAAGTTAACCAGAGAAATATTTTTTCCTGTATAGATAAAAATCGAATTGTAAAGTGTGTGTGTAAACCTGTGGCTTGTAAATGAGCATTAAATATTTTTTGTATTTTTTTTGTTCTGAGAAATAATTTATAATTAAAGTAGGTAATAAAACAACGGTTACGTTAAAAGAAAATTAATGATTTATTTACACAGTCCGTCAGTCGCCACCTGCCGGAGTAATTAAAATTAATTATATAAAACACGCTTTGACACGGATTACATTTCGTCAATCGTGTTATGACTTGTGCGAGAAATGTAGTTAGTTCGATTCTTCGGTTGACTTCACGGCTGTCACGCGCTCATAAATTATGCCCTTTCATGTTTATTGTCTCAAAATAGAAGATTAAAACAGGAAATGTACGAAAATGTTTCACTAAGGTACAAACAAAATCCTTAAGTTGAGTTATCCATGTAGTTTTCATCTGGACAGTTAGACGATCATGTGGAGCACGCATTGCAACTTGCGCTTAGTAAAATAGTAATGCTACGTAATGTCTATAAATTCCGAGCGAAGGCCTAGAGCTGATGCTAGATGCTGCTCTGATTTAGGTTGGCAATATCCTTCAGTGCTCTGAACAAAATGAGCTATAGACAAATTAATCACACGAAAACACAGCAAGGACTTGAACTTACAAGTATAGATTAAGGATCACGTGTTCTTCCACTGAGCTGTCGTAGCTCATGATACATTAAAAAACAATGGATTAGCGCTTATTCGATAACAAATGAACATACAATTAGACGGATAGGATATTATTTAGCATTTTTGATAAACAATATTTTAAAAAGCTATTGACTGAGTAATGTAAACCCTTTTGGTGCCCACATAAGTTCAACCTTAGAGGTTCGGATATCTGAAGGTATTAAGGCTATATTTCTCGAAATTATTAAATCAATTTATGAAAACACTAGAGAGAAATAATCTTATGGATTTGTTTGTTGCTCGTGCGTGCATCAGATTTGCGATTTAATTAGGTTCCTTGGCAATGCCTCGCCTCGCGAATGGACGCTAATTGACAATTACTGCACCCGACCTGCCTCTTTATTTCCAATCAATATCGCTTTAACAATTTTCAACGTTCAGTTTTGTCTTGAAATAATTAATTATTAAGTACACACACGCAGAGTCAAATTATGAATGTATGTATTAATTTGTAGAATGAACTTGAAACTTCTTTAACAGCAGAGGTTGACTGCCTATCACTATCTGTAGGTGCTCATATATTATTAGAGCACTGCCCATCGCGATTGTCACATCAAGTCAAAATTTAAAGCGGGTGAAAGAGTGAAGCGCAACTACGAGTGTAAAACCTTCTCCGAGACGAGCGAGATCTTCTCGTATAAGTTTCGTGTATATTGGCTCAGTATTATTTATCTTCCTCTTCTCAAGACGTCTTCTCACTTATTAGTGTGTACGAATATAAGCTGATGCCAAGTTGCAATGACACTTAAATTTTTTATTTATTTTTACTTGTACTATATAAAATCAATAAAATAATATAAAATCACGCAACCGGCAACATATCTCTTCGAATTTTTAACTCAATCATTTCTACGATAAGAGAATGCATAAAATATATACATTAATAACCAGACACACATACATACAAAAACTTTTAATATCTTTTTATAATCTTTTACTATATTGATACTATTTTTAATAGCAATCTTAGTGCTGTTTATAGCCAATGGCTTAGATTTTTTTTATTTAATGTCACGGTTCAAACGATTGCTTTCTTCGTGGTAGGGCTTTGTACAAACCCAGATCCAGACGCTACCACAACTCATCAGTTATTCTACCGCCAAACAGCACTCAGTATTGCTGTGTTCCGGTTTGGAAGGTGAGGAAGCCAGTGTAGCTACAGGCAAACGCGACATAACGTCTTAGTTCAAAGGGTTAGTGGTGCATTGATGATGTAAGGAATGGTTAATATTTCTTACTGCGCCATTGTCTATGGCCGGTGGTGATTAAATACCATATAAAAATGCGTAACACACACGTTGTTATGTGTATGTGTGTTTTTTTATAAGCTAATCAATAATCAAATATTCAGCAAAATTAAAAACAACATTCATAATGATCAAATAGTAATTATCACTTTTATGAACACACAAGTCGAGAGCGATGTATAAGTATAAAAAAAAAACGGTTCCGTCTTTATGTTTCCATCGTATCGCGTCGATGTTTATTGCATTTATTGGTTTACAAGCAAACTTATCAATTTCAATAAAATCGTCCAATATAATGATTTTGATGGCGACCTGTTGTAAGCTCGCGTCAAGTTTATCTCCTTATTGATGAAATGTTCGCACCGGCGCGCGGCGCGATGCTGGGAGAAATAATTGACTCATGTTTTATTGTATCTTTATATTGTTTATTCGCAATCCAGTCTGGGCACCACCAACGCGTCATCATATATATTATTCTACCGCCAAGCAGCAATATTTAGTATTGTTGTATTCTGGTTTGCAGGGCAGGGCCAATGTTATTTCTGCTATAAGGGACATAACAACTTAGTTCACAAGGTCGTGGCGCATTGGCAATTTAATGAATGGTGCAAATTACTAACACGTATTCTTCGTTAAATGAAGATGGAATTAGCACTGAAAATAACTACTCAAGTGAAAACCCCCAGTGATAAAATGATGGGTAACTTCTAACTCTAGTAAAAAATAAATAACATTTTATGTGGGGTGTGTCGACGTGACGCTACTGGTCGTATGCTTATGGTCCAGTCAGACTGATACTGAGATTTTCAAAGTAGAAAAATATAACTTCTATTTATTTGACCTGGAACTCAAACCTTGCATCTCCTTGTCTCTATGTTCTTATTATCTATACATTTTTCATTAAACTCCTTATTTTTACTATAAAAAAGAGATAAATGTCATCACAAGGCAAGTCCTGTTATCATTTGACGAATCTGCGTCCGTTGATTTAAGATCATGACTCAATACGCCATAAAACATTAATGCAGGAATGATGACAAAACCTCAATCTATCGCTTTTTATGGTTGATATAAATGTTTGGTTAGGAATCAAATTTCAACTTACAAATTGAAAATGATATAAATAAATTGTATTATGAACTACAAATAAAATATGTACTAATATTATAAATTCGAAAGTAACTCTGTCTGTTAGCTCTTCGCGCTTAAATCGCCGAACTAATTTTGATGAGAATTTTATATGGAGATAGTTCGTCTTGTGTTTTCTACTTTTTATAATTTAAGATAAGATGGTTTGCGAAGGTTTGATTTGTAGTCCTATAAGCGAGCCTAAGCTAATGAAACAGTTAATAAATCTCGTTCACGACCAAATCACTGAATCTAATTTGACGCAATTTGCTATGACGCAAGCTTGAACCCCAAGGAAGCCACTAGCTGTACCCACGACTTCTAAGTTACTCCTTATTACATCAGCTATCTGTCAGTGAAAGTCCCATAAAAATCAGTTCAGCCGTTCCACAGATTAGCCAGACACTACATAATAAACACCGGATAACACACAACAGACAGACAGACAAAAATTATAAAAATGTTATTTGGTATATGTATCGTGTACATACATATGCATTTAGTAAAAAGAGGTTATTTTAATATTACAAACAGACATTCCAAATTTATTATATGTATAGATTTATAATATTATAACATATTGTATTTAGATATGATATGATTTTTTATCAATATTGCTATTTAATTTAAACCAAGCAAAGCCGGGTTAAAAATATAGTATCTTGTCAAGAATCGAGACGTCTTTCAATCAAACATGATTTGTATTCACGAGCCTTTTGTTTTAGACGATCGTTTCGAACCGATGTCTTTATTTATTGATCACTGCTATAAAACACTTAATTGTGTTCTTGTTTTTATTTATTGTGAGTTTCGTGTTGCTGGAGGAATGTGACCGAACCGAATAGTTAAAATTTGAGTTTAAGTACGGCTATAGGGAGACGAGCGAGAGTTAGGCGAGCAATATGTACTTGTAGGAATTAATTACACTATTTTTAATATAGTCGAGATGCCAGTCGACAACTTGTGGCCTCCAAACCATGTGATTTTTATTGCCCTCAAGACTATGCAAGTCAATCTTAAAGAGTTAAATTTGATTCTAAATCATTTGTGGTTTTACATTCACCGCCGGTTTTTAATGACAAATAAAATCAAATATAATCATTTCGTGGTGCTTGTCTGTAAAAACTCGCAACCTTCGGTCATTATGAGGAACCACTTTTTTTTTGTCTCTGGAAAAATGCTGTTTCGCGTTTTCCAGATCCAGCGGAATACTCTGAAAAATCAGCGGTACCCACTGCGCCTCTACAGGAGATCAATCGCGCATGCTACCGCGACGCCCCGACGGTTGGCTCACCTATATGGACCTCCAAGCTAGAGGAGTTCCGATCACGTGTATCCACAGGACCATCTCATTATTTACAGACACGTGAAACAAAGCATCTACAAACCGTAGTTGCAGAAACTTTGACGGTATACGAAGTGGTTACTTATTAAAGTATCCTTAGATCAACGCCTACCAATACACTGGTATCTTGGGTAAAGCGTTCGCCTGTCATCATATAAATGTCTTTGTATTAGTTCGTGTTGAGGTTTTATCCATCACATGGAGATTTCCTCGCGATGTTTTCTGACATAATTTTCTATTACATCGACTATTGAAACAAAATATATATAATATATAATGATTGAAATTGTGTTTATTATATAAAATTTTTTAATACAAGTAAATAATGAGATATAGAGATTACATCGATTTGTTTTTATTGCGGCTCTCCGTAATAAATTATACGACACTCGTATTTTGATTCTCTGGATTCACTAACTGCTTTGTATAATCGCGTAAATCAATGTTTAAAGTTTTAGTGACTAAGGCGACTTCACATAACACAACTACTGCCTTATCTGCGCGTACAATCGCCTGACACTGTGTCAGTGACAGAGGATAGTTTAGTAAGGTATCTGATAATGATTTCTAATAACTTCGTTTTCCTTACTACTTTATGATTTTTCTATGGCTTTGGAAGGTGAACGTGTAAATAACCTGGTGGTAAGTAAACCCATTGGTGCGGAAAAAAAATTCACAATTCCTAATATCTTTCATTTTCTTCAGTCAGTGATAACAGTACCAATTCTCCGTGCATATAATAATAACAATGTTTCGAACAGTGATTCTTAGGAAGAAAGTACTGAATATTTTTTGTAGATAATTGCATGATCTACAATTATCGTCTTATGTTTTTTATGATAACATCCAACTTAAGAAAAATGCAACTAGTGCAGGAAGAGGATCTAAAAATCAGTACGCTCTTTTCATGATAGTTCTCAAGTCATATCGGTTCAGACAAATCGGCAAAAAAAGCTTTCAAAGTCGTTGTGCGAGGCAGTAAATGCCTTTATAATCGCTGTTCTGGATTTCCGGACATCGAAGTGCTGTTAGCTGTATGCGAATGTTAGTTGTTTATTTTGGCCAGACTATCTAGTATATAATTATTATCTTAAATGCTTTATTTACTTTAATATTCTATTTATGTCAATACAGAGCCGAGATGGCCCAGTGGTTAGAACGCGTGCATCTTAACCGATGATTTCGGGTTCAAATCCAGGCAGGCACCACTGAATTTTCATGTGCTTAATTTGTGTTTATAATTCATCTCGTGCTCGGCGGTGAAGGAAAACATCGTGAGGAAACCTGCATGTGCCTAATTTCAACGAAATTCGAAATTCTGCCACATGTGTATTCCGCCAACCCGCATTGGAGCAGCGTGGAATATACTCCAAAACCTTCTCCTCAATGGGAGAGGAGGCCTTTAGCCCAGCAGTGGGAAAATTTACAGGCTGCTAATGCTAATGTCAATACAAGATTTTATTAAAGGCAAAAAAGCGTTGACTTAGAACTAAGTCATTTCTAGGCAGGGTATATAAAAAATAATTTATATTTACTGATATACTCTGTAATTAAAATGGTAGAAAAGACTTTCTTTACTGAGTTTCTTGCCGCTTCTTCTCGGTAAAATCTACTTTCCAAAACCGGTGGTAGCTTTAATTTAATTCAAAATTGTAACATGACGATTCAAAAGTGATTTTATGAGCCTTCCCGAATAAAGAATATTTTGATTTTATTTCTTGCTTGATACTCTGAGAAGGATAAGAGCTGAAATTAAAACATAACTTTTTTTTTATTACTAAATAGCAGGGATGTTATGGAGCTCCGTGACCGTCACCAAAACTATCGCATATCCAAAATAATCCATAAATGATTCGAAGAGAGTAGCTAAAATTAATTTTTAAGGCTTTTTGTTTTTCCTGCGATTATACCGAATACAATGTAATAGCTTACAAATAACTTCTAAGTTTTACTTTGTTCGCTTTTACAATTTCTAAATAATCTAACCGCATCTGAAACCGGTCAAATATTATCCACATATCTAAAATTATATATCCATAGCAAACATTTTATATTAAATAGTAACAAATACAAAGAATCTTTACTGCAACTTTACTATAATTGTTTATTTAGTGTCGTGGCTAGCTTAAGAGGCTGTAGTTCTCGAGATCCTTGGTTCAAATCCCGAGCAGTCGAGTGGAGTTCAAATTACTTGGTAATAGGCCTTTCTGCATGTGTGCCAGTGAACAGCTCAAAAACCTTATCCTCAAAGGGAACGGAGGCCTTAGCCCAGCAGTTAGAAATTTACAGGTTGTTACGGGGAATAGGGAGACGATGTTCCACAGATATCACAAGGGAGATAACATCTTAATTCCGAAGGTTGGTGACTTGGTGCACATTTGCGATGTTATACATATGCTATTTCATAAAATCTTCTATAAAGGATTTGCTTTCCCATCGAATGTAATAATAATATTATGGTGCACACAGACTTATCAATATTTACAGAGAAATTGCGTATTAATAGATTTTTGAAATAAATGTCAACAGTTATCACAGTGAAGTTACACATACGGTTTGACATGCGTTAAGATATTCGATATTAATTAGACGCGGTGGGCGGTGCGGGGGTGATCATAAATCACACGGACAGACGGACGGACGCAGTAAATCTAAGTGAATCACTCGTAGCTTCGGTGATTTTGAATGTTTCACAATACGCTCTTATTCTGTTAATTTAGTATTTAGGAAACTTCGTTTGTGAGTTGTGATTTGTGTCTTATAAATGGGGGTTCATTTGTTGTTGTGTGTAATTGATGTGGATTTAAGCATTACTGATTAATTTTGCAACTTGAAAAGTTAATTTTGATTGAATTTACCAGTGTTTACAATTCCATACCTTGGAAAGTACGGAAAATGTTTAGTTCCGAGCCCGGTTCCTCTTGAATCGTATTTTCAATTAGTAGAGATTTATTAATTGATATAATTTATCTCTTGTGCCTATAATCACTAACTGTTAGCACTAACTTATTTATTAAGGTAAAAGTTAAACTTATTTGTGTACGGCGAGCAATCCCTACAGTAGTCGAATGTGATGTGATAACATTTGACTTTCGCCCTTTATCACGAAATCGCTCTCAAGAAAGCGATAGTACTGTAGTCATACTGTCTCTGAACAGCCCAACGTGGAAGATAGTTTTCATGTATAATTGTGGCAATTTTGCACAGATTTGTTTTTAAATTTGCCGTTCCATAAATTCAAATCATTTGTAAAAAATACATTGGTAAAGAAGGCATATTATTCGATACAAGATTATATGGATGATAAAAAAGCAAGGAGCTAATGCTTGTTGATTTCCAGGCAGGAGACATAACATACATATATAATTATATATAAACCAACATAACTGTATTTTTAGATGTTGAAAAAGAGTAACGACTGAGTTTCTTGCCGGTTCTTTTTGGTAGAATCTACATTCCGAACTAGTGGTAGCTTTACTAAATATAGTTTGTTAAATGACGATTCAAAGTGCTCGTAAAAGCCTACTCGAATAAATTATATTTTGATTTGATTTGAAAACAAAACAAAGCATGAGTTCTGTCAAAATATGGTATCAAACCATGTCTCAGAATAATCTCGTTTCGTGTGTGGCCGAACTCGATGCTAGAACAATAAACATCGACACTTATGCACAAATCCGGTTTAAATTTTATTGTTGTATGTTTTTATATTAACGTTTGTTGGATTAACGTTTCATGTCCTAATTTTTATCACTTTAACGACTAATAATTTATAACTCTATTCATAGACGCAGAAACGGTGGTCGTAATATTGTCGGTGTCGTATATTTAAACTTTTTAGTAGTTGTATATTGCTGGCCATCGGACTCATCTCTTACTCTTACTGATCTCTTATAGTTTGGAAATCATTCCGCCACGACCATTTGGTGTGAATTGGTTTATACTTATATGAATATCATGTATCACGGATGATCAGAAGATAAATTATAGGCAAAAGTTTACTTTACGTTGTGATCAGACGGTATCTCTGTTAATATTCTGTTCAATTTCAGACGAATTCGTCCATACGTATCTCATTACCCGCCCGCTGCGTATAAATCTGTACAGCGTTACATATTGACCTTATTCGTGAATCCCAGCGCGGTAAGAAATCACACTCCTTCGAATTGCCTAACACACTTACCCGCAGTTTAAAATGGAGTCATAAATAAAAGGTAGAGGCACCTTATCGCTCCAACTGAGCCACAACAAATGAAAGAATGCCACCGTACCCCATACCACGTCGTTCTCACTCCCCCTCCCTGTCTTGCACAGGGGAAAGATCGCCCATCTCTTTTCAACTTGAAACAGTAAAACCCTGTTTTACATTTATAAGTACACGCCGCATTCGCGAGTGACGCCAGGGTACTACATATCATTGGTGTAATTGAATATGAAATGTAAAGCCTGAGTGTTAAGGCTGATTTTGATTCGCTCGCGCCGTGGGTGCTGGATCGGTTGCCATAGCGACGGGGGGCCGCGTCGCGATTTTTGCTCGCCTCCTTCGATTGCTGCGAAGGTTTTTCTGATCACTTGCAGTGGAAAGTGGCTGTTATATACTTCGAGGGTTGTCGCAGAGGAAAATACTATGTGATATTTTTGAAATATAAATTTTTACTTGTTTGTTTCTTGACGTGTAGTCATTTTCTCTTTTCTAATAGTAACATATTAATATTCATTGATTTCCTTTCAATCATACTTATAAGAAAAAAAAAATTGTGTAGAAAATAAAAAAAAATATATTATAAATAAAATAAAATTGGCATATTTATAATTGTCATTTTTATATATTATAGATATATAAATAAGTTTACATAACTGTAAATAAAGCTACCCTTTACAATATTTTTCTGGTAATAATATTGATTTCAAGTAACTTTATTTTTGTACGAATACATTGCCAAAGATTTTTCATAAAGCTCAAGTCAAATTTTGAAAACATTTTTTACTATATGTAAAGTTATTTTCAGAGCTTTATTCAGAAAGTGTCAACCCTACTAGTAGGTTCGATAAACGACGTCAGTACGAATAAATTGTACCGCCTCAAACGTCCCGACAGTTCTGTAGATAGCGTCGCCTTCACATACAGTGTGTCCCTCGCTTAGTGATCTCTAGCATGTACTGAACCTGCACTTTTATACCTATTACATCATTTACTATCTTGTATTTAATAGTATAAACATATTATTACTAATATATAAATCTTAACAGATTTTTTTTTATTCGCGCTTATACTAATACTGTATTTTATATCATCACAATTTGAGAAAGGTTTTAACTATATACCTAACATCTTGTTACGGCCTAAGGGGGCGAACTAGTAACGTTGAATCTATAGAAGCTTGTAATAAATAAAACGATAAACCCATATCTCGGCATTTTCTATTATAGATGTGAGGTTGTACACGCATGAGATTATATTTAAACACTCGAAGATACTTGGCTGGATTTGAAGCTACGATTATCGGTTAAGGTCCGCTGTCGACTGTCGACCATCTCGGCTCTTCGTTGTTTGCTATTATAACATATTCACTTGGAATAGTTTAGCACAGTACGTTTCTTTACAACATTTAGAGAGCTGGGTCTAATTCTATTTGCAAATTGTTAGTTTATCGCAATCGTATCGAAATATAATCGTTTTCATTCAGCGGTTTTCCTATTCTGCAAACGCAATGACCGAGTTGCGGTTCGATCAAAATTGTATCGGAATATAATCGGGATCGTATCGATCGATCCTCAGTTATAATTAAATTATTTTTTTTTTGTAAAGAATAATGGAAGTTGATTTGGAATAAAATCTTTTATAATTTCAATAGTGCATGGTTTGTGCAATGGTTTACGAGCCGCCTAGCGATGTAAAAAGTCGCAGGATCTATTCTGAACCCTTAGGATATTGCCGTACCCACTCCTAACACAGGTGATAAGCTTGAAAGTATGGATAAATAGGAATATTAGTAATTCCTAAATTAAATTGGCGCACAGCTAATATACTTAAAAAAAATTATAATCGGATTACCGTTATAGGTTAGTAGAATTATCTAGCCCTCTTTTTTGTATTATAATAGGAAGAAAATATATACGATACAGCGATGAAACGATGACTATGTGTTTTAACAGACTTATAAATAAGCTTAAAAATTATATGATTGGATTAAAATATGCCGACCAATTCAGATGGTCTATTCCATTATATGCTTTTGTTTGAATGTTACCTACTAATTTGTATTTATATGTCTCTCTGTAAGAGCCTGCTTGTTAATCCTTATTAAGATAACATATACTCTAAGAGAAACTATTCGATATGGCTGAGAGGTTTTAAAACTCCTAAAACAAAGAATGATTGTTTTCAGAGAATTTGAAGAATATCTTTGCTGAATTCGGTTTATAGGCAAACGCTGACATATAAAGTTTATATTACAGAATCGTATTCGGAAAATCTAAAGTTCACTAAGATTTACGCGGTAAATCCGCAAGTACATGTTATAAAGAGGATAAAAATTAATATGAGAGCGATTATTTTAACGAGTTATTTACAACAGTATATTAACACCAGGTGGGTTGATTGATTGACTTGATTCGATGCTGGTTATGTATTTGTTTATAAAAATCTTTGGGTAGTACTTTAATTTTATCTTCGAACTTCTACTATAATGATGTCAATTTAAACCCCATTTCATAATACTTTATGGAACAGTCCATCAATTGAAAATTAAGCATTTAAAATATTATGAAAACATTTTGCAAAAGTAACGAATCTACTCTGTTTCTCAATCGTACTCAGCATATGAAAGAGATATCAACTCTAGGAATTTAATTTATAAGAGCAACAGACAATTCGCCCTTTAGCTATCTATTTAAATGCCTTATATCAGCGGCGTTTTCTTAAATATTTTTTAAATAAATATGAGACATTTTAAGCAACCGCCTAAGTTGTAAAGCCTTGTGTGAATCTGACATTAACATAAAACACGATAAAGCCTGTCCCAATCGAAGGAGTAAAGATAAACAAACCTCAGATTTGCATATTCTATGTCATTTGCTAATAACTCTGATTAATATATAATTATTTATCAGCACTATACAACGAAGTTACACCTACTTTAATTTTCCTTTATTAGATACCGTAACAATGTAACGGTGGCGATCTCTTTTTTCACGAATCCATAATAAACACCACAGATTATCAACTAATCAGAACCAATATTCAAATTTCGCGTCAAAAAATATCAAAGATCTTTTTTTCACTCATTAGCATTAGCAGCCCGTAAATGTCCCACTGCTGGGATAAAGGCCTCCTCTCCTTTGAGGAGAAGGTTTGGAGCATATTCCACCACGCTGCTCCAATGCGGGTTGGCGGAATACACATGTGGCACAATTTCGTTGAAATTAGACACATGCAGGTTTCCTCACGATGTTTTCCTTCACCGCCGAGCACGAGATGAATTATAAACACAAATTAAGCACATGAAATTTCAGTGGTGCCTGCCTGGGTTTGAACCCGAAATCATCGGTTAAGATGCACGCGTTCTAACCACTGGGCCATCTCGACTCTTTTTTCACTTCTGTGATTAGAATTTAAGGCTGTACTGAAATGTCCGGTCATTAAAAGCGCGACGAGTTCTTATTGAATGTAAATTTGTACTGCACCTTCTCGGCCCGATTAAAAGTAATAATGATTAGTAGGAGGGCTTCACGGTCATGCTTCGAGTAGGGTTTAGTTGGTCTAGTTTCACAAGTAAAACGAAAGACATATTTTGCTAACTGTTTATTTCAACCACATCATGTAGACTCTCCACGCTCAAGTACTTTTTAATGTATGAACTATTTAATAGAATCACTTTTGAGCCAATATTATATTCATCAACACAGATTATATCCGAAGACAGATAACGTACACAAACGAGACCGATAAAAAAATACAGCTTATATAAGGTAAAAAAAATATTGGACATTTTTAAACATCCTTCGTGAATCGCAATCAAACGAATAACGTTATTAAATGGAATATTCGAAACATCGAAAGAAATGCCTGTAAGTGTGTTAGTGATTTGTTTTTTTTTTTTTAAGTTAGACACTAGATTTTTTTTACAAGGTAAAGAAATATTATCACTCAGCATATAATAATTATTATTTAGAACATATAATATAATATTGGCTCAGTTATAATAATATAGTATGTTAATTTGTCGTTTTATGAATAGTGATTGTTCTTATAATAGCATTTACAAGCGACTTCTTTATTTAATTTCTTTTTAGGAACTGAATTAAAAGATCGACTTTATATCTGAATGTAACGTTAGAAAAAAAATTAAATATTTAATTATTTTGTTACTCGTACCTTACACATAATCAAAGTTTTAATCATAAATTTAATTATATTTTATACTTGTATTTGTATAAAGTATATATTTCCTTGTAATCTTGAATGTTATTTGCTCACGTTTTGTGGATATTAGAACTGTAAGTTTATTTATAGTCTAAATGAATGGCAATATTTACAGCTGTGCTCTGTCGTGTACCGTCAGCAGTAAAACTTATTAATTTATAAAACAATAAAACTTTTAATACTCTTTTGTTACAGATAAAAACTATAATATGGCAGTTTAGAAATTAAATATATTTTAGTTTTGTTGCTGACGGTACTGCAGAATCTCTCGCGTGGTCATCTCTACTACAATAGTTAAATTCGTTTAAATATCTTTTTACATTATAATGCCTTAATTATACAATATACAGAACATATTGCGTATGAATCCCAATAGTGACGTTTCTTTGCAACAATCATAGAAAAACAGAGCGCACTGGCCTCAATAAAAAAAAAAACAAACTCAGCGCACAAATGCGTACCGGCCAAGTTCAAAACCAGGTTTGCTTATGAAAATTAGAAAATTTATATTTATTCAAAACATATGTTTTATGTTGGCGAAGAAACGTCACGTTAAAGTACTACTTTAGACATTGGCACCGAGAATCTCATATAATGTACAGAATCTTACAACTAGTAACGCGACGAAATCTTTTGTAAAATCTAATTAATATAATAAATTACTTAATATTATCACATAGCTAATGTATATTTACAGAGCTGTTATTTTAATTATAAACCTAGTATCTATTTATTTATACAAAGCGTTTTATTAGCGACCACAGATAACAAGAAATTACAGAAAATTAAAAAATGGAATAATAAATTTATTTGAGTTAAAAATATATTCGTAACGACTCAAAGACCTGAAACACTTTAAAATGATATATTCGGATCGCCTGTGGTCTTAAAAGTGGTAGTACGCAAAGTTTATCGGCTGACTGTTGTCCTCGGCGTTGTCGTTCACGTTAAGATTAAGGTTGTCGTCACTGTCCACCGACTCACTCGTCTTCGTCTCACGAATGTCGTCGAACCTGTTCACCCTGACGTGCCAGTTCGACAAATCGAACGGCACGTCGTTGGAGTCCTTGCACATTCTAGAATAATCGTAATTGTAATAAAAGTTATCGTAACGGTCACTCGCGTATTTGGCACTCGCGTCTGTATTGTCTCTTTGGAGCGGGGCAAGGCCCGGGTCGGGCGCGCGGGTCGGGTCGGGCCGAGCCGTGTCCGCGCCGGGGTCGGATCACTGGCGGTGGTGCGGCATGTGCAGGTGCAGGTCGAGGCGCGGCCGCTTGGCGTCGTCGTCGTCGCTGCACGGGTCGGCCTCGTGGGACTCCTGCTCGTCGCACTCCTCGCCGAGCTCCTCTTGTTTGCGTTTCGCGGTCGCCATTTCGGCGGCGTGCTTTTTTCGCCACTTTGTTCTTCTGTTTTGGAACCAAACCTGATGAAAGAGAAGGTGCCTTTAGAAACAAATTCTTAAACACTCTTTTTACCTTATTTATGAGCGATACAACAATAAAAAGACTTTTGAGGAATAAAGTAGTCTGTGTTATGAAGGTATAACGGTTTCCAAAGGGTAGCATAAGATTTTAAGCTTATATATTTGCGGATCAAAGTTTTGTAGTTGGCCAACATAATTTTAGAATCATCCAGCCATAATTTGGCCAAAACTCAAACAAAAGGTGCTCAGATGAGCGCAGTGTAAAGCGACATTTTACATTTGGAAACGAGCCACTAAACTCCATGTTTGCTTCCCTGAAAGCCAAATATAAAGAGCGGGTCAACATTCCCCGCGCCATGTGAACCTAATCTGTACGACCGACATCATAATGCCTCATTAAATACCGCCTTTAAGTCGCAACCGGGAGGTGGTACATCTCTTTCCTCCGCACAAAATCTTGTTGCGCGCGATAAAGACAACGATAGTAGCCATGTTCTACGGTAATTAAGGGTCGTTTTGCAAATTACACGGTACTTAACCAGCCATATAACACTCATTAATCACCGAGACGGGGCGTCTGGTGTCTCGTTCGCGCGCACGGGTCGGGCCCTGTCGCGGGCCTCGTCGCACCGGCTCGGGCGGTAGACAGGAGTTTAATTAGGTCATAAATACATTTTCATGATTAGAGCGGGCTCGAAAGGTTGTCGATCCCGCACTTAGCAGCGGCTGATGGTGCGGAGGCTGCGAGCCTTCGACGTCTAATAAAGCGATCTGCATTGAGTCGGGATCGTTATCGTTTATATCCTTTGTTATTTGCCACTTTATTTTTATTCCCGTCGTAATCTCGAGGGTTATTAAAACGGACTCCTTTTGATTTCCAGGTTAAAATATTTACTATGTATGTACAAATCAAATAGCAAGAGACTATCATTAATATCCCCTCATCATCGTTGGGTATCATTTCATCCTTTCAGGTGTCATTTGACAAAAATAATTTGTACTTTAGTATAATTATTACGAATTATAGTATTTATAGAAATATTCAATTATTAAATCTTTAAGAAATAATTATTTCAGTGAAAAGTTATACGAAAAAAAAAATAAGGAACCACGTAGAAGCCAACTTAAATATCAACCAAAAATACCACAACATCCTCATATCCACATATAAAACAAAGTGTAGAATAATTGTACATTATTTAGTAGTAACGAGCATCCGGAATACAGCTCCGAAACATAATTGTATGTCGCAAGATGTTAACATCTCGTAGCGAGCAGTTACACGGCTTAATCGTCATCTCGGTGTTGTCGATGGCGCCTCGTTATATTACTTAAACGTTATTTGAGATTCCGAGCGGAGAGGTTATAATTAATGTACGAATACGATTATTTCATACAATATTTGAATATTTATTTTTCTATATAATCCTAATGCTATTTTTTTCTTTTTCAGTGGGTAGGTAACCTAATTGGAGACACGTTTACATTATAAGAAATGTTTTTTTTTTACATTGCTAATGAGTGTAGCATGTGTTATAAACTTACATGAATATCTGCATTGCGTTCCGACTTTATTTTATCTAACGAATATAACGATTAAAAAGTCACAAGCGTGTCATAGACTGTACATATGTAATCATAGTTATGTTAATATAGTAGTCTATAGTAGATACCCATAGAAGATGAAACAGAAGTAATATCACGGATTGATTCCGCACTGATTGCGATCGCGAAAATAAAACTAACAGCGAAACAACATGGCGGCTATAAAAAAGCGTAGGAACAAAACAAGATTTACAACTACCCATACCTACGCGTTGTATTCGGGCGTTCAGTTTTATTATTGTTGCGCACACGGAATACAACATCGCTGGATCTTTGAGTTTGATGCATCGGCATCGGTGGTCTACTCGTAGTAACCAAGTTTGAACGCTACATATATCCAAGATCATAGGGTCAATACGCTAATATTTCTTAGTAAGTGTTTGATGTTAGGAAGCTGTAAATTGGTTCGTGTACAGTACCCGATTTAATTTTTAATGTGCCTTTCAATAGATTTTGTATTTCCTTTGCAAATAGCTGCTGTTTATTCGTTATGATCACAATCTGAATTTCAATCTTAATTTTAAATCAATCAGCGTACGAATACGTAATTATAATCCTTATATATCTGACTAAATACTTCACGCAGCGTAAAGCGCTTCACGTTATTTTATTAACTAAGACAGTCGTGTCGTGTCGCGAACGTGCGCAGCGCCTTGGATTATCATTGCTCCATTTATTTTTACGAGAGACGGATATGCGTGGAAACATGCCTTTTGTTTCACTTTTACATTTAAAGCCTAACTTTATACGATATGATGTAAATAACCATAAACTTGACTTGTTGTCTTTGTGTTTCATAATAAAATATTTTAATTTGTGTAATAAATTCTTTATTATCTTTTATTTGACGATCTACATAATACATAATAGGTTTTAATTGTATTTAGTATAATGTTTAAGTTAGTTGTCCCTATATAATAAAGGTCATATTTATTTATTTTATTTTTTTTAAATAATACAATCTTCTGCCTTCCATAGATATATTCCATAGATATATATAACAACGACTCATATTACAGTTGTTATTATACTGACCCCGTAAAGTGCGTAGAGTCCCCAAGTACCAAATACCTAAGTGATCTGCAATTTTTGTTTTAATAATGATAATAAATAAGTTATTTTTATTATCAATATTATTTTTATTGATTATGGATCTTCGGAAAAATGACGTTTTGAACGTCAACGATCACGGGATCGTTCGGAGCTTTGGGAGTAAAATTAAAGTGGATATAAGTAGTCAAGTGGAATAGTGTTGTATTTTAAATAAATACATTTTAATCGATAGTTTTTAGTGACGCACAATATAGTCATGCTGTTAGCAAATCGTCGTACGTAAATCTAAGATTTGTTTATATTCATTCCTTCTTTGATTGGAATAGGCTACACGTTACGATGCTTACGCTGTCACTAAACCTAGTGTAATCAAACTAATCATCTTTTTTAAATTCCATTCTATTCCACATATTAGTGTTGTTAGTATTTTTTATATTATTCGTATACATACATTTATTAAGAATTATTACTATAATAAGTTATTATTAGTGGAGCAAATTTACTTCACGTTACGGACTCACATTTTAACTGACGATCTTAGCTATTAAGTTACTGCCTACTAGCAAACTATTAATAAGATTAGAAAATTTAATTCCCCGACGTATTCTTAAATTAGTTTGTTTTCAATAAGTATTCATTAACAATAACATTTGAAATTAACTGGCTGAATTGGAATGGATGGCGTCTCATTAGAGTGAAAACGACTGCATTATAAATATTTGTATAAACTTGAATAGGCGATGTATAAATATAAGTTGTTTATTTATCGTCACAATAGAAACCGGTAATACTTAGTTGTATAATAAAACTACGAGAAGTAGATCGGAGTGAACAGGCGAGGGTCGTCGGGTGTCGTCAAACATACGCCTGTTTATTATTATATTTACGACCGAACAAGAGTCTTCGCAATAATATTATTACATTTATTATTATTTTCCACTGTTCCATTATACCCCGAGTCACCCGAGCCCCTGTATTCAATTACTTAAGTGCTAAAAGACGAACATCGACACGTATAACTGTCTCCCTCCGTCGCCTCACTTAAAATAAACGCTATCTCATTCGCGCGGGGAGGGTCGGGATAATTATATGAATATCTATTATTTTTCACGAGAACTTCGTGATGGTCGATAGGTAACGCTTTCGGTGGCGTCGAATAAAAACGTCTTAGCGGCCATGTTTTCTTTTGGGTAATTATTTTGAATGAGAAGTTGAATGTTTGTGTCTTGTAACGGTTTTATTGAAGCGTCAATTGATGTTGTACTCATAAAGTGAATTATTAACAATCTCACATTGTTAATAACCTTCCATTGAGCAATGGGATAAAGTATTGTAACTATGGTACTCATTAAAATAGTAATTTAAATCTCATTAATGTTATACATGCATATGTTTTGATATTTGTTATTAGGGCTAATCATAGACGGTCTGCGGAATTTGGAATTGAGTCATGTATTATATTATGACTCCTATATATGTAGAACGCATCTCAGTCAGCATATACAATTAATATTATTCTGAAATTTGCATCGTTCTTAACGAGGTCATAAATGTATCGCACGTAATAAACATTTTCATCTGAAATTGTCAGACTTTAAGCTACCACGCGCCAGAAACACAGCATAAAATTTAACGTAAAAAGAAGTGTATATAATTAAACTGTAATTCAAATAATATTAAACCTATTGTAATTGTGGTATAATTAAATTACACGTATTGTAAAGGATGCTATGACACCCATTATATACTTCGTTGGATGTCCAAACAATAGATTCGAGTCATCAATCAAAAAAGTCCGCCATTTTGTGCCTAGCGAATAAAATGCAGCTCGCGACTCGTGTATTTCATTTTTTTTATCCAGCGGCCATTAGTGAGCGCCATCGATCAAACACACAATTCCAATTTACCTATCGGCCACAAATTCTTCAAAACGACTGCGATACACGAATAAAGATAAAAATTAAATTGAGTACGCGTGGCGCGGTTTTTTAATCTGTGTATCGCGTTGGGGATGTGCGCTTTGTGTATCCGTAAATAATTATAGTGTATCTCCTCACTGTGTAATGTTGTAGAGAACAATTATTCTCGTATTCATGTCAATCAAATCTGATCAAAGGCAGGTTTTTTTTTATTTTATTTATATATTAAATGTTATTGATACGTTAATTAATACTTTTAATACAATAATAATACTGTCTTTGCGATCCCTTAAAATTTGAACTGCTTAAGAATATTATATAAATCTAGAGTTATGCTATAAAAACAAACTCGAAACTCATCGCAGAAGACGATCGTAAAATGTCAGAAAGTTATATGCGACATTGACTACAACAATGAAAGGAGCCACGCATCATAACAGCGTGACAACGTATGTAGTACATAGAAGATATATTATAGAGTAGATAGTCCTTGGTAACTAAGATGTTATATCAATTGTGTTCTTACAGGATAGACTGCACTGTTGATGCTACTTGTGCGATGTGCACATCTTTTTTTTTTTTAGCATTAGCACCCCGTAAATGTCCCACTGCTGGGATAAAGACCTCCTCTCCCTTTGAGGAGAAGGTAATATACGAAATCAATAAATACATATTATGACGATTTGTTAATATATATCTGATGAAAAAATAATATAAGTGAAAAAAATTATATTTTAAAATATAGAGAAAAACATATTACTTAAATTACTTTTACTTACTTACTTTTTAATGGTATTATAATTTTTTTTTTCAGAACAAATACGCGAGTACCCTTTTGTTATACTTATATTATGATCTCTGTTGATAGAGTTATTTTATTTACTTTATTTATTGTTTTTTTTTCACCACAACTGTTCAATCGCTGAATAGAAAGGAATAAGTTATTAAATATTTAGTAAAAACAATTTTGATGAACTTTATTTTGTTTTACAGGAATTATGGCAATCTTCATATGTTGTCTAGCTAAGCCAGTTTATCAGATTGGTTTACGTTTATTAGTCATCGCTCTGTTACCTCGATACTGTAATTACTATACCCTGATCATTCCATGCGCTGGGCAAGAACGTGAGATGCAACACATGTTACTGCTAAACACGAGACAAATTATAAATACAAATTAAGTACACGCTATTTTCCGGGTTTGAACACATTGATTCACGTGTTCCACTTGCCCAGTTCGGCACTCAGTACCGTAGAACCTGCCTTAATAAAACGGAGTCGTACCTACATCCAATATAGGACTCATAGTTCATGAATTTATCTGTTTCGTCCTCACAAACTCTCCCGCTCGAATATAGATAGATACGTCAAATCAAGTATCAGAATCATTAGGCAGCGAGCACACAGAACATTACCGGGACAAATCGCGGCGGCTATTAACAGCGGCGGGCGATAAGGCGTGACAAATGACGCGCGCTAATGATGTTCGGCTTTACGCGTTACGTTTGGAAACGCCCTAAGCTTCTGTTAGGTAATTGAGACCGCTCGATGGGATTCAACCCTTTTTAAGCGAGTTTACTTAAAACAATTGTCTTAATGTGACGGATTTGGTTTTGTTTGTTATTTATTTTTGTCGACATTAGGCAAAGAAGAGTATAAACCTAATTATAAAGCTTAATCGAACGATTGATTGATGAAGGAGGTTTATTTTTTCTATTAACGAAAAAGATAGACTGAGAAATGGTCTACCGAATATTAAGTAGGCATAACCGCCACATTTACATTGACACTTTAAGAAATATTTATCATCCCTTACATCACAGGAACTAAGTTACGTACGTTGTATTTGTAGTTACAATGGCTCACTAACTTAATACACACACGACAACACTGAGTATTGTTGTTGGGAGGTAGAATACGTGAACATTATATATTATAGTCTTATATACACATAAAACTTACTATTCTAATACTATCTTTAATTTTAAACACAATGTTAATTCAATTTTAATATAATTTAAAATGACATCATATATTTATAATTGTAATACGCTATTATACATATACATAAGCGAATCAACAAATCATTCATCATCAGTTTCTGAATATCAATACAAAAACTTAAGACTTTACGTATATATGAAATTTTTTAGTTTTATCGACATTCATTAGGTACTAGGTAGTGTGGAGACGGCCTAATGTATTTTCAGTAAGTGAGATTGATCTGACTATCTATTAGTTTCGGTTAAGGCAAAATAAACAAATACCTCAGGTCATAAAAGGGTTATTTTTTACGAGAGGATTTTCCTTTATCTGCATTTGAACCCATAAATCATAAAAGGATTAGAATGGCGGCTACAAATTTGCCGTTATTAAAAAAACTCATTTGCAAATTTCGAAAGACAAGAAGATATTAAAGCGATAAACTTAATTATCTACAATTTGGACGAAGGGCCGAAAGAGGGGGGAACCCTTTTGTTTTTTTTAAGACGTATAAAAATGTTAATGAAATACATTTAAAGATAGCAACACTTGAACGCGCAATATGAAAAGCATATATTTTGTCGTTCTAATAAATTTTTACCAATATACTATATATTTAGTCCACTACAGTATCAGTTAAATTTAGAATATATAATTTTAATCTACGTCAAATGAGCGCAAATTATTCTGCCCGTAGAATAGAAAAAAATAAAAAAAATAATATACTTTAAATCGTACCTACTTAAAAATATAATGCATTATTACCGGTTTTCAATGACGATGGTACTGAGAAGAACCGGCAAAAAATAAGAACATTATTTTTCGTCAAAGTAAAACAAACGAACCTTCTTTATCTTGGTGTGAGTGACAGTTACGGTCGATAATTGCCAAATTTCAAACAACTTTACTAGTGTGTGTGTACTCATTGGCAGTCTATCTAGGCATAGAAATAATCAAAGCCTATGTAGTTTTATATCCCGGTAAAATATACTTGAATATTTTTACTTTTTATTTGTTACGTATTATATGTTTTGTTACAGTTATCATTCAATTTATATTAACGTGACCTTTATCGTCACCAGTATATTTTTATAAGAATGAAAATAAATAATTAAAAAACATCTGCAACACCATTAATTCCATTGCGGTTATATTTTAAATTACTAAAAAAAACTCCAATACAAATCACGAGCCACGTACAAAACCGGACAGCGGGAAACAGCGAAACTTTGCAAATTAAGAAAATGTAATTAGTCCGCCCTCCGCGGACATAATTAAACGGAATCTTGTTGTAATTTTGACATTTCATTTTTTCCCGCCGTCACCTCTCCCTTATTAATTAAAAGAAAAAGTGCCTCTAAAATTTAATCTGTGCTCTTCTTTTTCGTTGACATTTTTTTTGTGATTTAATGAAACGGCAGAGATTCCTGATAGGCGCATTTTTTTTAATTTCAACTTCTTAAACTTTAATTAATAACTTCTTTTTTTTTGTTTTATAAAACACTGGCGGCAGTAGAAACTCAATTTGTTTTTTTTTTTGTTACAATGAATGATGAATCTTATAGAAATTATAATAAATATATTGAGCTGCATAAGCATATTCCTTGAGTCGCTATACAAAATAAAAAATATATCGTTAATATTTATAAAGAGCAACAAACAAAAAAATACATTTCAAAATAAGAACACCCTTACAATTCGTCATATGTAATAAGGCGTAGGACACAAAAGCGATAACAATTTAAATGAGCAGAACGAATTTCACTGGCCACTAATCTCGCGCTATCTATTAGATCAGTAATTTTAAAACGGGGGTGCTCCGTGTAATCCCACCCTTATCGGGTGTAAGCTACTCGTCAAGTCGGAGTTAGGTCGAATTGTAAAAATGGTTTTTATAATGTGTAATGGTGACGTGGTGACGTGCAAGAATTTTTAGGAATTAAGTCGTAACACAAACATGAAGGTAAAGGTGATAAAAAAAACGATTTTAGATGATTTGATAATTATTGTGTCAGTAAGTTATTTATTTTTTAATGGTCATTTAGTAATGCAAAGGTTTTATATTTTATATTTTTTTCATAAAAAATTATACTGTTATATAAAATAGCATTATTAACGAAAAAATTGTATAACATTGTAGATTACTTCATGACACAACATTTAAAGTAAGTCAGTGTAAGAGATGATAGAAAAATAAATGATAAAAAAAACTCTGAAGCGATTACATATGTATTTCTCAGAGATAACTTTTGGTAAAAGAAGTTCGGTAATATATTTGAAAAACAATTACAAGCATTTTACAAGCTTTCCAATTATTTTGATTTGTTTTAATCTTTATTTTGAAATCTTATTAATCCTTTAAAGTCAAGGATAAACAAACGTTTCGTTCAACAATGCCACTGCAGCGTATAAGTCGTCCGCCGCGGGACCGCCATCGGTCGGGCTTAACTGTCATTTAAATTTAAATTAAGGCATTATACGTTGTTTTGACTGAGACCGCCGCACGCATTCGTTTTCCTTATCGTGGGTGTGGCCCTGGCTTTACGGCGTAATCGCGGGGCGAGTGTGCGGCGAGCTTTACAATGTAATCGTGGTGACGCATGAGACGAATCATTCCGTCGAGTACGCTGTGGGGTGTTTTAAAATATTATTTTATTTAAACTTAGTTTAAATATAAAATCACTAGAAAATTAATACATCGTAGACTTTAGTCTTATTTAATAGGCTTATTATTATCAAAATATAACTAGATACCTAAGAATTGTATAATTCTTACAAGTAGGTATATTATAATATGTTATCTGACAAATATTTATTAATCTTACACGAATTACATTGGTAACATTACATAGGGATTAGAGTGAGTAAGTTTTTAGTATTTTTTTTGTACATCATAAAGACAAGGTCTACTGTCATCATGTTTCGTAAATATTGATATAAATAAATAGACTTCCCGTATGACGTTAGTTAAGTGATTTGTGCTTAATTAACAAAGGAATCATTAAGCAAGAAGTCAATAAATAGTGTTTGTTTAATTAATTATTCTCTTGATCAACAGCGGCTCGAATTCGTTAACAAAAGGCCTTAAATAAAATCAAAACTGAATTAATAAATACCTTATTATAAATTTATATGTTTCGAGCCATTTCTTATATTTAGCGCCGAGTTTTCTTATTAAAAACTATCACTAGTATTTATTTTGACGAACTCGATGTAAATGTGCACTTTAATATCTGTACTTAGTCTTTATATTTTCTATAAATAACAATACTAAAGTCTAGTCCAACTATCGGTCTAAAACCAAGGACAAGAGAAAAAAATCACCGTAAATATTTTTTGTGTTTTCATCTCGTCAGTAGAGATGTGTTGTCCACCAGATAGCGATCACCTCGTAACAAATTGAAAATATCCCATAAAACCAATACGACACTGATACGGAGCACTGTTTTATTATTTATCGAGCTCTTAATCCAGCGCCATAAATCTGCCGACGTGGAACCAACATGGCGTCCTTTTTTCCCGCGAAAAAGAATCGGCCGCGGAAAGCGGGAATGAGAGGCAGATTAGGTGGGATAAGGCCAGGTTATTAATGGAGCCCAGATACACGACAGCGAGGATAATGGATGTGTTTTTACGAATTTGTTTATGGTCGCAGTTTAGTGAGGATTGATCGGGTTTATCAAGCGTTTTCATTGTATGTATGAATTTAAAAAAACGATTTTGATATCATATATTTTATATCGTATCTTTGTTTTGTTATGGAGTTCATAAGTGCCTTAAAATTTTCATTATAATTTTATTGTTTTGACTATAACATTATAATACTTTTTTAGCTATTCAGTACTATTATTAAGGCTATTTCATCATATTTATTGTAAATATAGTATTTAATTTTCATACGATTTCATAGATCAAAAGGCTATTTGATGTTGTAAGTCCAGAAACATACATTCAAATTTAATAAAGTCGCTTGTGTGGCACAGTATTTGCGATACGCAGACACATATGCTCATAGTTCGTGGTATTGCCATCACTAGTCCATAGCTAGAGAGCAAACAGTAGGACGTTATCATTTAACTGCATATGTAGTCTGTACGCACACGCATATGTGGTCTCTTTTTTACCGTAGCGTCATTATATTAGTAAACTAGCTGTGCCCGCGACTTCGTGCGCGTTTGAATTTAGTAAAAAAGCGTGACTTTATAATTATTTTACATATAATTCTAAAATAAAAGTAGGCTAAGCTACTCCTTATTACATCAGCTATCGGCCAGTGAAAGTTCCGTCAAAATCGGTCCAGCCGTTCCAGAGATTAACCGGAACAAACAGACAGACAGAGAGGCAGACAAAAATTGTAAAAAATGTTATTTAGGTACATGTACCGTGTATACATACATATGCATTTAGTAAAACGCGGTTATTTTAATTTTACAAATAGACACTCCAATTTTATTATATGTATAGATGTATGATATTGCCTTTGTAATTTTTAGAAAATCTTGTAGCTTTATATTTAATTTCATCATATAACGATTATTCAAAGGTCAAAAACATTAAAGGCCGATTAAAATTAATTATCTTTTCATTTCTTTAAATAAATTGTAAGAACTCTAGATTATGTTATGAGATTTTCGTTTCATATCATAATCTCGTATCAAATAAATTATACTTATGAATTTATAGCGCAAATTAACAGTATATTCAATAAATTAAATACTTGTAGCGCCATTTACCGTACCGGTCTTACAGTATTACATAACGATGAGTTATTAAGGGTCATCAGATTTTCTTACAAAGTGTTAAAAACAAGACGAGTATAAAGTACGGCGCTGTTCCCGCTATATCGTAGAGAACGCAACTTTACCAATAACACGCCACTACATGGGATACGCCTTACACTCGGAGACATTATAAATATACACTTTGTCGCACGTGACTTATAGCAGATTAGAATCGCGTAGCCTTATTTAAATTGGAGCCAAAGGACTAGGGCTTTTTTTATACTATCAGTATTTATGATAGCTTAGTTAAATTTATTGCTTAAAAAAAAGAAATTACTTTTCAGTTACTGGAGCACTAACATAACTTAAGCATTTTTATTAATCACTTGCACATCGACAACTCATTAACGATTTTAAATATTTTATTCTGATAATTAAAAGAAAGGTATTTCAGAGTTCAAGTCCACTGTAACAAATCTACCCACAAATTAGCGAAAACTATATTGAATATTTAGTACTAATATTTTATTTCGCCTCCACGACTTTTGTGTTGGTCAAATTCACTATCAATACTCCAACTTGTTTGACTATGTTTTTTATGCCACTTGTAGAACATTCGACTATTTACTATTAGAAAATGGAAAATATTAATAAAACCGACGAGCATTTGTTAAAAAATTTTACTAAATACTAGTGTATATTTAAATATGGAATTTTTATGTTAAAATAGTTAAAGCTTTAATTTTAATAAAAATTAAATTGTAAAGTTTTTATTGAATATCCTCGCTATACCGATAAAGTGTCCGACAGTGTACGAACGAACGAATATTTACAAGTTATTGCTATCGCTATGTGAAAGTGCTGCGCCATGATACACCCTCCTTCTAGCGACCTTATGAGCCACTTCCCAACTTTGCTACGGCGATTTTTATATATTTCGTATTTGGATTGTACTTTTGTACAGACTATTATATTTGAAATGTTTTATTTTATTTAATAATAATGTGTTTTTTTATGGCGAGCATTAAAGTTACATGTTTGTGCTGAACGTCATTGGAAATTGAAATTTAATTAAATTTTAAGTTTATTTTTTCGATGTTAAATAACAACGTCATCGTAATTTTGATGTATTGGAATCCTACACAGTAATTATTTGTTCACACGCAATTATTATGTTGATTTCTAATAGATGTTATATAAAATAGTAACTTACAGCAGGAAAAATTAATAAAGCGCTTGCATATACAGGACAGATGTGAAATATTTTTGCAAATTTTAAAACGTTACGGAGTGAAACGTTGGCCTCTGCGACATTCACGTGCAAAAAAAAGTTTCCACTTAACTGTCTATAGATGTTTATCTCTTATATTTATTTGAAAAAGACAAATGATTTAACCACCTGATAAATGGTTGCCATTATTGAAGCGTACTTGAAACCTCATTAATATACACAATTATAATCAGGTTTATATATTAACCTGTGCGTTAATTTATACACTATTCACGCGGCAATGTTTTCATGTTTTTTGTATAAAACGAGACATAGCGTAAGAACAATTTGTATATAAAGCTGAAACGTCTAATATTTAATAATGTTATAAAATCCCAATGAAAGTTGATGCGCTATAGCGACAGCGTAACGATCGTCCGAACGGGTGGTAGCTTCATGAATACATATTACACTGAATACACCGTTACACGGAATAACATCCAGTGTGATTGTCTTCACGACATCGATGTTATTGTTGCGTTAATATTATATGATTCTTGTTATTATACGCTGTGGATGCGAGGAGCTGAATATTAAAACGACGAATTTTATTATTAAGATATACTATATTAGATTAGTACGTATTCATTTTATCAGAGCAAGATGAATCAAAGGATCAATGGAAAAAACACCTAAACTGAAGCTTTCGAGTTCAAATTCGGGAAATTAAAAAAATTTCATGGTATGGAAATCTGCGTGTATCAGGTGATGGCTGAATACTGGAGTAGTGTGGAGGAATAAGCTGCAAATCTCGTTGAGAGAGGAGGTTTGCTTTTGCTTAGCACTGGGACATTTATCGGCTATATCGACTCATGTAGCCGAATAAGTGAGTTTTATTTACTTTGAATGTTTTCACTTTAGCTCACACAATGTAATACTTTAACTTAACTTACTGCTTTAACATTCCTTTTGGAATTGGATTTGATGTCGATTTTAATGACGAATTTCTTGTGGAATTGACATTTAATAGATAGAAGCAAGAGGCAGAAGCAAAAAAAATGCATCAAGACGATTCACTCAAAATCAACCTTGAAACATTCGAATCACACTCAAAAAAGTTTTATTTCAATAAAGTTCATTAGTTAAATTCTTAAGATCACAAACCGCTAGTGTAGCAATAAAGTTAAATATATAGAAATCTGAATTATAACCTGATACCAGAGTCGACTACAAAACGTTTAGACAAAACGACCGGCCAAAGTAGATCCGCTGAAGTACATTCAACACAGCCATCACCATCGAAATGGCCATTCGCCAACAAAACACACTTCGATCGTCCAATAAATCGGGCTAGAGTAAGCAATAACTAAACTATAGCGACTCACATCGACTTGTTACCGATGTTACGTCGATAATACAACGATAATATCGCGATACGTATGCGCCGCGCGCAAAGCTTTATTATTATTTCCACATATTGACTTTGCGTTGTCTATCGGGAGGTGGGCGCGGGCGCGGACGGAGGGGGGGCGGTAGGGGGAAGATGTAGTCGCGCTAGACACATGTAGCGGTCGAAATCGATAGGATAATGCGTTTAGGATTGGCTTGTCGTTTGCAGTGCCGCGGTCGTCTGGATTAGATGTTCCGCAACTAGGTATTCGATGCGACTTTAATGTTATGAGATAACCAGCGGCGTATCATTCAGCGCTAATAAGATCATTGACGAACTAACGCGACGACTTTCACATTGGAAATACGCATCTAATGTAAATGGTACATTGTAAATAACTACTTAAATGCTTTCTAGTACAAGAGCTTATATGTTAACAGAGTATAAAGTACCCAACTTAAACACAAGTAACTTAATATATTCTACATATGAATATTCCTATTATTATGTGACATCAATATTTTTAAAATTTCAAAACTACGAGAGTTTTCTTTAATGGAGGTGCCTGGTGATTCACATCGCATACGTGACGCGTCTCGTAATCCGTCAAACGTGTGAGCTCTATAGATACAGATATTAATCAAGAGGAATTCCAATTACAGTATCAGCCGCAACCAGAGCGTTACGAAAAATCAATTAAAACGACATCTCACCGAACATCGGACGAAATTAACCGGCGACGTACAATAGAAGGCTTTTTATCTTAATACCATCTTCGTTTAATACATCACTCCATCGACAACCGTCCGTCCGTCGCTTTGACAAATGAAAGCCACCGCTACAGAAATTAAATAGAACCGATAATTATCTGTAAGGAATGCCAAATGTAAATTAAGCTTTAACGTAATTACCATGAGTTTAAATCCGTTCGAAAATTAATCATTAAGTTGCTACGTTTTAATATCGCGCCTCATTATACGAATCACTGCGCCGATACTAATTTCATAACGACTTAAGACGCAATAGTGACTCGACGATATATATACTCTAATGCGATGCGATAGAGTATATTTTAGGTCGATTTACGGTTTGATTTATGACTGCTTTAGTTGTATGTCGATCGTCGATTGATGTCATAATAGGCGTATTGCAGACGGTGTTAGCGGTAGCAACGGTAGCGGTCGACGATTACATTAATGTCATTAGCTACTAATGACGGTTTAGTGAGCGAGGCCGTGAGAGCAACACGAGTATCGGTCGACTTTTGTATCGTATGTTTCTTTTGTTAGGTATTATTTATTTCGTAATGTTATTATGAGTACGAGGTGCCCGCAACTTTCGTTCGCGAGTGTTCTGATTATTCCATGGGAGCTCTTCTGTTGTTTATGTCGTATTATTGCATTTTTTTTTAATGTTATTATAATTTCTCGGAGTCATGCTGTCCTTGACGTTTTTTATCATTTGAAGTGTTATTTTATCAATCCAAATTTTTGGATTGAAATCGACATACATGTCGAGAAGTTAAATATTGGACTACGATGACGACTTCTTCATTGACTCGTAGTTTGTCTTTTTTGAGTAGTTTTCCTAGGTTTTATTACTCTTCGTGGGATTCTGGATTCCCCATCTAGTCGAGATTGTAATTGGCCAGTTTTTACATAATCTGGTCATCTCAATTATGCATCGCCATCCAAACCCTCTAAATGCTTGAAATTTGTGCCCTCTTCACGAGTCCCCCAACGAGTCTTCGCGGTTGTCGGTGTAAAATACGAAGTTTTTCGTATGACACGATATTGCAACCACTACATGTGAAATATATATGGGGTTATTGTATTAATCTTAACCTTAAATGTTTTTAGAATGTTTAAAGGGAATTTGGAGTTTTTACCACGAGGTCGGTAGACAATTTTCGCAATTCTTTACCATTTAGCATGAGTTGAATTAAAACTACTAATTAACTACATGAGGATTTCAAATCACGAAATATTTCAAAAGTCTTATACTATTCATTAATTTAAATATTAAAAAGAGCAAAAAAAAACTGAATATCAGCGCCGAACACAATGATGAAGTGTCAGGTGCTTGACATGCGACATCGACTGTAATGATTATAACATTTAAGTGATACACACCTCTAGCGTACCACGTATGTAGGTTTGATGAATGAGCTGCCTTATGTACGTCTATTCTAAGATTATAAATGCGAAAGTAATTCTGTGTGTTGCTCCTTCACAGCCAAACCACAAGCGAAATTGATGATTTGCTATGAAACAATCTTGGACCCCAAGGAAGGACATACTTTTTTATGCCAAACCTGAAGATGGAAATAACCAACCCGTAAAAAGCGAGAGCCGCGGGCGACAACTAGGTATTTAAATATATTTATCACTTTATAACCTGAAAGACTATAATACAACGTCACTAGAAAAACGACCACCATCTACAATCGCCGTGTCTAGGTCTTGTTATACGAAAACCTCGATCTATTTATCATAAACGATGAAAATATATTTTAAATATCTTAAAATGTTGTTGAGATAATTTAGTTAATGAATTAAAACAATAATAACAATAAATGCTTTATAGAGAAAGCTTGTCTAAGGTTGTAACAACGACTACAAAATGGCGGGATTAATGGCGCGGTTGCGTTATTACAACATTAATTATAATATTAATTATTAGCTAACTCGTGTCCCGGCCCTTAAGGGTCGGGCCTGGTAGCGATAACAGAATAAATATTTAATTGTCCTCTATTTTAATTATTATTCTGTGTATTTTAATAAACTAATGTGTATGATATATTGAATGGCTAGTGATGATATTTTATCGTCAACCAACGGTATATATTATAAATATAGACGATAAAATATTTATGAAACATTGCGTTCTAAACAGTGCAAAGTTAGGTAATTATTGTTTATTTGTTAATTTTTTTGTCCAGTTTCAAATAATGACAAGTAGACACGGATGTTTCTTTTGCAATTTATAAAAATATTGAGATAAATAAATATTGGTTGTAAACATTGGAATTTTAAGAGGCAACTCATCTTCTAGATATTCGTTAAATAAAGGTACATATTTAATTTTCTAACTATTTTCAAAGAACTAATTAATAATTGATAAAATATTTTGTTAACAAAATTTTAGTACTTAAAATTTTCCCCTTTAAGGTTATGTATTATTAGGCGATGGTATATGAGATCTGAAAACAAAAATTTTAATATTATTCATATGTACCTACTTTTGAATCATCAAGCGTTAATATCAATTTGGAATGAGGACTCTACTGAAAAAAACCAGCAAAACTCTGTAGTTGTCTCTTTTTTTATTATTACAAATACAAATTTGGTTAAATTGGTTTCAATTATTCAATTCAATCTCTATGGGGGTGGTGACCAATTACAATCAGGTGTCCAAAAAGTCCGACCGTTTTATATAATAAAACATAACATATAAAATAATATAATATAAAATATGTATGGCTCTTCCACGAAGAACGAAAATTGTTCCAATGTCACCGTTACCTCGAAGAAAAATGCAGTGCATAATATTACAGAAATTACTGAACTAAACAATTTTAGCGATTTCGAGATCAGTTTATTGCTTAATTTTCGATAAAACATGAATAAGAGCTGAGCTAACTAGTGACGACAAGTGCGAGCTGTCTTGCCCCTGTCTACGTACTGGGCCCAATACTTCCTCAAAATCAAAAAATAATTTATTCAACCAGATTCTTAACTTCGTACGAGCACTTTTGAATCGACTGATTTAATCGAAGTTGGAAATATATATTTTATGTTATATGTTATATATATGTTACAGATTAAATGTTATATATATGTTACAGAAATAAGCTCATAAAAGTTATGAGCATATTAGTTTAATATGCTGATGAGTAAAATTCCACTAATAAATTATACCTTAAAGTATATATACCTAATTAACTGAATATCGAATTTAATGAGCTAAAATAAATAAACTTAAATAAGCAATACTTATAAAATGTACATAATAATATACTTGATTTAAAAAATAAATTTGCTAGTTTATTGTACTACTGTTGTCGTGTGTTACCAAAGAGTTTGTATTTTAATAATTAAAATCATACAAAATATAATTTAATTGCGGAGTTAAACGAACCTTCATTCAAACTCAAACTTTCTTAGAGTTACAGTCAGTAAGTAGTTGAATATTCAATTTGTTCTTCAAATAAATAATAATATATTACGGAGAGAGTAAACTAAAACCGCGCAAAGCCTGACCTAGTACAATAAATTAAGACTAAGGTGGCGTCGAGCCGAGCCGTTCTGATATTACAAAGATTTATCGAAATCCATTTTCAATTGAAAAGTAATATTTGAAATAAAATCGTATCGTTTTCAATTTATTCGTTTAGCATCTCAGCAGCTCTCATCGATCAACGGTAATTGCTTTTGCGGACGGTACTTTAAAGTCGCACATAAGCTCGAAGACGCGAGCGACATCTGTCGACGTAATTGAGGGATTAGGCAGATAATTGAAACTGTGCGAGAGGGAACGGTGGTTGAGGACGATACTAGAGGGAAAGAGAGAAAATATCTCCTCAGTTCCGACGTCAAACAGAACGGTTAACAACGTGTCTTCTTGTATATTGTATTATCTTACGTTTTATGCCCTATTAATCTTGCTCGGGCGAGTATTTTCTCGTTTTACACGATATACGACTTTATTGTATAGTATTAGAGTGCACTTTTAAATGAGCTGACATGGCGTGTATAGGGTGTTCGGTTGTTTTCGGTGCAATAAATAATTGTTTGCGTAAAACTAGAGTGCCGTCGTTTAGTCGGCTGTCAGTGGAATCGCTTTATTTGAAGGCTGAGGTAATCTCGGATAACAAGCGACGCAAAGAGATGAGACAATAAACACGTCGTGCAGACCTTTCGAGTTAAAACTCTTGGAAAGATGATACGACATTATTTTACTTAAATCCTGTTATTGAAATGGACGATAGCTGCAAAACTTCGAAAACATAAATGTTAGTGTTTTTTCGCCACTATAATTTTGACAAAACATTATTTTTAACATTGTTTTTATAAATACCGAATTGATAAAGCTGATTTGGGTAAAAACCCTAAAGACTTAATGTTTGTGAAAACTTCAAGATACAACCGACTGCCTAGATGGACATAATACTTGCAAGAACTTACTGTATGGATGTCGGGATGAGACTAATGCTAATAATGGATCTGACTAACGGCTGATGTGAAATGAATTGTGTACGAAGGGAATGTGGACGTGGATATTTTGTATACTTTTCATAGATGTAACAGCACGATTAAGAAAATATAATAAGTATTTAAAATATCAAACTGCTCGAAATATAACATAAATCAGAGAATGACAAACGATGAAAAGTCAGGCAGATCTGACACGGGTAATAATAACGTGTTTATAATAACTGAACTCACCTAAAAAGCCCAAACAACACTAAAAAGTGTAATTTATTAAATGAACTTATACATAAACTAAGGGCGTATTTACATAAGTTTTTGCTGATTTTGAGCCTAAAATAATTAACTAAATAAAAAAATTATATTTAAAATTAAAAAAGTTACCAATTTTATAATTTTATTTTACCAAATTTTAGATTCTTGGCTGTATCATCAAATATCTGTCTATAACTTGCTTTGTTTTGGTTTGATTGTGGACTAAGCCTGTGCAATTACTTGCTCAAAGGCCATCTTAGATCCTATGTCTCGAAACACACTATTAAGAAAGGTTTATATTTTATAAAGGGCGATATCTTTGTGCCGAGTTGACCACATGCCAACAAGTGGCCCAATCGTCAGTTACCGTCCTGTTCTTATTACAGTAATATTTTTAACGACTGTTTTGACCTAAATGAAAACAATTAACTATGTAAAACGATCTAACAATATTAGGAATGTGACGATTCGATGCGTTTCAGAATTGCTATCGTAAAGTACCTTCGAAGCCTATACATACAAAATGAGATTAATTCTGTCCCACGCATCAAAACGATCATAGAGGCCTAAAACAATTTAACGGTAGATTTAATAAGCGGCTCAATTCGATAGTATCGATGCTAAGTCGATTAAAAATCGATTTTATACAGCGAAGCAGGAAGTGTCACTCGGCGGCTGACAAAGTTAATTAAAAATTATGTTTCGATTCTTGTAACGTCTAATGTGTTATTCGGATTACGGTGTGGATAAAGGTGTTGCCGTTTCAACGCCTGCGATCGACTACCTTATATCAAATTGAATGTGATATCATTCAATTTGGTTTAATGTAAATTATTCTATACTTGTTATAATATTTATAACGGCCGCTTTATTAAAACGATGTTTTTTCTGATGGTTGATATTTTAAAAATACGGTACAATTTTCTTATAAAAAATCATGTAGCTGACTGGGCTAGGGTCTTCTCTGTTTTTAGGAAGTTTGGAGATTTTTTCACCACCCAGCTACATACGGTTTCGTTGAAACAAATGTGGTAAGTAGATTTAAACCCGTTACGTGCAGATTTTCTTAGGTAACCTTTTTCTGAGCTTCATCGCCTAACGTGAGATAAATATTTTAAACATAATGACATGAAAAACCAGGGGTGTCACCTGAAATTTTCGGTTAAGATAGATATTCTAAGTTATGGCATCTAACTTAGTGTAAATATTACTAACTTTACATAATTTTCATAAATCTAATTTTTAAGGCCATCAACGATCTTTACAAGTATTACATATTTAGTTGTAAAGAATAAAACACTTTTGAGGAAATTGGATCAGTCTATGCTAAACCACATAATCATTCAATTCATTCATTCATTCAACTGAACATCGTTCTTACCGCGCGAGGGCGGGAACGCGACGCCATAAAAATGCAAATGGCGGTGTCGACTGGGGATTTCGTTGTTGTATCAATCACACTCCTCTCGCTCCTTATTATTGCGGGATTTGTTCCCGGATTCCCCGTTTATTGTTTTCGAGTACGAATATCCTTGGACTTTTGGGAGATTTGTATTTTTTCCGAATATCAAGTTTTATTTGATGCAAATAGTTATAAGTATTATTGTTTTCATTGCTAAATTACTTAGGTATTAAAATAATTAATATCGTTCGCGGTGCTCTATGTATCTTGATATATCATTATATATAGGTACTTATAAATCTTTTCTAAATGTGTAAGTAACTAAACTGTCCTAATATACAGACCGATTGCGATGATGTTTGTATGTTGTTTAATGGGTTCCTGCATGATATAAGTAGATTGGGTCCGGTAGGTCACACTTTGATTCCGAATGAAAAGTAAAATTCTTATTTCTGTGTTATATGTAATATTGATACCTATCAGAGCACTTAATACAAAAAAGTTTTTTTTTCGTGTAAATATGTATAAGTTTATGTAATCAAGTATGTCACAAATAATATGTGACAGATACTGTGTATTTAAAAAGGAGTCGATCATCCAACGGCGATTAGTGCAGCATATTTTCCAGTGACTGCAGAAAGCCATCTGTCACACGACAAATAGACCTCGAGCGAGGGCCGCCATTGTGATGGTAATGTGACCACAGTTGTTGTTAATAATACGCCGCCCGCGCCGCCGCGCCGCCTCGCCGCCGCATCAGACACGCCTACGCACATGCGATTTTTTATTAATGTGTCAAAATTTCGTAATATATTAACAAATATTACGATCCGCAAAGTACAAAGTAACGGTCCCATCGGATCACAGTATAAGCAGCTTAACTTATTTAAGGAATTGCATTTCATTTTATTATGAAGCTTATAAAAACAATTGCATATGGTGCATATGGTTTTCTAAAAGAAAGGGTTATTTTTATAGGACGCTAAAAGACCAAAACTTTTAAAGGTATACCTATTTTTCGAGATTATATTAATTAACTTTTATAAAAAGGTTACGTACTTGTAAAAGAAAAATAAGAATTTTATCATTATTTCGCAAACGACTACAACATATGCTGAAAAATTTTTTTTCATGAAATTCTTTGAATTCAGTTTTGACTTTAGCAGCTATATAATAGCAGCAAATATTTAGGTTTCTCAATTTTGGTGTTATGGCGGTGCATTTGAACACAATAAAATATTTATATCTAATTTAACGAAAGGTAAAAATAACTTCTAAATTATTTTATATTATTTTCATGAGTGAGTGGTCAGCGCACAGACATCGGCTTTCAGCAACATCTCCCCACATCCCACGAGGGAAATGTGTAAAGGCCAGCGAGAACAATAAAAACGGTCTTCGAATTAATTTAAAATCTAGCCATGTTATTGTAAATATGATTCTTAATGTTTATCTAGATTTATTACAAACGATATATTTACAATGTGCTAACACACAAATAACACAGCGTCATGTACGAACTATATTTTAATGAAAGCAATAAATATTATATCCGACCACAGATAACTTGTTACGAACAAGAGACATATTACAAAGATGTACATCCGAAGTAACTCGAGAATCAATTAGGGCTCCGCGCTCCGCCTCACGCCCACTGACGTTCACTGTCGCAACAGAACAATGAGTTAAATAGTTCTCTGGAAAAATCTCTCCCAATAATAAATTACTTATTGAAAATATATATTTAAAAAAAATCAATAAAAAAGTACATTGCAAACTTTGGTTAAAATCAATTATAGGATATTTATTTCGTTTGTAAATAATAACAACCCGAGGTTAAAATTATTGTGAATATCAAGGTGAAAAGTGTAAACTAACAATAAAATATTTCTTTAAATAGCTTTCCGAACGCACCCGTTAACGTCAAACATCAACTCTCATGTCATTGAATTTCATGGATTTAATATGGAAATAAATTTTGAATTTTGCGGATATATGATGTCGACTAGAAATCATTCTTTTTCAACGATTTATGATTGTGGATAGGTTTCGATCGGGTCTATCGTAGACCTGCACGAAATTATTAATAAATATTATACATATATCAATATAAGATAGAATATCAAGCCAAAAAAAAAACTGAATGATTAATAAATGCTGCAAAGTTGAATGAAATCTGCCATTTGTGTGTCCATGAATCAGTGCCAGAGTAAAGTAGTGGAATAAGTTCCAAAACTTCTTCGCTAGATTAAATTTCCAAACAGCAATGGCACGTATAGCTGTATTTTTTTTTTACTTTAATTTTATATATATGACCAATACATTGCACATAATACGGCAAGACGTGGTGCTACGGCGGTGCTATGAGATAAATGATGTCATTAGTACCTTCAATACATATTTCTAAATTAAGTTCTCATTACTAAACTAGAATTGCTTGCGAAAGGTAGTTTATATTGACCTAAGTAAATAAGTTCCAAAGTTTTGATAAAAAACTTACGAATTTAATATTCAAAAAGAACGATTTCGTAGTGAGGCAGCGTACGTCTATCTAGTATTATTCTGTAATAAAATAACTTAAGGTTATTAGAAACAAAATTGTATCAATAGATTTGCTTCTGATTTTTAAACGAAATTTAAATTTGTTTTTGTTTTATAATATTTCAGGGTCACGTCTAACGTGAACTCGCATTACGTTAATTAAAGCAACAGTCTCGTTACAAATGAAGGCGCTAGAGATTTATTTGTAACCATTGTGAATACCAAAACATTGACTAATTTCACAGTCATTATAAAAATACATTTGCGACCGAACCATTCACTCATACATTCGATTAATGACCGTCGATTAACGTTCGCTCTCGGCTGTCATCGGCGCAATCGATTGATTGCTCCAGCATTGCTATTATTAAAACAATCTTATTCAAACGGAATAGAGTTGAAATAGAATCGTGCTAGTGTTTATTACACAGGGTGCATGAATCTGTCGGATAGATTTAGGCGTGAATTTAGGCACGTCAGTTAGTATTATGTGAATGACGTCGAATGAATCGGTTCGGATGATTGAGATCGGCTCTACTAATGAGTGAATGTTTCTCGGAGTGCCTGTTAAAACAATCGGCGCTCGAACCGAGTGGATTGGAAAATGCATCATTCTGATAAACAAAGGTAGATATTACAAAAAATAATAAAATCAAATTATACAAAATTAAATATATCACTTAGTACAGTTGTCTATGTATGGAACATCCATTTATAAACGTCCAAGTCGATTATTATTAAATATATTTTTATATCCTTTAAAAAGGAAGGCATCCTTTAATGGACTTAAAACAACAAAATATTAGCAATTTCAATTATGTTGTAATTTTTTTTTATGAATCCGTCATACTTCGTGTTTGTTATGTTTAATGAACAAGAAATAAATCTGTGAGACATAAAAAAAACAATAAAGAAATAATTCCAAGACATTTTTACTTATTCGTAGGGCTTTGTGCAAGCCCGACTAGGCAGTTACCGTACCTAATACTTAGTATTGTTGTGTTTTAGTTTGAAGGGTGTGTAAGGCGGTGTAGGCACAAGTGGTGCATTTGTGACGTACGAAATGGTTATTATTCCTTACAGCGCCAATGTCTATGGGCGATGGTGAGCTCTTACCAACAGGTAGCTCATATGTCTGTCCACCTACCTACATTATATATATAAAAAAGTATTTAAGCTAATCGTCGTTATTTTTGCCATAATTCCGCGGATTTTCTCAAGTTATTGGAATAGGTATATAAAGCTGACCTTCTTAAAAACGTTTCCTTTACCCATCAAGATAAATAATTATAATACGAAATTACAGTGAAAGCAAAATTTAAAGCATTTATAAAATATAAAATACAAATTACAATAAACAGGTCGTAACGCTCAAAACGGCTACAAGCAACATTTTAAAACTAAACCAGTTAACAGCGCAATCGATCAAATAAAACGCAAGTCAGAATAAAAATGCATAGCAAATTATATCTCGTTTAAGATAAAATTAAAAAACGCCATCAAACCGTTACACGATTAAGCATTCATAAAGTGTTTTGTGAAAACACATTAGTATTGAATTATAGCGATCCATCATTATAATTTAATAAGCCCCCTATCTGTGATCTACACGGGTTTAAACTATCGTTTATCTTACTGCACGGGGGATGCGAACGCACTTTCAAATATGTGAGAAGGTCCCTGTTTTGATTTCTAGTTTGCCATTTAGAAGATTTGCATTATATAATATAGATAATAATTTAGTGTTCCTTCTATGTTTCATTGAAATTATTTATTTTATTTTCTTTTGATCGTTTGAATTTAATGAAACTTTATTAATTTTTAATATAATGTATTAAGCTTGTTCATAAAATCATAAGGTCGGGTCAAAAAAGGTGAGTTTTTCTAATAGGAAACTGTCGGTAGGCCAGTGTAATTTCTATGTTTAATAATTTGAAATTATTTTAATGAAAAAGTTGCTTGATGGTATCTATGATCTATAGATACTAACATTGGAATAGAATAGTTCATTATCGATAACATTAAAATATATAATATAGCTCATATTCCTGACGCCTGTAATTACAGAAGTCGCTCACTCACCCTTCAATCTATTGTTTCATTTTAACTGCATAAATTTAATTGTATATCATTATTATTGAGCTGGTCTAATCTATCTAGTGAAATTGAGAAAAGATTTTAAGAACTCTTAATCAATTTGAATAAAGCATGTTTTGACGTCGATAATATTTATAATTATTTTAATTACAAGAGTTTAAATTTTATTTTATGATAATTTTAGTGAAAATCAATTGGAAAATCCACCAAAGTGTAATTTTAACTCAAAGCTTCACTAAGCTGGTAGCGATGACAATAAATATAGCTCTAATTACGAACACGGCTCTATCTGCCAGCCTGGCTTGCCAACATTTCTAAACAACATCCCATGTCTAATTAATATAAATTCCATAAACAATTGCGGACATAGCATGCGTCGTAGGCCCTTAAAACTTTACAACCGACTGATTTACTAGTATTCAGACATATCTCTCGTAACTGCTCAAAATGCAAATCGTTGTACATTGCTTTTATTACAGCTGTAAATTTACCGAGAATTAGTTGTGGGCCCGCGTTGCACGGTTCCCACGATGTTCGTTCGTTTTTATGACGTGGTACAATAGCGTCATCTTTAAGTATGAGATATAGATTATCTAATGATCGAAGAAAAAAAAAACAAATATGATTTTTGCTTCAAAAAAGTAAGAGATGTTTATGGCAGTTCTATAAATCAATCAAATGTATAGTTCAGACTGGAGGCGAGCGCGTCATTAATAATGCATACAGTACTCGAGGCTTTTAATATTTCTCTTAATTATAATAATAATTTTACGACCCCGTGCTGAACTTCATATGGACATTGGCCATAATGATTCCAGATTTTCACGTAAAAAGACTCTAAATGCAGACTCCGGGTTTGAGTTTATTTATACCTGTTATCAATCATCAAACCTGTTATTAATAAGGGCTGAGTAACAAATGATATCCAACCTCTACACAAACAAGTAAATAAGATATTAAGGATAGAAATCACACGTGGTGAGTTTTCTGCAACTTAGAACAGAGCCTCATCTCAAGCCATTGTTGACGTAAGCGTCGACAATAGGATATTTTTGTGAAAAAATGAATACCATCGTACTTAGTGCCTTAAAAACTTTTATGGAGGTGGAAAACCGATCAGTAACCAAAGCATTTTCTAGGAGGAATTTTAGTTTAGTATCTATTGGGTGATATGATGTGCATGCCCTGGGTGGGTTCCACCTACCTCAATTTCGTATTATTGTGTTCCGTTTTGAAGGGTTAGTGAGCTAGCATAACTACAGGGAAAATAGACTGAACATCACAACTCCCGAGGTTAGTAGCATTGACTTTGTAAGGAATGGTTACTATTTTTTACTGAGCCGATGTTGAGGTTCATTCAAAAAGGATTCAGTAAAGTCGTTTTTAAGTCCGGAATAATCCTTCTATAAAAAATACTAGTACCTAATATGAAATTTTATAATTTATATTCGTTTCTACTAAGAAGTATACGTGGAGCTTTTGGGACTAAACTATATTTGCGAGGTCATTGTAAAATCTTTATACAAGCGTTGTCCAGTCGACAGATAATAAAAATAAAAGGTTCGTCTACGCCATTGGAGTTGATGATACAGACAGTATTTGCAAATGTAAGCGTTATAATTCATTATTTCCGTATAATTAGTTTAATGTACATTACGCGCTGTGCGCCCCAAATATTCTAATATTCCAAACAAAATAAACATCGGAGTGAAACAATTGATTGCATTACGCCATGCACCGGCTGAGCGCCACATGTGTAAACACGCGACTAGCCCTCTGTTAATCTTCCCTATGGATTAATTCTATCGAATGCCAAATGAGCTATGACACCATATAGGGGAAATGAGAGCACTAATGTCTGCAGCTCATTTGAACCTTATTACGATACGGTAGAGTTTATTTTATGTTGTTTAGGTGTGATTGGCAGTTTGCAGGGCGAATGCACCGATGTGGATTGGCTTTTGAGCTCAATTGGCAACTAAGAGGTCGTATTGTGCGTATTTAGCGTTACAAAGTATTATAGATCATTCGTCTGTATTGGATTGAATGTGGCTGTTAGTGTAATTCGTTTAAAGCTTTTGCGCTGATAAATGCAATTAAGGTACTTTTCATGTTATATTTAAAGTCAAAATCAGCTGATGGCAGGTGTTAACCTTTTTAACAACTATAACAAGTATAAGTTTAGCGGTAGAATACCTCATAAGTGGGAGGTACCTACCCAGAATGGCTTGCACGAAGCCTTACTACCAAGTAAATAATGATATAGTGCAATAATGATACTTGCATTTTGTACATTATTATCATTTTACTAGAACATGTGATTGCAAGTCTCGCACGTTTACAAACACCGCAACAAAGCCGGCTCGCGAACGCGTTACAAAAACAAAACGTAATGCGAAATGACGTAACAAAAATCGCAAGCCGTCAATATCGGCGTTTGCACTTCGTACATTAACCGCGTTACTCTCGGTTCATTGCGCGACGTCCTACATCACACGCAGCTATACATTCGGCGATAAATATTGAATTATATTCAATTGTATTGAGTCGATACACGATAGTTTTAAAGTTTTATAGAATGGATTACTGTGGATGTGCACTCGGGATGGACATAATTAAATAACAGCCTTTAAAATAAAACTAGTTTTTTTAACGGATTTAATCGCGTATATTAATTATTTTATTTTAACATCCCGACGTTTCGAGCACTTTGCAGTGTTCGTGGTCACGGGCAGACTCACAGACCGTGACCACGAACACTGCAAAGTGCTCGAAACGTCGGGATGTTAAAATAAAATAATTAATATACGCGATTAAATCCGTTAAAAAAACTAGTTTTATTTCAATGTGTAATAATCGCGAAAATCTAAGACAACAGCCTTTAACTTACCTCTCCCTGAAGGAGAAGGTTTTTTTGGAACTTGTTCCAACACGCTCTAGTGCGGGTTAGTGATGTGCGGATTGAGAGGTGTATACAGGTGAACTTTTCTGTATACCACAACATAAAAGTCCAGTTTCTAATTAGATGAAATCCTTTTTCTAAAAAATAAAAATGCTTAATAATTCGCCTTAATTTTATACGCTTTCAATAGAATTTTAACAATGTTTAAGGTTATGCTACGTTTAAAAAGTACAAATTTAACTTGATTTGCTTACACTAAATGCATAATCCTCCTTGGCGCAGAAGGGTAAGGATATCTGCTGGCCCTACATCATCCGTAAATGGAGCTCTCTACTTAGTTAACATGATTTGCCCCTCGGAATTAAACGCTAACTACGCGATGCGTTCGCTTCGGGGGAGCGAAGGGTGAGCGTCATCGCCGTGTAATTTATGATAGACAAAGTCTTAAACGAATACGCAGACATGAATGATAACTTCCCCAATTGAATTCATTGATTCTTTTAAAGGACTGAACATTTTGTCGCGTAATAAATTATAATTTGCATCACAATTCAAGTTTATCGCAAATAAACTAGTAATATGTACGTTTATATTTGTTTACTAGAATGTTTCGCTCACAGAACCGAGATAGCCGAATGATTGAAAAGCATAATCATTACTGGAAGATTGCGGGTACAAACCCAGGCAATCACCACTGAATTTTGAATTGCAATATTTCATCTCATGTACGGCGATCAATGATAACATCGCGGGGAAACTTGCACTTGATAAAAACTTTCCACATGTGTGATCAAACAATATTGGAGCAGCTTGTTGAAACTCACCTCAACTCTAGAAAATAACATATAATATACCCATTACTTTACTTTTATTGTGTTCCTAAGAAGTTTCAAAAGTTAAAAAAAAAGAATCTCGAATCATAAATTCAATTCTTCCGCATCAGGCAAAACGTAAATAGAATTTAAACGATACACAAAACAGCGGACATTTCAATAATAGTCCCAACGTATCGCAAAGCGCGCGTGACCGCAACTCAGCGAGCAGTCGACCCCTTTATTGCTTTACTAAATCCAACAAAGAGTCAGAAACAATCGTCCGCACATCCATTACCCGCTGAACAAAGTATTGAGTCTATACATCGTGGTCCTGCCAGCAATGTATACCGGACGAATAGGTCGTGTTTTCGTTGCGATTATGTCCAGCGTTCATAATAATCCCTAATGTTCTAGCTAATGTCCCCGGCGTTTAGCGATCGTTATCCGAGGGAAAGCTTCGTCCTAATTAGTATAAAATCAAATACTGTACTTTCAATTATTTTTCTCGCTATTGTTACACTTAATAAAGTTTTATTATTTTTAATTGTATTACAATTATAAAACGCATTTATTTCCGCTCGGTTTCATCTGTGTTATTTTCAATAGTCTATAACCATTTTCAAGCAATGGGCTATTCGGTGCAAACATTTTTTCAAATCAAACTGATAATATAAATTAGCGCGGTAATATATACAAACAAATAAACTCTTCACTTTTCAGCTTTACAGTATTATTAATATATCTAATAATAAAAATATTTTCATTAAATTTTGCTCTTAGATTAAACGAAACTTCGTAAAAAGCCGTAATGAAGTGTGAGTGTAGTGTACTACGCTTCGTAACCTTTCCGTCATAAGAGATAAACACAGAAGTAGAACGTTCACAGATTATTAATTGCTTATTTTCATTTATCGAGGTATCTGTTTCTGTAATCATATCTATTATTTGTTATCTGTTGAGCACTACGTCACATGAACACTGTTTATAGAGTCCGATAGTTAAATTGGCCCCGATATGTAATAAGCGTAGTTTAGCAGAACTTGATATATAAGAGCCTTTTGCCTTAGTCAATCAAACAGCCCAGTGGTTAGAATCTTAACCCGAGATCCCAGATTCAAACCAGGCATGAATTGAATTTATATGTGATTAATTTGGTAAACATCGTCAGAAAACCAGCATGCGTTGGATTTCGCATTGGAAAAATGTGGTAGAATAAGTTTCTCCTCAAAAATAGAGGGGTTGTTTTGTTGCTACTTTTTTCGTATCCTTCTACACAAATATCACATACACAGTAATTATTTATCATATTACAAGATTATAAGTTGCCTAGCCTGTTTTACTAGTTGCGAATACATATTTTTAATCTAAAATGTACATAGATTTATTGAAATGCATTTTTATACGTATTTAACATATTTTGAAATAATGTTATTACTCTCTAGCCATAAGATTTAAGTATTAACTAAAGCGAAATACATTTACAAGTAAACAATTAAATACAGTCAGCGTTTCGAGTTAAATATAGATACAATTTGAATAAAGACATGTGTTTTAATCAAAGCGATATCGAGCAATACACGAACTACGGCATATATATTAAAAGCGTGCCGTATCAATAACAACAGATATTCGTATCTGTAAACGAGACGAAGCAACGGGCCCACATGTCACTCGCTAATCCCCAGCAATAGAGCGAAACGTTTGATTGCGCCGCGACTAAGTGATTGACTTTTCAATCTCTGTAATCCGATTACGAACGGACTACATTGGTTATTGTTTAACAAATCATATCGAATGACTTTCACCTTTATCTCTTACGACTTTTGGTGTATTATAGCGTGTAACAATATCGCCATATGCGTGCTCAGTTCGGGGTATGTGGGGTGAAGGCCGTACGGAGGTGTTACCCTATTAGAGTGGCCGTTATTTAATCTTTATACGTTATTGTGTTTCATGTTATTCGAATATTAAAACTAATTGCATTTAATAATAAAGGGATTAAGTATTTCATAATTGATCTCGTGTTTAAAGTAATATCTGATTGAACGAGTAATTTAGAAAAAAATAGCTCCAGATAAAGGCGTAACAAACCTTTTCGGGTCCCAATGCACAAATATGGAAGTTCCCTGTGTCTATTAAAGTATTTGTACCACATTCTTCGTTATTTTTGTAAAAATAAAAACTATTTTTTTAGGTGTTTTTTTTTATCAACTATGAAAAAACCTTTGTGGCTTGTATTGTATTCTCTTTGATATTGACATAGCTACGCCAGACCCCCTAAATAGTAAAGGTCTCCAAAAGAAAACTAATTACAATTTAAATTTAACGTATACCATTATGTGGGAAAAAGAGACAGCTCAGTATAACATGTCAAACACAGCACTTGTTTTCAGCTGGTCACTTTCCCTCGGAAATTACACATTATAACTCAATAACACTTGCGTCTGTTTAAATCCGTCAAAACCGGTTCATTCCAGATTAAACAACTAAGATCTAAAATATTCTTGCAACATGAAGGACATGACACGACAAATTAGCTTACCTTAACTTGTGACTCGGTCATGCCCAGCGCGTAGGCCAGCTTGGCGCGCTCCGGCCCCGCCAGGTACTTGGTCTGTTCGAAGGTCTTCTCCAGCGCGAAGATCTGTTGTCCGCTGAAGGTCGGTCGCGTGTGCTTTTTCTTGCCATCCTTGTCCATTCCACCGGCTTGAGCTGCGCATGCGCTGAGCGCGCCATTGCTCACTGAAATCATCAGTATTATCTTTAATACGTCAGAAGTAAAGTGTAAAGCAATAGTTGTTAGTAGTTTTAGAAACTTTTTTAAACGATAATATTTTATCGTAAGTATTGATTAAATGAATCAAAAAATATAATTCTAATAAATAGAGGAGATATAACACTCTGTACACACATACATATGTGATAACACTATGTCATCTGCTATACACATACAATATTATACGACAGAAACGAGGCGTATACAAATATTCACTCTCTTTAATCATAATGAACGAATGAATGGAATGGAATGGAGTAATTGGAAGTCTTTCATTTACCTAAATAAAAAAAAATGAGTACGTTGATCTAGATATAGCAGAAGCTGTTGTGTGAAGTTAGTTTAATTGGTTCTAAACCCGATAGCTTTCTGTACAAGAAGCACACGAATATTTTTTTATTAATTTGATTTAATGTTCGCTATATTTTTATATTCTAATTAACGATTATATCATTGAAATTTCAAAAACAAAGACTTCGTTATGTGCATAGTTAGTCGTTTCGCTCACTCGTTCCCTCAGCGGCGTCGACGTTTTTATCATTATTTTCATTTCATCCCTCCTACCCAGCTCCTCCCGGGGGAGCCCTCCCGCGCGGTCGCTTCATCAAAACATTTATACGCGATGAAATATATAACAATTGAATGTGATACGCTTTTTGTTCGCCCTCAGGACTCGGAGCGGTTTTATTGTGTTTTTATTTGTTTCAATGACACGAGCTCCATTGTTTATCGCGAAATATTATGAAGTTCAAATATAAATCAACATTTCTTGTCTACTCCGTTATTTATCTTGTACAAAGCAGAGAGGGAATTGTCGCCTTCGTTAATAATCTATTTACACACACACGCAGACACTATGAGATACATTGACTATTCCCTCTATTGCCAATGAAAGAAATTAAGCTGTTCGATCTGATAACACGTAACACAGCGTGTAAGGATGCGTGCTTCGCCCACCAGTCCTCTCAGTGCTAAATATGTAAAAAAATAAATAGCGTACTGTATATCGCTCGCTGTACGCTGCTATCGTGTATCCAAATTTCGCTAATTGGCTGTAGTTACGCAGTTCATTTGGTGGTACCACTCATACAGGCATTGGTATAGGGAATGGTGAAACTAACTAAAGTGCATATGTGTATGGGCGGTGATGATCATATACCATCAGGTCATTTGCGCATTCGGCTAAGTACTACATAAAAAAAATTGAAACATAGTATTCGTACCTGACTTATTATTTACGAAACATTAATCACAACAGACATCTTTGTCACAAGCGCAATTGAACTGCGTATTTATCTGCACTTAATGCGTTATATATTAAATGAATTTAAATACATAACAATATAACAAAACTGATCGCTAAGAAGTATCTACTATCCACTTAGGCACGATTATGGTACTAACATTATACCATTGGCAATAAATTAATTCGTTTTAGAGGAATACTATGACACTTCTCTATCTTTGTTAAATACATTATTAAAATCATGTTTAAATGATTGATTTATTTCTTAATTTAAAATAGATAAACCTGATGGTAAATGTGACCACCATCCACTAACGTTGCCACTGTAAAATGTTTATAACAATTGACTGATTAATCGTTAAAATAAACTAGGTAATGCAAATATGCTTCCTATGCTTAATTCAAACCTAAAATAATACCCTAATTTACTAGCAGATAGGCATAGCTGCGCTGCGGCAAACAGTTCATACAGAACATTTCCTCGGAAAAAGGAAAACATATTTTCACTGAATACTTTAGTTAATTTTCTTTACCATTCAAGCATTTGCGATTGATTTATTCGTTATGATAAATATTAATCTTATTCAAGACAGGGTTAATCGGATGCCGCATTAATATTAATGTAACTTTCCGCAGAGGTAGTTTGTTTATGCGGAACGTACGGACGGACGTTTTGTATCGCCGCCTTACGAGTTATTGTAGACGATTTATATGTTTTATGTGATAACAGAATTGCTTTCTTAGACAAGTCAAATAGCGTGTCTCTGTCCGTAACTCGTGAATAATATTTCATAATTTATATTTACAACATGTAATAATCTCTATAGTTAGTATATGTAGAAGCTTATAATATATACGGAACATTTAGTTATCTGCCTCTGCAAGTACATAGATATATTTGTAAAATATATTGTTTTATTTTTATTTTTGAAGGCATTAAATACTCCCACATATAGGTATAATAGATATAAACATTGTAATGGGACAAACCTACATAGTGTCGTCTTACCGGAAGTTGAAAACAAACGAAACATTATGATGATGACGATGATGGTCAAGCTAGTCGTGCTTAAGATGGGGCTGAAACAGCCCCTAACCTACCTCTCTCATCATTGTAATTCCATTCGGGCGTAGTGAAAATGTGAAAAAAGTAAAAAGACCGGTGTAAAAAATGTTGCCTGCTTCTTACTTAGCCAGTGCTTATAGCCTAAAATTATCCAGCCATTAGAATCATCAATGGCCATTACAAACCAGAAGTTTGTAGTACCTTCCAAGATAAAATAAAAAATCGTGTGTCAATTCACACACAGCAGAATTTAAACTTAATAATATGTAATACCTATACCTATATATATATTCTCATAGTAGTGACTAATTTTATTTTCATTGAGTTTCACATCCCAAATACCCAAAGTCGTTTCACTTGAAAAACATTCTATGATTATCAAATCAAATACAGTGGAATCCGTTTATTATGACTCCGCCTATATTGGCCAACCGTTTATTGTGATGTATTTACACTATGAAGTTTGGTTCTCATATAAAATTCGTTGTGAAAAAGTCGGATATAATGACGTCCCTTATAGTGACAGTTCGCCTATTATGACCCATTTTTAATAAATTATGTCCGGTTATAATGACCGACATGATTATTTACACTTTCGGTAATGTTTCGTTCAGCACCCGGCTCGTTTTTATTTTTAATCTGAGTGAATAAATGACAATTGAAGGTCACGCATCACATACGGCGAAAAAGAAGGAACGCAACGCAGAAGAGGCAGTAAAGGCTGCAGATTTGTTCATAGCAATAGTGAAAATAATAATTAAACCATGACTTTGTCTTCTATACACAATAGTATTAGAGACTGTTATTACAAAACAAAAGCAGACAAAAATTACAGATTACTTACATTAAAATATGAAAAATGTAGTACATACCTACATGTTTCGTATGTACTTATTACGTGTAAAATACCTATTATTATACCTACTTATATATTTTCTTTTTTTCACAGAACGCTTTGTATGACGTCCGGTTATTATGACGTGTTTGTCAATTCCCTTCGATGTCATTGTAAACGGATTCCACTGTATATGTAATTAACAAAACTGTCAAAGGCAACTGTTACCATAAAATTTAGTTATATCGCATAATATGAAAACTAATTAATTTACTCTAAAAAACTACGAAAACAATTAAAAGCATATAGAATAGTCGAATATAATTATAAAAGTCGTTTATGTACCATCTGAATTTAATTCATTCCGTACATATGACGCTCTACGCCGTCATCGATTCGGTCTCCCGAGCTATTCACTCAACCGAATACCAACTCTGTGACACTTAACTTATGGTCGTAATTAATTTGACAGCCAACGGTCGAGCCCGCACACAATTGTGTCTAGTTGACTTCGAACCTTAACGCAGTAGTACATAGGATTAAAATCGCCTGTTAATCACTCCTGACGGTTTCAGTGCGTTTCATTTTAATGCATGAAACGTGTAGTGTTTATATGTTCGACATTTATATACTCTTTTAGGAAATATCTACATATGTATGTTTAAATTGTTATATGTTAAGTTTAGATAGAAGATATTTTGTGTATTACAATTAAACTGGTAGAAGCGATCATATAACTAAGACAGCGATTCCTCCCGCAACCTCACGGCAAAGGCAAGATATCAAGAGATAAAAGTAGGGTATACATCTCATCATTGAACTCAGATATATAGTTATACTAATTAGCATTAGATACTCTTACAAAATATATGTGGTTTTGATATTTTTCTTTGTTTATTTGTATAATTTTTTCAATTATTTTGATTGTTAGACGAAAAGGTCGAAATTAAATCGATTAATGAATATTAATGCTTTTAATATAAATATCAGTTTTAATTAATAACACTTGACTAGAATCAAGAAACATTCGACACATACCCCCGAGCGCGAGGCCTATCTTGACGACCTCACAAACGTTGTCTCTAATGCGGCCAATAACAATTATAACCGGGACGATTCTACCGGGACAATTATCCCGGGTAAATCTGTGCCCGGCTCCCGGGGGAGAGAGAGCAATTTGTAGGTCTAACGAGGAGCCAACGGGAAGGCTCAGACGATAACGTGTGTACATAGAGGGAGGCGAGGGGCTGTCTGCGTGTGTATCGCGTGCGGTTGGATTGAATATTTTTTGTTTTCCATTTACATATATTTTGTTTAGCTTACAATCATATAAAGAAACTAAATAAGATAAATAAACTGGACCTTAAGAATATTTGCAATAAACAACTGAATTGTTTAACTACGATTAATTTTATTTGACTGTCGTTTTTTTAATATTAATTTATACATTTAAAAATTGATGTTTGTATATCTATTTCAGACAAAAAGACATCGGCACAAAAAAAATCTTTTTCCATCCACTTTGTTGCAACCCGCCACTAGGTGGCGCTTCAACATTACTGCTGAAAGTTGAAATATTGTCCATATGTTTTGCTCCCATTATATATTTATAAATATACATAACGTATTGTTTATGTTTAACTATATGTAGCCGCAGTTTCGCCCGCTTGGAATTCAGTTTATAAATTAGTTAAATGCTTCAAAAATTACCCAATTTTCAATATTGCTATCAAATCTCATCAAAATAGATACAGTCGACTTTCGCATTTATAATTGGAGTACACTTTATATTTGGTGCATATATTTTAACTAACTTAAATTAACATTTACTTACATCGTGCAAACAAAGAACATCTGAAAGATGTCAATCTCTTAGTTATAAAATCACCTATTATACAATGAAACATATTATTTAATATATAATCAACAAAAGCTATAAATTGCGTTTACAAGTTTAAGATGAGAATATTATATGTAAGACGATCAATGCTCAGTACGAAGTTAGAAAGTCATATCAATACAATTTTATCGCGTCTCGCAAACTGCCTAACTTCATTTTATTATCCTAACAATAAACTTACCGTGACAAAGTTTATTCGCCGAGGAAACCGCGGGACACGGCGGGACAATTAAAACCTTTTGTTTGCACCAAGTTTATTCAGTACAACCCTTTACGATTACTGCGAACAAGTCGGGATCCTTGAGACCGCGAAGCCTTCACCCTCGCCGGAGTGGGAGGGGGTTAGGGGAGGATTTATTTATACATGATGTAGCGCAGATTTCGTGAACGCGTGTTTCCTCGTCGACTACGTGAATCTGTTCGTCTTCCTCACGCGATCTGTGTTACGTTGTAATAATGAATACCTACGGGCAGGAATCTGGTGAGGAAACGTGTACGTATTCGTTCTGTATTTGTGCGTATATTCATCTATTTAATATTGTTCGAGACAAATACGATTACTGGTATTGATTAATAGTCACACAACATTGTAATAATAGATGGGTATTTCAAGCACAGATTTACTAAATTAAATGCTACCACGGGTGGGTGCAAGTTCTACTGAGTAGACTTTATATACTTGTGACTATCATAGAGGAGTAACCATTCACATATAAGAAAATATAACCGATGCTTACAAAAAATCAACGCATAGAGAGGGCAGGTCAGGACGGCCTGAAGAAGACAGCGAAAGCCAACATTCAGAGGGAATAAGAGCGATCGGGAGTGGAGTTATGAGGATGTCCAGCAAGACCTTTAATAGAGCAAACGTCTAGGCAAACGTTCTTTTTTTTAAACGGTATTTTATTTATTTAAAAAACTTGCTCACGATTGTACACATTAAAGCGTTACTCGTAATTAATGTAATGATTTCTTTTTCTGTTTTCTTGTGAAAGAAAAAAATAATATTGTGCATCGCATCGTGGGGCGGTATCAAGTGATTTTCATACGTTCCGGTACATTAATACCAGTTCCTTAGGTAAAGCTCACGATACGTTGCGCATATAATATAATATTGAATAACGGTACAATAATACAATGACAAAACTATGAACATTATAAATTAAGATAATTTTCCTCAAACGAAGAATGTCTTTAATAATTCTCGGTGATGGGAAATATCAGTGTTAGATGAAATTCTGGGATCATGCTTACCTATCTAACTACTTGTACTGTAGTATCGTGGCCGAATTATCTTTAAACATAATTCTTACAAGTTCTTTACCAGTGTGTTTCTTTAGCAGTGGGACTCTTAAGTGCGGATTTATACTTTGTTACTTCATCAACATTTTTAGTTTTCACATCTCAGTTCCCAAGGCCATAGGCACATAGACGATGTGAGGTATGGTTACATTACATTTTTTTTTACTTTGACAGCCTGGGCTAAAGCCTCCTCTCCCTTTGAGGAGAAGGTCTTGGAGCATATTCCACCACGCTGCTCAAATACGGGTTGGTGGAATACACATGTGGCAGAATTTCGTTGAAATTAGACACACGCAGGTTTCCTCACGATGTTTTGCGCTTCACTGCCGAGCACGAGATAAATTATAAACACAAATTAAGCACATGAAAATTCAGTGGTGCTTGCCTGGGTTTAAACCCGACGAAATCATCAGTTAAGATGCACGCGTTCTAACCCCAGTGGTTATCAAGGTATGGTTAATATTTCTTAAAGCGCCAATGTCTACGGGCGACGATGATCTCTTTACACCAGGTAGCCCGCCAACACCTCCCTATCTTTTTTAAGCAAATTAAAAAAAAATTGACAAATGTGACGCGTTTGTATTCGGTACTTGTTTATAATAATTTGTCTGCCTTCATTTGATTCGCCTTTTTATAATCAGGATTTAGTATTTTAAACTGCAATGAAAACAGTATTATGGTGTCGATTTCGTATCGTAGCGTTGACACGCCGCTGCGGCCAATAAGCGGCGCGCGTACAACGATTATTGTTATTACTATTGAATCGGTTATAATATCTTAATACATACAATTGGACATTATTTGAGCAGCAAGACAATATACGAATATTGTAATATTAACTAACAAGGACTTCACAGAGAAATAGCCCACTTATAAGTTTGTTTACCTATTTTAATGAGACGATCGCCTCCACGCTATTTCAAATAACGAAAATATATTTAGCGTTATTGTACATTAAAAAAATAAAATTAAAAATAATCCCTCTGAGTTTCTTTCGACGGTTCTTCTCAGGTCCGAGGTGTTAATTTCTGATCCGGCGGTAGACTTTTGACCATCAAGTCACAAGTATAAAACTTCTATATTCAATAAAGATTTTTAACTTTTGCCTTTGCTTTTTAAATTATAATTAATTTGTATGTATAAACATACATTTGTTTGCCTCGTTGGTCTAGTGACTACGGCTTGTAAAAATGCGGAGCCCTGTTTAAGCCGTATCTACTCGGTTCCGAATCAGCTGGAAGTTTAACTATGGTTGGTTCGAACTTGACCCGAAATTTTAATCACAGATTTATAATGAAAAATTTAAATATAGAATCGTTGAAATATCCAATTAATTATAATTAACAAATGAGTGAACTTGTCCAGTCCGTGTGTATCGCCCTAATATCCCCGCCATGTGTTGCGCTTAATTAATTGTCGTAGAATGTATGCGCCTCGTCACGTGTCAATATAAAACAATTACGAGCTCGTCATTACACCGCGATATTTGGCATACTTGAACCAACAACCTATGACCGAGTCTTCTATTAAAATCGATAGATGACGTTACAATATAATAAGGCGCTCAACGCTTTGTCTACACATATCACATGAATTTTAAATATTTAGGGATTGTTTTTTTAATTCAATGACGTAGGATTTCGATCTACATTGTCGTAGACTCTATTAAGATGTCCTAAGGCTTTAAATCCTCACGTGAGGTTCTCTTTTCTCGGCTAATTATCAATACTCAGTGCCCAGCTACTTGACTCTAGTGACGATAGCAGGTAAGTTGGGCCAATCGCCGTCTGACACAAGTCCTTCTAATATTATCAACGTGAAAGTGTATATGTTGGTTTGTTCTTCTATACGGAGCGATGAACCGATCAATCAAAGTGATTTTTACTCGTCATTTGATAAAATACATGAGTGATTGAGTGAGAGCGAAAAACGAATATAAGAATAATTAAAGAACCTTCTTTTGTTCATAACTTTGTAACATTTTATTTCCGTATGGTATCATAATCCTTGTTTAGTAAAAGCATATGATATCGTACAGTAAGTAAATAGTCTGTAAATCTCATTGCTGACCTAAGTTCTCCATTTCAGGAGAACGTTTGAAGGCTATTCCTCCATAATGCTCCAGTGGAACAGGTCAGGATTTGACTATTCAAAGCTGACGGTAACCTACGTTACAACACATCCGTTACTAACTAGAAACTAACATTAGAAAATTATAACATAGAAAACCGAGGCTCTGTAACGAATGCGAATTTTCCACGGGGCGCCATATTTAAATCGCCCTGTTGTACGGAACAGTGTCGGCATCCCGTAGGGTTCATCCCTTGGAGATAAAGCGGCGTGGGCTTGAGGGTGATTTCATTAAAATATTTATCGCGCACAATCAGACACCCCATTGTGACTGTACATTAGGACCCGGTTTAAACACAGATCTCACCGTTAAATACAAATGACATTTAAGATGGAATTGTATTCATGCAATTAACACTTACGACTTACGTGGTAAGGTCTATACCACATCTGAACGTATACTAGATACAATATATAGGCATGTTATTTTTGCTCTCACAACAAACTGGATAATATTCGGTTGAGTGGTACCTATACCTAGTCGTGAAAGCGTAACAGACAGACAATCAGACGAGAGAGTCATTGCCGGATTTATAATGTTGTTACAGATTATGGATGTAAAAACGACTCAATTAATGAATGAATTGGAACACGTTCAAGTGTCCTTTGGTTTAGTGTGTTTTAATTTTAATTTATTTTTAGTATTTTTATATTCTATTTTTAAATAAAAATAATATTATTATTGTTTAGCATTTTTAATATTACAATTCAATTTCGTACGTCATCAGTAGTCCTAAAATTTTGATTTTGTTGCTGTCGCAAATAAGAAAAATAAATACTGGGCCTAAATATAAAACAATTTAAAAACCCCTAAGGCGCATTAACACGACTGTGGAAGTATTACTTTATGAAAATACTAGTTTCTGGCCGCGACATTTTAGGTATAAAAAGTACCCAATGAGATATTCCAAACTATAATCTATCCTTGTCTACTATAATCTCCCTGATTCGTTTAGCGATTATGGCGTGATATAGTAACAAACATCCCATTTATGTATGACATACACATATTAGTATCTAAGATTAGTAAGATAGAGCAGCTAGCTAGCAGCAGCAAGTCTAAGTTAAAGCAGATATAGGATATAGACCAACAACTGGAGCGAGTACTTTAACGTAAAAATTTGGTACATTCGGTCGGTGCGGACTCGTCACCGGAGATTAATTTACGATGCAAAATAATTCAGTCCGTTTCTTCGTTTACCATTTATAATTTAATTTCATTACATCATTGAGACTTAAATTTACGGAAATACTTCAGGATTGGTTTGATTTCATTACAGTTAATAACTCTTTGTAAGTATTATAACATTGCAATAATAATTTTGCTAATAAAGATTGATTCGAGGCCTGTTATGATCATCAGCCCGTGTTCGTCCGCGCCTGAGTATGCGATCTATGTTTTGTTTTCTAACTGACATAAGGTATATACTATGCTTTCAATTGTTTGCCTTTGCTTCTAAAGGTAAAATTTATTTGTTTATTAGATTTATTTATATATATCATCATTGCGTTGACAGGGGTTAATATAATGTAAATATATGAAAAATAACATCTCGATATTTCATTCACATAGTCTTTATATAAAATGTCATATACCGGACGTTAAAAAATGTCAAAAAGCATATCAACGAAAAGAGCATACAAATTCAACTTGCATCGGCCAACTTTAATCCCCGACATATGCTGCGCGCCGTGCGTGGGAGTGGGTCCACCCCACGGGGTGGGAGGTAATTAAAAAAATGTGTCCCACTTCATTCGGGCGAGCGACCGCAGCCCGCCCTGCACTAATTAATAACATCCGACCGGACCCGTTGTAGGCACTCCAGCGACGGAGCGATACTATTAATATGAAATAATATGTTTTATATTCGTTACGAAAACACAAACAAAATTGTTGAAGAACATTTTTGATTCAAAATAAACTGTTTCTATTTAATCTTAGCATCATTGTTTAAAGTATAATTACAAGATTTCTTGCCAGTTCTTCGCGACAGAATATATGTATGTATGTACCTTTATACCGACCAGGTGAAATGACGATCCGAAAGTACTTGTGAGATCCTCCTCGAATAGAATGTATTATATTTTAATTGATTTGGTAAATTCTAAATGTTTTGAAACGGACAGTAAGAAACCTAAGCTGTTAACTATGAAGCAAACGTTCCGCGATAGTTCCGCTTATCGTTTATAAGCATTAAATATATTGTCGTCCTGTTTATTATATTTTTTTTCGTTTGGTTAGAATTATGGAAACTTGACGTGATATTAATTGCCGTTGAAACCGATATGATTGAGCTTGGTAAATTACAATCTACTCTTCGAGCTGCTCATGTATGGCGTATAGCTATAATATAGCAACGCATATCTTCCAGTAGAACGCTGTCCGTATATAAAACGTCCTGCGAAGGTTTTGTGATTTTAATAAACATCAAGTGTTTTCAAAAGCGCCATTACGTTGCTTCGGATCGCGGATTATTTGACTTTGTTATGGTTTGTATGAATTTAGAGTTACAGAAGACCTTTATAATTATATTTTGAATTGTTATGAATACCACCCGATAGTAGGGCTCTGTGCTTTGCCCGCCTGGGTAGGTACCACCCAAATATTAAATTCAACCGCCAAATATCAATACTTAGATAATGTTAAAAAATATATATTCTATTTTGAAGGGAAAATGAGCCAATCGCTGAGGGCGAAGTAACTACCAACCGTTAGGTGGGTTATCCTTGATATATCATATAAATATCTCACGGAGACGATTAAAAATATGTTTAGTATAAAGTTTTTGTAAAGTGCCAAACCACGTGTAAATACGTAGCTAATAGTAATATTTAATTATAATCATACTTATTTTGTAAACTTATGCATATATATATAAGCTTATTTTGTATTTTTTTCAAGCCAATAAATTATTGTTATATATCTAATGTTTAATATTTTGTTTGCAATATTTAAGTTTTATATGTAATATTTTAAATATATTATAAGCTCAATTGCTTATTATTTATCATTTAAATGTAACCTAAAATATACCTAAGGATATACTCGAACTTTGAAACGCGCCTCTTCTGTTCGTATAAGTTTGATGTGTATTCATTTATTAGATTTTAAAGTTAAGCAATACAAAAAACGTCTCATTTATATATACTTACTAGTATTATGTGAAAAGAAGTCGAAAATACAACTATTCCTGAGATTCATATAATTGCACCCGTTCGAAGTCGGGGCAGGTCGCTAGTTAGCAGAGACTCACATTGAGAATAACATGTAATAGAATATAAATCGACTGTAATCGACGTTAATTATTCTACGTGGCGTAATAATTCTAGCGCCAAACAATAGGGTACCTAATCAGTATTATTGTGTTCCGGTTTGAAGAGTGAGTGAGCCAGTGTAACTAAACGCACAAGGGACTTAACAACTTCGTTCCCAATGTTGGTGGCGCACTAGCGATGGAAGAAATGCTTAAAATATTTTTCAACACCATTATAGGCTATTGGTGACCCATTTGCCCGTTTGTCTCCCGAATATACTTATAAAAAAGTCACATACAGCACAATCGTTTAAAGTCTTCAGTACTCGTACCAAAGAATTATATGTACAATCAAGATTGACATTTCAGCCAAACTTCTTACGACTTAAGATATGAAAATAATATTTAAAATGCTATATATTTAATTTTTAATAATTATATATCTATTATTGCACAATAATAAAAAAAATATTAACAAAGTCGAGAGCTTGAAGTGCTTAATTATTGAGCATATTATACAGGCACTTAAATATTAAGTTGCACATATTACTACCATAAATATATACGTACTTAGGGATATATATTTATTATTAAATTTCAATGATAGTATTAAATGGAAAATTTTGTATAAGAGCAGTATTAGGAATGTCAGTGTTCCGGCGCGGCCCACACAGTGGGTATAAATATGATTGCTCGATATGAAGCTATTGCGATGAGCCGGCTCGTTATCGTAACGTGTTATCAGCTCGCGTATAAGCTGTAATATAGCTAATTAAATTTTCTATCCAACCGTGATAAATACATTGCCTTATTAAACAAGTTATATTACATTATTTGTAGCTCCGCTTTATTAATATGTTTTTGCTTATCCCGATACTAAATTGTTGGAAATGAACTCACGGTCGATACGCGTTACGTGTGCAATAGGTATTATAATTATTATTATGGTCAATCTCGCATGTTACAAACAATATCCATGTAAGGGCTTCAAATTATATCGTATAGAATCGTTAAGGAGACGACAAACTTAAAATTGTAATATGATCAAAATTTGTTAAATCGTGGTCAAATTGTTCTAGATAAATAAATAAATTAAATTAATTGTGTAATTCTACTAATATTAGGTATAAATACGAATGTCAGTCTGTCTATTTATCTGTCTGTCTGTTACATTTTCACGGCCAAAACAACTAAATCGAATTTGTAAATTAGTATACAGCAAGCTTGAACTGCAACGAAGGAAGGATATATGCCGGTAACTTTATAGGCTTTTGATTTTGTAAATCAATTGTTAGGAAGTCTGCCGTCTGGTGGCCTCTTAACGCTGTCCTCAAGAGAATAAATTAAAGAAAGAGTCGATAAATTAAAACAAAAAAAATACATGTCACAAATATAGTACATAATAAAGAATATCGTGACACAAGAGAGCGACAGTTATCGGCTGAATCGATATCGCTGTGGCATACTCGAAGTATCGTTAAACAAACAGACATACGGAGCACCTGTTCCGCGATGCATCCGAGCCGGGAATAGAACTGATAACACTATATTATTCAGCGAATGTAATTAGCGTGAAGCTATCAGCCGAGTGGGAGATTACGCGAGATTACACGCATTACGACTGTAATATTGTAATATTCAGATAACCTCGGAGAGATATGAGGAATCAATAGATATTAATTAATTAGAAAAAACTACCTATATAACCTCATCGAGTTCGTGATTGGTTTAGCGAGAATTTAGTTTACTAGTACCTGATCGAGTGTACCTATGTACACATGTGTGTGTGTAGAATGGCCTACTGAAATATTTAGTGACGTTATTAGTGACGTAATTACTTTTTTTAGTGGTAGGCGGACGGGCAAATGGGCCAGGATAGTAAGTAGACACCGCCCATAGACAACGGTGCGGTAAGAAATATTAACCATTGTTTACATCCTTGGGAACTAAGATGGTACGTCCCTTGTGCCTGTAGTTACACTGGCTCATTCACACTTCGAACCGGAACACAACTATAGTGAGTACTTCTGTCTGACGGTAGAATATCTGATGAGTGGGTTGTATCAGGGTAGATCAATGACGGGCTTAAGCAAACCCCTACCACCAAATGAGTATTATGTGACAACATCGAATTACAATTTTCTTTTTCTCATTTTGCTTTGCATCTTGTGTCACAGACGTGGACAGGAGTCGGACTATAAGCGAACCTTATAGAGAATAGTCCAATTAGTCATCTACCGCTAAATAATCTATATTCATTTGTTCCAATATCAAGATTGATATAATGTCATTACAAAACATTAAAGATCGGACTTATAGTTAAAATTCATGATGACTTCACCTGTTAATATAAGGTCCAAACCAGACCGATTCTAGTGGCAAATTGTCACCTTATCGCTGTCGAATCGAAACGCAATCGTTGTTGATACCTGTTTTTCTATTCTACTAACACAGCGGTCCAGTTCTATCGTAGTTGGATCGAAAACGTATCGTAACGTTATAAGCTGTTATATGCAATATTAGAAAAAAATTACGAACGTTAAAACGCTTGTTGTTTTAAAATGTTGTTATGTTTAATTTCGATAATGTGTTCAAATGTTTACTTTAAAGAGATAAACTTGACTAGGTTTTATTGTACTTGTTATAATTTATATATATTTGATGTTATTATTAACAAATAGGGTAATTTTATCCAGAACAATTAAACACTTTTCTGATTATCACATCAAATCAAATTAGGTATACTTTTTATGTAGGCTCTAAAAATAATAAACAAATTATAAAATTTACACAAAGTGGTAAGCAGAACTCAATTTGCGGCATATATTTTTTATGAAGTATTAATTTTTACTTATAAATAATAATGAAAAATGAGGTTAGCGCCCTTATCACTCCAAGCGGTCATGACTTGTCCACGTGGTCATTTGTAAATGTATTTCTTATATAGTAAAGACAATACAAATAACTTGTATATCTTTATCCTTGAGAATAATAACATTTCTTGACATCCCTCCAAAACTTTCCATCGGCTATTGTAAGTGAGTTCGAATCGCATTTACAATATTAATAACATAATATTCGTATTTTTCTTCTGGCGTGTGTCCAGTGGGGCGGCTCTGTTCTATGTTCACATTTGTTTATTAAAAACATATAATATACTTTACTAGTATATTATACAATGATATAACAATTGTATTAATAAGACGTTTCTTATCGCAAATCTACGAACGATGGAGCTATCGGTTGGTTTAAATTAATATAAGTTGTATTATTTTCTTGTTAGGAAGGAAAGGTGTCGTCACTTTAACGGTATTCTTTTGTTTCAATATATATTTATTAGTATAAGATTAATGGGTTCATCGTAGTTGATATCACTTGGAAATTAAGTGATCGAAAACGTATCATTTTTATAAAATTAGATTTAAAAAAAACCGTCAGATTCTTTCACAGCGTCTTCTCGAGTCAGGGTCTCGCCTTTTCCGAACAGATGATAGTATTTATTTCGACTATCAAGAAGTAACCATAAGTATAAAGATAGAAAAAATAATGTAGAATTTGCAATTGCGAGTTAGATTTAGATTGAGACAATTTATTGCAAATGTATGTAATAACGTTGGCTTTTTCTGAGTTTATATTTCCACAATATAGTTTATAAGAACCGGGCTTAATTCAGTTGAACATTGTCAATATAATACAGTTAATTTAGAAATATCGCCAAGAAGGCAATTCGTTTTAATAACATCGGCCATAACGCTACCTTGTCCCAATATGTGGGATGGTTTTTATGTTGGTCTATTAAGTACACGATTCTTAGGTTATAATTGAATAATAGTATTTCTATAACTGTAGTTTTACCGTAGGTTTCGTATAACTATTGAATTTCATACCGGTTCTTCCCGTTGGAATCTAGACTCAGATTTAATTTAATGTCATCTTGTACTAAAACGATTTAATGTTTCTTGTGCCCACTTGCATAAAGCTTATTTTGGTTAAGTTACTTCCATGAGCTCTAAAACCTCACCTCAAGAGAGAAAGGCTTTACCCAGCAGTGGGATCTACAGGCGACATATATCACAAAAAAGTGTGGGCACTTACTTTTTTATTAAACAAAGCCAACCTCCGACATACAAAAAAATTACCAAAATTGATCATAAAGTCTTAAAGCAAGTTATGTTTATTTTAATTAACAGTCGTAAAATTATTAAAGCGTAACGCTTGATTTTTGTTTAAATAAAATTGTGTTATAACTTAGCGTAACTTAAGCGTGCATGCTTTTAAGCTACTGTTCTTTGGCGTAAATTTTATTATTAATTATATTATAAATAGATTACAACAGAACAGGAGCCGAGATAGTCTAGTGGTCAAAACCCGTGATTTCTAACTAAAGTAAGATTCAACCCGCACTATCACCTATTATTACATAGACTGTAGGTTTTTTTTTTCATTAATTCTTGTCGAACGATGTGTACAGCGTCCACGCATTGTTAATACTTTAGTTTTATAGATAATTTTATTGAATACTTATTTTAATCATGCCTTTAAATTAATGTTATTATCACGAAACATAAATATTATGTCGTAGTCTAAATATGCAATTAGTATAAGAAAGCGGCACGTCATATCGGCGGTTTAAGTTCACGGCAGCTCATCCTTATTCTAAATGAAACTTGAAAGTAAGTTCTACACAGCTCACCGTGAAATCACCCACACGGATAGTTTGAAACAATGAGATAGTCAATCTTTTTATTTTATAAACTCAATACCGTCGGCCGAAATTATCTGCCATATATTATATACTAAAAAAACTCCGAAACCCGCTACATCTTCTTGTAAAAGTTTTATGTAAATCGGTTTAATAGTTTGTATAAAAAAAAAAACGTCAATCGTAAATTTAAATACTTACAAGAATAATTCAGTGGAGCTCTATCCAGACGTACGGGAAATTTTAAAATATGGGATTGTATTAAATTGAAATTTCTACCATTTTATCATTAATTATTATTTCACCATTTATTTTACAGGCTCTTTACTGCGCCCACTTTTCTCAATTACCTACTCCTCGATTTATATTCCTGAAAACTCCTTAGCCAAAAAGCCTAAGTCCTAATACAAATTCCAAACTATCTTTGTGTCAAAGTTTATTACGATCGATAAATCACTTGATTCAGTCGTAATGAGAAAACAAACAGACAGAATAATTTTTACAATTATTTTTATTATAAAGCAACATTGTACTTCTAGACTCTGGAAGCTTTAAAATATATTTTGTTTTGATATACCGATTACATCGGGCTTAATAAAATATTATGATAACACATTATACAATCTTAAGTAAAACATATTACGCTATAAATTTATTAATTGCGAATAAAAATGTAAATAAGTTAGTCGTTTCTTTACGACATAGTGATTTTATCACTTTTATTACATAATAATTATATTATAGAATCACTTTTTACTGCTTCACCAAAATACTTTAATTAAAAATTATACTCACATTTTACACTCGAAATGAAGTAAAACATAAATTATTACACTGCATATTTTTATCAATGTATTAAAACTAGTGTTTAAAAATAAATAGACAAATTGTATTTTGTCTGCGTATTAATTTGATATTTTATTTATGTAAAAAATATAGGTAAGGATTTATTTTTTTACTTTATTAATATTACCTATATTTTATAATTAAGAAATGATTTTATAACATTATGTGACACGAAGGAACGATTATAAAAAACAGATCGATTGGTACCTTCACTTTAAAAAAAAAACAAGGTAGGTTTATCGAACCGATTTTTGGAAAGAAATTGTCAAAATAATAAAATAATGCAATGTTATTATAAATATATTTTAGAGCGTCTAGTGGATATGGTATAAATACATTATTAAATAAATATACCTAATAAGAAAAAAGTATACCTTGAACATAAATAACGTTAAAAATTTCATAAATTTTTAAATTATTATAAGAAAAAACTTGACGCTGAGTGGTCATCACCGTCCACAGAAAGTCTATAGGTAGACGTATTACACGTGTGACTATAGAATATTATGTTTTCTATGATTTATGCATTGTGCATTATCAGAAGGCATACTATATGTAGGCCCGACGGATATGAATTACGGAAGCGGCCCGTAACGCGACCGACGGTCACAAAATTATCGAACTATCGCCTATAGACAGGCGGTATCATATATCTCTCTGTGTTGCAAAACTACATTATGTATTTATTTTAGCAAAAATCACTTAACGAAAGGTATTTTAATTTAATATGAAATGAAAATAAATGTCAAAGCCCGTTATACTACCTATATTACTTTTAATTAAAATAAATCTATGTTTATGTTCGTGTTTAGACATTTTATTTTCGTCACTTGAATAATAATAACTTCTTAAAACATAGAACTGCTTGTTAATTTTCGATTAATTGATTATTATTAAATGATAATATTATGTATTAAAATAAACTACGATTAAAATAACCATTTTTAATGTCTTTGATAATCTCTATCATGAAGATGCAAATAAAAAACATTAATAATGAAACATAATCTTGGCATGTATAAATGTCATTATACTTATTATGTAAATGTATTTAATTACTAACTCAGAATTTGTAAGTGACGGAGATAATTTTAACATAAAGACAAAAAAATAATAAAAAACGGCGCGGACTTATAAGTCTATGATAATAGAGAAAATGTAATATACTTATAAAAAATTACATTACATCCAAATAATGTAAATTTATTATTAGACCTAATCCTCCGTCTAACTGTTGCAGGCCTGTATCTCCGACAGCTCTAAAAGCTAGCTGTATGTTTCTACCAAAAAGGTTACAATGATCGATATTTTTTTATTAAAAAACCTCAAATCCAAGTTTGTAACGGGACCCGTATCACAACAGATACTTGACAAGATTTAGGAGACCTTATTACATAAATATGGAAATAGTTTCTAAGATCGTAAGAAAAACGTAACCCAACAAGTGTGTTTACTTTAACAATAAACTACTACGTAAATTGCAGTATATATTTGTCTTAATTGTTTGTAATTAAAAGCACGAACATAAGATCTGTTTTAAGTCATGTATACGTTCAATTCAAATATTTAAAAATATAATTAATCGCCGTGATTTTTAATTACAGAATCAAAAATCAAAAAAAAATAATAAAAAAATATGAATAAGTATATTTTCACAGAACAGGCTGAATGTTTTGTATCTTAAGTGATTCAGAATAAATATAGGTATTTATTTTTAAAACCACAACACAAAAACTTAAACGCATAGACATATTTTACATATTTGCTTAATTTATTATTAATAGTTTTTATTTCAATAATTATAATTTATTTTGTAAATTATAACTTAAATTAAAATTAAAAAAAATATATTAATTAAGTATGAATAGTAAGTATATACAATAGCTTACAGGCTCAACAACCAACTTTTGTACTATTTTCTCACCGATTCCAATAAGGCTATTTATCTTCTGTTTGCTTTGTTTTTACGATTTATTGAATATCAAAGATAATTAATTCCAGTGTCTTAATTATTATAAGAAGCATTTATTTCACTACATTTTAAATGCTTTTTATAGAAGTCATAAGTACCTATGATATTTATCAGTGTAAGGTGAGGTAGACTGTAATATAATTTAAATACTTATATCATTTTCGCAGTAAACCGATAGTATTGTAATTATTTATTTATTCCAATAAGGAATAGAAAAATATATCAATGACTCTACTTTCGTAGCGCAACAAAATATTAAGCAACGAATTCGTTGATGTCTTTTACAAGCAATACGATTTTCACTGTCACCTGTCGAATCGTATATAGTAATGTAACATTGGCACTTACTCGATTGCAATCTCTCTCTCCACGCCATGGGGTTCGACACCAGGCCCTGGAACCCTGGCCAGTAAAGCGGCTTATGTTGCAAGTAGTGCGCCATCCCTGCCGCCGCCGCCGCCAGCGACAACCTCGGGGTCAACAAACCAGTCCCCATATTCGACCCTACCGACGGCCGAGATAATATATGATCTATCCCGTGAGGATTGGGAGCCGGAGGAGGCGCCTCCGCCAGGGAGCTCAGTGCGGCCAACGGAGCCCCGAATCCACCCTCGAGAGCCCTAGAAAGAGGCGGCGAACCACGAAGTTCCGACATTATTAAAGTTCACAAACACTGGCAGGTTAGTTTAAAACATAGTCTATATCACACGTAATGTTCAAAGTAGTATCACGTTACGCGCACACATTGATGTCTCTCCAAACGTCTGTCACGACACGAATTTGAATATCGAAGGCCGTCTGCCAAGCGGCCGCGTGCGCGGACCGACACCAAATGAAAAGCTTCACGGACCGGGAGCAAACAAAAAAAAACGTTGAATAGAGAACGCCCAGTCAATCTAAACCTTATATCCGTCGCCGCCCATTCGCAGCTCCGACTCGGAAACTGTCGTCGTCTCGCTCGATCACTGATACGCGTGAGCGAGACGCACTACCCGTAGTGTTAACACGAGAGCGTAGATTTAACGAATCGCTATTTAATGGCGCTTCTTGTCTCTTTATAATTAAGTCGGGTGCAGTTTTTGCGGTGCCGCTCCCCTCCCCCGTCGCCCAGTCCTCCCTCCGCTCCGTACTATTGTACCGAATAATAAGTCCCAAACTGAATAGAGCAGTTTATTTAATGTTGCTTTCTAAATACCGGAAGGATCTATTTGTCGCGATAATTTATGTGACAAATATTTTATTAATTGACACTCGATGTAAGGAAATAAAACACCCAGAGCATTAACTCGCCATCTGCCTGAGGGTTCCTGTGTGTGATATATCATAGTACTTGGCCGTTTTGGCGAGTATTTAAACTATAACAAGTACGTACGCAGCGAGAGTATTGTTAAAACAAATATCGAAATGACAACCTATAAAATTAATACGGAGATTCTTATAGGTAATACAAGCATACCTGCCTTTGACCATTTTTTTAAATTATCATTGAGACCTATTAAAGTAATCTCACAATCGTCTAAGTACCTAAACACATTTTATTTTGCATGTTTATGTAGGTATATGGGTATTTACCTTCACTTTGGTAAAAATTTAAGATGTGTCTTGACTAAGTTTAAATAAAATAAAAAATATTTTTTTGTCACTGCCTCATCAGCTTGTCTCATCAAACTAAATAAAATTCTACCTAATGATTGATTAACTATTATATTAAAGAACGGTACGTCTAGGTATCCAGTAAATTTAGAATTACGTACATTAAAAACGAAAACGAAATAATTAACCAAATAATATTCGTTATACGCATTATAAATACCGATGACAAATTTAATAATACCACAGACGGATTCGTTTCATACAGACGGATAAAACATCCCCGCAATAGAGTCAATTCTAAACGTTTTTTAATCCGTAATGACCAACTAAATATTCCCCCAAACAAAATGGCGGCGTAAATTTAGATAACAATAACGCTTTGAAATTGTATTTAAAAAATTGCGTCATATAAATGTTTAGGGTCGTTTTATTATGGATATTCAAATTGAGCGTTAAATTAATAAGATAAGGACCGAGATTGTAAAGTTGTCGATGTAGTAGGTATTATGTAGGTAAGTATATCTACTGATATAAACATTTTAGTATGAGGTCGATCCTACATAACATATAAATATTAAGTAGGTATCATTGACTTTCATTCTACTTATTATTCTAATGATAGGATCTTTTTTATTTTTAATAATAGATTTGGTAAAATTTTACTTTATCATTTTTTTTTTAATAATATTTTACACGATAATTCTAAGCGCAATAGATTTTTTCACTATTTTAGAAAGACAGACAAAAGATAATCAAACAATACACCACTGAGTGCTGCCAACCACGAGATTTATATTATAAACTATATTTTTCTCTTAAAAAATGGTAAAACTGCTTGTTGCATGTAGGTAGATTTAGCTTAAGATTTATCGGATATGTGTGTGACAGTTGTTTTTGTTGTTTATGCCAATCATATAATCTATATTGGATTTTATATAAGAACTCTCGGACGAAGCTAACGACTCCACACATTGACTAATAAAATTATCATAAATTTTTATTTTGCCTATAGCCAGGTAAACATAGGCCACAAAACTGTATAAGTTACTGTATAAGGCTAATTCATCAATAATATATATTTTAAAACAATCTAAAACATTCCTTTAAATACATATGGGTAATTAAATATATCAAGATATACATAAAACACTTTTTTTACATAAATATAACTTACCCAAGGGTTAAAAAATCATTTCCGCTGCTATGGTCGAGACGAGAGTCGAACTTCAATACAAGTGACCGTTTCAATGAAGCCGACACAAAACATTGTTGTCGACCGACCGGACGTCGTTTTGTGAGTCCTGTGTACACGCGGAACTAATCGTGAGGTGTGGTCACAGTGAACGAGGCTATGGAATTATAAACAATACCCATTTTTAAGCAGATATTTTATAATTATATTCAGTAAGATTTTATTCATATTAAGGCCTTAAACAGTACTTTAAACGACCGTATGGTTGAATTTTAATTCCGATCCTCAGAGCAAAAAACCCGTCACTAGTGGAGGCGATAAAACATGGTATTATAATCAGATACAAAATTGGATAACCTAGACGTTTACACATTGCTGATAACATAAGACACGTGCACTTGTTGGCATATAACTTCGTATTCAGGCAAATGTTTCGACATTAACTCTTCTTAGTGTTTCATATATTTCATACCTATGTATGCATAGGTGCATTCAAGTCCAATAAAATTTGCCATTAAACACTCAAATTTTGGCTTCGTTAGTTTGTTTGTGTCCCATTACACTGACAAATGTTTTACTATACTAAACATATAAGTATAAGAAAACTCGTACCTAGGTATACTAGCAATAATGATGCAACACTAGTTTTGAAATTCTAGTAGTTTATTTAAGGTACTTAGGTATATTTTTAATGGAAACGATTTATTCAATTATGGCTGCCATTTGATGTTAAGTTAAATGCATACTTTAATTTTAACATTGCCCCTGTAAATTGGCTAACTTGTACTTTATACCAGAACACAGATTGGCAACAGAGAAACAGTTAGTGGGTCTTACTTAAATTAGACGATATCAACAGTTGATCAAAGAACGATATAAAGTAGGTAATTATAAATCATTACCCACATCCTAAAGATAAAACTTTAGTAAAGCGCTCGAGCTTCTTACTCGCTACCAGTAACACCACACTGCCTCTCAGCGGCAGACCATTCATCGCGCGTCAATTAGTACACCTTTACATGAACCAGCTATTGTATTTGTATCCTCCCTATGTCTAGTACGGTCGTTTTTATTACAGGGCAGTAAGAACTAAATTTGTATATGACACATGACACACAGTCTGATAAGTTTATGAGATTGGAAACTTTGTTCTTTTTAATAGTAGGTATTAATTTTTTTTATTTTTTTCGTGTTATTTGAAAATTCACGGACAGATGGTTCTAAATATTCGGTTTTATAACTACCATGATCCTTCGTAGTCCATACTAGATGCTTAAAGTCGAGTTGCGACAAATACGTTTTTTTTTTTAAATAGGTATAGTATAGTATATAGGCTTTATGGTAAGTACCTATTCACCAAGGCTAATAGACATCGCCACTGTAAGAAATATCAATACTTTACTCAATTTTACCTCGCCAATGCCTTGAGAACTAAGATGCTATCTAGCTGCCGCCTGTAGTGTTACTTGCTTTTAGATTGTCGTTCATTGATTTTTGAGATAAAAAATAACAGCAGCAAAATTATTAAGTATATCAATTACCTACATTTTTTATTAAGAAATTTTGGATCTTTATTATATTTACCCGCTCTGCGACTTTACAGATTTACATATGTGCTATAAAAAAAGGCTCTGTAACGAAAATGACACAAATAAATAATGAAATGATTTTAGGTAAGTCAGTATTGCTGACGCAAAATCCTCGCGACTTTTATATACTTTTCTACTGTTATACACAATTTGCTTAAATTGAGAATAAAATACGTAAATATTTGGGATATTTTTTTAATCGCTGTTGGCACACTAAGGTCGACCACACAAAATGTTATTTTCTTCATTACTTACTTGTAATTATTTGAGTAAGTAAATAAAATATTTAATTAATTAGATAACATAAGTATTATAATTAATAAGGAAAACCTATAAACTGGCTGGACTCGCTGGACTCACAGACGTAGACAGCTTTTCATATTGTGATAATTCCAATCATAAATAAGAAATTCAGAAAAATATATAATTATTTTGGTTGAACATAAACAACAATTGTTTTTATTTTACAAGATCTACCAATTTATTTTCGGTGTTATTTTTACTTTTAAATAATTGATTTGGATTGAATAATTTATGTCATTTTATCGTAGTCGATGATTTTTTTGCATTTTTTAATCAACTTTATATCTTTATTTTAAATATGTTAAAAAACCATTAATTAAAAAAAAAAAATCGTGTCGGTTGGAAATCGTTTCTATTGCGATAATAGAAATACATTAAATTATATAATTGTAATAAATTATTTATTAATCTTCACCCTCTCAGATCATATATAAATAGTTTTATAATAAAACGATTTAAATAAAAATCGAATATTTCCATTCTGAAATAAAATTGAAACATGTTCATACTTTTCAATACAATATCCGCGAGCGTTCAAACTTGGAACGATAAAAAATCAACTTCACAGATATGAGGAATCGACTACGCCAATCTACGTTTAAGAGAGAGACATATATCTGTTCGAGAGAGATCGCGAATGTAACCTGTTTGTGATTCGTGATCGCAGTGATGTAACCCCGCCCTCCCCCGTGAAGAGACCCACGTGTTTTTGTAGCGCTCAGACGATATTCATCCGCGGTAGAGTGCGGACGTGCAGTAGTTACTGATAAACTTTATGAAATTACGATCCCAGTATTTATTTCATAAATGACATGTCATTTTAATGATAAGTAAAAACAGGCAAAATATAGAATATTAAATATTTGTACCAAAGCAATTTAAAATATATTTTAATGGTTCAGAAAAATGTATATACAGACTAATCATATATAAATTGTCAATGAGAAAGCTAACAAGTATAATATATTTGAATATATAGTATTGCTAATCGAACTTTAGAATTAATATATCAAGTTTCTGTATGAGATCATGTTTTTTTTTAAATATACTAAGCATTTACAAAGAGCCGTTTTTACATGCATTCGTGATTTCACAAGAGAGTAGGTAAACTGCCACTGGTTCCGAATTCATAAGGAATGGAATGAATTATGGCAGGGGCCAAAAATAACAAATTGACAACAAATTCATTGTTTACAAAAAAATGTTGGATGCTACTCTTTTGATATATAGGTAGGTACCTAATATTTAATATTTTCAAAATAAAAATACGGGCCTTAATTTTGAAAAAATATTTCAAGGTGCTTGTGGTATACTTACTGAAAACATAGCATATCCGTTAAGCCGTTTTTTAAGGAAATTTATTAAAATCTGTTAAAACTAATTAACTGAACACTTCCTCATGGAAATACTAAAATGGGGAAAAGTAAATAAGATAGTGTATGGCATTGTGTATACACTTACATAATAGTAAAGCTGGGCATGCTGGCTAACTCACTACACAATCCTCTTCACAAGAACCAAACTTAACCTAACGATGTTTTTCTTCAGCACCAACCGCTGATTCTATGAGTTTAGTTTGATTAAAATGTGTTTATGCATCTGGGCTCACACCATACTCTATTTGAATTAATTAATTATTAAACAAAAAGTCAAAATTAAATTTCGTCATATATATCGTATCCCCATAAAATATCACACGAACCCAACACATTAAAACCTTAAAATTTTCTACCCTATTTAGTTTTAATCATCGCTGTATGGCGTCACTTACTTAAAACTAAACAAAGTGGAATTAAATCAGCGTAGCATGGGGCGTCCCGGCGAGGGTGACGTCAGAGGGCCCGCAAAAAGGTATAATTAAGTTATGATGGCAAATGAAATCGTTTCACACGATTTAACACGAGCAAACATTCCTAATGAAATGGACTTTGATATTATTAACGGCAGTCGATCATTCTGTTGGCATTTTAAAAATAACAGTTCTACGTCTATTGTGACGCTTTTATCGATGTCTTTCAGGGTTCCGTACTTTAAATAGACTGTAAAACTTATAGCTTATCATTAGATAAACTCACAATCAATATCGATTTGAAAATTAATTAAGAACGTGTTGACATGCACAGAACATCCTATTATATGGCACGTACGCACGTACGGGTTGTCTGCTGTGCAGATTAACATAACATAAAGTTTTAGTAACGCGTAGCACTTGTTTTTAGAATATATTCTGAAGAAACTGTGAAATGATTTTACCTATATTGTAATAGTAAAAATTTAAAAGGAAGTGAGTTCACAGGCCAAATGTTCTTCGAATAAAAAGGACCTACGATGACGTCGATATGTCATCCTTCAGACAACTACGCAATAGTTATAGCCGCAGTAACCGAGCCTCACTCGTTAAATGTGACGAAAAACGGAAACCGATGGGTCTTAGTTTATAAAGAAAGATCAAGAATCTCTAACGATATTCGCCGCAATAACTATTGACATAGTGACTCCTGAATTGATTAGGTAATAAGGAATAAGAATTATTTTGACAGCGCAGGAGCTCGTATAAAATGTAAAGCAAAGACTTATGTAGTAGACAGGTTCCTTCCAGGCCAACAACGCATCGGCAACTTTCCTTACATAGGCAACCAGTTACCACCAGGTGGTCCTTCTGCTCGTTTGTCAATTATAACAATAAAAAATAAATTTTCGTCAATTTAATGATTCAATCGATTACCGTCGACGCTACTGTTGATTAAAGTCAATCCAAGTGTACAATGTTGCGTCTCTTGTGTCTGTAAATATACTCAGCATTCAAATCGTAAGGTAGCAGTAAAATTAATGATTGGTTTTACCTAGAGTACCACCACATAACATGAAAACAATGAATCTTATATAAGTCCGCTGTTTCAGTAAAGTCATCGTTTTATGAAAGAATTCGCGGAAACAGCAGGCTGTGAGGTCGTAATTAATAAAGTTATTGGTCAATTCAATAGTAACGTGCCGACATCTAGAGCCGTGTTTAAACAATAAATACGTGGGGAGTGGCGCTCGCGGCGCAGGTGGCCGGGTATTGGAAAACTTGCACAATTAACAAACGGACACCGCGGCCTAGGCCTGGGCCGTGTCGATACGTTTCCGTCTATGTCGTCGTATTATACTGTATTGACTGCCGCGTTTGTCTATTGGATAGTAGCTCGCAGATTCTGAGGACCTAGTTTCAAATCCCAGATCGGGTCGATAAAAAATATTGGGTTTGATTTTGGTTTAATTTTTGATCCTGCTCCTGATTTATTTCTGGTCGTGTCGGATTTGCCGTCCCATCGGATTATGAGAGTGAGGTAAAATCTCTTTTACCTCACTCTAAATGTTTGTGCACTATAATAAATAATGTCTTGCGTAGTTGGCAGGTCTCCTTTTAGATTGGCCTCCGTAACCGAAATCAGTCAGGACGACATCATCCACTACTATATTACGATATTGCGGACACCATTTTATATATTTTAAAAACAAAAGTAAAATATTTTTAAAACCTAAAAATTTATTTATGTAGGGATAGGTAAAGAAGATATTCAAAAAAAAATGAGTAAATGTACTTACCTCTTAATGTATTGATTAAAACATATAGCACTAAAACCTTACGGAAGAATTACTTTAATTATGATAAAAGCTGCATCCAAATCCATAGTATAGCTTAGAATTATATATGATTATATTGTATAATATACTTTTAAAAAAATCTTAAAAGAAATAAATAACTAAAATCCCTTAAAATTATTCAAAACAGATGTTTAGAAAAACTTATCAGATGGTCGATACTATCTTTGTTAATGGTATTTTTAGTACACATATTAAATTGATAGACAATTACAAATTATACATATATTTAAAAAAAGTTTGACACGACATATCAATTATAAATCTAACAATAAATTTATTTATCGATATAAAAAATTACATCACTACCTAGTAGCCGAAAGCTACCTAAGCGTTCATTTCATAGGAGCGAATGATCCCTATTCCGCCCCTGTTCCGCAGGTATCGGTAAATGAAAAACAATAAATATTCAACTCCCGCCGAATAAGAAAACATCGGGTCGCGATTAAAAAACTTTGAAATTTTTCATTATTTATAGAATAGCAACGATGTTAACACGATAACGAATGCTAACTGCCGACGATATTGCATTACTTTATTATTTATTACAAGTAACCAAATCCACAATATTTAAATGTACAGACTTACTGTAGGTATGAGCACATATTGTCGTGAACCAACTTTTTCAAATTACTAATTCGGTGCGTTTATTTATTAACTTAATTATTTATTCGAATAGATTCGAAGCATACATTACGTTAGTAAAGTACGAATGTTGATATCTGATCTCAGATCGTTTTTTTTTTGCATCACGTTTAATAAAAACTATATTTTTTTAATTTTAAAATCAACGTACTGTAACAAAATGTTTCTATTAGGTTCTATTAATAAAGTACGTGTTCGTGATACCAAGGAATATCAGTTATTTTATATATTATTTATTTATTTATTTATTTATCCTTTATTGCACCCAAACTTAAAACTAAAAATTACATTATTGCTACACAAAGTTATATATATTATTAATAATTATAAAAAACTATATTACTATATTAGTAATAATTATAAAAAAATATTTTAGTCAAGGCCCATATAATGTTAGTGACAAATGTCTTAAATACTAATGTTAGTTGCCATTCAATATTTTCAATATAATATCTACAAAGGGCAAATTGTAAATTATAAAATTTGAATAAATTATACCATACGTAATAATTATAATAATTTATTCTTTCGCAATTCTAACAAATAATTTTGAGTTTCTCTGAAAATGACAAATTCAACGCTTGTAAGAGCTTAGTAAAAAAATAATATTTTGATCTGGATATTAAAAAAAAATGAAATCTTTAGACGACGAAGTTTTATGTCAAATTCACCGGACACGAACGTAATTTAAAATGTGTCGAAAGCAAACAAACTACATAAACAAAACTGCACCCAATTCCGTCCCACCAATTTCTTATCAATTAGCAAGGGAATTACTAAACTGTCTGTTACGAAAACTAAGCGTCCGCAAATTACAACTGTTGTATTGTTGAGTGTAACAACAGTTTGTTGTTCGGTCGTTTGCGACTAAACATTGTTCAATTGGGTTGAATCGTTAATTTGCTATACTTTATAAATGTTGTTCAGAGTTGAATGCTGATGACACCACTTTGTTTAAAACTTTATATTAACGTTGTATATCATTAATTTTGATATAAATTAATTTCTGTCATAATAATTTGTTCAAACATCCTTTTTACTTGACAATTGTGACAATATTCTAGATCTATAGTAGACTGATCGTTTGATTTCAAGATGTTAACCAAATGGTAATTATAAAAATGTCGTTTGAATTAAAAATTCAGTTAAAAAGTATTGGCGCATCAAATACACTTTTGAGCCAAAAAGGTTGGAGACGATTAGCAATATTGTAGCTTTGGGACAACTAAGTGCAGGGAAGTGTTAAGAGCCAATCGTATAGAGCTAGCAAACTTACAGAGGGTTCAAAGTTCAAACGATTATTGTATTATATTTTTTTAAGCCAACGCTGACTTTAAATTGATAATCATTAAAATCAAAAATTGCGTCGTCTTTATCTTTTATCTATCTAATTTTAATACAATTCTGTAAAATGACGATTCAAAAGTCTACTAGAATCAAGTATATTTTGATTTGGTTTTTGAAAAACTATTTTCGAACATAAAAAAGTTCCAAATTTGCTTAATATTTACAACTATCCTACTAAGAAATAACTTGTGATAAGATTTTGAATTATTTATGTCATCTTAAATTTTGCAGCAATTAAACAGCAAAAATGTCATATAATTAAGGTTTTTATGTTTTTAGGGTTCCATTCCTGTATAGGAAAAAAAGGACCCTTATGTTATACCATTTTGATGTCCTGGTGATGATGTCTGTCTGTCTGTCCGTCAATATCGTCATTCTCAGGAACGCCTAAGACTCTGAGGTCTGCGGTCCCTTGGAGTTTTGAAAATTAAACCTCTCAGTCCACGTATACAAAAGATAGACCGTTAGTTTATCGCATTTCCTTTACATTCGTAAAGGGAATCATAACCTATGGGATACTTCCTGTTGACCTTAAATCATTAAATTTTGCAAATGGCAATATCTTTTACAAATTAATATAGGCAAAAATCTGAAAATCATATTTTTTTCTAACATCAGGTTCTGTCTGGTAGTACCTTTCCGGTTCTATATTCATTGAAGAAGGAAGGCAGTCTGGCAAATAGGCCATCTGTTGTTATTATATGAAATAATAATGATTGAATTGAGCCTATGAGACAATTATAGGAACTACTTTTACTTGGTTGTTGGGCTTTGTGCAAGCACGTCAGGGTAGGTACCACCCAATCATCATAATATATTCTAGTCCCAAACAGCAATACTTAGTATTGTTGTTTTCGGATTTGAAGAGTGAATGAGCCAGCTCAACAACAGGCACAACAAATTCGTTTCCAAGGTTGGTGGTGCATTGGCGTATAGTATACCAACATGAGACGCTTAAAATTACATTTCTCTGAATATATCGTCTGGATTTCGCCGAAACATTACGCTATTCATGTGTTTTTTTCTGTACCTTCTATAATATTTATAAGTTTGCACGAAAGTAACCCGTCGATCTCTGGCCGCTGCAAATTGCGATTTACGATATGCGTCCCACGGCCACGCGTCTTCACGGCGCCGCGGTCGCGCGACCAACACTAATTCACCCAGACGCTAACCCAATTTATACACACACGCTAAGTGTTCAGAACTTGCGGTAGAGTCGGAAATGGACCTCAATGGGATTTTAATGGGAACAGAGGATATATTTTTTGATTAGCGAGTATGCGCTTTGCTGATTTAGCGCTTGTTTGTAGAAAGGAACAATTTGAAGGTGTTTTTCGTATTTGCGATATCGTTAGTCTGAAATACTGTTAGATTCGCTTAATATATATTTATATACGGATATCAAAAACATGTAATGTGATGTTTTTATCGTAATAATTAGGTTAATTCAACATAATATAGGATGTAGAACACGGTTTTTCAAGGTGTTTCATTGGTATTTATTTGTAAAGATTTTAGAATAAAGGCCCTTTGATCAACATCCTGGTTTTCTAAAGATTGATAATAATTAATTTGTATACCTGTATGTACAATTAACTGAACACTTATTCAATGCATTCCAAAATATAACGCAAGGTCTGCTAATTTAAAATTCGAACGTGTTAGATTATAATGTTACAAACGAAACATTTAAGTACTTATAATAACAAGTACTAGGACCATTCATTTAGTAATTCATTATGAATAATGCTAGTTACAAAATACTTTAGCATTGGATACTTCACACGGACGTAATTTATTAATAATGTAGTTTTCTACCAGTGCTTTTTTTTTAAATTTGGCCATTTATTTCGGGGATTACCCTCTACATAAAAACAAACAAACTTTACTTCTTTATAGTATTCGTATAAATAAAGGAAATGTTTACTTATATATGTATCGACTAACAACGTCTCAGTTCGCTTATATTACTTTAACAAAAGCAACAAGGAAAGTACGACTCGACTTAAATAAACAATTATGATAAGTATCGCTTAAGAAAGAGTTGGAAAAACAAAGCCATTTACAGAGAATGAATATTCATTAGCAAAGCATTTCACAATTAGTCGTATAAAAAATTGGGAATGCCATCGACGGGTCCGGAGTGGTTCTAAATCTCGCCCGCCATAACTCAACGAGGAAAAAACACCTCATCTACGAAATGGATCCAAAATAAGTTTCAATTCTTCGATTCCAATTTCGGAACGAATTCGTTCCAATATTTATTGGAGAATCGGAATAATCTTTAATTCGCCCTTTGCTCCGTTTTAAAACGCTTCTGACTTACACGCGGATAAGCATTTTAGACTTTATATTTAGTAATTAAGATACAATATCGTTTGTCTGGATCAAAGTGGGAGTAGTAAAAGTGGGATATATTTATGAGCTTTCGAAGGAAATTCTTTCTGAATGTTTGCATTTATGAAAATATGCTCGATTGAAAGGGGCCGGCGATTGCCTTATACAGGTCGTTAAGGCAATCTTTATTTTTTATTTTTAAGTTCAATCACACAACACAATCTAATTGACAAGTTCATCAAGATGCCAAAAATAAATAAAGTTAAGCAATTCCAGCGACCTCATAAAAATATTATTTATGTTTCTTTGGGTTAGTTGCTTAACGCAAAAACCACTAGAAATTTCACACCCACAACGGATTATCGCAATTAATATATTTTATATCGAATATAGTAATGTATACTTTTAGAGCTGTCTTCTCTTTTATGATAATGTGAATAAATATCATTTAAAATATAAGTGCAATTGGAAAATTCGTTAATTTATACCAAAGAATTCCTAAGTAAAATATCACTGCGTTCTCAAACTACTCAGTGCGCAAGATGCTCTAACACAATTAAAATGCTAAGAAATTTCGCTAACCCTGGTGTTAATAGTTATTTCTGAGTTATAATGTATGTATTGTATACAATCTCGATATATATATTTGTCATAAAATTGGCAATGTAATATAATAATAGAAAGCCTCATTCTTTGTGCACCTCTATAGCCGCCTGTATACACGGCTATCGTTTCCGATCAGTGGGTGTAATTTATACTGGATCAGGGGGCTAATAATGCAGCCCCTGTCCCCCACCCCGGCACTCGTCGCTGCTCATTACAACGCTTAAGACTTGTAATCACTTGTGTGCACTGCTGTATTGCATTTGTTGATTGTATTTTTGCTTTCTTTCATTGTATTTAATTTATATTTCTTACTACGGTAAGATAATGATCGGCGTGCGCGTAACGCTTCTTGAATTCATTTACTCAATCTAATCCGGTCTAGTATCTAGTAAAGATTTGGATGCCACTGATTGTACGCTGTTTTATTTTGTGCGAAAAATATATAAGCAAGTGTCACCAACAACTGTACAAAATGTCAAATAACGCCTAGAAAATTAGATATAAAAATCGCCACTGAGTTCCTTTTCTTGTTACTTCTTAAGTCAGGGTATTTTCTTTTCCAAGCCTATTGTATTTTTTAATTGGATTTTATTAATTAATAATTGTAAAGCTTATGCATTGAATAAATTTTATAAGGTTACGTACACGAATGAGGACTATATTTTTTTTGAAGATTAATATATATTATAACATGAAGAAAGTTGAAGATAAAGACTAATTTAAAATGTAGCCTTAAATTAGCTAATATTAATATATGTACTTGTAGTTATAATACAGATATGGAACCGCTATCTTTTCCAAATATCTTTCTATAAATTTCCAAGTCTAGAGTATCCAAAATACCAAAGAATAAGTCTCGATCATAATATGACTAAACGAAAGAAGTCATAAACTTAGCTTTCATTGCCTCCTTAGTAGAAAGAAAATTAATATCGAAAACTCCGACTCAAAAGCCGTAAATTTCCACCAACAACAATCATTCACAGTCGCACCTAACGATTGTATTAAAAAGAATTACTTTTTCAATCTTATTACAAACAATTGATTCGGTTCAATGAATGAAACTTCAACCCTAGATGCATATATTAAAGTTGAATTTCGCTCGTTAGAGGGATTTAGAGGTGGGTTTCTTCAAGGTTCGATTCGTCGCGTAGTTTTAATAAGTACAGATGATTTATTCTCCGACGCCCGCCAGAAGCACGCGGCGCGCTCCCCCTTAATTAGAGTGAAAAAAAATCGCATTAAACACCTCTCAGACTGTCATCTTAACGATATGCACAATTAGCATCTGATTCAACTGCTTTTATCCTTTTCATATTGAATTTTCATAAACTTTTATTACTGTACCCAATATAACGGCAGAATTTTGCTACACAAAAGTAGGTAATAGTTACCGATGGCTACCATTCTAATTTAAAACTGTAGTTCAAATAAATATTTCTTGACGATATATTCCTTACACAAAGAAATATGTATATCATGAAAAATATCATAAACAACAAATTAATCGGAGTAAACAAATACAGTGAACACATCAATGCGTGTTTTAGAGGACAACGTTTGTTCGACGATTAATGAATCAGCCTTTATTATTATAATTCGAGAATTCATGTTTAGTCGGGTCCGATTCGTTCCCTAACAAAACAAGATCAAAGTCGCTGATCGCGGGCAATCGAATCAAAACACAGGTAAAATATCAAACGTCCCCTTTCATAGCGAAATGGCCTTATTCTAAATAAAAACATAGCTTGGAAACCGTTTCTATTTTCCTAACATCTGTACAGGAAACCAATTTTGAAATATAGCCACGGTGCGCAATATAAACCTTACTTCCTTACAATAGGGAGTGTAAACCGTGATTTTTACCTTTGCAGGATTATAGGTACGAGATTGCATGGAGTAGCGTGTGTGGCAACATTAAGGCGAATAAAATTTAAATATGGCAACACGGCGCGCTATAAAAGAACGAATAATATTATGAGAAATAAAAGTAATAGAGCTATAGAATATGGTATAATTGAATATATCCGAAGTATGAATGACATTTGTGGCTATTTATAACCCATGGACAAGTTTAGAGGAACGTTAATAAAATGCTGAATCGTATTATTTAATATGATCTCATTATGTATATGAGTTTATGTCATTTTAATAAATCCTTCGCATCTCATATTACTTTCTTTTATTTCCGAGTTTGACTTATTTCTTCTCGACGTTTTCATTAAATGAATGCGGATAGCAAGTAACTTTATGAATGTATTCAGAACACGACAGAAGTAACAATGGTTTTAAAAAATTAAATTCCTTTTTTTTTTTAATAGATCGATAGGTGGACTGACGAATGGACCACCATGATGGTAAGTGTTTACCACTACCATCAGGTGAGCATAGTCAGCATAGACATTGGCACCGTACAAATTTTAACCATTCCTTACATTGCCAATGCGCCACCAACCATGGGAACTAAGATGCCCTTCTGTCCCTTGTGCCTGTAGTTACACTGGCTAATTCACTCTTATAACCGGACAACAACAATATTAAGTATACCTTTATAATGTGTCTAGCCAGATGCACTCACACAAAAACTCCTACCACCAAGTAAAATACATAAAATATATATACATATATATGTTAATTGCAATGCTAATTATTATAGGATATTACGACTTGATAAATATAATCGGTCTATGGTTACAGCCAGAAGAATTACAGTTTATTCTAAGTTAGGATACAAGAACAAAGTTGAAATGTTTTTTATAATACTTATATAGTAATTTCATTTGGATAATTATATAAACAACATCAACACTAAAATTGTGACGGATTAAAGACAATATATTTCGATTCGAGTCGACTATGAGCATATTCGTGCTGTTGATGGCGCAGTTTTTCCTAAGTTCGTTCTGTGTTTTATTTATTTCAAATCTATTACAGCAATTTCTTGGTATTCTAAAGGGTACATTCAACGAACCTTGGATACCAAGTTAGACGAGTTGACGTAGTTATTAAAAAGTTCGTATAACAACATATTCATGTCTAGTAATTTCCGTCGGGAAAATAAAGCCATGAAATCTACTTAATTTATTTAACCTCTTAAAAAAATTTAGACTATTAATTCTTTGACTGTTTGTTTTGTATTGAAGATTTCATACTACGGAACAGTGTTCCTCTTTAGTCATAATAAACGCGTTAAAGTACAAAACCTAAAGATAGAGCTGTATTCTTTATGTGGTTAATGTGAGCCGATAAATATAGTGTCAGGTCTAAAATCACGCCTATATTCTTTGTTGTGTGCACTTTGCGGACCATATTATTTGGTATAGAGTCGTTACAATTGTCAGGTTGTAGTTATTTTTTTTTAATTTGTTGTTTTTTTTTGTAGATTCAGTTAAAATTGGTGTAATTATCATTCAAGTCTTTTAAAGTTGCTTTGAAGATGTCACTTTTGATGGACGTCTACCTCGCTTTTATTTTGTGCACTAGTTTAAGGTCATGTGCATATATAATGTTGATTGTTGGAAGATATCAATATCATTAATAAATATATTAAAAAGCATACGACCAAAAATTTACCCCTGAGGTATACCAGATTAGCCCATTGGTTAGAACGCGTGCATTTTACCCGATAATTGGGAGTTTAAATCCAGGCAAACAACACTGAATTTTCATGTGCTTGATTTGATAATTCATCGTGGTCGGCGGTGAAGGAAAAACTCGTGAGCAAATTGGATACATGCAGGATGCATGTATCTACAAAGCAATTGATATTTTAAGATATTTCATAAATGGTTTTGAGATTTATATCTCTTAATTATCGCTATATTTTCAAATAAATGTATGTTTTATCAAGATAATTTGAAATTCTAATCCTCATACTAGCCTTTACCTTAAATAATAATAAGAGCGATGCCTCTCGCAGTTTCGATATCTACACTTACCATGAGATGGTGCTAACACTCGTCTACCTAAAAGTAATTAAGAACTAAGCCCTACCACTATTCGGCAATAGTGGGGGCCCGCTGCACTCAATATATCGATGTATTAACTTTGATAAATTTAATTAACCCTTCAATGCTACGGCCATAAGTTTTATGAGTCGTAACTCTTGTACACAGGCGGAGGTTTTGTTAAGGTAAATATTTTTGCGCGTCAAACATTCGGCGCGCTCGTATTATTCAAATGCGAACCAATAAGAGAGCATTTACGGCCATCCATAAAACTACAATCCAACCGAACGAATAAATATCCGACCTCTGTAACTTATAACCTCAAGTACAAGCAACTAGAGGGAATGGAACAGATTTCGTACCGTGACACTGAGGTACGACTTGACGAGTATCAAGACTGACTGCTCAAATAAGTGCGTTTTGAAGAAAATAAAAACTGATTTTAATAATAAGCTCGTCAGGCTATATCTTTAGGCGGTAAATCTAAGGTCAAATGGTTTTTGTAGCATTGTATTTGATTCTAAGTAACGTTTCGTTTTCCTTAATTTATAAAAATGTATTTTCAGTTTTATTAAAAGCATAAAATAGGCAGCTATTTGGTTCTATTTAAAGGCGGCAAATTTGTAAAGCTAAATTTGTCTTTGGATGAATATGGATAAACGTACATAAGTTGTAGCAATACTAATAAAACCCATCACTCATTCTATCTGTAATAATAATAATCTTTACATTTAATTTGACATAGATGTAAAACAAACAGAAAACGCATTGATTCAAAAAACTTTGTTCAGTTTTTAGTTTATTTAACATTCGAAAAAAGTCTCATTGAATGAAGGAGAGAGATTAGTGATATGTTTATTTCATTTACACTGTCCGTCACGGTATATGTACATGTCTTATCCGTGTCACTTCCAGTATCAACCTATTCATGTACAGTTATAATAATACAAGCTATAAGGCAGTTACGGGCGGCGGTAACCCGAAGCCGAAACAACCGGACTCGGGTTAATTTTGCACCTGTACATACTTGTGAAAGCTTTTATATCAAACAGATATCCTAGCGACCGATTTGTATATATATACTTACAGAAATCAAAATGACTTTTTAAAAAGTATACACGAATATTTGACTTTATAAAAAGTACTTAAATAAGAATCAACAATTACATAAATAACTTTAAATAAAATAAAATGACAAAATAAGGATTATAACTTTAGTGATTGTTTGTCCGATGTTTGTCACCCAAAATTCGCGCCAAAAGTAAACCTGAGCATTTGTGACAGCTCATCGGGCGTTTATTTTTTAAATATATTACGCTACAAGATATTGATGTTTATTGATAACGCGGTGAGAATATATTATATTTAGCACAATTTTTCCGTAACTCAATTCTGTGTTATATTTTAATTAGATAGTACAAAATCTTTATTAAATACTCGCAGTTACACGCTCGATATATATATGTACCATGTTTCCTTAGATTCCGTTCAATCTATCGAGTGTATAACAAACATTCAATGACACAAATTTCACATGTTTTCACAGAAAATAAAACACTTAATTATTATAATAATTATGTGATTATTAGTCTTTTTTAGTACTTTCTTCGACCCATATATTTAAATTGAAAAATAAATCCATCACAACAATTCACATTGGAAATAGGAAAAAGTTAAACATACCTGAAAACTAAAACCAAAACACAAATAGCAGTATTGTTATGGAAGTCAAAGAGATAGACGGTGGACCGCTTGTGCGTATAGAACTTAAAAAATAATTTATTGACGACCATTGATTTTCTTCCTCGCGTTTATAACTTGTCGCAATCAAAAAAAAATGACATCAATTTATAAAATTTTATTTTGCAATATATGATATACGAAACATTTTTACTTTTATTAGGTTTACCGACGACTTCCGGGTTATTCCAGTGGAAGTAGGAAAAAAGATAAACAAACGTTAGATTTACGTATGTCATGCGATTTGCTTAATAACTCAGCGATATGTGCACTACTAAGACATAACATACATAAGCAGCCCGTAAATGTCCCACTGCTGGGATAAAGGCCTCCTCTCCCTTTGAGGAGAAGGTTTGGAGCATATTCCACCACGCTGCTCCAATGCGGGTTGGCGGAATACACATGTGGCTGAATTTCGTTGAAATTAGACACATGCAGGTTTCCTCACGATGTTTTCCTTCACCGCCGAGCACAAGATGAATTATAAACACAAATTAAGCACATGAAATTTCAGTGGTGCCTGCCTGGGTTTGAACCCGAAATCATCGGTTAAGATGCACGCGTTCTACTAAGAGTTTATCATTAATTTATCTTTATTTATAAAACAACACTATTTCATTTAACGACTTAATTCCACTTAAATTTTACTTCCAAAATTCCGTAAGTTTCGTCGTTCAAAACGCAATTTTTTCGCGAATCCATAGTGAATATCATAGATTAATCAAGCTTTCAACCAATGATATCGCATCGATTTGCTGTCAAATGTTCTTTATTTGTCTTTTTTTCTCTTATGGAGTTGGAATAAAGTAGGTATATAAATTTGTATTCATCTATGCGTGTGAACTACCTAAACTAAATATTATAATTTCATAATAAATAAATAAACTACCACTGTTTCTATCAAAATCAAAAGTGTTGATGTATTTCAGAATTAAATTGGATTGCACTACTTGGTAATAGCTTACTTACTCCATTTATCGAATAAGTTTTTTTTTTAAATATTAACAACCAGTATCAATCTTTTATAAATACTGAACAAGGCATTCATTTCCCTCTGACCAAAACAGGTGCGATGGCTGTAAACTTTTATATTTTGACCAACGGACCCTTTTTCCATCATTCTTTCTCACGATCAGGTAACTTTATTAGATAATTTTGAAGTAACACACACCAACTAAATATATGTTTAATATATCTTTATTTTAAAACCTGTAACTTTTTGTGTGACGTGAAATTGGAAAGTAATATATCTACCTACACAGATACACTCATTAACTGTTATCATATACGAGTATGGTTGAATCGATAAATATCATACTTGCAAAAAGACATTAGCATTCGAAGAACCACTAGCCATTCGCTCCCGAATTATATTCAGTTCTAACTATAATACGTTAGTTTTAACTTGACTGCCATTACCGATAACCAAATATCTTGTAAGGAATAAGTTTTCCAATGATACACGTCAAGTTACATAATAAATAAAGAGCATTAATACAGGCAAGTACGGCGGTGTGTTGGGCATTAGTACACTCTGTTCAAAGTCGACGTGAGTTCTCCGAACGTGCGGGACAAGTAAAGTTTTTGCGACAAGTGTAACACCCTACACGATTCCGCTCCACCACTTATTTGAATAATATTTTGGTATAATCGAATAGAAAATCATTCTATTTGAAAATATTTTCGTAATATTTTAAGTCCGTGCTCAAATTCTTATCGTGAATTCATTTGCAATGACAATGAATATGAATATACAGATATTTTACTACCACTTCTGATATTACTACTTAGGATAAATATTCATTATGTTCATCCAAAGCATAAATCAATATCTTGGTAAGTTTCATTAAATTCTGACAGCACCACACAAGTGACCTGATGATGATGAAACACCCTTACACCCTTACACCCTCTTGTAATTAATAAGAGAACTTTAGTATTTGATAGCAGAAAAAAAATCCCAAACATTTCTTACATAACTTCACTGTCCATGCTGTTGTTACATTATATTTGTTATTTTAATGTGCTACATTTTATCTCCAGGCAGCATCACAATCTAAATTTCAACAAGGATTATTAATGAGAAATGTGCTCAGTGACCAATGACATTTTTTACTAGAACATCATTGTCAGTGACATTAAAATGTAGCTGCATTCTTAGAAATAAAAAAAAGACTGAACAAATTAAATGCTATAGTTTATTTATTTATTTATTTATTCATAGGTACACAAACAGAATGCAATCAGAACATACAGCTATAGTGACACCACTAGTGAGATTTTTTTATTAGACGCCTCTTACAAAAACATTTTATACAAAAGTAGCTGTTTCCACAGTCAAACTTTATCATTACAACGGGTTGATGATGATTTTCCCATTCATATTATCTAAAAGATAAAGCTTTTGTCTCTCATTGTACTATCAAGTATGGTGCTGATGTAAAATTGATAGTTCGGAGATGGGCTGTCTCGGGCCACTGCGAGCTCCTGCGAATTATTTCCTTCGTCATTACAGACGCTACTTAAAGTATGATAGGCTTAAGTTTTCGCGAGTAGTTCGTTACGTATGTGCGTCTTGTAAATAGAGCACTTTATAAGTCGCTGTCTTAGAAATTTATATGTTATTAAGTACACTTTGTGAATACGGGTTGTATAACAAATGGACTTTGAATGTGCGAAGCTTACGTTACATTACAATACAAATTACATAACAGTTAAATGAAGAAGTATTTAAGCCTATTTAAAAGTTACTTAAAATTTTATAAACTCTTTTTTTTATTATCTAGTTATCGTAGTAGTTTAAGGTCTTGGTAGTCAGGGGTTCGACATAAAAAAGTAACCTATGTCCTTTCTTGGAGTTCAAACTTGCTTCGTAGGTACCAAATTTCATCAAATTCGGATCAATGGTTCATGGAAGACAGAACAGACAGACAGACAGATAGATAGAGTTGCTTTAGCATTTATAATAAATGTATAGATGTAGTAGGCATTGCTGTAAAAACTACAGGCGGAAACGCTTGCGGAAGTGTACCGGTTCCGGGTGGAAGCAAGGTCAAGCCACAGGTCCAGGACTGATGGAGGTAAAGCGAGTCAGGGCTCTAGCCCAGCGAGCCTTGATTAGAAGGTGGGCGGAGGACCTGGGGTCCCCCTCGGCAGGCCTGGCAACAGTGGAGGCTATCCGTTCCCACTTGAGTCGCTGGGTAGAACGAAGACACGGCACATTCTCATTCAGGCTGACGCAGGTGCTTACCGGGCACGGCTGCTTGGGTAGGTATCTGCACCGGATAGCGAGGCGAGAGATGACATCCTCCTGCCACGAGTGCGGCGCGCCTTCGGACACGGCCCTCCACACTCTGATTGAGTTTTCCGCATGGGGGCCTCAGCGCCATTCCCTGGCGGCCTTTGTAGGCGGAGACCTCTCGCTGCCGAGCGTGATAAACGCTATGATCGACAGCGAGAGATGCTGGAAGGAAATGGTCTTGTTCTGTGAAAATGTGATGACACAGAAGGAGGCCGCGGAGCGGGAGCGTGAGAACAGTACGGCCGACCCGCTTCGCCGAAGAGGACCAGGAAGAAGGCGTCTTCGTTATGGACACCTTCTCCTCCCGCCATAAGGCTCGCCGGGAATAGGGGGTCTCTGTACCCCGAGAACCCCCTAAGAATTGGAGGCCCACAGAGTTGGGCCTACCGTCAGGACGTCACGGTAGTATGCGCAAGCGATCCCGTGACGTCTCCCAAAAGACGGAGGGGGTATAAAAAAAAAAAAAAGGCATTGCTGTAAAAAATGTAGAAGATTGAATATTGTAATATTAATAAAAACGCAATAAATTGATCAGATTAAATATGTTACTAAAAATTTTAAAGTAATAATCTTTTAAAAGAAGCCTGGCTTTTTTATTGATTAATTAAAAAATGTGGGTTCCTGTTTATTAACTTCACTGAGATTCATTTTTAGAAAGACTGCCTCAAACATTTCTTGGCTAGATATAACACCATTGATCCAGATGACCTGGTTTTCCTTTTACCTGAAGTCCTGACTGTTTTGAGAATCGAAGTGTGTACAATTGAAGTGCATCGTGCATCGATAAGAAGTCAAAGTTGTTGCTACTGCGCCTGAACTCTTTCCGATCGTGTTGGATTTGCTGTTCCATCGGATTATGAGAATGAGATTAGAGTTTAGGTACATGTATTTGTGCATACGATAATGCATTATAATATATCCTTGTTGGCTGGTATCCTTTCGCCGCCGCAACCGATATGAGTCGACATCATTATCAGCTAATATTGATTGTGATGTATTTTTGTTTATAAATCGCAACAAAATTGTCTTTGTGTCTCATGCTGTATTGCATGGAGATGAGATCGTAGCTCAGACATATTTTCATAATTATTTCAAGCGTTATTATTTATTGAATGACTGTAGTAACAATATAAATTAACAACTGATTAAGATTTTATTAACATTAAGTAAGTTGTAATTAAATTGGTAAAGAAGAGTACCTAACTAAGTATTTGATCGCTTTGGATGGTTTTATCCTGTTCTCCTACATTTCAAATCAGTGGTTGCTTTACATTCAATATCTTTGAATATTACGATGTATGTTTTGATTGCAATGTCGTGTAAGTCCAAAATTATCAAATTATAAAACTATTTTCAAGATATATTCGTATGTGTACCTAGTAGGTATTTAGTAAACAAGAAACTATTGCTTACCTACGTGGTACGTTTCACAAGTATCCATAGGTATATTCAAGTATTTGATATTAAATGCAATATAATTTCGTTATAATGCCAAATAATACCTTTATCTTGCATGTAATATTCGATTAACAACCCCTAACCCATCGTACTATTTAATATTGTTTGACCAACTACTTATATTAGGTTAAACCTAATTCAAACATTCGATAAAATGTGACTCCTAGAGGGACAGCCGATAGTGTTACACAAGTCTAACAAGGAACTACTTTGTTTATAAACACATGTAATTTTGTTTAACCCTTTACGCTTTATTAACTGTGGCGTGCGGCTAACACGCGGCACGCACGCGGCACGCACACGTCTCGCACGCGACGTGCATGCGGCGTGGGCTCGGCGTGAGGCTGCGGCGTGACAACAAACACGTTAATCACGTTACGACTGGATTACACGAGTGATCGATGTTAACAAATTAATGTCTCGTTATCGAACTTATTCAGTGGGAACATTTTCGGTTATAAAATCAATTACATCATTTTGGTAACACGTACTTGAGTATACATTTATTTGCATCGCTTATATTGAAGATAGTCCATGTTTATATAAATATATATTATTATTCGCAATAGAAGGTAATCTAATTTTGCTTGATTTCGCACTTTACGTTGAATCTACGTTTCTTTTTAAGTAACGTATTATTTATGTAATTTATTAAAACGATAGATGCCTACGTCTAATCTGTAGATAGATCTGCAGTCATCAGTCTGCATCATCTCAGTCGTGCAAATATTGTATACTTTGTTATAATTATTATAATCAATATCGAACCACTCTCATTCATTACACGATCGTATTCTGCGTGTGCAGTGTTCGATCTGACAGCAAAGCTCCACTGATGTTAATTCTCATGTTACGCCTTTTAATGGATGAAAATAATTACAGTATTTAACAATTTTTAAACCACACAAACAATTTGTCTTTGGCTGAAAATTCGCAAATACTTTTAGTGCTTTGCGTGAGTACATGGAGTACAATAACAGTTGTTTCAATAATTGTCAGACCGCTATCTGAATCGCGCAATAACAAAAGAATCGAACTATTATTTATTCAATAAATCTGAGAACGAGAAATGCATCAAAGAATGTGGTAATAGTTGGTAAACAGTTCTGTACGAACGGTACAATTCCCAAACTAACTGTCGGAGTGCCGCGGCTCAAAAACTTCGCCCTTTTACAATTCCTGACGTAACTGAATACCAAAACAGATCTAATGTGGATGAGACAGTTTTGTATCGACGGGATTATTTATTTTAATATTAACAATGTTAAGGTATTCTTGCATTTTTTTAAGTAAAAAGTAAGTTATATAATAAATAGCCCACAATAGTCCCACTGCCGGGTTTGGACTGTTCATATATACATAGAAAAACTTCATCTGAGTCAAAGATTCACGATAGTAATAATTAATTAATTAAGTATAATAAACACAAAGATTGTAACGTAGTGCCACAATTCTTTAAGTTTTATAAACCATATAGCCATCTCAATAATGCAAACATGATGTAAAGAAAATAAAATTTAATCCTTAAAATTAGTTTTCTAGGCGGTACTGGCCTATTAGTACGTACCTACTTACAATAAACGATAATATAAAAACATGCATTGAGCTAATAAACTTTACATTAAAAAATATTTTTATAGAAACTTGTTACTAAGCAGCGTCAGTAACTACCTACTATTTTTAGTAGTTCAGAAGAGCAGGCCTATACCCAGCGGTGGGTGAAGAGTGGCTGCGGATGATGATAAAACACGCAGGCAACAATAATTTTGAGCCAAGCCTGAGTACTAGTTAATAAACTAATCTTGAATATCTCAGTCAACCTTTTTCACAACTTATGTGACATTATTAATAAATATTGTTAATTAAATTTGAAGTAGTTATAAGTATTAGTGATAATGTTAACCATATAAATAAAATCGTAAATGAAAAAATCTAATAAAAATGACATAAAAAAGACAAGTCTTGTCCACAATAACAATTCGGCCAATCTTTGGATTGATATTCAATTCGGGCTAGCGGAGAAAGATCGCCGCGGGACGAGTGCGGGATAGCGGGACGGGTGCGGGACTCGCAATTGAATTTGAAAACAGAACAACCACCCTCGCACACCCTCATCCCTCATACACCCGGTGTAATCGCCATGTGACAAGATTTTTCGGACTATAGATACAATTTTAAATGTATTTTTAGTATATTCGAACCAAATTAGCAAATATGTACCATTGTATATCCGGATTACCCTTTCTTATGTATGCGAGGATATTACGAAAAGTATATTTTGTAACTATTAATTTAATGATTACATAAGTAATATTAGTAAATAATTATGATTCACATGAATTTGTTACATTTTATTATTACTATAATACAAATGAAGGCGATGTAAACATTATATTATAAAGTAATTTAGAGTACATAAGCACAGTCTCAGATATACAAACAACATGGTCACCCCAAATGCCCCCTGGCCAGCGCCATTTCCCTGGCCATAGACAACAGTTTTATTGTTTTTATATTTATTTATCCGGGCAACGGGGTTTTTACGTTATTCCTCGTTTTTGTTGGCTCGTCTTTATGACGTAGCAAAGGGCAAGTTGGACACGCGACATTTTGAAGATATGATAATAATGCTACGGAGTATTTATTTTGTTTGAAAAAAATAAAATAATTTGTTCTATTTACTATTTTATGTATTTTTAATTAAATAATACCGTTCAATAAGACTTGAATTGAAGTTTATGAATTGAAGCGTAAATCAGCTACTATTAAGAGAAAAAATTTACTAAGCAGTTAAACTTTCACGATATTTTGTAAATTTTTGTAGAACATAACTTTAATAACCTATTTAACACACAGACAGTTTGGTATCAAGTGTAAGTTTTTTACATATATTCCATAGAACGGTATTTTTTAAATAACGAACTAATATCAAATAAATGTACGAGGGACTCCACCTTCGACAATGGCACTGCAAGAATGACCTACGAGATAAACCAAACACCGTTAATACGCCGCCAACCACTAGACCTAAGTTCTACGCCTCGTACCAATGACACCATTTACTCAGCAGCGGAATAATAATGTAGAGGAGCCTGCGAATAGACCTGACTACGACTATGTAATGTTAAATTATTTAAAATATTCGAATTATTATACTTATGTCAAGTCATGAGTCATATTAAATATGTTTACATTGCCTATAACTATTCTGAAGAATTTATTTAAAAAACTGACCGCATTATGTTCTTACAAGCCAAACTTGTTAATCACATAATTACAAAACAAAGCTATACGATGTCATTATTTAATATTTGTGTTAATATAAAAAAAATATAATAAGCAGTCCAAATAATGTAATGTCCATACAATGTCCGTAGTATCAGGTGAGACAAAGGTCTCGCTATGATACGTCAGCGATTCCTAACAGAATAGCCTCCCTTGTTTTATCGGATATCTAACAAAATAATTTCTTACATGTCCGGTTCGATAATCAACTCTATTTGTAGCGGCAAGAAGTCCCAACACTCCGCATTTGTAAATTCGTTTATACTGTGAGAGGAGAAATAGCCATGTTCTTGTGCTTATCAATTCAATATCACGTCTCGTTTGATCGCATCGTTTCACTCGTTCACTTTGTTCTCTTGTTATTTAAGAATTCGCAAATAATCATTATATTACGTATAAGAACATTTTCTATAATCACAATTTAATAATAGTATTATGTTCTTTATTTTACGGTACCTGTTTCGCGCGGTATTACCCGCTTTAAATGTTATGGTTATATACTCCATGTTTTATAGTTTATAAGCTATTTCAACAAATGGACTGTAATATACGGGATACGACTTTGTGAATCTCGCGATCAAAGGACTTAGAAATTTACGTGCCATCGAGCGTGCATTGCTTGATGTTGCGTTGCTGCTTTCACGGACCTCGGCTAGTTTGAGGCAGTTTTATACGCCAGTAGCATCAAATGAAATCTTTTATAAGCGCGGTATTCGTATCAGAATATCGAAGGCATTGCACTCGTAGTACTTTGCGTCTAATATTTAACTTTAATATGCAAGCTCACCAGTTATAGAGATGTAAATACATGATACTTTAAACGATTATAGCTTCACAGCATGTCTATATAGCTTCACGGCGTCATATCCAAGGTACTAAGTTATTTTTGAATTTGCTTTAAAAATACTCTATTATTAATAATTATTTTGAATGAGAAAAGTATATAACACATCAACATAGTAGTTTGTACATAACTACTAACGACGTCATAAAATGTCAAATAAATAAAGGTAAAATACTTAACGGAATTTACTGGTAGTTACAGAAAAACATACCTGCCTTTGGTCAGCCCAATTAGTCCATAACAGACTGTCTAAGGTGTTGAAAACAGCATCACGACAACGCTCAATAATTTTATTTAAAAATTTAACAAAATCAAACCTTATTATTCAAACTGAAAGTCCAACGCATTAGCGCCACTTATTTTTTTATATAATATAGGTACATAATCATTAATAACTAATAATTATATTTAAACGCTCTTAAGCTATGTAAAAGCTAATATAAAACTACTCGTAGACGTTGTTCGTTGACGCATAGGTTTTAAATTTAATATGATGTGTTTATTGACTTGACATTTTTATTTAAAGACACATTTACGTCAAAACATGATATCCTAGGCAAAATAATTGAATAAAAATGTTATAAAACCATTTTAGTCGTTTAAGAAATTTAAATAAACTGTAGTATGTAGTCTACATTTATTTTGTGATTTATTTATTACGTATTTGATCTAATGACATTGACTGCTTCCTGAAAAAATCTTAGTTACTTATTATAATTTAAAAGGCAAGTAAAACAATGTAATTAAATAATATAATAAATAAATAAAGATGATTTTATAAGATTATCATAGCATTAGTTCATTCATCAATAATTGTATCTTTCATCATGGCCAAATCTATTAAAAGGTAGTAAGCACTAAGCGTATAAGGATTTAAATCTATCGTATTTCCTTTTAGCGCCATCTACCTACCATATTTTAAAGTATCTGTACATAGATTAAGCATTGATGACAATAGAGGGCTTTCGATTATAGTAATTAGGTTTTATAATAATATTTAATGTTGCATGTACTTGCATTGTATAGTTGGTACCTCGGGATATCATATTATAATTAAATTATATGTTATTTTTAATAAATTAAAGCATTATTTATAATATAAATATTATTACTCCATACATATGATTACTTATGTTTTAAGAAATTAAAAGTTATGTATTTATAAACAAAAACTAAAGTCAATTATTGTCATTTAAAATACATCTACGAATATTCGAAATATCTAAATACAAGATGGCGCTTACCAGTCGAGAGTTTTTGTGGTGTAAACTTCGTTCATTTTGTTTTTATGAGGCCAGTAGCTAGCCGGCTGCTGCTTTTGTTCGTCACTTAATCAATCATTGTTAAACTTGCTGTCCTGCCAAATTAGTCTTCTATGTGATAAAATATCGTTCAGTTATAAGATAAATAGGAGTTTAATAATGGCACAATTATTTCGGCTACTGAATTTCACATATTATTCTGCTTAATTTTATTTTTATTTTTTGTTAAGCTTAATGCTAAGGTTTATTTTCGTTTATAGTAATAATTTGTTATCTAGGACACATACAAATATGTATATACCAATCAAAATTAAAAATAATATCTGCTGTCTTAATTTAACCACACCAAGCATCTACTTAATCACTTCGTGGAATAGTGACAATTTTCCAGTTGAATTTCGAGATTCTTTGACGAAAAAATGATTCAGTGAAGATGCGTACTTAAGGCAAAGACAATAGGGCTAAAAGTTTCAAAAGACACTACATAAATGTAATTCAGATATTTATTTATTAATAAACATGACCACTGTAATGAGATAAGGCAATTGAGTTAATCATAACATATTACATATAAAAATATTATATTATCCTATTTCCAGTTCCAAGGAATCAGTAAGCGTATCAGATTTCTTGCCATTGTAACTAATTCCTGAGTAATCGTCAAGAACAGGAACAATGATAGAGGAGAAAGATAATAAAATAAGTAAATAAAGAATAACTAAAAGTATTTTTCAGTTCCGTTTTCTTTAATTATTATACAAAGAATTGTGAGCGAACTACACGATTACATGATTCTATATTTTTTATAATTCCTAATTATTCGTTTTATAATATAAATCCAATCGAGTTACATATTATTTATATATATTATTACTATCTTTTATATCCATCGATAAATGACTTTTTTCTGTTCATCTACCAAGTTGTGAAAACATTATATTTATAATACAAAAATATATAACCACAAGGCTGTAAAACAAGTATCCAAGCCATACTACGATTAAAAACAATTACCGGCATTATTTGACATTGACAATGACAATTCACTATTAAAATTATTCCAGCAATCCATTTTGATTTTCCATTCCTACGGCCCACACTAACCGCGTGCTTGGCGTGTGACCGGTAGATAAGAACTTGTTGTTAAACTTTTTTTTGTTAGTAACTTTGTTTAAAATGAAGGGCGACAAAAATGTGGACATTCAAAACCTTAAGGATATGGCTAATAAGCTAAGGATCGACAGTATAGTTGCAACAAACGCTTCGAAATCCGGGTAAGTAATAACCTCAATTATATTTTGCCGCTTCATCGAAGGTCATAAGAAGGTTATTAAATGTTAAAGCTTATTGGAATCTGACTGCTTCTTATCTTATTTGCGAAATTCAAATATTGAAACATCTTATAACACTTTAGATTAATTATCTTTATAAATAATTATTGCACGTTCGGCCCCCTGCATAGAAGTCAATTGGAATACAATTTCAAAGTTTAAACATTCTTACATTCAAGATGATGAGTGCTGCATAAATACAACTTGTACTTAACTAATAATTCCTGAGTATAAAGTTAACTTTATAATTACTGCTGCCTGATGTTTTAAGTATGAAAACTTGAATTAAAGACTTAAAAAACAATTTTTAAATTAGAGGAATATAATTATTCATCATATTATTATTTATAAGTCATATTATAAAGAAAAAAAAATGTATATGTCATGATTATGGTATGCCTTTAGTTTTGAAATTAAATGACAAATGGTAATTTTTTTAATGTATTATACCAAAAAATATATACTCATCAACATAGACCATAACATACCACATCACAGTAGGTCACCACAGTCCACAAGCTTTATATTTCATTTTCCAATTAAATACTCCATAAATTGATTACTCATTGTTAACTTATTAATCAAATTTTTTGACAATTAACAAGAATGATTTAATTATATTTCAATTACTGTGTTCAATAAATTGTTATTGCATAACAATTTATTGTTACCAATGATTAAGTATATTTTTGCTTGGAAAATCCTTTTTTATTTATGTTAGAGGATAAATAATATGAATGTTTATCCTTAAAGTTCATCTATGTTACTAAACAATAGAATTCTGTCCTTAAAACTCACTTAGGGATTAATTATAGAATTATAATCGATATGCTACTAATAGCAAGCATCTCCTTAACCAATAATACTAATGTATACTTCACTGAGACATGATAACAGGCTGAGGAATTTAATTGAATCAAGTAATAATTTTGTCCATTGCCCTCCAGTCACCCCACATCATGCGCTTCAATGGCAGAGATCATGTCGGTGCTGTTCTTCCACACAATGAAGTACAAGATATCAGCACCTCGCGATCCCTCCTCCGACAGATTTATACTTTCCAAAGTAAGTATTAAAAGACTGGAGTCATCACTCGGAATCAACCCAAATAAGATTATGTAGTATTATATAGACATACAAAAGTGATTTTGTTTGTTAAGCTTTTGCAAAATTTCATGATTGTTTAAAATGTAATTATGCAACTGATCATCTTCTAATTTTGCATACATATTGTCAGGGTACAGAAAGTGGTGCCTCTTCCCTAGAAGGCAAAGCCACTGGTGGAAAGAAGTTAATTATAATTGTTAATATTATTTTACAAATATATTAGAATATGATATTAAGATATATGAAATACTACCACTTGGCGTTAGGGCTTTATGCAAGCCCATCTTAGTAGGTATCAGCAACATTTCAAATATACTGCCAAACAGCTATACTTATATTGTGTCCTGGCTTGGAAGATGAGTAAGCCAGTGTAACAATGGGCACAAGCGGCATAACATCTCTGTTTCAAATGTTGGTGGTACATTGTAAGGAATGGTTAATATTTCTTACAGAGCTAATGTCTAGAGGCAGTAGTGACCACTTACTATCAGAAGGCCCATTTACATGTCCACCTAATGATATCATAAAAAAATTATGACAGGATTTATATTTCAAACCAACTAAAAAATATATATATCTAATTAACTAATCTATATTATAAAGCAAAAGATTTTTTTTAACATTGGGTTATACCACATGTAACATTTGTCATTGAAAAAGGTTATATACACTATATAATACCATGCTACAACCAATGGAGGCAGAGTAGTAAGTTAGTATTTATATGTATATAATTTTACCATGAACTGCTAAGTCATTTGTAACAAAAAATAAAAACTCAGTATTTTTAATAATATCTAAGTGAAAAATAATAATAAATATTTTCATAGTATTATTCGTAGTAGTGGTAGTCAGTAACAAATGACCTTATGATGTAAAAGCAACAGGTTCTATCTAGGCCACTTGTGCTATGCCTTTATATTATATACACTCTAGTTTGTAGTAAGTATGTAGCAAAAAATTGCATGATTGATGACTGAATGTACCTCAATTATTTTCCTCAGGGTCATGCAGCACCAATTCTATATGCAGCGTGGGCAGAAGCTGGTCTCTTCCCACTCGAAGATTTGAAAAACCTTCGCAAAATCGACTCTGATTTAGAAGGTCATCCTACTCCAAGACTGAACTTTATCGATGTAGGCACTGGCTCCCTCGGCCAGGGATTGGCCGTTGCGGCCGGTATGGCGTACGTTGGAAAGTACTTTGACCAGACATCATACAGGTTTGTAAAGAAATGTTCGATAAACTTATTTCGTATCAATAGTATAAAGCATTTTTTAATATATTCCAGCATATATATGCATACTACTATTATATAGTCACATGAACTCAGCCCAGGATAAGAATTTGAATATAATTATTAATTTACAGAGTATACTGCTTGGTGGGAGACGGTGAGGCTGCCGAGGGCAGTGTGTGGGAGGCCCTGCACTTTGCTAGCCACTACAAACTAGACAACTTAGTTGTCATCTTTGATGTCAACCGTCTTGGACAATCTGAGCCCACTTCTCTACAACACCAGGTAACTCCATCTGATAGCAACAGCAAATTAATTTACTAATTAATTCTAATTCATTCATATAAAGATAAAATAATGATGAATTATTAAAATGGTGTCAATTTTTTTTTTCTTATTGTTCATTGTAGTAGTAAGTTTATGCATTGTTACTTATCTGTCCTTGTATTCAGCATGTTTTTGCAATTTATTCTTTATCACAATTATGTCATAATTAATTCCTTAGTTACCAAATCACAGAACGCTGAATGTTATTTAGCAAAATAGCCATCTAAATGAGATATGATGCTAATAATGTTGGCATTAGGTGATCCGTAACACATGCATAGCTTTTCCTCTCAGCTACCTACAGATACAGCGATAAATTGATAAGCCGCGACATTAACCTCTCGACATTTACGTAATGCATGTTATCGCCGTTTGAGTGATTATATTCATACCATTCCCGAGGTTATTTACTTCCTTTGAATTTAAATAGAGTAATGTTTTACAATTCTACATAATTGTATAATCAATACAAAGAGTATGAATACATAAACCAAAGTGGCATTTTACTTTGAGATGCCTCTACAGATATGAAATCTGTAAAGCAAACATAAATTTTCTAATAAGCAGTGTAATCTGCACATGACTCAGAACTTATTCTTTCTCTGCAAAAAAATTACATCATATAATATGTTAATTAAGTGTTTAAGATTCGATCTATATTCGTCCGATAATTATTTATTAGGTAACTTTAAAATAACACAGTTCTAAGAAATATTTAAACTCATGGTAAATGTAATTATTTTAATATATTTCATATGCCTTCACCTATATTATTACTGAATATGTTCATATCATTTTATTAATGATTTTAAATGAGCACTTGTAAAGTCTCAAGTCATTATTTCAGTTTAAAGTGTTTAATACACATGCTAATTTGATATACAATCCATATTCTACGGAAAATTTGACCTGCCGTACTTTTTTGATTAAATCATTTAAGAATAAAAAACTTAACATTTTCTGTTTCTTTTATTGCATTCTTATAAGTACTATCTTTCTGGCATAGTAGTACAATTTGTAATGATGTATAATATTCGATTAAAAACTCTAAACAGGAGTCACAACACACAATATTTATAAATAATGGGATCAACATATCATTGTATTCCATAGATGGACGTCTATGATGCACGACTAAAAGCCTTCGGCCTGCACTCGCTGGTCGTCGACGGACACGACGTCGGCGAACTCATCAAAGCCTTCGACGAAGCCGCCACGGTCTCCGGCAAGCCGACCGCCATCGTCGCCAAGACCTTCAAGGGCAAGGGCTTCCCCGGCATCGAGGACAAGGACAACTGGCACGGCAAGGCTCTGGGCGCAGAGGGAGACAAGATCATCAAGGTAAACTGTCAACTGTTTAGGTACCGACAGAGGCCGACGGCAGTGACGCTCGAGCTCGCTCGGTTGTGGTTGCAGCACCTGCAGGCGCAGATCAAGAACCCGGGCTGGAAGCCGCGCGTGAGCGCGCCGCAGTGCGAGGCGCCGCGCGTGCACGTGGCCGACATCACGCTGTCGGCGCCGCCCGCCTACGAGCGCGGCGCGCGCGTGGCCACGCGCCTCGCCTACGGCACCGCGCTGCGCAAGATCGCCGACACCAACCTCAGGCGAGTACCTATTATAGTGCGTAAGTGCGAGCGCAGACGCAGGCGCACCCCTCTCTGTGGACGCTCCTGTAATCCGATGGGATCCGTGCAGCATCGCTACAAAAAACCCAGTAATCTCCACCGGCTCGACCCTCACCTGACGAGTCGACTGCGCCCGCAGAGTGATAGCGATGGACGGCGACACGAAGAACTCGACGTTCAGCGACAAGCTGCGCAGCGCGTACCCGGAGCGCTACGTGGAGTGCTTCATCGCGGAGCAGACGCTGGTGGGCGTGGCCACGGGCGCCGCGTGCCGCGCGCGCGCCGTCGTCTTCGCGTCCACCTTCGCCGCCTTCTTCACGCGCACCTTCGACCAGGTGCCGCATTTTGTTAACTCTACTCTACTCTACTTTTGCTTCTCCCTTTTCATTTCAGTCCCTTGCCACTATATTTTTTCTTGTATGTCGCCATTTAATTGTAGTCTGTCTGCTAACTTCCATGTCGCTGCACCGTAGTGTAAATATTTCTGGATCTTTATAAATCTTCGTCTATCAACATGCAAAGAAACCAGCACACGTGACTTTCATCCTTAAGATATGAATTTTTCTTTTCCTGTGACGTTTATCCACGATGAAAGTCATTTAATGTATTCTTTGAATTGAAACTGGCCTAAAACTTTTTATCTCATTTCCTCACTAAAACACTTCTCTAGATACTCGCTGACAGTTTCTAGACGATTCTTCCTACCAACCGGCACCGAGACGTTTATCGAAATACAAATGGAAGTTTATGTATTTTTTTGATTGGTGCTAAATCAACTCGCTTGTCGTACTCACCCGGCCGCCGTCGGCCGACGTGGGCAGTAGCATTCGAACAAATTGCTTTGCTCAAACTCTTCTCACTTGTAATGCTACTAACACGGCAAATATTTTTTGCATAGTAAATATGCTCTACTCTATAAATATTTCTGTTTGCTCTCTTGTGGAATTGCATTTATATTTGCTTTACGCTCTGGATTTAATATTTCATATTATTAAAGGTTAATGACAAACTCTTTATTTACTATAAAGGCTACTATATATACACTTACTTATTGTTTTTCAAAAATCTACCTCCAACTTGGAAATAAATACCTCCCCCTGAGACGAACCGGTGAAAGAAACTCAGCGGGTTCTTTAAATCTTATAACAATTGTGTTCATTACAATATCAAAATACATATATTCTTATTTGGAAAGCCCCCCAGGAGATCAATTCATTCCCAAGGACTTTTAATCATTCCATTTCAACGTCATTCAACTTTCTGAATGTGATTTAAATACCATTTTACTTAATGCACAGTCTGAACTATATATAATACATAATCTCTTCAATGTATTGAAAACCGGTAATGCTGGGTTTATTGACAATTTTTTTTATCATCTTTTATAATTTTAAATGGCCTTTGCCCTTTTATAATATATATAATATATAATCTGTAAAATATGATTGTTTCTAAGCAATAGCAAAAAATAAATTAGTATTAATTATATACATATGTAGGTACATATATAAACAATATTAATTAATAAAAATGTAATATAATTTTAGCAATAATATTTGAATTGTTGAGTTAAAATAACATTTATTTGTTTAAAAATATAAAAAAACACAAAGAATTATTATAATATAATCCTGCGGCCCGACTGTTACTCTCATGGTAGTAAACTTCATTGGTCATTAAATAAAAATTTATGTGATACATAATTCTGTTCAGATCCGCATGGGAGCTATCAGTCAGAGCAACATCAACTTAGTGGGGTCTCACTGCGGCGTCAGCATCGGAGAGGACGGACCCTCGCAGATGGGGCTCGAGGACCTCGCCATGTTCAGAGCCGTACCCACCGCGACCATCTTCTACCCCTCGTGAGTACCCGCCTCGAGCAGACTAGGGAAGCGCGTGTCGCCCAGTCGAGCATCACCGCACCGCACCGCAGTTCACACAGAACTATGACCCTAAAAAATAAAAAGGCGGCGCGCGCGTCCGCAGGGACGCCGTGTCGACGGAGCGCGCCGTGGAGCTGGCCGCCAACACGCGCGGCATCTGCTACATCCGCACGTCGCGCCCCGAGACCGACATCCTCTACGCCGCCGGGACCAGCTTCAAGGTACCGCCGCCCGTCCGCCCGCGCACTCGCTCGCGCACTCACTCGCTCACTCGCTCACTGACCGCCCGCGTTGCAGGTGGGCGAGGCCAAGGTGGTGCGCGAGAGCGCCGCCGACAAGGTGCTGCTGGTGGGCGCCGGGGTCACGCTGCACGAGGCGCTGGCCGCCGCCGACCTGCTGCAGAAGGAAGGTCGGTGACGTTCGTTTAATATGTGGCGTGATTTAGTTCCCATTATTACTAAACGCGGTTGCTTGTTTTGTTACATATTCGAAAAAAATACAGTACGCATGTAAAGAAGCACACACCTTTGAGTCGAGTCCGTGAAGAGAGATCTACAAAAAATATCAGATGAATGAAACTATTATTTAAATTACAAATCATACTGATAAGGTATACTGATCGAACGATTGCTTCACGTTTCAGGCATAGAGGCTCGAGTATTGGATCCGTTCACCATTAAGCCCCTGGACGAGGAAGCGATCCGTAAACACACGAAAGCCGTCGGCGGCAGAATTGTGGTGGTCGAGGACCACTACCAAGCCGGTAGGTTACTTGTTATCATGTGCATGGCGCTACATTACTTAATGAAACAGTAAGTTCGACTCTTTAACAATGATCAAAAAGTACATTTGTTAAAAGATGGAAGATTGTTGTTGTAGTTTAAAATTAAATTATTTATTCATAATTTCTCAATAAAGTGTCCTCGGCTTTTAAATGTTACGAAGTATCTTCAGCAAACAATACAATATCACAAATATCTTGAACATATAAAGGAAGATCATTTATATATACTAAAAATAGAAAAGGACCTAAGATTGATCCCTGTGCAACACTCAGTTTTGCAAAGATCCACTCAGAAAACTATTCAACTAATGAAAACTTGCCGAACTACTTGTCTTAAGTATAAAGTAATGCGATCAAGAGCTACATCTTTAACACTACAATATTGTAGTTCGATAAAGGCGTTTCGTGCTCCGCATATTCAAACGCTCTGGTGAAATCATAGAATAGGTCAATTACATTCACATCGTAGATACGTTTAAGAGACACCACTCTCGCACTAGTCCAATCACTGGGACGCGGCGGAGAACCTCTAATGTAGCGTTGCAGAACTATCGATAGTTTATCTCGAAAACTATTCAGGATATTGATAATACTTTCGATAGTATCCTACTGTATCAAGACTTTCGATATTAACGAGAGCTCTTCGGGAGGTAATACTTAGATGACAACGATATTGTCGATAGTATCGATGATTTTGGACTATCGATAGCCAGTGATTGATTGATTCGTTAGTATTGTTTTTTTATTAAAACTATCTTTAATAATTATATTACTATTAATTATATAACTTTTTTAATATTTAGTTTTTCCTCTAATCTAAGAAAAAAAATTTGATAGCAGCAGCGTTGCTAGATTTGGTTCACTCGATCAGGACCACAGATTTAAACATAGTTTCTTGGAATTAATGTACTAATTCTTTTACTCTTTATTGGTGCAAGTTTAATTAAACGTTTTTAAATATAGGCTCACTACTTGGCATACTAAATAACTTATCTCTAGAATGTAATTCTATCGACGATAATATCGAAACTATCGATATGCAACGGGTCCGCAGGCGGGCTGGGCGAGGCCGTGCTGTCGGCGCTGAGCGCGGAGCGGGCGGTGCTGCGGCACCTGTGCGTGCGCGCCGTGCCGCGCTCGGGCGCGCCGGCGCAGCTGCTGCACGCGCACGGGCTGTCGGCGCAGCACGTGGCGGCCGCGGCGCGCGAGCTGCTGCAGCACTAGCGCCGCCGCCGCCGCCGCCGCCGCCGATACATTCCCTAGAAACGAAGTCGAAGCATTCCCGGACATCTCTGTGGTCGAAATGTTCCTCGTCACTCGCTCGTCGGACATCGACCCGACGTTCCTACCGCGGGGACCTCCATTTTTAGAATATATTTTTTTATTCGATGAGCGATCGGAGACGCTCCACAAAAATACTTAAATCCTAGTAGCGAGGTGAGCTGCTCCGTAATAAATCTCGTTTCGTGTTAAATGAGAGGCACGGTTGTTATACATGTTATATTCTATATACACCTCTATGGTAAAGTTGACGTTTTCTATCATTTTATAGTATAGTGTTGAGTGCCTTTATATGTCGCACGGTTTCCGAATGGAATTTTGTGAAGGGTTAGTGTAAGGATAATTTTGTATACTTTTCTATGGCGCACAAAACCGCTGACGTTGATGTTGGAGTTTTATAATAGGGACCAAGTGTTTAAAGTTAACTGGCTACAGGGCTTCCGTTGTTAAATAAATCACAATGTTGTAATCTGGTTAATTTATTGGTTTACATTTTACATTCCTGTTTAATTGCATTTTTTCATAATCACAGAATTATTTGAGTTTTTTTTTCTTAATAAAGTTTATTGAGTACAAAATTGAGTCTTATTTTATAATTAATTAACGAATTTAAACTTATATTTACATTATCAATACAAACTAACAACAGTGACTAGAATAACTCGATTGATTTACATTTAAGATCTTAGTTCAGTTCAAACAATTAAATCCCAAAAAAATATTATATTAAAACATTTTAAATGGATATAAATAACTTGTTCTGAAACAAATCTCACTGGAAACACTCAATTGAATCATAGAGAAACCTACTTCATTGATTTAAAAAGTATATACAGTTTAACATTATTAATTTTGGTAATACAATTTATTTTAAATAGTCCCATTTATTCAGCCTTAAATATAAAATCTTATTTGTACACATTCAAAATAATGTTATAAAACTATGTTAGAGGTTTCAATTGACTAGTTAGTAATCTAGTTAATAAGGCACAGATTAAAACACTAATTATAATTTTAGTGTCTACAACAATCTTTTGGCAACATTTGTCTCCACGAAACATACAGTTAATTCTTCTACAGACACAAATCACTCACTCAACAACAAAACAACAATATATTAAATATTTTAAAGTACACGATTTTCTTATTAAAAATTAATATTCGACGCCGAATTATTAATAAACGTGATAATAATTTTATAAAAATATATGGACGGATATACGAATGAAAACAGATCGAAATTAATAAGTCTCACTATATACCGATGATTTGTTATAAATGCAAGTCAGCTCGCGAAGGGGCTTCAAGTCTTTGGCCTTCTCATCAACCTCTGGCGAGAGCCCTAGGTCCACTCCGCGCCGGCCTCGCCCGGCGGCTGCTCGCTTGGCGGGTCGTTTGTTCTGTCATCTAATTCTCCCGGCAAGTAGTCTTTCCAACTCCTAAAGAGGTATCTCGTAAACTTCCTTAACTGTCTGAACTTGCAGTACGTGGCGCCCTCCGCCGACTGCAGTTGCTGGGTCTGGATCAGAAAGCCCTTTTCTTTAAAAGTTTGTTCCAATTTCTCCCTTTGCAATGTCTTCCTTGACTTTCTTTTTTTTTTGTTCAAGTCATCTTTGAGCGCGGCGTTATTTTGTGGATCGGTTTTGGGTACTGTCGATATCGACGCTACGGATTCAGTGTTTCTTCCTTGGTTCGAGTCTTTTTGTAAGTACTCGTAACCTTTGTTCCCTTTATTGCCCGTCCCACTGTAATACCTGAAGTTCCCTCCGGAGTCCACCGATAGCATCTTCTTCTCTTGCAAGGATGGCTTCGAGCCGCCTGTGAATTTGAATTTACAAATGCTAACTTCTGTAGTCGGGGTTGTGGTACTATTTTTAGCCGGCATTGGAGGAATAAATATTGCTGATCTTTTTCTCTTAACAGGTCCTTGGACGAGTTTAGGCGATGCCCTCTTCTTCGCGAGTTCTGGACTTTTTCTTTCCTCGACTTGTTTTATTACCTTAGGGTCCAGAAGTTCTGATATTTGTTTGAGCACTAATTTATTCTTTCCCTCATCCGGCGACGCATCTGTGGTAGTGCTTTCACTGCCCGGCGTTGAAACTTTATCGCGATCTTCGGGGGGAAACGGAAGCTGCCCAGAAGCTGCTAGCCTTTGGTAATATAACAGTTGGGTCTGTAACGCTAAAGGATGCATGTATATACCTGCATTTGGCCAATATATGTAGCCTGGAAATTTGTCGTCGTCTGGGCTGACTGTAGACTGAACCGGTTCAGATAGAGTCGGGGATATATTCCTCGATTGCCGAGAGAGATCAGGTGAACTGCTAGCCGTTGGGGGCACGTTCGTATTCCGTTGGATAACAGAGATAGCATTAGGTTGTTCACTTTTTAAACTTTCCTGTTCTAAACTGTCTTCTATTTCAGCTTTAACTTCAGGGGTTGTGTAAATGTTGCCAAATTTCTTTTGAATTTGTAACTTTAAATCATGTAGATCTCTTATACATAGGTTGAGAGGTTCGTCGTCGCTATGCAGCGGGCCGGCGGTTGTGGCCGGCGCTTCCGGCATTGGTTCATCGGGACTGCAGAATCGTGGCGGCGAAGGATTCTCTAGACGTCGTTTTTGTTCCTGTGACAGTTTTCTTTCCAGAAGACTTGAAATAATCTTGTTCTGTAAATCTGTCTTTGACGTGTTGTGAGGTGTATTTGTACTCCTAAACGCCGGGCATACATTCCCTTGGTTTAGGCGTTCTTGAGGGGGAGGCTGACCCGGTACAACCGTTCCATAGTTCTCGTAGATTAAATGACAAATATCGGCCTTCTTCGGTTTTCGACCGCGTCGTGGCTTAGAATTGTTTAACGTCATCTCCCCCATATAGGGTAGATCTTCGTACGTCATGATTTTGCTGGGTGTGATAGCAGGAGCCTTCTTTTTCTTCTCCTCCTTATTTCTAGCTGCCATATTCAAAACAGACGCCTGAGGCACGGTCAGCGTTCCAGTCTCCTTCTGAACTCCGGCTAATCTCTGCGCCCAAATTTTGAAAGTCTCATTAGTGAAATTGTTCTCAACGGCCGAGTCTTTTGGTTTTTCTGGGGTTTTCTTCTTATTATTCGCCCTCTGGAGGCTCTGCTCGTAGTGGTCCAAGTATTCCTGGGGCAGCGCTTGGTGGTGGAATTTTAACTTCCACCGGTTTTTCTGCCTGCTCCGCGTGTGCTTCACTTTGGGCGGGTCGGATTTATCGACGTTCCGCTCCTTACTGGCAGAGAGGAGTTGCCGACGTAGAAGCTCCTTATTCTCCGACGAACTGTAACAATATATATAAAATTCAATTATACACACCGATCATGGCTGAAAGAGCAACACTTGTTGATTTTAAAAGGTTAGTAATAATAAATATTCAGCAAGACATTAGTATAGTACAGAGGGAGTGGTACTGACGCGACGGCGCGGCGCGGCGCGGGCCCGCCGGCGTCGCCGCACGCCGCGCGCCGCATCACTTCTGGAACAACCAACGTACACTTTATTTATCTATTCGTTAAATCTGCCGACATATTTGTTATTTACATATAAGAACAAACTCATAAGTCGATGCGAAAAATTCTGGAATTGAGAAATAATATCTCTTTCCGCATTCGTTTCCTGCCACTGCAGTACCAGACGAGTTGTCGATCGATTCGAGTTTCTAGGTATGACCACAAATTAGTCATTGTGCTGAGATCACTCGGAAAAAAGTGTTAGTAGACTTAATAATTATAAGCTCGTGTTGAAATACGATTCGCATATTATTATTGCTTATGATGAGAACGTCAACCAAAAAATATATATGGAATAATCATAGACAATAATATGTATGATCCTGTATGAACATCAGCGAAAGCCGATTTATAAGTTCGATTGATTTGTTATTCAACGTACTTACTCCTTTTGATAGTTTATACGGGAGTCCGACATTTTTGGAGTAAGAACACGACCTTTCATATACAAACTTCTTGGTAGAAATAAAAATAAAATACGTGTTTCAGTGTTTATGAAAATCCTACCCTACTAGAGGGGAAATATGGGTTGAATAGTAACGTAACGTAGTACGTTTGAATTAAATACATTTTGCATTTGCAATGTCTCCATATTAAAATATATATATATATATATATATATATATAGATATTGATATATATATATATATAATTAGGAGCTAATTCTGTCGTATTTTTTAATTATTTTGAACATTTTTTCAGTTGTTATTGAATCCCCTGGATGGTTTAATAGAGACGAGATGGCCCAGTGGTTAGAACGCGTGCAACCTTAACCGATGATTTCGGGTTCAAACCCAGGCAGGCACCACTGAATTTTCATGTGCCTAATTTGTGTTTATAATTCATCTCATGCTCGGCGGTGAAGGAAAACATCGTGAGGAAACCTGTATTTGTCTAATTTCAACGAAATTCTGCCACATGTGTATTCCGCCAACCCGCATTGGAGCAGCGTGGTGGAATATGCTCCAAATCTTTTCCTCAAAGGGAGAGGAAGCCTTTAGCCCAGCAGTGGGAAAATTTACAGGCTGCTAATGCTAATGCTAATGGATGGCTTAATTGGAACCCAGTTTGTGGCGATGCTACCGAAATAAAATTCTTATTTCACCCGGAAAAAGTAGAACTGGCTGCTAGATATAACTTTAATATATTTTTTCAAATGAAAGTTTAAATAAATTGTTCTGGGAAACATTGTTATAGAATCAAATACCCTGAACCAAGAAAGATGCAATAATTATGAAATAGAACTTGTTACACTCCATCATCCTGATCCAAAGATGAACAATCGCGAGCCGGGGTTCATCACATGTTTAATCGATATCTCTCACTTAAGAAGCATATTTAATAAACTTTGCTTGGAATATTTATGTAAACGTATTGTGTTTACTTTCATAAGACTTAAAGTTAGATTTAAATTAGGCCTATGAATAGTTATAGCCATATACATATTAAGGTATGCCAAAACGTAACCAATACCCCAATCCCAAACTGGAGCATCCGAGTCAGTCAGCGTGTCTTAATCGGTCCCTCGTAACCCGAGCGGTGAGTAGTCGCCAGAAATATGCAGCACGGGTTTCGCAACAACACACCCGAAGATGGTATGGGCTATTCTCACCACCAGCTAGAGTTACTGTCGGCACTCTACGTGTGAATATTCCATAGGGGATAATTTTATAGCATCCTCTATTATCTAAAAATTATTAATTTTCGTTATATTAAATGGCATTAACTATAAATTCTAAATGGGTAAAATGTCGGTGTTCATTAGCTCTAAACATTATACTAAAAAAAGATGTAACGATTGTTTCCGTTTGCTGAATGACTAAATATTGTTATTATAATAAATAATCAAGGGTTCCTCTAACAAAAATAATTAATTGCTAATTTATGCAAGGCTCGGGCGCGGAGTGCATACGTCATGTAAATTTAATAAAATTGAGTCTAAGATTCTTCTTTTTTTTAAATATAAAATTATATTTCATATTATTTTATTGAATGCATTCATCGAAACAAGTATTAAATTATATAATAACTTATTTAAAGTATATTTCTTGAAACAATGACCTCGTAATGCAGTACGTAAAATAAGATTAGTTGATGTGCGTTACTATCTCATTTATATAAAACAATTAAATTAAATTATAAACAAACGTTCCGTTAATCTACGTCTCACTCTATAACTGCTCACGATGAGGCATTAGGGAAAATATATATTTTTCAATAATATTGTGTAACTAGAGACTTTTTAATTCTTCATAATTATTGTAAGATGAAGAAGTAAGATGTTCTGACTTCCTAAAGTTGTCAATAAAATGTTGTAGTCGGTGAAAAAAAAAACAATATTCTCATTTGGGTTATACCAGTAAATGCTCTCGTAAGAATTATAAAACCCGAACCTCACAGACATTAGAATTATTAGAGTTGGCAAAAAAATTATTTCATCCATTTTAAATGGATAATATTCATTATTACTTCCTACGTCGTTATCGAAAGTTTGGGACAAAAGGAATTTAAATACGTTTTGCAATATGTATAAAAACTAACACAAGCATCGTTACAAACATTTACATTACTATGATGCCGTAAACACGTAAATTCCTAAAACAGTTCATTATATTAATGGCAATCTTCCATTAATCCAGTTGCGCGTAATGAGAGACGCGTCAGACATAAATAAATATTATCGCTGACTCACAGCGCGTCGCTGGATCAACGCCGAATAAACCAATACACGCTTGAAATCATCCCAATAAAACCTACGGTGTTTATTTGATCAGGTCCCCAATAAATAGAATTGAGCAAACATTCTAATTCAATAAAAATAAACCTCTTTTGTTCAAATCGGCACGTCTCGAATTCGAAATTGTATTAGTATATTAGTATACCTTTTTAATTCATAATATATTCAAAAAGGTAGACGGGAACAGGTTTTAATGGTAAATTTACTACAATTGTTCTATTTTTTCTTAAGCTTATATCGTCAATGTACTGCCAACAAGACGCATTGTGCTTACTCTCAGAAATCATAGCCAGTGTAATTAGAGGAGCAGAGGTCATAGCAAGGGCTCTCGAATTATCGTATGGCGGTACCTTGCAAAAATATCTAAATCAAGTAAACCTCCTTTTGATCTTTATATTCTAGATATATTGTTATTGTTAGACTTCTTCGTTGGTGCCAGATCCACGTAGGTCTGGATTAATATCCAGTTTTTCTGTTAACAAAGACTCATGAAGCATAGTAAGCCGTCGGCTTTATTATCGGCTTAAATTCTGTGTTATCCTGTCGGATTAGGAGAGTGAGGTAGTAGTGTGCACTTGTGTTTGTACACATTATTGCACTGTAATGTGTCCTGCAGAGTTGACTTTCTACGTTAACAATCGTCGCCGTTGTCGAAATCGGTCTAGACTCGATATCAGAGATCCAAAATGCAACATAACAAATAAAATGTACTTCAGTATATCTTATTGAATACAAAACATACAAACGACATGCGTACTAGCGACTCCTTACTTCACTTTTTATAGGTCCGGTTAGTGTTACACTACCCATTTTGTTATTTGTATTTTAATGCGTATTCGAGCTTAAGTGCTCAAAGAACATTGTATTATAGCTAACTACAAAATTTAGTTTGATTTGGGCCATAGATAGGTTGAGTCCTGGAGAAAGGAATATTAAGGAGTGGAAATCTTAGCTGATTAACTACACATGAACAGACGAAGCCCACGAAACTTCGATAACTAACCTACAATATCGAAGACTTCAGAAGATTTAGAGAGAGAGAGAGGAAAATGGTAAAAGTAGAAAAAAAGTAGAATAAACGGTAAAATTGAAATAAAATAAATAGGAAAGTCAATGGCTCAACGGTATTCGGACTCCTGTTATTCTGACACTAGCAGGTTCGATCGTGCTCCGTTGGATAACTATCCCCACTCCTAGCAGAAGCTTTATACTTAACTCGAAAGTAAAATAGACATATCAGTTATTGCTTGAAAACAAAGATCGTTTTTTTTAATTTTTACGAAAATAATTTAAGTACATCTATAATTACTTGATATATATATCGTATACATATATATATTTATTTAATGAATTAAAGATTAATAAAACGAATGAACACCGCACAAGTCCTTCAGAATACCTAATGATATACAAATAATACGTAAATACGTAATTAAAAGATTAGGTCTATTGATGTTCATCTCATATTAGGTGACTCATCTATTATGAATACGTACGTAATAACTGTTTTTAAAAAAATACGATGTGGACTTGTCACTATTAATTTAAGTGAGTCATATGTTACGGAAATGTTTCTTAATAAAGTATAGTGAATATTATTTTTATTAAATTAACTTTTAACAATTTATTTACTAATTAAATATGTAACGCTTGGATGTCATTTATTAGTATTTGACACGATTAAAACGATTAAAAACCATTAAAAAATGGTCCCGAATGAAAAAAATCAGGATGAAATTTCAGGATAATTCTATTTTAAAAATATTTTAGCCATCTCTAAATTTTGATATAAGACTAAAAACCGAGAAAGAAAAAAAAAGGCATAGACATTCTTTCATAAGACGAAGGCTTGACCCTTATTCTATCGCGCTCCTGCGACGTGTAAGTGGAATGGTGGATAAGCACGACATCCTCCTGTTCAATTTCGGCTATGGCGGCCAAATGCGACCAGTCGACGCGGGACTCACTCGCGGGACGCGGGACATACTCGAATTATAACAGTGCATAAATGTGTGCGCAGACACGGACGACTAAGTATAAATAACAACTAAGCAAAGTAAAACTAAGTGGTGCTGTCTGGATTTCAACTCGCGATCTGATTTTAGATCCACTGGACCATCTCGACTTTAAAATATTATAAATTTTCATGAATTCACTGAAATATAACTCAGTCAGGAAGAGTTTTGACGAATATAGATTGGAGTCCTTGGCTAATAAACGTAATAAATTAAAGAGTCTTGGAGTTTCAAATCAAAAACATCAAAGAAACAGTTACAAATACACAATTAACATAATTTCCAGAATATTTTGACACTGATAAGTGATATATGTGACCTAGTTTCACTCGAGTCTATGCTCATGAAACAAATATGAATCTTGAGTAAAATGTAAACAACACATATTCATGACATATAATGAAATGTTATTATTGTTGTATACGTAATAAGGTACCAAAAGCGACACATACAACATACTCATTCAAACGGAATGGCGTATATATGTCACTGATATGGTACATACATGTACAGTATATCTCTATAAATAGGCAAAATAAAGTAAATGCAAATTCATATCTGTTTTCCAAAAAAATCAATATATATATATATTTATTGATTTTCTACATCGTGTGAACATTCTTTAGTAATAAGAATGTAAGTTATTTTGAAATTTATGGAAAAAATATACAGTTTGTATCATTATATAGATTTAAAATTAACGCTCACCGAAGCAGCATGGTTGAATAAGAAATTTAACTTCTCTTTATAGAAGAGCCTGTCCGGGAGCGAGAAATTACTGGATTTAAAAAAATATTTCGATTTTCTCAGCAGATACACGTGCTGCGCGGGTGGTCAGTTAATATAGTCGTAATCTTCGCACTAAATCGTAAACTAAAACTGAATTCTCATTTATTTTTGGACTAGTCCAAACATCGGCAATTGTGTGAATCATCCTGCCTCCGAATAATACATCGTAATATTTTGCCTTACAAGGCACAGATACCTAATAATCAATTTATTATGTTGTGTTTTTAATCCATTTTTTTTCTTTTAAGTCTTATGTCATGAGGTATATTTGATCACTGAATCAATGTTGATAAAATTAGGCATGAAGTTCTGTTTAAAACCTCTTATTATTATCTTGAGGTGAGGGTTCCTCCACAACGCAGCTATGCGTGCTGCCAGATACATGTGCTGAGCATCCATCACGTGTAGGTTTCACACAAAACGATGTGTTATTATACAAACTAAAACATGAGACTTCCCTTTAAAATTTACGCGGTCTAAACTCTTACTCTTCTGGGATTATTATTTAATTTCTTCTAGCCTTTCTGGGTAGGTATCACCCACTCATCAGATACCCTACTTTTGCAGGGTGAATGAGCCCGTGTAGCTACAGGTACAAGAGCAGAGGGCACAATATATTGGCAATGTAAGGTACGGGTTAATATTACTTACAACGTCAATGCCTGTGGGCGGTTATGACCACTTTCTATCTGGTAACCAATTTGCTCGTCTAATAACCTATATTACAATAATAAAAAATATATATGCTGATTCTCGCAAGGAGAAGAGGCCTTAAAAAAGAAAAAAGAGACATAAAGACTTAAAGAGACATAGATCCTGTCTCTTACCTGCCTATCTCATTATCCTATATTTTTTGAACAGGTTTAGTCGATAATCTGATAAGAGTAAATAAAAATATATTTTCCTCACTTGGATGAATTGTTACTCGTTTGCAAAGAGTGACGAGTGCGCGACCGACTCCGATGACTTACTTCGAACTGATGCACGTCCGTATATTTATAATCGTGCTTTATATTATTTTGCCCTCAACTCGTTGCTCTAGAGGCTATCTTATTCGACTGCGGAGCTAACCTGGAGGTTTCGGGTTTTACATGTCAAAGAATGCTCAGTAGCACCACGAAGCTTGGTAAGCCCATTGGGCCCCGTGCTTGAACTCTTTCCGATTGTGTCGGATTGTCGTCCCATCTGATGAGAGAGGGCACCTGTGTTTACACATCCACAGAGCACTATATAATATAGTTAAGAAGGGGCCCCATCAACATCATTTAGTGTGAAGAACGTTAATAGCCTACTATTTATTAAAAAATTCAAACTATTGTTATGTAGTTTCTGTGTTTCTGGAAAGCTAAAGCCGGCGCTGTGTCCATATTATTTATATTTTCTTTATAAAGTAGTTTTTTTCACAGTCTGCGCGGTATTGTATTTACAAAACTATATTTGGGTTTCCTTTTGTCATATATAACAAGAATAGTTAAAAGTTATATTTAGATTTACAATACTACATGATGCATTATGCATATTAATAATCAAACAATAATAACAAAAACAATAATTCAGAGGATAAATTGTAATATAACCATATTTGGACGAGAACATGTTTGTTGTCGTCGATTCTAGAGTCGTATGCGTCAACGATAAATTAAACGAGTTCATTTGTCATTATTTGGGTTTCTGACAACTTCAAGACCCATTTTCTATCAGTTATTTATTTCCGTCATACAAATAAATTAAGGACACCAAAACTTTACGATACTATTATTACTATTAATTATGTGTAATAATAGCTGTGGAAGATAGACTGTGCTCAGATAATGTGCCACTACAAGTTCTAACATGTTATATTCATGTTGTGCCCATAATTACACTGGCTCACCCATGCTTAAATCCGGATTGCAGCAATACAAACCATTTATGTTTGGCGTTTAAATAACTGATGAATGATACTGACTCCGGCGGGCCTGCACAAAGCACTACCACGATTTGCTACTAAATAATAATACGGTTTAACTGAGACTAATTTGATTTGGCATAGATCACGTCTTAATATTTTATATACATTATGTAATGCACGTAGTTTTCATATAATTTGAGTGTTGCAACGCGATTACGAATATGCTAACTATCGTGAAGTCTCACTATCACGTAAAAAGTTGTTAGTATATGTTACAAAATTTTACGATCGCGAACTATTAACAAAGATGGTATAGGACGTGTTGTTGTTCATATTGAACTTGCGTCCCTTTTGTACAAAAGGGACGCAAGCAAACCCGTGATGAAGTAATCCTTGTAAGAAATCCTTTGGCGTCAGAAGCGGTACACGCCAAAATTGCTCTCAAATCAGATCATATCTTTTACTATCTTAGAAAAAAAATCACAATTAGCCAACTTTGTTTTAATATTAATGTTAGTGGGAATCCGAATAAATATAAAAAGTTCTATGATGTAATCGTACGCTCACGAGCACGCGTTACGAACTCGGAGCTGCTGGCGCGCGTCCAACACGTTGACACACGTCACGAATTTACCCAATTATATATTATGCTTCATATGGGAAATGATTTTTAGAAAATAAATATTCTTTATTAAGGAAACATGGAAATAGTTAAAATTATGATTGCAATTTTACATTCACAAGAAATGGAGCTTGCTCATACAAAACAACCGCTTGTTTCCTTTATATTAAAATTCAACTTATATATAAATGTATATACATTTTTTGTTCAAATCTATTTCCTTGTATATTCCTTCACAGATGTTGCAACTTAATATAAGTATAAGTAAATAATTTGTTATTTAAGTAGAAAGTAAAGAAAATAGTACTGAACGTTACTCGTACGAAACAAAGTCTTAACGAAGAACTGTGCTATTCATTACTAATGCATTTTAATTTCATAAACTAAATTATAATTATATGATTGCTGTAGGTTTCACTTAAATTTGCTATATCCACTAATTGTATTATTGCTGCGGGTATAATTTTTATCTATACTGATATTATAAATAAGAAAGTAACTCTGTCTGTCCGTTGCTCTTTCACTGACTTTGATAAATCAATTTAGTAAGCATGAACTCCAAGGGAGAACAGATGCTACTGTTTATGACTAACACCCGACAACCAACCCTTAAAGCCACGGGCGACAACTAGTCTTCATAAATATTCGTTAGCGTAACTGCAGATATATTTCATAACTAGAAATTAGGCGCGTAGTATGTTTTATTCCAATGACTTTCCTTTGCGAATACAAAACACCTACGTCTGTTTTTTGCAGAACACTGATACTTTATCCGAAGGAACGTCTCGCTTCGCTTCACTTTTTTATTATTTTGTAAAGTATCCGCATTATAATAGAGTCAAATATCTTAAAGGGAATTTTAATAGCATCCATATACGGTGTACAGAAAACGGAATTTATCGCGTGAATCATAAGGAGAGCGTAGGACGCGTACGGTGAACAAACTGTCGTACTAGTACAAGCAATTTTAATATCTATAATATATATTTTTAATATTATCTTCCCATAAACGAATACACTATAAAAATTGTGGCAGCGTTGCTCAGACAATTGACTAACGATGCGTTATTTATTGCTTTTACTACAAAATCGAACCGAAAACGTAAATATTCTGATATGGTTAATAAATCAATAGTTTTGTGGGACACTATTAAAACTTATTTCTTCTTTTCCTTAATTTTACAATAAGAATGTAACTTGTATTAGAGAAGCGTAAATTATTATTGATAATTGAGATGCACTGTCTGAGTGTTGTTACTGAATGTTTACGCAGTGACGTAAACAATAAACGCTTCACTTCAATGACAAATTTATTAATTACGCCAATGTCGACAAACAATCTAAAATTATTGTTTTAAGCAAATATAAGAAGTAAGTGCATTCTTATATTGCAAATGGTCGTTTCTGAAGGTTCAACTTTAGGTCAATTTTTGATCTACATATATGTATAAGATGTTTTTCTGGTCAAGACCAGTTCCTGGAAATGGTATATTATTATTCCTATTTTCGATACTTTGCTAACTTATAAAACTTATAAAATTTTGTACACATACTTTATGATTGATTATCATTGTTTTGCAAATTATTTTCAAATGTCAGGTTAATCTTAAATGTCAAACAAATAGAGAATTACGACAATGTCAACAGTCTGCATCTCCAAGATCTGTAATAATTATTTTAAAAACTTAAGAGAATTAAAAACATTCTTTTGTATACAAATCAAATTTATTATTAAATAATGGAATTTAATAATAATAATGTTTTACATTTGGAAATTCTGAAATATTCAAATAAAAGTTCTTTTTAATATGAATGAACTCCATTCTAAATAGACAATTTGAATTACTAATTTCAGAACGGTTTTTACATAATTTAGTTTTGTGTTGAAAAGAATTATGTGATTCACTTTAGGTATATTTTAATCTCTAGTCGGATTTTATAGCAGTAGTAAAGTAAAATCTGTTAGCAAATCCATCGCATTCGTCGTAAAACCATTGAGGAAAATGTTTCTTTACAAATGTTTATCATTTTCTGTTTTCTTCAACCAACCGGATCAAATTAGATACTTCTATATATATTGTTGTTTATTTAATTTGAGAAAAGAGTATCTACTTATTGCCAGTTTTTGTCGGTAGAATCTACATTCCGAACTGGTGGTAGCTATACATTCAATTTAATTCTGTAACACAACGATTCAAAAGTTCGGATAAGAGTGTATTTTAATGAAAACTAGTAAAATATTGTATTGGTAATGTAACCACATTACACGATCATATTGATAAGAATCTCTGAGGGGTAAATTTAGAAGAGTTCCAGCTCTACACTATGATATCACACGTAATACATTGTGAGTACAATTGCGATCAAATAGAGGTGATAATTATATGCACTCGTTAAGTGTTTGTCTCCGCGGGAGTCGTTTTGACACATGCCGTATACGGGCAAGCCGCTAGCTGAACTTTTCCGATGTAATGAAACGACCAAACAAATTTCTCAACTGTAAGTGACATTAAATATAACTGTTTATATTTGCATTCGTATTTTATTAACGTCGCTGTTTCTGAGAATATTTATTAGCCAGACATTGGTAATAGAAAAGAAGATTAACCTTCGAGTTTCGATATTTGTCTGTTTTACAAAAGTGCCACTAAGTTTTTAAATATACCATACTCTTAATACATATAAAAATTTCATTCACTTCAAAAAACTGATTGATCTTTTTTAATATTATTCACTTTGTTAAGAATTAAAAGTTTTCGGATTAGGAGACAATGAATAATTGCAATCACCGATCAACAATTCAACGTGACGCGATCATTTTCTACATCTGTTTCGATATTGCTGATCGCTATCGTGTCAATGAATATTCCAAGCACCGGCTAGTAACTGCAAACATCCACATGAATCGAACGTACAACTCGTATACACTGTTTCACTTCAATTTTTTTTTTCGAAAACGCGTAAACAAAACTCCGCGAATTAGATTAAAACGAATGCAAATTCATAATCACCTCCGGCATCGGGTAGCATTTGCGACATCCAAATCTCTGATAGAGGCACAACACTCGCGAGACCGTACGACCGCGCTGGCGAGCGCAGGTGGTGACGGACGGTGACGGACGGTGACGGACGGTAGCGGGCGGTGCGGGCGGTGACCGGCGGTGACGGGTGGTCTGCGAGCACGATGCACTGCCGATGCGCCTTATCAGCACAGGGGTCGGAGGCGAGTCGCGCGCGCTGCGTTCGCGCCGTCTAATCTAAATACAGACAACGCGGCCCCGACCAAAATCGCTCGTATTGCTTTCGGTTTCCATACGGCCTAAATTTAGAGGCCGCTCGCTACAGAAATAAATGCGTTTTTACGTGTTTTTCACGAGTATTAGACGGGAATAGAGAGCGTTTTCGCGGAGGCTGGTGCCGTGCCAGCGCGCGGGAAACCCGAGATTCGTGCCGTATTTGGCGGCGTGCGATCAGAGACGCTTTTGGGTATTTAGTTTCGGCGAGCGCGCCCCGTGCGCCCCACCGCGCGGCTAAATCGAGCCGCTTCCGCTGCGCTCGCGGCGCGCTGCTTGCGCTGCCTGCGTCCGCGCCGGCGCCGCAATGCGCGGGATCATACCATATATAGTCATACGTTTTCACGCTACGAATAACGGGACGACGCAATCGGAAATCAAATTTATTGCCGTCGTAAATTTAGAACCCATTTTTACTTGTATAATCAATAACATTGGTTTATCGTACGCGGTAATATTTGATTTTTACAATTTAAGCAATGGTTCGATCGAATATTAATAAGTACTCAAAATGAACGACAATTCCACGCCGAGTACTGACCTATATTCGTCGTTACAGCTGCTTGCCGGCGCGCGTATATTAGAAGTAAATTAATGCATCACTGATAAGATAGTGTTGCGTCAGAGCTGGACTGGATACGGTAATAAATAAATCAGTAGGTAATCATTATATTAATGATTTACAAGCATCTGAGACTACCCCGGGATGTAGCGTTCGTTCGCATCACATTGTTAAATATTGAATTAAATACCAATGTCTTGGTATAAGCTCTTATACCAATAAATTACAATAACAACGCTACTTTCGTTACTTAAATGAGATACTGCAGCGTAGTTTTTTATTTAAAATTAAATAACTCCTCAAAACCATAAACTGACCGTTCTGATTAATATCATAATTTTCCTTATATCATATCATATTTAAAAATCGTCTATGGATGGGTGGGCTAGTGCCTTAAACGGCTTGGAGCTTATTCCACCACGCTCTACTACTGGTTTGTTGATATACATACTGATATAATAACTTCATTCGACATGTGCATTCTGCACGTTTTTCATGAGAATTCCGTCGCCGACTTAGTACGAGATTTATTATAAACACAAGCAACCACATCAACAGTCAGTTCTACTTGTGCGTATTCAAACTAGCGATCTCTGTTGTTGATCGACCAGTCTATTATCCCAAACATAAATTAAAAAGGAACTGATAAATGCGAATACGCAAAACGTGGAAACATAAGTTGACGTCTAATTAAAGGCATCGCTTCATTAAAGAGCCGGTAACATTATCGCGCAGCCCGCTTCGCCTGTTCACATTTCATATTATAATTGTCAGACCGCTTTATGCATAACTCCGGCCAATTAGCATGAGCTTAAGTCCCTATAGGCCTACAATTTGCATGTCGACGGTAAAGGGTACAGTCGGCCACGTATTCGCAAATTGGAATTTAAATATACTTTGTATTTTGTTACTTTCGATCATTACACAAAAAAGCCCTAAAGAAAGTTGTAAATGAGGATTTAAAATGCGCTGACGCTTTAATGCAGTCGTTTAGTACTTGTTCACTTTGATATGTCGATTTATTGATCAAAATAATTATTTGATAAAATAAACTCGCTTCAGATGAAATAAATACCTGGCAATGAGTTAAGATAGAAGCTATTTTACGTGAGATAAGCAAAACTGTCGGCTGTAGTTGTCTGCCATGTTCTGAAACTTTGTCCAAAACGTGTTGCATCCTCTGATATAATTTTAATGTATCTTGATTTAGTAGTTTTTCAGTGCATTAGCATTTTTTAGCATTAGCAGCCTGTAAATTTTCCCACTGCTGGGCTAAAGGCCTCCTCTCCCTTTGAGGAGAAGGTTTGGAGCATATTCCACCACGCTGCTCCAATGCGGGTTGGCGGAATACACATGTGGCAGAATTTCGTTGAAATTCTTACACATGCAGTTTTCCTCACGATGTCTTCCTTCACCGCCGAGCACGAGATGAATTATAAACACAAATTAAGCACATGAAAATTCAGTGGTGCCTGCCTGGGTTTGAACCCGAAATCATCGGTTAAGATGCACGCGTTCTAACCACTGGGCCATCTTGGCTCAAATAACGTCGCCTCTTTATTAGTTTAGATTTCATGGCGTGTTGCATCAAGACAATTATAATTCCGAATAAGTGGCCTTAGTGTTGTCAAAATTAAACGAGAATATGGTATATAATTGGATACTACCACATTTATAAATTTCAAGGAATTTGGGCCTTCATTCATTAATAGAAAGGTTTAATATAGTTAATGTCTTCGTTGCCTATCGTTCTGATTCACGTTAGGCGCAGTTTCCTTCCATTTATCTCAATCTTTAGTCTCATTACTCACTCCCTCTTATTTTTTTCTTCTTTTCATCATATATCACAAATAATATTAAACCATAATAAATAAAAAACACTGTTTTTAAATAAACTTGTTCATACTACACCTTTAAATATATCTCCATAATAATGTCATGATAGACCATAGCAGACAAATAAATTATTAATCGTGGAATTTCTATTGTGAAGTTGCCTAGAAACATTTACATTAAACTACTAAACAAAATCAAAATAATAGAAAAAACGTCATCAGAAGCATAGACGATACGCCTGTGGTGACAGATTAAATAAAAAATAGGCGTCACCTACAATTTCATAAGTTGATGTAGTATCACAATATGTGTTTACAACAAGTACAAAGGCTCAAGCTGTGTGCATTCAGCCGACTGTACGAACTGCCTTGACCATATTTAATTGTTCGCTTACGTGGGACTCGATATTAATAATAAACTAACGCCTCTGGCTTCCACTGACACCATTACAGATAACTTTGGCAACTGCAACTTACTGGACCCACTCTGTATATCATTACGAATAATATTATTATTTTATTTCGTTCGTCTAAAATTCCATACATTCATTTATTTAGAAATGATTTGACAAGTAGCAATGTCGTAAAAGCTCAACGGTACACGGACCCTTCACCTTGGAACACAACTTTATGAAATATAGTTTTTTCTTATTATTGTAACATGCAGGCGGGCTGGTAAATGGGCCGTATGTTAAATAGTCACCATCGCCCTTAGAAATTGGCTTTATGTGACCGAAGAAGTTAAAAATACCTTGCATCTGTAAAAACGAGCGCTCAATCGACCGCCAAACCGCAATACAACAACACTAAGCACGGACGAAGTCGGGTTTCCACGAAGCCCTATTGTATATTCCAGAGGATTTGTTCCTTGTTCTGGCATTTATCTTTTCAATCACAATAATTCTCTAGGTGAGAAATAAGTCAATGTTTTATCTATTTGTTTAAAAAGTGTATTTTACAACAAAATTCAATTGCCCTAAATGTGGGATTAAATGCATTCATTACCAGACGAACAAAAGACGTATGTCATATAATCGCGTTATTATACACAAATAAGAAAAGAAAAAAATATGTTGACATACCTATCTCATATAATAATAAAATTATATCTCGTGAAATGTTTTACTAAATTATCCATTAATTCAGCTTTAACTGCTTTTACTAATTACTTAAGATTTCATCTTTTCTTTTTTTTATATTTATCTCCGCAGACCGATATAAGGTATTTATAAGCAAGATAAATGTCTGTCTGCAAAAGAAGTAGATTCCAGGCGGAATGTGTCCTTGAATGCGTGTCTTGTGTCTTCTTCTCTTAGAGACATTTCTTGGAGTTTGGTGGACATGTGTCAGGATTTTATACGGCACTTTTCACGGCAGGTTTCCTCACAACATTTTCTATTACCATCGAGCAAGAGATCATTGATGCGAACTCGTAATCTTCGGTTAATATTCGTTCTAGCCACGGGGTCCTCTCAATACAGTTTGCACAGACAATGTTCATTTGTGAAAGAATGAACTGTTGACGTATTATGAAGATTTTGATTTGTACTCCACGTACAAGCATGGCTACAAGACACTTAACATAATGCCCTAAATTTTAAAATAGACTCTAAGGAAGGCGCGCCTTGCCAAATGTGTAGTTATTATTAGCCGTAATAACATAAACTACACAATGTATCATGCATATTCTTCTTCCTAGTTTTCCTCGCCTCAGTGACTTCACAAAACATATTTATTTTATATACTTAGAAGTTTCCAACAAAAAATGCAATCTAATACAACACTTATTAGTAACAGCAGAGTGCAGATAAAATCTACCCGTAGTATAATCTGAATTCGGATATTAAATGAAACAAAGGGGTATTTAGCCTGAGTGATTCGGAAACTTGAATGATTTAATTAGCGCCATCTTTCCTTATATAATTGCAATTTATATACTTAAACGTAGTCTCGTTGGTTTAGTGGCTAGTTTATATGGCTGCAGGTTCTGGGCTCAAGGCCCGGGTCGGGCCGATAGTGATTGGTTTCAATGAACATTTCTTCCACAAAAATACTAATACTTAGGAATGTTTTACTCATTATTCTGATTCATCACACTTTGTTGATATTCTATTTCTAAACATTCTTGCAAATAGCTCTAAAAGCTATTCTTTAACACGAAACTCACCGCAGTCTTAAATTGTTAGAAAGTAATATGCGAAATTTACTATAATAATTAAAACATTAAAGGATTCAAATAGCGTATCAGCGTGAATGCGTGAGTCTGGTTTTAACATTTTACGAATGAGCTACGAAGTGAGTTCTTATTGAACTGCTGGAATGACGTACACGCACGTATCACCTTTCACTGCGCACTCGCAGGCGTGTCGCGGTAAATCGCCACTCCCCCGCAAAAACACAGGAATGTTATAGCTATGTAATTAACACATATAATAAAATTATCTGTAGGTATAGTATGGACGGCGCTGGGACTACGGTACTGTATACGGACGTAATATTTTAATAGAGTGGTCGGCTGCGTCCAGTTACAGGTAATTCAAGTCTTTGAACCGGCTCTTATATTTATGGGCCTTATGATACTATCGGCATTTGTCATTTTGAATAGAGCTCTTTCAAAAAGACAATATTATATAGCAACGCATTAATGACGTCACAGTGAGATTAAAAAAATATACTTGATTCAAGTAGACTCTTATCTGTACTTTTGAGTCTCTATTATATAAAATCGTTTGGAATCTAGATGGAGAAAAATCGGCAAAAAACTGAAGTATATTTTTTGATGTTAATTTATTTATTTAACATTTAAATGACTGATTACTATTATTAGGTACTTAAATAAAAGTTTCTCTGTTTGAGGATAACGCTTAGAGCTTATGCCAACACTCAGCTAAATGCCTGTTGGTGCTTGTATAAAATCTACTAAACATAATATATCAGAATAGAGGCCGTTAACTTATATTATTTGAATCACACGAGGACTAAAGACAAATAAATAACTTTGATATTAAATTCATCACCATTAGTCGAGTTCTTAATTGATCAATGATTTTAATTGTGGATTCGCGAAGAAATAGCGTTTTGAATGTTGGAAAAACTTCGAAACTTTGAAAGTAAAATTGAAATAAGATTACGAGTATATTAATCAAGAACTGTTTGTAGTGCATTTTATAGTAGAGCTGTTAACGCTTCGGACGGTCTAGGTCACATCTGTTTGCTTAACTAATTTGTCGATTGGACCAGGTAATAGGTAGGAGGATACATAGTTAAAACGTAATTTAACACTTTAATGTTCAATATATGACAGAGACGCGGAGGAAGCGATTGCTGGAATTGGGGAGAGTTATTTTGGGTTTTCGAGGAGTAAAGTAAGCAAAACTTCATGATTCTAGGTCAACGGGAAGTGTCCTATAGGCTTTGATCCCTAAACCATATCTTTTGATTTCGTAGAGTTAGAGGTGTGATGATTACGACTCACAATTCCGAGAGACTGCAAACTTGAGTATTTGGTATTAATATTAACTTATACATACAGACGCATAGACAGACAGAGTGATCTTATAAGGGTTCTTTTTTTCTTTAGAGATGTACCAGCCTAAAAATTTATAAAAGTCTAGCGAATACGTTAAAAAGGGCTCATATTCCTCGAATACAAAAACTGCAAGTCAATAAACATAACAGAAGCAATTAAGTTTAAACGATTAAAAGTTCAATTAATTTTCCTCTAAAATGAATTACTTATTATAACTGAAAGTGATGTTTCCATTTAACATGAATCTGAAAGATTAATATGTCTTTTACAATACAGAGGTTACAATAAAATAAACTCATTCTCAAGTGAAGTCAAATAATATTTCCTTATAACTTAATTTTCCTCAAACCGATCATTATTAAGCGCAATTATTGTCGATAAATTACTTAAGTGATGGTGACTTTAATGATTATCGTTAACATTATCAAATTATGGCTCGAGTCTGTGTCAAAGTGACATATTAACCATGAACGCTTCACATGGAAACTATTAGCGGCATCGCAAGCATTATGTTTTTTTTTTAAATTAAGCAATTAAAAAAAACATAATCTCGCGCTTTTAAGTATTACGAAATTTAATAAAAACCGCGGCGAGGTATACATTTTGAAATTTGAGTATTGTAGTACTATACCTAATTATAAAAGAAAACGCCGTCCAATATCTGCCTAATCTTGCAGTATTTTGCCGCTATTCTCTGAAAATAGTTCATCAATCTGGTAACTCTGTAATAGGCAATTCTTGAGAAGGTTCTTCTACATATTATGGTCCCTAATCTCGGTCAGTATTATAGTAGTATATACGTACAGGCACTTAACAAATGGAACGATATTTATGGAAACATTTTGTCACGTGTGTCGCTACATCGGTAGCGGCATGGTGGAATAAACACCAAGCCTTATGAGGCTGTTGCCCAGCAATTAAATTAATGGGGTGAACGTTTCGTTTTTGATAAAAACGATCGTGATAGCTTAAAATCGCTCGTGACCATTACTAATGATGCGTTACTTCTATGACAAATTCGACATTACTCACGTCTGCTGTTCTCCCAACCTACATGAGGTCGATGATCGCCACCAGTCAGTACAATGATCATCGATTAACATAATGAGCTAATAAAATGATTAGAACAAAAAGTGCGCGGCAATTTGTGCATGTCGACACAACGCATGCGGTGACGCTCGTGTCGTGGGGAGACGGCTAGAAGTATTGCAGGGCTGGCTACACGAGGTTATTTTTTAAACATCGTTATTTTATTTTTTATTCTTATAAAAAATTGTTTTGTAAAAAAATCCAGGTTATATTGCTAAATTTACTCTTCAGCTAATTGAACAAAGAGGTTATAATTCATAGATTTGGTAAACTTTATTACAGCTGCGGTTCGTTTGTCTTTAGTTTTGCGTTATCAAAGCACTGGTGTGTTTCTTGCATTGCATTATTTAAACAACAATTCATCGTATCTGATACTTTTGTATACTTTCAACTTATAAATGACGCTAATTTCTTTATTAATAGACAATTGGTGTAAAGTCCATAAATGTATCCCAACATATTATTTTGCGAATAAGATTTATTTTTTATAGTTCGGCGTGTTTTAAAACAAGTCAATTTAAAAGCAATAATATCAACAAAACAGCCACACCCATACCGAGGGGCAGCCCTAGCGCATGTCCGCGGAGTGCGCGGGCGCAATGCGCTCGACGTGGGCGCACTTCGAACACCGTCCATCAGATACTCGGCCGTATTTGGAAACAATGAAAACACTCGATTGAGTGCTGTAACGACTCAATACAACTGTTTGAAATATTTTTTTTTTGTATAACTCCTCGTGATTACGCGTCTTACTTTCAGATACCTATATGTATATTTTTTTAAATAACAATCAGTAATGTCCTATTGTCAAGAAGCAGGATTAGAAAGTATGTCAGTACTACGTGGCTCTACCGTGTATTGGAGGATTATCGTTACTTATAAATTACCTTTAATGAGCCTTTACAAATAATACTAAAATATTGTCCTTCTAAGTCCGACTAAGATGTAAAACTTGTGCCAAGTTTGGGTACGGCTATTGTCATAGGCTTAAAAGCTCGGGTTCGAACTTCCCAATATTTGGCAGTGAAGCAATGAGCTTTTGTGTTTCAAACTGCAGATAGATTTTATTATTGTACAGACTATAGATATATATATACAGCATACAAAGAAATTGCATTCGCATCGTACTGATTGGTTCGGAATGACATAATCACGGATAATCTTAAGTGCAATTAAAAATTAAAATAATACCATACTACATTACATTTTAATTAAATCGATTCTGATAAATAATTAATTATTTAATTTGATCATTTCACGCCACATTACGGTAGGTTGTGGAGAGTTAAATAGATTAAATTTCATAGGTCAGTAGTAACGTTTAGTTAGATGAGTGACACGTGACAGGTCTGACCGCGATGTGCCGCGATGTGCGGCCGCGTTTAAAGCCATACTTGTCATCGATACGTGTCAAATGGGCGGTTAAAGCCCACTGGCTGCGTTGGGCGGCGAGCGTCGCCCACGTGGCACATAATACCTGCCCTTACAAGGAATATGTCGCATTAGGCAATGCTTGATTGTTCACTGATCGTAATTAATTTTTATTATTATGCTCAAAACCATTCTAAAGGCGATTGTAGGGTTTCCAGTAGGCTGAGTTATATTTTATTATTTTCGACGGATAAGATAATTTGTTTTGATGATACATTTTATTATATTAAAGGAAGTTTTATATTTTGATTGATTATAAGCCGTGATTGTCCATCGGTTAGAAGACGTGAATCTTAACCGATGATTTCGAGTTCAAATCTCGGAATTTTTATGTACTTAATTTGTGTTTAAAATTCTATTTATGATCTATATATGGTGGTAAAGGAGAACATGCAGATTGCATGTGGCGGATAAATATGAGCCACGTATATACGTGGCATTGGAGCAGGGTGGTGGAGTGAGAACTAAACCTTAAACCACAAAAAAACCACATTACATTTAGGATGGTACATTTAGGTACATTTAGGATCATAGGTTATTGCGACGGGTGGACGGATGTAGGATAGATTTTGTCATACTTTTTGAGATATATATTAGGTGTATATGTAGTCAAACGAGTTTTCCAAGCGAACGAAACGCACACACGCACGCAATCGCACAATTGTAGAGTTATATATTACTAGTTATATTGATAATATATATAGTGAGATGACATACACTAATTTACACGTCTAACATATACTAATTTATATGATTTTAAACACAATAATATTAATCTAAATCGTAAATTAGTACATGTGCGTATATTATGTTCTTGTGATGCTTAAAAGGTTCCACTATGTCCTACATTATTTTTTATTATACGTACATATTAATCGGTCAAATATGGCATAAAAACATATATTATGTTTTTGGTCATAATGTGTCATAAACAATAGAACTAAACTCGTATCATCGCTTAACGTTCTTCATAACGATGCTGCGATGGGTCGAGTTACCGCACGCGTGGGATTCACTTTTGGAGCCTGCGTGCCTCGTACAAGACGCTCGACGCGACGTTTGTACATACAGTTTCTACACGTACTTGGAAGCTAAGTACACGCTCTAGCGTCCTATTTACTTAAGAAATGGATTAGAAAATATTACAAAGGACTTCATTTATAAAAGAAAAGTGCGTTTTTATTTATATAGGATTGTATTGTAAGCTGTATCCTAATAACTTTTTCTTAAGTACCATTTTTTGATAAGAAATCAAAGTTATTATATTAAGAAATATTAATTAAAGCAATCTACATGTCAAAGCAAAAGTCGTAAGAAGAAATAATAAAATACATTGAACTTTAACTATACCCCGTTCAAGTTAGCTTGATCTTTTTGACAGACGGGCGAGTGATGAGAAACAGAAAATATAACATATATAACAGTTGATGGAACGATGGAATGCGTGATTCAAATTAAAATTCATTTTTTTTAACTTATTTTTCTAGAAACAGTTATACCAGCTAAAGAGACCACAACCACTAGCCAAAGAGACCCCAACCAAAAGGACCCCCGTTCGTAACAATAATTTAACTTTAATAAGGATTTTTGTAATCGATATTAGTAGCAGTTACTGCCTGTTATTCGCGTCCCTACCGTCCGACCTATGTAACATTGTGCAAGCGTCTATTATTTTCAGTGTTTCTATTTAAATTTTACTTTGAAACAATAATATATAATAGAAAAAGTCTTAAAAATTTCGGATAACGCTTGAATCTTTAGGAACTTTTGAATTATATGCCCGCCTGGGAACCACCGGGTACCACCCACTCAACCTACATACCTACTACCATCAGATGGCCTATTTGCGGATCCGACTGCATACCTATATCATTAAAACAATTAAACAGTATTTAAATAGAAAATTGAAAAAATGTGAAATTTATAAATAAGTATATATTAATCAAGAATCAGAAGTATAAGGCCTGTATGTTTACCATCCTCCCTCCCCCTTAGAAATAACTAGTCTGAAGTGTTGGTTGAATTTTTATGAACTAGGTAAATATAATTGATCATTGTTTTAAATAAAGATGGAACTAAATTAATTTAACATGACTAAAAGCTGACCCGTTGTGAGCCCAGATTCGAGGAAATGGGAGATAAATATCTCTTTCCAGTTTAGCTTAGCGTGAGTGACATGGGTTACGATAGCTTTGAGTTTTTTCTCAAGGAATTTCAGCAGCAGCTCAGAACCGCAAACACAATTCCAGTATTTACACATTCGTATCTCTGAGAGCACGTAAAGCCGTTGGTCGTGCACTTGATCTTTCTTCGGTCCAATTCCGGTCGGGTTTGCGTTCTCATCAGATTTAATCATATCCACAGCGCAGTGGCCGCCGTTGTCGATATCGCTCCGGAGGACATCATCGGTCATTATTGGTTTAACGACTGCTTACAAAGCATTGCAAGTTATCAAAGCGATCTCAATGTATAATTTAATATGGTATAAGTTAAAACTACCTATTTTGTCAATCTTACAAAATAAACATTAGGAAAATAATAAAATGTTTGATTTAAAACACCGAATTCCGTAAACAGGAATGACTCCATCGTGCTTATTAAACCGCTGTCATATTTCGCCCGAGTACCGATAATAATGCCAAATCGGCGGAGCGGGAATTGCCGATCGTTCCAAAAGCAGCATCAATAAATTTTATACAATTTGAACGTCGACCAGAAGCGGTCGTGTCCTCGCCTTTATTTCCTTATAACCGGCCAATAATACCATACTTATTGAGAATATTCCGCAGATAGCATTGTATCTGCCCGGTTATGGTTTATGGTCCGCCATCTTGTCGACGCCATCTTCGGTTCGATTACTCATTAATATTTTTGGCGCGAAATCAAAAGTGCAGCGCACTGACCTGCTCAATAACAAACATTTCACAAAAACATTGGAATCACGAACGGATTTATATCACTAGTCCAATCGGCCGTTATGTTTATTAAATCTGTCTATAAAAACAGATGTTTATTTAGTGATGCTAATAGAAACGTAGATCGTGGGAGTACTTTATTAAATAATGCTTTTAGTATAAATATTATTATTTCAAGTATCCTAATCACGTAAAAGAAAAAAATATGTATGAAATGTTTACAATTTTATTCCCTTATCTATATTTCAAGATAATATATGAATGTGGAGTACTATAACACAAGATCGAAAATAAGATGCATTCTTCGAGGGATAAAATGGGAGAAAAGGTGACAAATCGTTAAATGAAAGATAACCCTAGTGATATTATTAGATGGGAAATACTTGTTTGATTAAGACTTATTTATTAATAGTAGACATAGGAGACGCGATAAAATCCGACGAACAAAAAATGATTTCGTCTGCCTTGCCACGATAATCCTACACGACTAAAAGGCTTAATTGCATATACAACGGCTTCACGTACTTTACCAGAATGCAAGCTACCAATACAATGACCAAATACTGAACTCACTGGCCTGACCCGGGGATTGAATTCGAACCAGGACCTTTGGATCAACCGCTTTTTAAGCTTGTCACTAGACTTAGATTATCGCTAAATAATAATATATCTCTAAGTAATTATCATAAAGACATAGATCTGCTTAACACATTAAGAAGAATAATGATAGTGTACGCGACTCCTACACTATGATATTTTACAAAGACAATAATATGGTCATGATGGTATTTTACAATACAATAAGTAGAATCTTACGAGCACAATAATATGGTCTGAAGTCTTATGACTAATGACGAACGATTTAAGCAGGGTTGTCAAATTACGTTCTATTTTTTAAATTGTTTTAGGAAGACAGAGGTTCAAAATGCTTCTGTTGCGAAATTTAAAAAAATTGTTAAGGAACGCTTGTGTGCGAAAGGTTACTATACAATTAGTGAGTTTATGTTTGATAGCACACCTTGGGAATGAAACGATCGCCTCCTGGCTGTTTCTACTCATATACAATTATGTATATAATTAATTTGACGTAAAAAAAAAAGTCCCGCTGAGTTTCTTTCGCCGGTTCTTCTCAGGTCAGGGTGTTTTCTTTTTCCGAACCGGTTGTAGTGTTTAACTTGACAATCAATAAGAAAGTGTAATACTTCTATATTGAATAAAGGAATTTGAGTTTGAGTTTGAGTTTGAAACGACTACCTGATGGCACTTGCCAGAAGCCCTACATTGACCTACATTTGCCAGAAACCCTAGACATTGACACTGCAAGAAGTAGAATGCACTCCTTACACTCAATGCGTCGCTCAAGATCACAAAAAACTTTTCACCAAAAATTTGAAAAACTTGCTGAATTTCGTTTATTCCTCTACAGTAGGTAATGCTTACCGGATTGAGGGTGGTAGGGTTATCATAGTTAATAAGTAACTTTTAAAAAAATATATATATATATTTAAGTTGAAACAGATGAATATATTTAAGAAGACACCAGTAAACAAACTCAAAGTTATATTGAATACTTTTATCTAAGAAAATTCTTAGAAGAATCGTTGAAAAGTCATTTTAAAAGACTATACTTAAATTTTTCTTTCGAAATGAATTATTCCCAGAAGAATCTTCAAGAAATAAAGTACTTAGTTAGTTTTTTTCCTACGTGTTAACTAAATTTAATAGGTAGGCTTATTATATACTTATATAAGTATATCGTAAAATATAAAAGGAGAATATTTTTTACCGTGGTATATGTAGGGCGCTCTATTACATAACACAATACTCGTGACAAAGGCACCCTTCCATTACATATTAAGTATATATTTATAGAAAAGTTAATTGAAGTTAGAAAAGTTAATAAAATTGATACTGATAAGAGTGCTTCATAAAAATCAACAAATACCACGCTTTATTTATATAGTCTAGTATTAAGTAATATATCTTATTTGTTAAGTTAATCATATTATTAAATATACTTCAATCTTCTTGATCCCGTGTCAAAGTATTGAAGACTTAGCATTAAAGATCAGACCATAACCCGAGCCCCCGTGTCGCCCACGCGGCTTGTGTGGTAATGAAGTATGCCATAGAACATCACGTGTATAGACGCACTTAAGTTAATCCAGTATTGTTATGATATATACTATGTAATAAAAATAATAACTACTCTTTCGGGTCATCAATCAAACCTATATTTAGAAATATACAGACATCAAAAATTATCAAAATATTACACATAAAGAAAGAAAATAAAATTTAAATAAATGCATTGTCCCGCGTCGATGCAGACTACAACATAGTTCTGGAAAAGGCTTACTTAACCATAGTAGTTAAAATATAATGAGTACTGCGTCTCAGTCTTTGCCAGAATGAAGTCTTTCTCGCTCTGAGAATGGCAAAATCGGGGCTCGCAGCAGCTAACATGGCATTACATGGCACTGCAGAAACGCGACTGCTTCATTAGAAAGCGAAAATCATTATTATATTGTATTCTTATTGTTTTGTAGATGTGATTGGTAAATTGTATCCACAACTGACAGGTGTAAAAACACCGTCAAAAAGCTTTGAAAAAGGACCCTCTTGCGTCCTCAGGGTTATATGTTATCGCGCTCCCTCTGCATATCTCTGTCATACTTTAGGTCATCTGTCTGTATATGAATTTGGTATTTCAGACTTTTAACAAACCATACTGAACCAGTTAACCCCTACCTGCTTTAAAAACAAGCATTATTACTTCATTACGTTCTGTACTCCTAACTGTAACTCCTAACCCTCACAAAGGCAAATTGCGATTGGAATTCTAAAACTACCTTGTGAAAAATTACAGTATTAGTTAAAGAGCCGCCCCGTTACATCAAAATATAAATAGTGTCTAGATAGTCATTGTACGGATATAGTCATTATTAAAGGTTCCACAATAATATAGTTCGTTTTGATAGAGTCAGCGACAATCCTCGTATAAATACGAGAGGTTAACGTAAGCTATAATGACCAGTATAACTATGTTTTGTTAATTTTTGTTAATCCTAGGGGCAAGGTTATTATAAAAATTCGAACTGTTTTTTTAACTTTGACAAATAATTAAATTTAATCTTGTAATTTAAAACAATAATAAGGATTATTATGCAAAACATGAATAATAGATGATGAAAAACCGTGGAGTCCGTATTCGTTGATTTCTAAACAGTATACATATACTTATATAAATGTATTCGTATAGCATGTATTTAATTTGAGAAAAAGAGTATCTATCGAGTTTCTTGCCGATTGTTCTCGGCAAAATCTACATTCCGAAACGATGGTAGCTTTAAATGAAACGACTATTCAAATTTCTTTTAGGAACTTGCTAGAATAAAGTAGCTATATTACGAGTTAGATTTCGAGTTTTTTTATTTTATTTTATATTTAAAGATTTCGCATTGTATATGCCGAGCATAATTTTATTCTTAAAAAATAACATATTCGTACTATATTATATATATATATTACAATTCGATAACAGAATCCAAGTGACACTATTACGTTATTGATAATTTTAAGCATATATTAATAAAAGAGTCTGTTAATAAAAACATCATTAGGCATTTGAAGGTTAGTAACGTGTGAATTGTATTGGTTTATTTAAATGCAGGATATATACTTAGATTTATTTGCATATAGGTTATATATAGTATGAAATATATGTATATATTAAAACTGAATTACTTTTCAGTTCTTCCTGCTGGAGCATTAAATGTATATAAAATTAAATGCATATAAGTGTCAACAGCGCAATGGTTTATCGGCCGCCTAGCGATGGAAAAGTCGCAGGATCGATCCCGACCTCTTGCGCTATTGTCGTGCCCACTCCTAACACAAGTGATCAAAAGGACGGGTAAATAGGAATATTAGTTATTCCTTAATTAATTTGGGACATTACTATTATTCCCTTAAATATGTATGTGTATATATAATTTAGTAATTTACCCAGTATATTATTGAATTTTATAAAACTTAGACAAATAACGATAGAACAGAAATGCTTGTATAGGCACGGAGATCATACAATTGGACAAACAGCGGTGTTACACTCTCGTTCCTCGCAAAGTACGTGAAGCCTCCAGTTTATATCTCGCTGATCGTGTTGGGTTTCCGCTCCACCGGATTGCGAATGAGTGAAGATAGAGTGCACCTGTGATTGCGCGCTCACTTTTGCACTACAGTATATCCTGAGATTATACGGTGAGGAATATTCGGTCAGGCGCCCATTATTTATAAAGAGATAGATAAACTTCCTTTTATAACAGCAGTTTAACTTTATTATTAAAATAGTTTTTTATAATATTGTAAACGATTAAAGTATTATAGCATTTCGTTATCGAACCAGTGCGAAATAAATTATTGCTCTTTCTAGAAGAATTATAAAAACAGCGAATATATTGTAATGTGTATTGGAAATTACAATAACTGATTAGATATTATCATAACCGCCTACGCATTTGCTTATTAATTTCTGAATTGATGATTGCAGTTCTAGATACATGAATATGGTAATTGGAAATGATTTAAACACTAAGGAGCTGAGTATAACGCGCAACGGCTGCATTTCCAGAATTTTTATTACTAATCTGCATTGGAAATAATTGAATCACGTCATTCGTTAATACAAAAATGTTCTCCGTTAATTATTTACAATTCATCAATAATTTCGAAAAATTAACATTTACTTTACTTTTTACTTTATTGTACACATAGAAAAAATAAATAAATACAACATGGATTATATTCTATATTTAATTATAAATTAACTATTCAGTGAAAATACCTACATAAATTATTTCAAATATTTCCAATTAAGGTTCAATGCGAAATTCAATTTTTAAAAGAAACAATTACTATTTTAAAAAAAATTGTAAGAATAGTTTAATTTATTAAAATAATTATCAATAAATAATTACGCTTAAGAACGATCCCTCGAAATCTCGCTCGGATTCCACACATTAGATAAGGCACTTTTGTAAAAACAAACACTACACTGATTAATTAAAATTCAAAGACACAGAATTATTCATCAAATCTTGCGTCACAAAACATAGCATTACATTAACACAAAAAGTTCGCGCTCAAATAATAAATAAATTTAATCAAGTCGTGGCGCGTTTGGGCAAAGGTACGTGCATACTGGCGCAGCGTTCTGCGTGCAGGATTCTACACTTGTGGGTCAACGCCTACAGCCTACACTGAGATCACAGCTCTTTCGTACATAATTTACACTTACGTGTAATGCAACCAACGATCAAGTATAACTGGCTACAGATATTGAGGGCCATATTGTGACGAGCATATTTCATAGAATAGTTACTATTGTGCGTCTAATTTGAATGTCTGTTTTTCTCTTAATTTCCTTTGTCAATGGTTTTAATTATTTTTCTACTAGCTTTACCCTTGTTTATATATTCTTAGGTATTCACAAAATAGGCCAGCAATTGATCGTAGATTAAATTATATTTTATTAAGGATTTATAAGAGCTTATACCACCATGCCGCTCGAGTGTTGTGTTGCCAAGTTGGCCGAGAAACATGTGGTAAAATTTCATGCGATTCAACAGTGCTTAGGAGAGTTATATTGGTAGTAACTGCCCCCTCCCCTTTGCGTAACAAATCGCTGCACCGATGCGGGTTGGTGACACACATGTGGCAGATATATATCCGATTCATGTGATGCTTTCCTACACCGCCGAGCACGAGGTGATAACATTAAAATACAGCGGAATTTGCAAGGTTTTGAACTCGCCATGTACCGGACATAACTTCAACGTTCTAACCAATGGGCCGTTTTGATTGACTCATTCGTGGAAACCATGTGTAATTAATATTTCTATTAGTTAGTGTCTGTCAATAATTCACTCCTTTAGCCTATAGTACTAAACAACGTGACCGTGGGTCGTAGGACAAATTAACTTAATATTTTATTTCTTATACTTATTAATTGTTCCTTTGTCTTGTTTCTTGCGAGACATTTTTGTTATTATTAATAGAAAATTTAGATGGTGGGAAATACAGTTTCAATTTATTATAAAATCATATTGTTCACAAATTGTATAAAAAAAATTAAATTGTTTGAAATATGTAGAGTATTATAGCAGAACAATTAATGAAATATAACACAAGTTTCGTTAAATACAATTACAATAATTTCAATACAGCGCCATGTGTCGAAGGAGAGTTAGTTACAAGGCGTCGTTCTCGTCCGTTCCATTCGATCCTGCGGGCATGAAGTCGAAGAGTACAGCCTTCTTGTCGTAACCGCAACGGAATAGGTTCCATGCTAGGTCCTCGGGACTCTCACCAGGTTGATTAGAACAATTTTCCAGGACCTGATAACAGAATATTAGTCCATAATTTTAAAATAGCTTCGAGATCTGTACTTTATGAGTTTTTAATTTACTATTATTTACCCATTTTTTCTGAAATAATAGTAATAATACGGCTAAAATTAGAGCGGTATTACCTTAGTGACGTTCTTCCCATCGAGGCGAGTACCCATTTTCCCCAGCACCGCAGCCTTCTGCAGCTTGCCGTCCTTGCTAATTATTTTGCATTTCAGAAGTACGCAATAGACGTGGTTTTTCAAGCGCGGGTCGTCCACCAGCTTGCCACTAAGCATGTTGTCGATTAGCTGCTGTTCCACCTGGGACTGTGTGCGGCAGGCGTCGGAGTGCGCGCGGAACATTGCTCGTTCATCTTTACCAAGCAACTGTGAATGTGTGTGGTAGCGGTAGTTATTTTTGTTCATAACTGTTACAATAGTTAAATATGTATGTTTACCTCAGGACTGTATTGAAAGGTCTTAAGGCCACGAAAGTCCTGGAGGTCCTAAAACGAAAGAAGATTGGAGGCCCCGGAGCAACAGAGTGAAGAGCACTAATTCTTATATTAGATGCACACTTTGAAAAACCCACTTTCGAATGATTTAGTATTAATATTAATTTTTGCGGTTGTTTCCTTTTTTATATTATAGTTAGACGACCACCTGATGGTACGCCCACATTATCACTGTAAGAAATATTAACCATTCCTTACACCACCATTGCGCAACAAACCTTGCGAGCTATGTTATGTCCCTTGTACCTGTTGTTGCACTGGCTCACCCTTCAAATCGGAACACAACATTACAAAGTATTGCTGCTTGGCGGTAGAATATATGGTGAATAGGGTGGAATCTACTCAAACAGACTTGCAATACCCTATCACCAAGTAATAATAAAAGTTACTTTGATAAACAGACTTTACTCGAAAGTTCTACCAAAATAGTTACGGTAGATTTTGTTTATTGTGGAACAAAACGAGTTCATAAACCGTCTCAATACCTTAAACAAAACTACAAACATGTGCCGAACAATATCGTAACCAAACAGATAGGAAATATCTAAATACAAAGTGTAATTAGAAAATAAGACAAAAATTATATTTACGTGCCCTCGTCTGACTACTCTCGGCATTACGAGAGTTGATTAAGATGTTGCGAAATGGCGGAAATATTTTTTATCCAAGAGTTGAGGTAACCCGATAAGATATAATTTAAAAAAAATGCCAGATTTTTTTTTAATTATCATATTCTGATTTTCAAAGAAATAAAAATAACGTCGTGGTATACGTACCATACAGTTTTTGCAATTAGCTGATATCTGAAAAAATATAAGCAATTTATAAGACACGATACGAAACAATATGTAAAAAATAAAAATCGAAATGTATACCTGATGGATTCCAGAAAACATAGCAAATAAAAAAATGACAATCATGATTCCTCCTTGTAGCAGGAACAACGACACGAGACGCAGCACAGGAACCAGCGGCAGCCCAAGCAACGCTTACAGTAGTACTCGCGCGTGCATCCACGCACTTCTGGCTTTAAGCGCTCATCCATCCTTACTATGCGACGATGCGTTACTATCGTAATCAAAGTGATAAGCAATCGAGTTTATAATTTTTACTATCTGAAAGAGAGGACGCCTTAATAAAATGAAATTAAAAACTATCAGCAATCTTACCTACTATTGGAATCGTTGGTTTCTAGCAAAAAAGGAGTAGAAATAATATTAATTTTGTCCAGGAGATCAAACAGTGACGAAAGTTACACCTACGTTATTTATTACCGAATACAGGTTTTGGAAAATTACGGTACCAATTATCTCGGAGCGGACGCGGAACTAATCTCTAAACGAATATTATCGACACTTATATACTTTCTTTTTAAACTCATACAGGAGACACGTTTAGCAATATCTTTAAGCCTGTTCCAATTGTTTAGAACTAGTTTACAAAAGAATTGAAAGTAATAATTAATTAAATCTTATGCAAAGCACTAATTGGTAAGGTAGGTATAATTTGTTGAAAATTATAATATGTTCAATGCGATAGGGTTTTCCTTTTTAAAAGATACATTACATATACAAACTACAACATTAATAGGAATCTATGAAGATATATACACATATAGTAATGGCATAGAATTAGTTTGGATAGCGGCATACAGTATATTTATAACTAAGTGTAGTTTTATCGTGGGACCCGTAGTAGAGTCATTTTAGTATAAAATAATGGACAATACAATGTTTAGTAAACAGTCGTCGGACGCGCCAGCACAACAACGCCACTTACCCACCGAATATTTCCTCTTTATGTATTTGTTTGTGACTCTCGTATGTAAATAAAGTATTATACGCCAGTCAAATAAATATGTGGAGAAACTTCTAGGGAGAGTACTAGCACATTTTCGAACATTTTGGTCTAGAAAGAAACGAGAAGAGATCCAATTGAATAAAATAAAGTTTTAAATAGTTACGCAGTGTACTGCGTAACGTGTACGATAAGCTAATTCCATAAATAGCTACATGTGTCAATATCCATTTGATACGGGAAGGTTTCCTCAAGACTTTTTTCTTAACCCCCGAATATGTGATTATAAACATTGTGATGACTTAATAAAAAATAAAGTTAAATCTCAGAAAGATTTACTGTTTTAGCAACCTATTTATCAGCCCGAAAGTATCGGTAAATAAAATATCGCTAAAAATCGTATAAAAAAATGTTAACTTTTCTTCGGTCTCTGTATGTAGTCTGTGCATGCAGACGCTGGAGGGTGGACGCGGTGATCGCGCTGGACACGCGCGCTGCAACACGCACGGTGCCGCGCCCAGCGCCAGCATCGTCGTCACCATCACCTGCACCAGCATCGTGGACGCTGCCGGTAGCGGAACAATGATCATATATGAGTGATCAAATATGAGTTGAAAGAAATGAACTAACTAGTTCTGTCAAGGAACCTTCCAAGCGGTAAAAAAAATGTTCCTTTAAACTCAAAAAATATAAGCTACTCCATTCTTTTGTTGTTCGTATTTTTAGCGAAAACTCATCGTTCACCCGATTGGATTGAAACTTTGTACAATAGCCGTTGGCTTCGCGTGACGGTATCCTCCGTGGTTCCATCAACACACAGGAAAGTCTTGACAGACAACTGTTTAAAGAAATATAACTAGGTGCTGCAACACATGCCGCGCAATTGCAAGTTTTTTTATAAGAAACTTCAGGGCATAAATCAAGCCCTGAATGTGTTACAAAACGTAAACTATAGATTCTAAAAATCAATATGAAACTAATTTTTACCTTTACAGTGTTACTTATCAAACTGAAACTTTTGGAGTAATTTAAACTCACTGTAGCTATTGATATGGAGTTGATTATCGAGCCACAGCATGGTGTACGACGAAATTTAAACCGAAATGAATGTTCATGAAATAACTGTCAAACAGTTTTATTTTCGATAACTTAAAATGTTTTTTTTACCAAAGAGACTATATATACTTATATATATTTTTTGTTTATTTTACTGACACATTGCGCCATCACAACACACGACTTACAAGAGTTAAAAGGCGGGTAAAGGCTGTTATATCACTGTAGCGATCGCTTCCAGGCGATCTGTGACAGGAAAGGACTTTATCAATAAGAATGTGAGAAATAGGATCGTGTAAGTTTAGCCTATATAAAAGCAATTTTAAAAAGTTGAAGTACCATATCAAAATGATATGGTGTAAAGTAATAGGATTTATCCATTTCAGAGGATTGGTTTGTGGTCTGAAGAGTAATTTAATGGCCGCCAAATTTATTTAGCTGTATTATGCATCGGTAAAATCTAGGAAACATCGAACTTACCGTAAATGTCAATTATTGGCTAGCCTGCTCTCTACATTTTATAGAAATTAGTTCCGCATAACCAAGTTAAGTCTAAAGATACTACTTAACTTATAGCTTACTTAACATCCCCTCTTTATTAAACCGTATAAGTAATAATTTTTAGTCCAAGAATGTGTCACAAAAACATCAGCAAATGTTAGGTACATAGAACTTTGAATCGATCGGAGATGGAGAGAGAGATGATGAGATTTTTTTTTTTCAGGAGCCCTGGACGCCGAATGCGCCCAGGTACGCCGGGTTTACCCACTAAAAAACCAGCGGTACCCTCTCCGTCTTTCGGCGAGCGCCAAGGGATCGCTTACGCATGCTACCGTGTCGCCCTGACGGTCGGCCTCCAACACCTAGAAGGGGTTCTCAGGGTACTGAGACCCTCCTAGTCCCTGCGACGCCTATTGAGGCGGGGGGAGAAGGTGCGCGTAGCACTTCTTCCTCCTCCCTGGTCGTCTTCGGCGGAGCGGGTCTGCAGCGGCATCCTCTTCCCGCTCCCGCTCTGCGGCTTCCTTCTGCGACATCACGTTTTCGCAGAAGGAGCGCATGAGAACGCTGCCCTGAAGAACACCAAAAGCAAAAATTTTTTGGTCGTCCATAATATGTGGACCAATTTTCTAGCGCTGTTAGAGTTTGGTGCAATTTCTTAAAATACCACCTGACGGTATATTGGCGTGCAACAGAAAGTCTTTACAAAGTGGCAGATTATTATTAAAACAAGGCCAGTTTATAGCAGCTATTTCTTACTCTTTTGTACCTTTGAGTAAATATTTGGTACTTACCTATGTTGAAAACAAAATATCTCCCAACTGACTATCTCGTTCAGATACTTACCGAAACATACTCACCAAATCAGATGGGGGGCCCAAGGGAAGGGGCCACTATCGCCAGGCCTGCTGTAGGGGACCCCAGGCCATAAGCGAAACAAACCTCGCTGGACTAGAGCCCTAAAGCGGTCTGCAGTCTCCGTAAAAGGATAAGATTTATAGCAAAGTATCATGTATGAACTGATCTACAAATCACAACTACATTCATTTTGATGTATGCGAATTACTGTCAGTGGGTAATTTCTAAGACAAGTGAGGGCTTCCATCGCCAACATCTCAGGAACTAACTGTTTTTTTCGAACTTTAGTTTTTAGATTACCTGCTTTGCCTATCTTTTTACGTCTTGTGGTGGCGATAGGTGAAATCATTCACTGATGCCTCCACATCACTGAAGAAGTTCTCTTTATATCAACGCATGGGATTCATTAAAAAACAAACGAAATGTTATAAATATTTATTCCACATATTCCCAGATATGTACACAACTCTACTTCATTATATAACAGCTACGAGATGTACGTATTCGAGTATAACGTTACAAAATCAACGTACAATCCATATGTTCATGTTAAAGCGTTCTCACATTCTCCGATAGCGGAATGCGGACCGACAGTCGTACGCTCGTGCGTGCCTGTCCACTCTGCACAAATGTTGGTGTTGCTTCCTACACATTACACGTCGACGAAACGGTGCGACTGTCGAGGCATTAGGCACCATCAAATATGTCGTCAGAATGACGATGACAATGGGGCTGAGAAGGCTCTTAATCCGATGGTCTAGTAGGGTACTAAACACAGGACACTAAAGCCGTCTAGCATTTACACAATCGGAAAATTTGCTTGGCAAGTTTCCCCTGACGCTGTTTCATCTGTAATGTAATGGTTGCCATAATCCATAATTAACTAGTATTATAAGTTAAAATAATTTTATTAAATGAGTAATTATTGCTTTGAAATATATTTGCAGTACAGCAACGACAGTAATTATTATGAAAAAAAGGGGAAGTACGTAAGATTAGTTAGTAAGTAGGGCCTGTGGTAGAGGCAGGATTGCCTCGGCGGACTTTGGACGTACGAGTATTTGAGTTGAATGTCTTATTGTGGATACAGAATAAAAGATGGATGGAAAGATTGGACATTTCAAATTTTCGTTATATTTTCTGTACATTAATAGTTATGGGCACACTGTAGTACCGTACCGTAGTATAGTAACGCGTCGTATCGGAGAATGTTAAAACACATTAACATTATTAGAAATATCTACAAATATTCGAATCTTAGGTCACTAGAAGTACAATCATTGTCGTCGTCTTTTAGTACCAATAAATAATGCTTGCGCTCACTAAAATAAACTTGTATAAGAAAAATATTTTCACTCATATAAATGTCAATAAAGTAGTTGTAGTGTTGTGCGCTTGTATAGATTACAAATCATATAATTATACAATTACAATACCGTGAATGCGCCAGATTTAAACTTCACTATATACAAAAGCTAACATTGTCAAATAGTGTCTATGTTTATAATAAAATTAAAGGACTTTGAATGTATTGTTTAAAATAAATTTACGAAAACACTTTTTCTTGACAGTATATCTACAAATATAAGTGGTACCACTAAGTCAGTCTAGTCACCATATTTCAATAAGACCGGGACATGTCTATACAGTCGCTAAGCTCACAACTCGATAATAATGGACTTTTGGAGTTTATTTGATGGCGGCCGGCTTCCTCTTCCGCCAGTAGATCCGCAGGAACACGGCCGCGAACACCAGCACCACGCCCGCGCAGCCTTCCGCCGAGATGGAGTGCCCGTACACCGCGCACGAGATCAGGATCGACACCGCCTGCGAGTGCCACAGAAATCCGGCTCGAAGGACCATTTCGAACGGTAAATATGAATTATGAGCACCGACATTTTTTTTTATTCCGGTGCTATCGAGAAGATATCGATAAATAAATAAATATTTGTTCACGTCGACGAAGCGTACACAATATGCAGACACAACCTGACCTGTCTGAGCGTCATGATGATGGTGAAGAGCACCGGACCGAAGCGCGCGATGGTGCGGTAGATGAGCAGCTGCCCCACCGCCGAGCTCGCCGACAGCAGCAGGCAGTCCGACACGAACATCGGGTGCTGCGCAAAGGGCGGGCTCAGCTCGGGCGTCGTGTGTGTGTGTGGGGTGAGGGGGTGTGGGGGCGTCACTCACGTGCAGCAGCGCGGCGGAGGGGGGCGCGCGGTGCAGCAGCGCGGCGGCGGAGAGCGCGCACGAGCAGAGGTTGACGGCGCAGAGCATCTGCAGCGGGCGCAGCGCGTGGCGGCGGAACAGCGCGCCCTGCCACGACGACGTGAAGCTGTCGCAGCACATGTAGAGCGCCAGCAGCGCCGCGCCCGCCGCGCTCGGGCCCGCCCACGCGCCGCCCGCGCCCCCCGCACCCCCCGCGCCGCCCGCGCCGCCCAGCAGGAACAGCGCCATGCCCACCGAGATCAGCACGGCCGTGCCGTACTCGTAGCCCTCGTACTTGTTGCGCGAGATCAGCTTGCCCATCAGCATCACCGGGATTACCTTGCACGACTTCGACAGCACCTGCGGAAAGTTTTCGATTCCCGCTTTAGACTGGGGAAGGCTCGTCGGAAACCTATATTTTGACAAACGTTCCAAGGGAACTTGTGAACAATTTACGAGTCGGTGGCTATATTATTTAGCGATTATTTTGAATAGTAAAGATAAAGAGCGACACCGAGACCGTTTTGGATTACTGTGATTGTTGACTGACCTGAGTCGGAAAGCTGACATATTTAAGTGCTTCGTACTGGCACCAAGCGCTGATGATGTTGGTGAGCGAGCAGTAGGAGAACTTGTAGAGCGGGGCCGCTATGACCTGCTGGCCTGTACTCAGTAGCCTCACTAGTGCTATTAGAAAGCCTAGAAGTCGATTGATGAATACTAAAAACTGGGAGTCATTGAATTTTTGATGTGATCCATCCGGCATTACGTAGTTCTGTTGAATTAGCAAAAACAAATGTCTATTAATAGTAGAAGCTTCGATATAAGCTCTAAGAGATTTATTGTGCACCATATGTTTTGTATATTATATAATGACTTATTTATGTAACATTTTTTTTATATTTAACACCTGACATGTTTCTTAAGAAAATAAACAGTGTAAAAATATTATTTAATTTGTGTAAAAACCAATCAAGTTTCTAAAATCTTATTTATACATAAAGGTGCATTTTATTTATAATATAAATAATTAATATTAATATTTACAAACTCAGACAATGATTCTAAATGTAAACAGTGAAATATAATAAATTGATAAAAAAATAATTATTGATTTCCTTTTTAATATTCTGAGCAAACGAGAAAACACATCTAAGTAATAAAATTTGCTGATGTCATTTTTATAAGAGCAATAAATAAAATGTATAAGCATATATTGTTCAAGTAAAGGATTCATGAAGTAGGAAAATGTTGTCATATTTAGACCCCTTCAGTGGATTTTACTTAAGAGAAAGGGCCTATTATTTATATACATTTAAGTATCAGCTTAAATAATATGCGTTGTTCTTTATACGGAAATTATTTTGGGTGGACTTTAATTAAGGCTGAGGCATTAAAAATTAGGATATTTAATAAATTAATGTTAATATAAGTATAAACATTTGTTTATATCAGCAGATGAACAAAACTAAATGTATTATAATATTCTTGTTGTGATTACCAACCTGTGTCATGATCTTCTCCTGTAGTAGTCCCCACACAAGATACGCGCCCATGAGACCACTAAAGCAAAAGGCCAGTTCCAATCCTTCATGTTTAGGGTTTTCTTCCACTTTCACAGGTTTTAGTGACTCAGGAATGTGGTCATGTTCGGAGAAGCAAGCAAACAGTATTCGAGAGATCCACGAGTTATTAGCTGTAAGGAGTGATGATTAATTTAAATTTCCTATCAAATATTTAAGCAAAATAATTTTAATTAAATCAATTAGCGTAATTTTAGGGGTGTTGAGTTCCAAAGATATACTAACATTTAACATTAAAAGCTTTGTGTAAATAGTTGAGGACTATTAAATAGTAGAGGAATATGTAGAGTAATTAAATACAGGGAGATACAAATATTAACTTGAAAACTTCCATGGCATATTGGTTACAGAGATACAATAGTGTTCATTTTGGAAACAAATGGATATTTACATTAACTAAAATAGAAAACATTAAAGTCAAAGTTAAAGTGAACAATCTTTAAAAATCTTTTTCCATTTTGCAAGTACAATAATAATTATATTTTAGTTATTTGACACAGTCTGGAGGCGATCATTTCATTCCCAAGGTGTGCTGTCAACTAAAAAGTCATTAGTGTTGTAATATCCTTTAGCATGGCATGCATAGCATTTAATGGAGTTTAGCCAAACATAGTTTATAATATTGCAAAATATATAATTTTAATATTTTATAATTAATAGAAATTATAATTTTAAATATTAAAGGAAAGACAAACATACATAAGTGAAAGTATAATACAATAAAAAAATTCAACAAGAGGGAGATATTACAATCAGTTAATTAAAACATAAAGACATTACTATGTATGAAAATATTAAATAATATTTTATAAGATTATGAGAGAGATGAAATATGTCATTATTTATAAGCAATGAGTATTTCTAAGTTGCCTGCCGAATGTCACAAAAATTCACCCTTTGTTTATAATGCTTGTAAATTAGTAACCAGGGGGAAATAATATATATTTATTCACAAATTTGTTTTTTTTATTTTTATCTACTCAATAACAATTTAAAATGTACATATGCTATAAGCTGCTCGTGAAATATTTCTATGTTAATACTTACAAATTTTGTCAAAGTAATTTATCTTCTCAAGGTACTTGTATAAAACATAACACGGCAACAGGACTGTGGAATAACCCACCAGATTTAGCAATAGCCTGAAAACCCTAGAAAAAACAATGTTATTAGTACATTTTTTTTTAATAATATTACAAAATATTTATTTTAATATCATTTTCACATTATCAATGTAACTTAACATTTAACACAGACTTAATTCAGTAAAAGTATGTTCTAAAATGTTATTAAATATTATACATTATTAACAATTGAATTGATTTCATTTTGACTCACTTTACATGGCAGAGCAAGGATTAAATAGGTAAATGCTTAATTATTTTAAATTGAAAATATAATAAATATTAACAATAACAACTTACCATGAGTATTCCGAGTCTGTGAGGGTGCCTGTTTGCTCATAAGCATTTAGCAGTTCACGGTATAGACGGCCAAAAAGCCATGTTGCTAGCACACATAACACTAGAACTATCCTAGAAGAGACATATGGAAGCATTTTAATGATCTACTTTCTCCAACAGTTGATTGATAGATATTTTGGTATGAATATTTATTATTTTACATTTAAAATGTACTGCAAGTCATTATTATAAGACAGAAAAAAGTAAATCGTTACTATAGTCCACAAGCGTGATAAATTAATTCAGTAATGTCTATTTAATATAGAATATATTTAAAAAAAATGCTATGTTTGCAATTAGTAAATGTAAGTTACTTACCCAATAATGAGCTTCGAGCGCATCATTGTTTATATTTTTAAATTAATTCAGATATATAATAATACTGATTGATATGTTATATAAATGCACAAATATATTAACTTATATTAGAAAAAATCATGTTTACTTAATCGAAATCCTGATTCTAACGAGCGTCACATGTTTAAACGTCAAAACTATTTTGACAAATATTAGTTCAATCCTCAAATGTTATAAAATCAAATTTCAAACAGTTGCCAACTTTAAAAATATTTCTTTGGGTTATCAATGATTTTAAATTATTTACATGTATAATGTTATTGAATGACCTATTCATTACCTAGTTTTATAAAATATAGTTAGAAGCAATGGAGGTTTTTGTATAACCTTTTCGTCTAATGACTAAATATTTAGAAAATAGTTTTTTTTTTTAAGTAATTGTATATATTTAATTATTTTTTACGTTGGAGTAAACTTCTGTAGTTTTTGTCTTCAATGTTATTATGTTATTGTAACATAAAAATAAGTAATAAAATACTCTCTTAATGACCACAGTAAAATACTTTTCGTGTAGTTTTATTTTCATAAAAATGCTTTAATAAAAAATTACAACAAATAAATCGTTCCACTTAATCATTTATAAAAAAAAGTTTATATACATATGAAATATATTATTTTTGGAAATATAAACTGGTGATGGTTGATAGATGTCTATAGTATTTTAATTTGTTTAGTAAAATATTTTGTACAACTGTATTTAATTTTATTTTAATATCGTACCACTACTTGCACTACTTACAAATATTGGAAAATATAATAATAATTTTGTAACTGTCAGTTGTGTAATCATGGAGTCACAAAAGTGTCCAAATAATTAGGTATGTGGAATGATGCGGTGATGTTGTTGCTTGAATTTCTCGCAGCACTATGCGCAGTGGCTGTATGCGGTCCTTGCTTACTCGCTTGCGCACGCAGACTTATTTTAGGGGACGAGTTACTACACAGAGGTGGACATGGCATTCATGAGGCAGAAGTTTTGGGTTGCGATGAGCCGGCTTGTCCCTATTACAAGAAAAATATCAAATACCTGATGGTGCCAGTGACGAGACGACGACAATTTAATTCACCGATTCGACAGCGATAGTTCGTTTTTTATTACGTTATTTTACGATTTTGTAGACATTGATTATTACTTAATATCAAAATAAATGTTTTTATTTTATATTATTTTTGAATTGGAGCTTTTGTTTCATCTACTTGTATAATTCGATAACTTATAGGATACTATAAAGTATATATGTATTTTACTTTCAGCTAGAAGGACTCGTAAGTCCATTGAGATTTTCCTAATTCTAACATTGAATAAAAAGTACTTATTAACAGTAAATCTAGTTTCCAAAGTGAGATCCAGTTAATCTGCATCCTCGGTTATTGTATAATATGTATACGTTACTCATTGGAGTTATATCGTGTGCCCGTGAACCCGTAAGATATTTTAATAACGAAAAAGAAATATAGCAAACTGTAAATGTACATGTCATATACATGTCTGCTGTAAAAAGAAATATCCACTTAAAATACTTGGAAATTCCACCACGGTGCTCTAGTGCTGATTTGTGGATTAAATTTATATAAATATGGCACAAGTGTATCTGACCCATACATGTTTCCTCACGGTAGTTTGTTTTTCTGAAGTGTAAACAAAAAAGACCACGGGAACTCAGTGTGTGATTTTGAACGATCTGCTGGGCGAACTCAGTTTTTTATTTATTGTGTTAGACGTAGCTTCGATTAATTTTAAATAAAATACTCATATTATCTGCTAATTTAATTATTTTACATTTTTTTAAATTTTTACAAGCTATATATGACTATAATACTCAAGGATAATGTCGTATTAGGGCATTGTCTACGTCGATTTTTGGATCTTTTTTATACTTGGGCGGCGCGTAGTAGTTCTGGGGGTTGCAAGCCTCGTTCATTGCTTCAGGGGCTTGTTTTATAAGATTGCCAGGATAATAATTTTCGTCCGGATTGATTCTTTTCTGAAAAATAAATAAATATTAGACGTGCATTGTTTGATACTTCATTCGCGTGAAGATTATAGTAGATTATGAGGTCGTTTAGAATCCTATATTTTTCAATCACGATTCCATACAATAACCTGACCATTTAAAATATTTATCAACTATTGGCATAATTATTTTCTATAGGTTCATCCTAGTTTACGCACAATTTCATTATTTTTAGAAAAGCAATTGCAGATAAATGGCTGAAATGATGTTACGTCGCGTTTTACATTATCCTAAATTATGAACTAATTGACTGTACGGTAAATTCTTAACAATTTTGTGTTTTAATATATGCGGGCTATTGATATCCGTATATAAAATGTATGAGTATATGTGGGAATTAAACAGTAATTTCGTTAAGTACAGAAATATCTTTAAACATTACGTAACAAACAGCAGCTAAAGTCCGAGGAGACTTCAATAGGAGCAGCAAGACCGTCAGAACAACGGGCACGGCGTGAAGTAGCGACTTCATTTTCCCGCGGCTGGTACTCCTCTTATGTTCACTGTCTCTATGTAAGTTAGTAGCCGACAGTGAACGGCGCTGCTTATTACTCAATTTTTTTTAAACAATAATTTTGCCCATATCAAGATACTTTCAAAAACTTACGTGAAATAGACGTGATTGTCAACGTTATTTTTTAACTGTATGCCAGTTACTTATATTTATCAAATTATACTTCATTTAAGTAGGTTCCTACAATCGTTTCTTCAAATTCATAGTATTTATTGTCTACGAAATGTGTTTTGTCAGTTGCCTACATTAATTAAAATTCAGTCAGGATAAAGAGAGATGGACTAGAAAAATTACTGCATGGACATTTACCCTCCCTCGCCCTTTGGAAAGATGGGTGTCCAGCTCTTAAGACTTAAATGCGTCTTGATATTAAATTGTTAATGACTTTAGACCAAAACCATGAAAAAACAGACGATCTTGTATAATTCTTAAACAAAGACTGGACGAGAATAGCTCAAGACAGGAAAAAGTGGATTGAGATGGAGGAGGCCTATACTCGTCGAAACATCCTAAGTTAAAATTATATAAAAAACACATACACACACTTATTATTTCTAAGGAATTAAGGAGGCTTAAATAAATGAATACATGCAAATAAAAATAAATAATATTTTTTGTTTCATTACAGTATTGAATCTACATCTATATTACATATAATATTTGAAGGTGGGTTATATTAAAAAAGTAAAAGTAAGTAAATGATTTGAATACTCTACCATTTTAGTTATAACTACCTCATGATCACTTAATGTGCATACATGTGCATGTCGTGCGCATACGCCGCGCCGCGCCGGTGACACCGCCGCTTCTATTGTTTACATTTAATATCATTCGCCGATCAGCATTCCTTATGCGAAAGCAAATCAACCATTGAACTAAGAATACAGCCGCCATTATTATTTTTATTAGAATATTTTATGATACTTAACACTACTGATAATACTACAGATCTGGTACAATATTATTTAAAATTTTATCAAAATATTCTTATAAATCTGTACCTAACTACAAATAGGTATAACCCTTAAGAATATATTTTTCTAAACTTAATAAAATAACTTCCAAAATTTAAATAAACGCTTAAAAAAAAAAGCTGAAATTAATGGAACCAAGTTCAATACCAATTAAATTGAGATGGGATTACCGCAAATTGAATCGTTAAAAAGCTAAAACAAAACAAACATAAACATATAGATTTAGACGAACCAAGAACTGAGACTAGAGTTAAAAGTGACCAGTAATTATTAACAATGTTTTAACAAAATTCCGGACATACCTATGTATAAAGTTTAGTTTTAATCACTCACAGGTTATTAAGGAAGAAAATAGATTTGGAACACAATTTATATTTAAATACAACTGTATTATTTGTCTAGATATAAACCAATAATATGAAATAACATCTAACAAAATAAACTCTGAAATGTTGGAGCTAATTATATTTAAAAAAAAAACAACTTTGTCATATCCATAATATGTACAAAGTGTATGTTTTAAATATTAATTGCTTATTATTTTATTCAAGCGGTAGTTTATTGACGCCTGCAGATAGAATGCTAAATATATTTTTGTGGTTGTTCATTCAGGCGTCTCATTGTAATCTTGTAAACATCGGCGGCTGTTGTTTAGTTATCGAAATAGAGAAACACTCTACAATAAATTTTATTTTACTATAAGTATTTAAAATGAGATATTTACCATGTTTTTTATTTTTATTTGGTGGAGCTCGATATTTCGACATTACGAACGTCTTGTTCACGATACTTAAGTTTGCGGGTAGATGTTGACGGCATTAGAAGTGTCCATATCGGACTACCTTCGTTCTCGTACGTTTGCTGCATACTCTACAATAAAAATGATCATAAGACAATATTGGACCGAATTCAATAAAGCTTAGACGCTCTTAGGTACATTAAATTAATGGAATGTTTAGGTACATTAAATTCAGGTGACTTAGGGTACATACTTGCAAGGAGGTTAAGGACACAAAAGTGTCTATCGACCGCGTCTGCAGTTTCAAGTACAGTCATAATGGTATAATGGTATGACATTTATAATTTTATGTGACTTATGTTTCCAATCGTTTTTCAAAGAACTTGTATGGTTTTAAACACTTTTTCCTAGGTATGTTTGGTAAATGTTTATCTTAGCACTTCTGATTTTAAGCTTAAGAGGATTCCACTACAACTTTTGTTATTTTTTTATTCATTTAATCGATACACCACAGTATTTGAAATATAGCACTTAAAACAAGAATACGATAAAATGACGGATACAATTTCAAACACTTAATAGGTATATACAGCATTAATAGTTACGTTAGCCTCCAATAACAATTTTTTTAACAATACTCTATTTAATAAATACTACAGACTGCAATATAACACGCGTATTAATTACTTAACATTTAAACAATTAGCAAAATAAATGAAGTAAAAAAATAACTAACAATAATTACAAACAATGATAATATAAAATTTTTAGTGATACTACCATAATTTACAAAGTTCTAATATTAAGTAGAAAATAACAAAGTTATTATTTTCATTGTAAATGATTTCAATAATTAATTAATAATAATTATTAAACTAAAGATATATTAAATAGACATAATCTATTTAATTGTTTTTTTATGTATGTGGAAAAAGGCCAGTCTATTACCAAATATAACTCGTGCTCGATATGTTATTATATGTTATAATATTAAAATATAATTACATTTATTTGTGTCATTATAAAGTTACAGTTTGTAAATAACCCACTTAAGAAAATCACTTTATGTGTATGAGTTATTTTATCCATTTTTTTTAAAGATTTTCTAAAAGGTAACATCATAAACCCTTCTAGACGGTACATAATAATATGTTGTCCTCTAAAAAGTCGTAGTACTCGAACAAAATTACAATAGGCAGTGATTTTCCAACAATTACACCTTTGTTCAATAATTCGCATCGAAACAAAACGCAATATCGAGTGTAGTGACACTAAAACTCCCCAAGTATGGATGCGCCATTATCGTAAAGGAAGCGTACGAAAAAGGGGCTCAACTATTGTTCATTCTGCCGCTGAAAAGGCGCCAAATCGAGCTGAAACGCTGTGCCAATCGTGTCATAGTTACGTGTATGGTATAGGCCGGTCACTGTAAGTGCGCTGCCGCCAAGAGAATTTGAGACACGCCACTGTACTCAAACAATATGCTTTGCATAAACATCATATGATTGAGTCGAATACACATCTTGTATACCAAATATATTAAAAGTGTTGAAATAAAAATCCATATTTTGTTTTACGGTTTTTTTTACATCAGTAGGACAGACAATTTCTTAGTAAAATCAATGTTAATGCTACAAATATATCTTTATATAGATATATTTCTAATATACCTAACCATTCAACTCCATCTCTCTCTTTCAACGTGGAAAGTTGAAAGCAATATATCTATGTACCTACCTATATTGCGTTTAACTTTTAACATAACATTATTATTAGTAGGTATCGACTCAACAAACTCAAGTCTGTCATTATTCAAATAACCGCGGAAGGATTCAACTTGAACTTTGGCAGGGAAAGTAGTAAGATACTTTTAGTCTTTGATGTCAAACCAACCAAGAATCTGTGACAGAGTATCTACTGCTTACAACGTTATAGTTGTTTATATTGAAACCGAACTGTTGAGAATGTAATGTTCGAGTTAAAGTATATTAATAATTATTAATTACGAATCATTTTTTCAATTATTTTATTTAATACTGTAAAAATGGAGATGGGTCTCTAGTATTATAGTACTGTTTGGGTTGTATTATTACCGAACTTAAATTATAGAAAAACTTTACTTTATTTTAATTTATCTGAAAAAGTATCAAGTTCTAAGCATTTAATAAACATGACAATATTTATTTATTAAGTATTCAATAAGGAGTCAAATCGACAATAACGTTGTTAATAATTTTAACTGGTAAATCCTATAAATCGCTGGTTATATTAAAGCACGCCAACGGCTACTAAACAATTTAAAAGCAAACAGAAACAGTCTTTACCTATTCATAAATATAAATAGGCCAATGCAAAAAATAGTAATAAAATAAAATGAATCAGCCTATAAACCTCATTTCAGTTATCCAGGACAGAGCGCTTGTCCTCTATTATATTGATGTCGTCCACACCTCTAATGTTTCCCAGGTATGCGTATCCGAAGCATTTAATGTCAGATCCAGACAAACTTTTTGTTGACATGTCTTATCTTCTACGAAATTATTTTTATCAATAAATTCCGCCTCTGTCTTTATTAACTTCCTTTTGAGGAGAAATTTTGGAGGATTATTCCATAACGCTGCTACAGAGTGCGTTGGAAATTTTAATTGTGTTGACTGTAGTGATTTATTTTATCCTGTTATACATTCCTGTACCGTATCAAGTATGATATTAATAAGTAAAACAGTTTAAGCACGACAGAACGGATATTAGCGCGAATTTAAACCCACTATCTGTATCCATCTCGGCTCATGAAATTCTTTCAGAAAGACTAAAGTTGAGTTTGCAAATATATGTATATAAATGTTCTTCTAGAAGTACTAGCAGTATTGCGTTCTTTAGTGCTAAAAGGTTTTGCATCCTTAGTTTATTGATTTGGTACTCAATACTGTCAAAATCAAAATCTCCAAAAGTAAGAACAAAATAATAGATAATTGAAACTAAATTTAAGTAAGTTGTTATAGCGGACTCCAATAAGAAGGAGGTTATCAAACTGGCTATTTTTTCCATAATATTTTACTATAGACGCCACGTTATTGGCGCGAGTCGATGACAGCGTTAAGTGTGATTAATGAGGATATATGACCTTTTAATGACGATGCATTACAGTTAAAAATGTTAAACCTACAAATACTAACGATTGACGTATGTACTGTTGCTGACCTACCCTCATTTATGTATATTGTTATATGCTATTATTTTAAACATTTAATACTAGTTGGGAATATATTATACCAATGTATGTACCAAAAATGCATAAGCATTTATTTAAGCAAACTACAGAGTGGGGTTTTGCTTTGCACAAATTAAGTTGATCAGGAAATACATGAAAATCAATAGAACACTACCGTAGCCGCACATTTATATGCAACATTATTATTCTCTCGTGATTCTTTTATTTATTTATTTATTTCAAATGAAAGTTAAATGTTTCTAAAATGCAAATATAAATAAGATAAAGAAAAGGAAATGATGACTTGTTTTTTTATACATAAATAAAAGAATACAAGAGTGAGCATCAAAATGATTATACAAAAAACATTTTAGTTGTTGACCTAAGAGGGAACATTAACTTATTACATGCTTAAATAATTATTACCACACATTATAAAAACAAATATTTAATTTCTGTATTACTCATACACGGCTTTATTGAATAGTAATACAATGTCACTTTAAGCTTATTCATACAAGCGCACTTCCGACGGTTAACATGGTTTCGGCGCATGCGCCGTCGCACCAGTACGCGCTAATTCACCACGGTCCACGCTCGAGTGTGCAGGATGTTTGATGAATTGGATGTGACTGTTACCGCTACTCACTACTGCATTAGGGCTTTTTATATAAGTCATTACTATTTTCATATATTATACAATGATAGAGTTCCGTTCGATAGAAATTTCACGTCGCTTTATTTCCTTTTTCGCTGGAAAAATGCATGACGCGTTTCCCTCGCGTTTCCTCCACGTGAAGTAGGTGGTTATGCGTGACTCCCCCGAGCCCAGGACGCCTAGTGCACCCTAGTACACCGGGATACCCAATAATCATCGGTAGTTCAACGTTTGTAGTATTATTAATAGGGATAAAATCAAAGTATAGTTTAATTAAAAATAATGATAACATTTAAAATAAAATGTTATAATTATTTTTACACATATTTGTATATGGGTTTATGTACTAAATAATTTAATTAATATGATAGTCAATATCAAAAAGCTTGCACCAACCTTGGATGAGTTAGTGTATGATATGGTTTCAACTTTTCCGGACACATTCACTGCGTATTTTTATATCACATTACATTTCGTCTCGTTAGTCTAGTACAGGAGACTGCCGATCTTGAGGTCCGGGTTCAAAATCCTGTGAATATTCTCGCGCCTCGAAAAGCGTGTCCGTTGCGCCAGATCTCCCGATCTATCAGTATTAAGTTTTTTAACGGCTTATTATAGTAAAGTTTTCCGGCATTTTACTACTTTTGAATGAATTGTGAGTGAGTTTTACTAAAATAAATTAACTTAATTAAGACGAAATCTTGTAGGTATTTCATATATTATATTAGGTCAGTTGAAACGTTTGAAGTTAACTATAATATATTGTATTTTACTTGCTCATCCATTTTCATCAGATGGTGGAATAGAGAATAAAGAAAAGTAGTATGTGATAATAATTCGGACACACATAAGTATATTTTAAATATAAATGAATTATGTATTTACGGGCTTGAGAAAGTTACGATTTCTTTTTTTCCTTATTAAATAAATTCGAAACAAATTATATATTATATCATATGTATATATTATGTCCTATGAGTTGCTTACACATAATAATATTATACTATCCTGAATTTCTATATAGACATAAGATTTTCATATCAAATTCCTATAAATTCAATGCTTTGGTTTATCTATTACAGTTTCGTCAACTGTGGAACTGGTTCGAAAATGAGTTTTAAGTTTTTGACCCACGCATACTACTAGTTAGAACGCAAATAAAAGCTTCTAATATGGGGATTATTCACGTAACACAGTCGACAGCACGCGACTACTTGTGAAATGCTGTATGATGATTATTATTATTTCAATTGCGTTGTTAGTCTAGTTTCTAGCTTATAAGGTTGTTGAACCGAGATCTTTCGTCCATACTCTCCCCGGGTCACTGAGTTTTTCTTTCGATAAATTCTCAGTAGCAGTCAGGCGGAACGTGCCAGTATTTATATTTACATTGGTCCTGCACCAGGCTCTTTTCGCCCGTGTCAGATTTGTCGTCCAATTCGATTATAACTGTAAAGGAATCAAGACTGCACTTGTGTTAGTGGACGAACTTGTGTACAATATTACTTGCACAGTTGTCTCTTTACAATCTCCTTGAGAATGACAACCGATTTCAACATGGGTCAGGAGGAGGCCACCATTATTTAAAATTAATTTCAATTATTACATGATACACATGGTCAATGATGATTTGAATGGTGTTTGATCACCTCTAGCAAATAGGATGTCCAACTGCATTATCGTGACCGCTCTAATTATACAGCAGATAACAATTACTATGCAACTGTGAATACTTCGAGATAAAAGATGTTGTGTCACTGTAGATACAATGTCTATTTTGGGTCTTTTACACTTTTATAATTAAGTATTTTTGATTTATAATATTTAGTAAACAAGAAAAAGAAAATTGTGTTAGAAGGCTTTCCCTACCACTCCTCGCTTTTTTTGAGTTGAAAACGCTCGAAAGTATGTACATTTACATTTTTTTAAAATCAATTTCACTTTTTTTCAGTCACGAAATAAGATTTAATAATATTATATAAATTCATTAAAGCAACGCAATTAATTAGTGTTCGTGACAATAAAAATAAATTGATTAAAGAAAATATTCGAAATTACAAGCTACTGCTAAAGTTCCTTACTCCAATTTGGGCTGTTTAATGATTGCCCTTGCCCCCACGGTGGGAAATGCCCAATTATAGTATTAAAAAAAATTTACAAAGGTAATATAATAAGGTTCTCTTTACTTTTTTATTTATAACAGGTAGGCGGACTGGTCAATAGGCCACGAAATGTTTAATGGAAATATTACCATCCCTCACATCGTCAATGCGCGAACCAAGTTGGGAACTAAGATGTTATGACCCTAGTGCCTATGGTTAATCTTACAAAGGTACACGACAAGGTGCCTTTTTGCCTAGTGACAACACAAGCGCTACGAAGCCGCCTGAATGAATACCGTCATCGCATCAGATATTCTACTAGTACTATTTTGTTTAAGGGACATTAAGCCACTGTTTACAAAAACAATATCCCTTCACCTCATCCATCCCAAGTTTGACGTTTCAACTGGCACCCGTACTTAGTTGGTCTTATGCTATTGAAAGCCTTATAATTTTGTTAAGTTATTCTTAAAGCAAAAGCATATTATTAAGTGATTAAATAATTTAGATATTTATTCAGTAACTCATTAAGGAAGATTAGACCACTTAGATATCGTCCACAGTGACCGAATCGTTTTCAATAAAAGCCTGCTTATAATTATGATTTGTACCTAACTAACAATATAAGTTACTATTTGCGAACATCAAATACATCATTAAACAAGTATTATTCGTTGTTGTATTGTATTGATTCGTGTTTCGGTGTGAATAGTGAGTGAACCAAGTGATATGAGTATTACACGCGGGGGTAACATATCATCTAACATACTGTTGTTGACGGTATTGACAGCGTAAGTAATAGTCAGCATTTCCTATTGTCAATGTCTACAGGCAGAGGTGACCACTTATCATCAGACGTATGTGCTTGCTATTCTATTATAGTTATGCCTAAACAACATAGTAACAATTACAGATTCAACAATATTAAGTAATATGCATCGAGCCTTGCAAGTAAGTCGCGGTTCAGTGATCGCTTTACAGCGCTTCGATTGTTGCGCTTGACATGCTTACCGGTCACTTGGCCTACAGGTCAAAGGTATTGAAATATTTTTGCAGATTGAACATTAAATAATTGTAATTGTTGTAATTGTTTAATATTGCGATTATTACATTATATTTTATGGAAGAACTTATGTTCGCTATTTTGTGGTTTTTTATATGTTGCGGTTAGAATCGAGGACCGCACTGATTTATTCTATGAACTGTCTTACGATTAATTTTACTATACCTACTAAAAAAGATTACATCGTTTTAGTTATGGATTCATTTTATAGCCTGTAAATGTCAGACTAGTGGGCAAATGCCTCTCCTCTCCTTGAGCAGGTTTACTTATTCCACCACTCTGCCCCAAGGTAGATTGGTGGATACTCATGTAAAATGATTTCAGTGAAATTCGACCACAAGCAGAGGCTAGCCGCTGGGCCGCCTCGACTCAGTTTAATATTTGAGTTATTTTTGTTACATGACTAAAATGCAGAACAGAAAAAGCTTTATACTTAATTTTATTATTAAAAGATTTACTAATATAGACTGTAAGCTTTTAATTATTTTAATGACCCACTATGACTGCTACTTATCTGAAGTAAACATTATTTTTTTATTTAAGCATTCTTTGTGTATAAATAAATATGAAACAAACAGAGAAGCTATGTTTAGCTAGCTCATGATACTTCGGTGGACCGACAGTTTTATTCGCTTGTAAACACAGTATTATCAAGTGGTATTATTATGAAGGGCACGTGCCCAAGTGCCCTAACAACTCCAGAGCAACGAGAACGAAGCAAGTGAATTAGTGGACAGTACTCGTTCAGAAGTCGAACTTCGAAGTCGTCACGTCACTCGTCACAGTCGAACTGGAGTACGTACGAGGCGCGCATGTGTGATCGTAACGTCAGCCGCTTTCGACAATATAATAAATTTATATTAAAAATATATATATATCTATTAAAAAAAGATAGACATTAAAATAATTGCTATTATCTAATAAATATAATACGCAAGTGACTTCAGTATTGTGTGTGACCTGAAATTCATTGTGATTAGCAAAATATACGCAGCGTATATTTATGGTAAATATATATTTGTATTTTTTGCTGAAATATTATTTATTAATATACGTATAATATTTTAAATAATATCATTTAATATAGTTATATAATTCAATAACCAATTAAATTTTATGCAATATATAAACATTTTTTGTAATTAAAACAATTTAGCGGTGCTTCAATGATTTCTTAGAACGAGAAAAATATATTTTAACATAGCTAGAAACCATTGACACTATTTTCTTTATATATCGAATGTAGACTTAAGCCGGTTTAAAGTTGACTTGCGCCATGTTTTCCCGCGTCAACTTACGCTGTTTGCAAACTTTGGCACTTCGTTAAAAGAATATTGAAATCCCTGTAATGTTCTAAAGTATACAATTTGTATCAAAAATATTTACCCAATCTTAAATCTTTTTAAAAAAAGCATTATCTTTATGACTGATGTTTTTGCTACTTTCAGACCCTCTGTATTCAGAAAAGATTAAATTATGCAATATTCCAAACTATATAACATACTTATAATAATTTGGAACTGTTTGCGGCGGCTAGTAGGTAAAATCAATGAAAATTAAAACGCTACCAAATTAGTAACTTAAAAGCTTAAAAACGTTTTACTTCCAGACGCTTCAGTTTTTGCTAGGAATACATAAAAATAACTAGTAACTATTTATTAATTATATTTGACAGTAAGGCTATGTAAGAATAGTTCTGAGCCGAATAACTCTGCTATAATAATTATCTATAGGTATATTGAATAACAGATAAGCAAGCCTTTTAAACTTAACATTAATAACAAAAAAGATTTTTTCATTCAATAAGTTTGTTACCTCAAACGGTATAAATTTTATTAAAATATTTAAGTATTCGTTCGTCATATTATCTCCGATGGCGGTAGGGGGTGCGACAGCTGGATTTCTCCAGCATTCCAGCCTCCACATACGTGGTCATAATTTGCACCGTTATTACTTTTATTTCGAACAGAATTTGCTTAAATCAAATGTAGATAAAGGATCTCAAATGGAAACAGTTTCTCATTTTTTTTTAAATGCTCACCTTAAATATTTACGGAATAATTGAAATAAAGCCTTAAAGGCTATCAAGCAGATACTTTTAAAACTTTATGTAATTACCAATCGAGTAATATAACTAATAGAGGAATTATTAATTATAATTATGAAAATATAAAACTTGTATTAATTTCATTATAAGTTTCTTACGGATGTACAAGGTCACTCAGATTACAAATGGAATTGGATATAAACTATGAAGCGGGTTTGAGCTTCAACAGTAAAGTGAATAATTTTAAATTCAAGTAGATGAATGGGAGAATAGAATATTAAAGAGGCCGCGACGATTCGGGAATAAAAATAAAATTGAGCAACAACGTTTCAAATTTGAAAGCGAACTTTAATATCAAAATTCTCCGATTATTGATAATTTAAGCCTTAAAAAGGTATATCCTGCATATTTTATAAAGAACCTTATTTTATATACGTAGTATAGTTGTACATACGTACTTCCGTATAACTTAAATACTTAACTGATATTTAAGTTCCAAGCAATATTCGTTACGAATTTTAGGCAGAAATATTTAATTACTGAAATAATTTTCATAACTGAGTCGTTTTCGATTTCCATTTGATGTTATCAATAGATTTAGTGAGTTAAGATCTTTTGTGTTCGTCTATCGTGTATATGATTTTGAAATAACCGGTTTCATAGCTGAAAAAAACTCTTACGAATGAGGACTAACTGAAAAAAACTACTAAATCAATATACATAATAATTAAATAAACCAAATGATGCAGCACGCGTAGGTGTAGGATTTAAGATTATTTTGACAATTGACGTGAAGCATGAATGAAATACTCTTGTACGAACGATATTGTAAATAATATTAAAACGCTATGTTCCTGTCATATTTAAAGCTGTTTTTATTCGCCATTAAATCTCAACTAAAACATACTGTACTGACAGATAATGCGATCCCCGGGCGATTTTGAAACTCAAGCCGTGGCTGAGGTTTGCCCCTACGAGTGCGCCTGCACGATTACTTACGTACCGCTTTGATCATCAACACTCGTTTGTTCAAAACAAGTGATCCCTTTGGGTTTCTCATATTTTACTTATTAACATTTTCAAACAAAGCTAAAAAAGTTTTAGTAGGAGAATATGTAATCGTAGCAGATTACCGTTATTATAATAAGAATATAAATTAGCTGTAACCGAAAAATGGCAGCGAATGATCCGGCAAGGTGTTTTCGTCGTACCAAGTAATATCACGTAAACGTTCGATCCTGTGAAAACTATCTAACACACCTTAAGAAAAATAATAAAGCGTTTACCAACACGGCGCTCCGATTACCGAGTTTCCGTACAATTGTCATTCAAATTGAATACCCATCCTTTAAAACTTTTGTACACTATTTATATATTTTTTTAAGGAAATAGGGAATGGTCGCTTACATAAATAAAACCTAACTAAACTAACATCATGATCGACCAAAACGAGTTAGTTTAAACAAATCAATAAGCGATTTTGTCTTTTAGAATGAACCTTAAAATAAAGCTGGATCATCGATTGTACAGACAGAATTTATTATAGCGATTGAGCAAAAATACATTCCAATATTCAGCTATAATTAGATCTCGGTTTCGATACATATTATACTAGCTCTCCGTCCCAGCTCCGCACAAGTAAAATAAGTATTTACCCGCGCTATTTTTTTATCATTACATCGCCTATTTATTTAAATCACCGAATCGAATTGATAATTATAAAGACATGTTTATAAGCAAATCGTTCTAAATGAAGAACATATTCATTTTTATTTTGTAAAAGTTATACTTTATGATTTTTATATCAACTGGCATCGTCGTAATTTTTTTTCTTTTTTTAACAAAAAAGGTTTTTGTGATTTGTTTATAAAAGAAGTGCAAGCTGAACTGACTTTTTTGTAGTCATTTTGGAGACACGCAAATCTCTGCTACAAAGTTGTTGTGTACCTGTTATAGTTTTGCCAAAGTTCTCTTTAAAAGCGCCTAGACCGACAACTTTGCCTTCGACTACATCGGCACGTTAAACAAAAAATATGCAAATTTCCAATATAGTATATAGCCTATGTAAAGTAAAATAACAAAGAACTGGATAAAACATACAAACAAACAAAATTCACTCTTGTTCTAATAGTATGTTGAGATAAGCCACAATAAAACTATTATTTTAGCAAAACGTGAGTTAGGAATGCACTCTGATGCCTCAGCTCTTGTTCAGCGCCGCGATAAAAAGGTTAAGAAAACATTATCCTACGCTAGTCTTCTATAAATTGTAGTTTAAGATTTAAAATGCCTTAATAATTATGCAAATGTAAATAAACTATGGTTAATAATAATATGAATTGGGCCGAGATCTCCGAGGGGATAGAACTTGTCGATCTTAATTGGACCTGTTAGTTTCAAATCAGTACGAGTATTCTCAATAGTGCTTAATTTTAGCATATTATTTACATCGTTTCGCAATTGTGAAGGTAAACTCAACTTTCTAGTAAGCTTCTTACAAGCAGTGGGAGATTTAAGAGATTTTGCTCAGGTGCGGTAAGAGATGTCATAAGAGTATGCGTAAATTTGACACACATTCTAAAATAGTCAATTTTCAAACATTTTGTAAATGATCAACTCCTGTTTAAGTCATCTAAACAATGAAATCGAAAACAGATGCTGCGACCTCGAACATTTTCTACGTTAAGGCGACTAGAAACTTGGTTGAGAGCAAGCTTGTTAGAAGAGGCTGATAGGTTTAGCTCTTCTAAATATTCATGCAGAGATAAACAACTGGTGTTATCTCTGGTGAATATTCAAATATATTCAGGGACGGTTTTCCAATAATTAGATACTTATTAATTATTTTTTTCTAATGAAATCAAACGCAGTATATCTGAGCGTCAAAAACTTTAAGAGCGACCGCCGTGTAACTTTTTATATGTAAAGTTTAGTAAAGTATTAATTCTTCTAATTACACTAATAAAGTAGTACATACAGTTGGTTCTCAATAACTTATAGTCGTTATAGATTTAATCTGTTCTTAATGTATCCTGGACCTCTCACTTATGTACATTTTTTTAGCATTAGCATTAGCAGCCCGTAAATGTCCCACTGCTGGGATAAAGGCCTCCTCTCCTTTGAGGGGAAGGTTTGGAGCATATTCCACCACGCTGCTCCAATGCGGGTTGGCGGAATACACATGTGGCAGAATTTCGTTGAAATTAGACACATGCAGGTTTCCTCACGATGTTTTCCTTCACCGCCGAGCACGAGATGAATTATAAACACAAATTAAGCACATGAAATTTCAGTGGTGCCTGCCTGGGTTTGAACCCGAAATCATCGGTTAAGATGCACGCGTTCTAACCACTGGGCCATCTCGACTCTTGTACATTTTAATAACGGTATATTTGTATAAAAACTTTTTTTTTAATTAGTGTAAATTATCCGTCGGCACTGATATCATATCTTGTACAGAAATAAAATAATTTCTGTTCCATAGAGACTGTCTGGCTGCAGATAAACCTCTGAGATTGCTGTGTTTCGTTGATTGAGCTCGTAGTTAAATTGATTGTTTAGTCGTTACTCGAAGTAAACACACAGACGCACTGTTCTATGTCTAATCTAATAGCTAATTAATTAATTATCATAATTATAATTACAAATAAATTATCATCACAACAAATTATACTTAGAGAGATATTTAATATAATGTATTTCGAACGGGGAATCTATTTAGGACTTTAAAGCCGCGTAGTAGAGCTGAGCAGGATAGAGTATTTTTTTATTTTTATTATTAGAGAAGATATGGTGAAATATTTATTTGCAATTCTCGACAAATACCAAACCCAAAAGGAAGTTTATAATTGACATCATCTTTTAAAATAATTGGAAGGTCTACAAAATCGAATCGAATCTCTCGAATTTTGTCTTCGCAACGGTAATGAGTATCTCAAAATTTCCTCACCTTATGAAAATTTCTATACGATTCTTAAATTATTTACTATTAAAATGCTTTTGTTAAAAATCTTAACGTCTTTTTGATATTTTTTTCTATTTGACCTTGAATTGTATTGTTCCAGACTAACGTCAAATGATATTCGCAATGATCGTCACAGTTCGAAGACATTCCGACACGAAACGACACTGAACCGACTTCAAATGAGTCTCTAATTTATAATTTGAAAGAATTGAATACAAAGCTTTCAAGATGTATAGCCTACATGAAATCCCGTCCATAGCCCCTGAACTGACCACCGAGTTCTTCGATAGCACATTCAGCACGGACTTTCTGTACAACGGCACTGATTCTTCAGACATTGGATATTTAATGCATAATGCTACGAACTCAACCGTTAATAGTTCCATGAGGCCCGGGGGCAAGATGTTCGGGTTGATCGTGAAGATTGTGTACGCCATCGGAATTATTGGTAACGCAGCGGCTATCGTGGCACTGAGACGAGGCGAGCGACGTGTACGGAATCGCAAGCACTTGCTGCTTCTTACCTCTCTGGCTGCAAATGATTTGGTCGCCCTGGTGAGTTGTCTTATAAAAAAACAGATATAATAGAAACAAATAAAAACAAAAAATACCAAACATGAGTTAAACAAGAACAGAAACATATTTATACAACACGAGAATACATAAAAACCGGTACCGTGTCACGTTTTAAAATCATCGTAACTCTGCTTTATATCCTTATAAGACAATGTTACTTAGAAATTATGATAGTTAGTAACTTTTATTAGAAAAATAATTTATTGTAGAGGAAATATATTTTTATTACATGATCGTTTACAATCGCTGTAATATATTTTTTTATTGAAATGCTATTAACATAATATTTACGTGTCATTTATATTTAGAATCGCCAACAGAAGGGAGACACGCTATCCCATTTATTTAAGCCATTATCAGGCAGCAGCTCTGTGGCTGATTAGAATGCGTACTTTGTATCGCTATTTACCGGTATAAAGCTTAAGTGAGTAACTGTAATTACAGATACAAAGAACTACAGACCTTTGGATCCATGATCCATGTATCGTATTGTCAGTACAAGGTATAATGCCTCACGTTATGTCGCTGTCTACACGCGGACGTGACACATTCCATCAGGAGTTATCTTTCTGTTAATTGTAATTATAAACCGAATAATAACCTGTGGTTATGCACCCCCATCAGACTGAAAACCACCAACTCATTAATATTTATTTTAATTTTTTTTTATTTATTTTATATTTTAATAATAACAAGACAACATAATAGATTACATAGCTTGTGTCGTATTGACGGATGGGGGGGGGGGTATTTATATAGTAGTAGTATCTGTATCTATGCAGTGCCAGGTCATCAGGTCGCCCATCTGCCTTCCAACAAAAACAAAAAATATAATATTGCAAAATTATAAGGAGCGTGTTAAGAGTATTTTTTGTTTGCGGCTAAACATTTTAATAATCCTTATTAAGCTTGATGTCTTGCACTACCGAATGCTATTCAATGAAAGTAAATACTCCGCTCACATATTTGTGTAAGTACAGCTGCCGGCTCTCTTGAGAATTTTAGATTAAAAAGCTTATGAACTAGTATTACTGTGAAGGTTTTTGACCGTCATTGCTGTATAAACATCTGCAATTACACACTTTATATAAGCATCACTTTTATGTCATAAAGGAAAGCCGGGGCGAAAACCTATCATGAAAATTAAATTATTGAGTTATCACAGCGTTGGAGAGATAAACTCAGTACATACATATAGTATTAGATAGAAGACGACAGACGAATGGCCGTATGACGAGAGGCTTTGCTATAAAAATATATATATTCACAATGCGCCTCCAATCATGAACTAAGATGTTTTGTCTGTATATGTATCTGAAATTGAAGTTGCCGCAAACTCGCGACAAAGTCTTGTAGTGTTTGGCTATCGAAAAACTAGTGAGTGGGTACGTATACCGACTACTGCATAAACCTCTAGATATCTAGAACGGGGCAAAGATCGATTATTTGTTTTACTTTAATTCCGATCTATTGTAATAAAGTTAATGCCCTTATATTTGAATCAATATCAATCACATATTTGGTTCAAGTGTACGGACTGCAAACAATCTGGATTCGTCAACCAAAACAATAGATATCGAATATATTCCGCGTTGTGCTCCCAGTGCTTGGCTCTTATATGAATTTGAATAAATTGGCTATATCCGCTCACAGTATAGCATCGCTACATTATTATAAAACTACGTGCCACGATTCAATCTGTCGGAAAGCTAGATTGAGTAATTTTAAAAAGCGCAGAATTTTGATGAAGTTAAAGCAAACTAGATAAGGCGCTTCTGTAATAAAAAATATAATGTTATAATTTTTTTTTTATTTGTAGTAGTGGTACGAAATGTAGTACGATTCGCTTGTATCACATTAAACCTACATATTTCATGTTAAATCTCAACTTCTGTCAAACTTCTTCATATTGTTGCGAATTGAATAATGTGATTTCCTTCTGTGTGATACGATCGAGTTTTGGTAACGGTAGTCAAGAGCCAAATGCGTCGGAGATACTACAGTGGACAAGTGTGTGTGCTAACATCTGTCACTCTCATAGTCCAAGGAATGCCTATGAGATCACACGACCAGGCGGTAAAAAGTTGTCAACTTACTAAAATCTGCTAGTAACTGATAATTTATTAAGAGGAAACAGTATAATCATAGATAACACGACCTAGAAGCTCGGGATATGCAGCCGTTTAAGTTAACTTTAACCAAACCAACGACCAACGTCCCATAAGTAATAATAATATATATAGTGATGTTATTGTGCTTTTGTCTACTGAATCTTAATCTTTCGTCGTAGATGGGTATGATGGGTGCGTTGCTGGTGTCGGAGCAGTGGCCGTGGGCGCGGGAGACGCGCGTGTACTGCGCGGCACGCGTGGTGCTTCGCGTGTTCGGTGTGGGCAGCGTGTGCATCGCCGTCACCATGGCGCTCGAGAGATACCTTGCGCTCACCAGACCGTTTCTATACCAGAAGGTAAGTTGCTGTTTTATGTAACATGTACATAAAACGTGTTTTCGTGTCTTTGATATACGAAATTAACACTAAAAATGTGTTGGCCGTTTGATAACAGTAACGTAGTATACAAAATACAACAAGCAGTTCAGTAATTTTAACAAATATTTCTGCAAAGCATAAAATGAAAAAAAACTATTTATATACCGTGTTATTAAGTATTTAAAAGTCACTTTTGCTTTATATTATTTGCTACTCATAGATGGAGTTTGGTATTTATATTTTAAGACATTAATAGTTATTTTTAATAAAATACGATGACATTTGTTATGAAGTGTTTACGTGTAAAAATTACAACAAAAATAAATACATTATGTGTATATTGTCAATAACCATAAAATAGATTCTAATGCGTTCTCCTGTAACGAAAAAGGTCAATATTAATGGAAATGTTTTCATGAAAAGACATAAAGCTGGAGGCGTGTGTGCGGAAGTTAAGTAATAAACAAAGGTGCGTGAGGAATTAACGACCGTGCCAGTTAACAGCTGTGTTAAGGGACCGCCCGAGGGCAGCATCAATAAATACTTTTTACTTTCACTTGATAAAACTGGCACTAACCTATAGATTCTAAATCTTGTCTATGACCAAATTACTTACTTGTTTTTTTTTAATATTAAGATTTCTTCTTCTTATACATAGAATACACTGATCCTTACCGACGTCGATCAAATCTGTAATTGCACGTGTCGGATGAAATACTGCCAGTACCCCGCACTGGAAGCAGGGTAACTAAAAATAAAATAATCAACAAGCCTTCTGTTCTCAATAGAAACAAGATCATACAACAGCTTTCAGTCATTGAAGGACATTTACGATTTGCTTATTTCCTTATTTAATGTCGGTTATTCAAATTTATATTATTGTCAATGTATTTCAAACTAGGAATGTCAGATGATATGGCCATTTTGTCTATAATAATACTTACAGCTTACTCTCCTCACAAACCGGCATACAGTAACCGGTACCAAGTATTGCTGTCCATCAGTGGAGTAACTGATAAATACGTGCCCGATTTATAACAAAACTCTACAAGTACCTGTCTAAATATTAGTTAATATTTAATAACAAACAAATCTGCTTCTCGTTATTTATTCAAATTAAAAATACTTAATCTGCAATTTATGTTACGATTTTTCACATTATTGATTAGGTATAAATACTTTAAAAGAATCGCTTTACTGTGCACTATCTACTTTAAGGTAGAGTAATATCTGTTGTTAAGTGAAATAAATAGACACACTAAAATGCTAGCACTGCAGCAATCGTATTGAGCTGTATATGTTAACTGAATATACAAAACTACTCCGGTGTCATTATTCAAAAAAGCTCTGCAGGTTTTAGCCGTTTTAATTCACGGTTCATGCTTCAGAAAATTATTCAGATTGCAGTTTAGAAGGAATCGAAATCGTAGCTTTACTCAGTTATTTCTTTGTAATTATTATAAAATATTAAAGTTTATTATATTATTTCACAAAACACCATTATAAAAAAATCTAATTCTTGATAAACAGAGGTGGTTAAAAATATCATCAGCTTGGCCAATAAGCTCTGATTAAGATTTGCTCACAGTTTTTAAAATAAATGAATGATGATTTGTATTTGTGATAAGTATAAGAATATCAATGCTTTTAAGTTTCAGCTGTTTGAAAGGAAAACAACCGTCACTAGTTACATCGACCCTACACGTTTACTTTCCTTGCAAAAATGACATATTTGTCTTACACCCAACCTGCCTCGTGTTGACTTTACACCCACACGTGCTGTGGAATATTACTGAAGTCAGCACACTATCGCACATAAACTAAAGAAACATGCCATCTAGATATTCGGCGTGGTTACAATTACTTAAAGCCACTAGCTATCCTGGTTTGTACGGTAACGGTTTCATTATAGACAACAACTAGAAATTAATATGCACATTATTTTATATGGTGTAAAATAAATTAAACTTAACGCTATTTTTGTTTGTATATTTTTTAATATTCTTGGGGTTTATTTCTGTAATTATATAGGTACTCACATCGTTACCGAATATTCCTAAGACGTATTTTAGACTTACGATTCAGTGGTACATTCAATGTACAATTTGATTTACTCGTAGATGAACATAGATCTCCAAAAGAACTCATAGAGTGCTTTTTAACGTCTCGTTATAATGAACAACCTTTTAATATATAAGAAAGAAAAGAAGAGCAAACAAAAGGATTTACGTAAAGAAAGTACTTTGATTATACCATTCAAAAAGCATGGCATTCTATATTAAATGCTAAAGTTAGCGCAAAGATCAAATATAATGATCAAAGATATCCTCGTAAGAAGGCGAGAATATGAAAAAATGTTCGCACATAGACGACTTTTTATTTTTGACATCTAAACGTACAGGATCGATACGTATGTTGTCGCTTGGTATTTTTCATAAGACCCTAAATGAGGTTGATAGGATAAAGGGTAACTCTTAGTAACAACAATTTTTCTCTCGCTTTAAGCTTTATGATATGATTGTCATGTTGCAATATTAGAGACGGTTAAGGTAATTTTAACGCAAAGTTAAGGATATAATTATTCAAACAGAACTTTTATGACACTTTCTAAAATCAAGCTAAATAAAGTAAATTAGTGCCCAAACTAAGACTATTATAAATTGAACCTTCTACAGTGTGTGAACATACTACAGGCGCATTAGCAGATAACAGCGACCGGATGATAGAATGGCACATTGTTCTTACTTCTGGCCATATTAAATCACGCGTGACGTCAATTATAGTATGGAATACTTAAGATGTTTATCTATTAAGTAACACTTTTTGTTCAACACTTCTTATTTCAACTGGATTTTTTTTTGACATTCATAAACATTTTATTCAATCGCGTCCATAAATCGGATTATACCTAAGGGTGAGGAAATAGAGTTTGCAATGTGCACTCGGGCACTATAATACCTACTATTACTACTATATCCCGCGTAGTTGGCTTCTTCCTTGAGAGTGTTCGTCGTGAATGAAATCGCCCAGGGCGACATCATCATCATCATAAATGGTATGATTTAATTATATTAAGCTTTGTATGTACTATAATCCTTACAAAACTTCACTTCACAATGTTTTCTTGCACTTCATATAAAATCACTACCATTTCGTGCTATTTTTATGAGTATTTAGATTCAGGATTATGAGGATGCTCGTTTATCTGGAATCGTATTGAAAAATAATATTATAATTTAGCTACATCTATAAGATATGTAATTATATTTTTAAACTTATTAATATTTGATAAATAAGTATTTTATAAAAATATTGAGAATATATTTCGATTTACAGACTTTTTGTTGCAAATATATTGTCAGTCAGCCATTGTTAGACCTGTCAGCTAAAATAATTGTAAAAAGTTTTAGAACAATTCGTGTTTATATTAAATTATTTTAAAGGTTACAGATTTGGTCTTTCCATGTAGAAGTAGGTCATGCTAATGGAAAAGTATTCTTAATGAACTTCATGAGCGGGTGTCGCACGTCGTGTCGCAATCCCATCGTCTCATATTACAAGACGTTTGAAAATAACAACACATTGCGTCAGTGATTGAGGAATATGTTAAACGTTGAACTGGAGAGGTAGGACCACATTTACGATTCAAATATATACTGCGCATGCGCTTACGTACGTCCAACTAACGAGACGATTATTATTCTGTTTCCAAGCTACTTTTAACAGGCTACTTTTCCTTACTCGTTATTTAAAAAAATATTTACGGTCATAGGAATGGGTGCAGCTATACGTGCCAGGCTTATTTGGTTTATAGTACCCATACCTCAATTATTCCAATAACAAACGTTAAAATGTTTACAGCAGGCTTACTGCAGGAAAATAGCATCTTAGTTCCCATTGTTGGAGGCGGTTTGACGATGTACGGTGTTGATACTTCATACAGCGTCCGTGAAAAAATAATCGTTATTATAGAAATAGGTTTAAAGTAAACCAGAAACGATAAAAAAGATACCTTATAATTTTCAGGAGGACATTCTGATATCATTATGATATCAAATGGTAGTCACCATTTGATATTATAAGAATGTCACCATTTAATATCCACAGAATCTTGTCCTGGATTTCAGGCAATGTGAGTAATATCGGAGACAGTATCTCAGTGTTCGATATGATGGCAATCCGATACAATCCAAGAGAGATTAAGCACTGGATCATTAGCTTCCAGTGCTTTCAGAAGTAAGGAAGCGCAATACTGCCAACATAACTTCCGAGTAATGTTAACAGTGCTGTATTTTTTTAACAGGAGAAATCCAATAACTATTATCTGTCCGACCCGGATCTGCAGCCGTATCGGCTAGCTACGAGTACTACCCACTGCAGAGTACGCGGGCGTGTACTCGTATGAGGTTATATAAAGTACTCAATACGTAGGAACTATTTTTGCAACACTTTCACCGTATCAAAACATACTCATAAAATCGCATTCATCATTTTTAGTGAATGCTCAAACATTGAATATTTTACGGTCAAAATATTGAAATTTAACCTTATGGATTATCAGTTTTCTTGTTGTCTTATTCGCTGTTTATTATTATAAGCTTTTGTAAAACGACACCTGTCAGTCAGTTAGTATTAGTCTGGGTCAAATTTTGTAACTGAATTTTAAACGCAGCGACTGAACTGAAATTATCAGACTTGTGGTGACAAAACAGCAGCACATTTAATTTTATTTGTTTTAGAATAATAAACAAACAGCGGTTATTAAATATATTATTGTTATATTATTTTAGTTTTAACAAATATGTATGTATATCTTTGCAAAAACTAAAAATCCTGTCTAAAGTAGTAGAGTCCTACACTAATAACCACCAATAGGTAATATATAGACTTATCTTAAAAGATCGCCAATATTTGTCGATATGAAAATCCTTTCTCATATGAAATATTTATTAGAAATACTTAAAAACGTTGTCCTTATAAAATAATTATTTGGCCAAGATTCCTTTATTAAATGCCACTAACACATCGTCACTGCTATCGCTAAAGGTAGAGAGTATAGGTTTTAATTTAAAAAATATGTACATAAAGTCAAATACCAAGAAATAAATAAGACCCAAGAAACGATGAATGGATTGTGTGAAAGACGATATGGTTAGAAAGAATGTTACTTGTGAGATGACGTCTGACAGAGAAGTATGGAAGAACACATGCTGCGCCGACCTCAAGTAAAATTGGGATAAGGGCAGGAGGATGATGATGGTGATGAAGTACATAAAGTCAAATTTGTTTCTTTTATTCATAAATTGAATCCTTCAAAGTTTTTTTTTTACCTCAACATGGAAAAAATCGACGGAACACCATGAAGAAATACACAGTTTTTAAGCTTCTTGTAATTTCAGCAGATTACGATGACTAAATAAATTCAAGCTTAAGAATAATTCTCCAACAAATAAATTTCTCAATAACTCGCAATCATCTAATTATTCCTCGTGACAGATCAATCTTTTAAAAAAAAAAGAAATAATTTGCATATATGTATCTGTGCGAGTCTTAAATAAATATTAATTAAAGTTTAACAAATTATTAAACAACTAATTACAACGATAATTTTATAAGTACATAATAATGTAAAATAAATAGTTTCGATTATAATCATTATATGTTATAATGTGATATAATTAATTACGTCATCCTATGACATAACCACCGTATTGGAGGCTAGGGTTACTCGCTATCATTCTCCATACTAACTTGCGAGCTTTTGAATTGACGGTTACGACTTCCTATGAGTTACAAGACCAAAGCAAAGGCATGGCATTCAAATGAATTAAGCGTCGCCGAGCTACGAGTACGATACGATTGAGAACGATCGTTCTACTTATGTTTCAGCGTTGTCTTAGTATTCTCAGTTGAATAGTTTTGATTATTGAATAGATAGCGAGATACTGCCTGTCGAGATGTTATCCAATCATATAAACACATTGAACATAATTTAGTTTCTGTATAGCAATATATGATTTTTACAATTATAATATGGACTTTTTTTAAATAATCCAGTAGAAAAAGTCCTAGCTGTCATATTTATTTAAAAAAAACCGTTGACCGAAACGAAAACGAAACTAAAGAACGAATAACGTCTTCGTTTTAAGAAATTATTAATTTTAACAACAAATATCGATTCAAGTATTTTATAGCACTGCGATAGCGTTTCTCATTGTTTGAAGATTATTCACAAATCACAATCTAATTTTCGCTCGCTTCGAATTAGAGTCTTGTGAAAAGGCGTTGCGTGTGGCGAAATGCTATATATCAGATTCGATAATATGAATAAACAATGATTAGAACTATACTAAATGTAGTACTTTCTTGATTTGTTTACATATACATATTACTTTTTAGTTTGGTACAAATGAAGGGAGCGTGTAATACCTATGAATCTGAGATTATTCAGACTCATTAACCATTCAACAAAGGCCATAAATCTGTAACTTCAACCACTGTTCCTGTTCTATAGCTTGCAAGGCTTCAAAACCTGACTCTTCGCCCTACATTGCTGTATTACACCAGGCCCGTATCAATATCAAACCGGTCCCCCTAGTAAAGTCACTTTAGTGGTATTTGTATACAAGAAAATTCAATGCTTTTTTTTAACAATAAATAATAAATACTAAAAAACTTAACCGAGACGGTCGAGTGGTTATAACGGGTGACTCTTAACCGATTAAGTTCGGCAGTTCGTTTCAATCCAGGCAAGCACCACTGAAATTTCATGTGCTTAAATTGTGCTGGCGACTTTGCCACATTGGCACACCCTGCATTGGAGCAACGTGATGAAATCAGCTGCAAACCTTCTTCTCCAAGGAAGAGGAGACCGGGCCCAGCAGTGGGGCATTCACAGGCTGCTCCTTCACTAAATGAAACTACATAGTAATTAAATATACTAATATTGAAGACGTAGTTCTAATTTTAGTCAATTAAAAAAGAAGATTTCAATCGACATTTAATTGTGTGTATGTTCCTGCGTCGAGCTTAGAAACAATTTTGATGTAAAATATGATTATTGTAGACGCGGAAGTAATCATTCAATTCGACATCGTATCCTCGCATTTGTAAAGTATAATTTGTTAACAAAAAAGATCAATTTAATATCAAATTATAAGTAAAGTACACATTACATTTGTTTATGTGTATTAGTTCAGCTCCCTACACGTTCTCGAGTTCACGGCCGGAGCAGGAATTACACACTTCCGCTGTGTTAAGTTGTGTTTGTCGGTAATTCCTCACCTTTGTAGAGCTAGAAACTTTATAAATTATTTATTAATAAAAGTTTGTGTAAAATATAACTAAAGGTTATTTATTGTTATTTCTAATGATGAATTAGAGATGCTCTTTTTTATAAATACCAAGCGACACCATTAGCTTCATTTGTAATCCAGCAGCTCTAAAGGTTTGACTTTGCTAATTAAGTAATAAAAATCGAATGTTAAAACACCCTTATAAATAAGGCGTTGTACTCAGCAATAAAATATCATACTAGAGAAAAAAGGTTTAAATAGCTTTGGCACAATATTGGCTAATAGACCGATGGCGAATGTTTACATCTCATTGGTTATAAAATACGATATGATCCTTATTGTAACGTACTGAGTTTCTGGTCACTAGATGCTACTTTCCGAACCGGTTGTAGATTTACATATAAATGAATAATAATTTTATATACAATGTTCGGGTTTTAACCGCGATCGTACTTTTTTATTTATCCAATTTGCACCTGTAATGTTGTGGTCACAAGTTGATTTTCCGTCAGCTCTTGTCTCAGACGACTGTTCTTCTAGTTTTCTACGATCATAGCATTATTATTTTTATCTCAATTATTTCAACAAACAAAACATTTATACGAAACCTATGCTATCCTCTCGCTAGTACAAACAACAACAGTACAATGCCTCTAAGTATTGAATTTGTTCGGGTTCTATGTTATGCCGAAGCAAAAACTAGTACTATTTTTTATATAAAATTAAAAACGATGTACTACCTGAATTAAACACATTCACATGTGAAACCTAAACTTGTTTATATACCTACTTACACATGAGATACACTTGCAACACTAACACACACTAACACAACACTAACAATATAGACAACACGCCCTCCTACATGTAATGAAACTAAAGGGAAACGAAAAAACTTATGATTCAGAAAAAATATTACATTGAGCGAAATAGTTGCTGGTGACACTTCAAAAACAAATCAAACAGACATTTGCGGCCTTAGGGGGCGAATATATCTCCTTCTCTAAAGATGTATACATATAAATATTATATACAACCTCTTTACAACGACTAACGAGTTAACGACTAATGACTAACTAACGAGTTATTATTATGGAATCGTTTGTGTTTTTTTGTTCTTGCGATTGAATTTATAATCAATTGATTTTTAATTGATTTAGAAATTGGTGAGCACAAATATCTGATATTTTTTATCAAAAATTGTCTTATCTATTAATGTATGACAAGCCTTTAACTGGATTAATAAAGTTTCAGTAGCCATTAAAGATACAGGTACATACTATATTACTGATGATAATGATACTAAATTACTGATGTTTCATTCAACTTACATAATCGTAAGTATACGTCCTTAAAAAATTCAAATCGATACGATTATAAAGTTGGTCGAGTTCGGCTTCCAAGATTTGTTTACAGACTGACTGATAAACAAATTATTGAGTTAAGTTACAAGGAACTGTTTATTGCAGCAAGTGACGTACTACGTGATCCGCATGGCGCTTCTCGTGTCGTGGTTCTGGGCGGCGGCGCTCACCTGCGCGCCGGTGCTCGGCGTCGGCTTCTACTACGATGAGCGGAGCAAATGCTGCACGAGATACCGGAACGCTACTTCTGGACTCAACTTTGGATATGCCGTCTTCTATGTTATGTTTGGTATGTTTTTGCCTGCTTTGACTCCACTTTAATTACTACTTATTCAAGGAAAACGAATGCAATGGTATCTCAATAAGTTATCTAGCGGAACGTTGTAGAGTCGATAACTATACTTTAAAACCAGTCAGAAAAGCTACTCGTACTATTTTAAATCTAAGAAAATCTCAACAAAACTGTCCACGACTACAACTCTATCGATATCCGTGTTCTAAACGTTCTCTGTCTGTTTCTGTTGTTTTTTTTTGCAATATAGGTCTCAATAGTATTTTGTTCAAAATCTTATTACTGTTAAGCATCGAGATGACATCGTAAGAACTCAACTACACAGCGCCGTCTATCGGGACCAGACTTTGTGATTTTCTCACTGTGGTGCTACGCCAACGTATTCAATGAATGTAGAATGACTCAGTTGCTACTAGCAAAGTATAAGAAAACGATTTAAGGAAAGTAAATCATAGTGGAAGCCCTACATCTTTTATCAAGCAAGTAAAATAAATAATATGGTTAGATTACCTAAAAAAAACTGTTCCAGCGTGATTAAATATAAAATGTACTTGTGTTGTCTTGACGTCACTGAAATATTTTTTTCAGTATAGACTTTTTAATAGATTGCTATTTCTATGCAACAGCCGTCACTGTCGACCAAAACGTCAGCACTTATGAAGCTACCGTTCCCACCACAAGTCATTCTCTCGTATGTTATTTACATTTAATTATAAGTGAATGAATTCATATGAAAAACCGGAATATCCACGACTCGATCTCACCGATAAATGCCACTCACTTATTCATTTTAGTCCTAACAAATTACAAACTAATCAAGATCGTGAAAAGATAAACATTGTCCTCACTTCTATTTGATGAACTGTGTTAACATTTCAATTTATAATTAAATGCCTCTTTCAATTATTTCTGCTATTACATATTTAACACTAGTGACAGATTACTTTACTTTTCACCTAGATCATTAGAATTGTAATTTACGGGAATAAAATTTTGAAAGCATACTTGCTACTATTCAACATAGTTAGTTATAATTTGTACTGTATCAATTTAGCTCATCGATTTAAATAATTACTTACTAATAATATCTAACTACATATTAAGAGCTGTATCCGGTAGAGTTAAATAAAGTCAACCCAATCTCAATGCCTAGGTGTCGTTAGAACTGACAAATAGAATTGCTTACGTAGGCTTCAAGTAAATATCGGTATCCATTGTGAACACGGAGTCAGTAAGGTGGTGGTAAACAGTCCCAATAACAAAAAATGAGTCGGATAGCTATCCGAAACAATTTGTCAAATCTTTCTTGCACAGTTAACACTGCGCCGACGTTAAATAGATAGGTTTAGATTTAAATACATAAAGGCTAGCAATGTTTCTGTAACTGGTCACCGTAAAGTGTCACGTATCACAGGGTTTTGTGCAATGGTCTGGGTAGGTACCCCACTCATTAGATACCTGCCGCCAAGCAGCAATACTTCGTATTGTTGTGTTTCGGTTTGAAAGATGAGTGAGCCAGTGCATTGGCGAAGTAAGGGATGGTTGATATTTCGAAGTTAATGCAGTTATTAATTTGCCGAGTTGAAAAGGTAGCTGTAATTGTGAAAAATGTATCGATAGTCAATCTCAAAAAATGAACTACATTTTCCGTTCTGAGTAAACTAAATACAAGGAGCATTCCAAATTTTATATGTGTAAAAATATCAATTTTTATTCAAGTAAAAGGAGTCAACACTGTGTGTGATATCGATCATAAAAGTATTTATTCTGTTAAAAAGGACATCACAGACCAAAGACTAAAGTTTCACGAAGTATATCACGCTGCTGCAGTTTCCGGCGCAGCTCACGCTCGTTCCTCGATTAGCTTCAGAAGTACTGCGATATAAATATTTAATGCAACTACATCCGCTTATTTGTTTTCTCGTTCAAGACTATTTACACAAATAAAATGTTTGCATTGAATGCTTTCCGAATCGCACGAGTCTACATTGTAATGACGTCTTATCTGATGTCTTACTCGTATTGAGTCATGTTGTACTCTATGTAAAGCGAAAAAATACCTGACACCAATGATGTGGTGCTGCCGGTTCTTCATAAGTCATGCGAGTAGTTTTTATTTGAACCCATTTTGTAACACGATTAGACGAGTGGAGAGTTGTCTCATAATATCTTCGGAATTAAACGAGCTAGACTAATCAATATGGATATAATATTTAACACGGAAGAAACAGCGGAGCAAATAGTATGACTAAAAATACATAACAAACATACTATGGTTATGACTCAATCAATTAAATGTTACATTGTTTCGATAGGACAAGTTACACTATGGCCAGTATTTATTAATTTATTATTTTTTGCCAGGTACACTCCTGTGCGCAGTATTAGTGTATTGCAACCTCGCTGTGATCAGAGCACTCTACGCTATCACGGCTCCAAGAGGTGGAGGTCCCCCAGTCGTGCGTAGGGTTTCCAAGAGCAGCTGCCGGCAACGCAACAACACCGCGCATGCGCACCACAACGCAGCCACCGCCGAAGAGGTCGCCTTCAGCAGACTGATGGCCACGCTCTCCGTGCTGTTCATGATTTGCTGGTTACCACAAATGGTGAGATACTGATTTGTAAACTAAACAAGTATAATTGGCTTTTTGTTCACGACCAACATTAAATAGTTGAAAAGTTCTCGCGTTCCCGCTTGGTGCCCGACGCACGCGCGCAATAGATCACTATCGACTTTAATGGGCCTGGCCTATTGGTATTCTACGTCGCTCTCACACTAATGTCGGATGCAAAACTTAGTACCTCGTGTATCGCAGCCTTGAGAATTTATAATTCAATATAGTCTTGATGGTAATAGTGTTTTCGCTATATATGAATCGAATACCTGAAGAATTCAAGTGAATAGGAATAATAATAATTTTTCAAAATGGATTTTCAAGACAGGCAGTGTGTTTAATTTAAAATGCACTTTTCTAAAGAACATCACACATCACATCTTCAATTATGAGACAGAGGCAAAGCTAGATAAATCTTTCGTTGCGTGATGTAATGACATATACATACGTCTGGTCGAATAAGCCCTCAAGCTAAACCTCGTGGATAGAGACTCTAATTGCGCAGGAGTTATTTTGTGGGACAAGCGTGTGTGCCATGGTACTGCAAACGGAAAAAGCTTACATACAGGAATAACAGCTGAAAGTCATAATATCAAGTGTTCCTTTTTTTTTAAAGTAATATTGCAAAGCAACATTAGTTAATGACAAATAGTTATAACAAATTAATTATTGAAATACTCTTCTACGCACTCCTTCATCTAAATCCTAGACTTTCGATTCGATTGAGGTCAATTTGATCCATCGGCTCGTTCATCTTAGCTTCAATTTAACTAGTATTCTAGGTAGATAAATGTCCACGTGTTATTTACATATTTTTAGTTCTATTTTATAAAATGTAACCTTAGTAAGTAGTCTCTGAAATTGCCTCTCGGAAGTAAATGTTTGGTGTCATAATTAAAACTGTGTGCGCAACATGATGCGGCGGTGACATCTGACAATAGCATCAATATTCAAGTCAGAACTGATCGAAGCGAAGATTGCAGTATCAAGAGCTATTTTTGAATTTCAATAATTTTAGCCAACCAACACACGAATGGAAATCGTAATTTGTAATATCTTAAAATATATTTTATTAGGGCATTATTTTTATATGAATTATCATCAGAATACCAAAAGCAGTATTATTTTCTTAAGCACTTTGTTAGGCGTCCAAATCTATATCTATATTACACATAGATGTACAATATTAAAACCATATGTGGTAGTTAAATCTTATTGTTTAAACTAACTAAAACTGAAACACGCTGAAAATAATGGTACAAATTTCATGTCAAACTCACTTAGTCAGTCAAAAGCAACAGCGATCTTTTTTTCTTGGATACACTTACTTCATTATTACCAGAGATTTATTCGGCAAAGACTCTACTATAAGAGATACTACTAGACATAGACAATTTTAATAATTATTTTTAATGATTTGACTACTATTACATATTATATTCAGAAGGAACTTCTTTCCTATAACTTGCCACGAGATGGTTCTGCAGCTCTTTAACTTTTGTATCGTTCAGGGGATTGTCATGACAATTCGTATACAAATGAGCAAAATGAGCACGGAAAATAATTGAACGCAAGTCGTGTCTTATTCATAAACAAATTTAAACAGTCATCAACGCATGTCGTGAATTAGCTACTGTCATATAAAATAACAACAATTTTCGAGATGGAAATAACTCAGTTATATAAATTAAGATTCCTTCGGCGACGCGAAACCTATTGGTACGTTAGGTGTTTAAATGAACGATAACAATTGTACTGTCGTGGCTTATTTGTATGCAATCAATGTTACTGTGACCAGCGAAAATATTTCATTGTTTCGATAAATGGCATTCGCATTAATTCCGGAGATCTTTATTCGCGAACTGCGAGCCAATGACGGCACCACTGAGGTGTTTTCTTACATTAAACGATTAAGGCGATCCAGCTATACTAACCTTAAAAGGACGGGCGACGAAATTAATATATCGAGATATACATATCTCTAAGACACTTCAAATTAGTATTGTTTAAATTACATACATTAGGTGGACAAGCCTACGATTTTTTTACTAGAGTAGGACTTGGACCTGTCTGAATGGATACTCGCGCATAAAACAATAATTTGATCTACAATTTTAAAGATGAATAAATTTTTTTGAAATTAAAATTGTAACAAAGTTAATGTAACACTACTCCTGCTATCGGGTACCTGCCTTTTATTCATATACTAATACATTACAATTTTTTTTAACAAAATATTCCAACAAATATTCTACTAGGCATTCTATGGCCTATTCTATTGTTATCAAATCTATCCATAATATTTTCCCAGCCCGTCTCGAGATGAGGCGATTAGCTCAATGGATATTGATTTGGCTTCGTTATCAGTTACTGATATTACATTGTTATTACACAAAACATTTATATTTTTCAGCCATATTATTTTAAACTATGATATTCATTTAATGATTTCACTTAATGGCTTCACTGAAAATAGCATCCACTCGACTACTAAATAGTCTACACCGATTTCCTTGTTCTGGTACCACGACAACTCTAAGACTTCATGTACTTTTTAGTTAAAAATTATATTATATCTTTTGTATGTAGTATTTTTTTAAATGTAATTATTTTTATTCAATATATGATTTACAAATTCAGTTTGTGTTAAAAAATACTCAAGTATTTAGACTAAAGGTAGTAAAATCCTTGAACTTCCTTACAAATATCACCCCTATGACTACGGATGAGAACAAGCGTAATTATTTGATAGTCGTGTGCCTCGTACCTATCCAATAGCTTGTTGATTCCAAGGAATTGATCAATTAAGTACGTGGGCGATATTGGTAGCGTGCAGCGCCTGTCGTCCTAATTAAACGAGCCATCCGATAAGAGATAGCATCCAGCCAATTACTAAACGGCTTATCACCTACGTCTAGTCTTCAGACGTTAAGTCAATGATATCTATTTATTAGGTCTTGACATGATCTCAGTAAAAAAAATTGCCGCGCCATTTTGTTATTGGAGGTTAAATGGGTCAATATTTATATTCGATATCTAATGCATCTTGACATAAAAATCTAATAATATTACAAGGAGTTAGTATCACCAACTATACTGATATTAAACAAATCGAATCGAATTGCGATTTGGTTAAAGTGTACATAGTAAAATAACAGTAACTCACGTCAAGTGCCAGTCTGGATATTACGGCAGAAAGGGAAAAGGTCAAATGTTTTCTATACGAGTATTTTTCGTTTTAATATTGAGTAAAAGTTTGGACCTAACGATTCAAATATAATTTTTAAAGCGTACTCGAATAAGAATATATATATTTTTTATTTAATAATCAATCATTTTGCCAGGCTTTTACTTTACATTACATTTGACTAATAATACAAAAATATGTTATTGGTTAACGTCGAAATAAAAATACACTCGCTCCCAAGATTTCTTCTAAACAATATTGCTTAAATGTAAAACATACGTGTGAAAAAACCTCTGCAACGTGGACGTACGTTTTACATTTGCAACCCTATATTATATGTCTATATTAGATTTTCAGTGTGTGTGTACATATGAAATTAAACGCACGCTAGTTTGTGAGCTTTGCTTCGTGCCCCTTTCGGTTAATTATATTTGTAAACAGCTATAAAACGTGATATTAAATTTAGTCTCTCTAATTCAATCACGAATTCTATAGCAATAATAAGCAAGAATTAATCTAGAGAAATGATTTCAAATTTACGAATATTTATAAATGTATGCTTACATTTATAAATATTCGTACTCAGTTATTTGTCGTGTGCATAATAATCATTATACATAACAACAGTACTTTTTTATTGACGCCAAGCAGGCAAACGACCAAAGGAACGTGATGGTGAACCTCGCGAGCGACCACTTCCGCCTGTATGCATTGTTATTGCGAGGCGCTTGTTTAATTGCCTCGTTGGTGTAGTGGCTCGTTTATACGATATCAGATTATTATAATTATCGGTCGATGTAATTTAAAAATAAAATTCTTGGGTTTTAATAAGAAAATGTATCCGGAGATAGTGGTGTCATAGGCGTTAAGAATTTTCGTCGAATCGAACTATCATAATAGTGATGGAATCGAAAAAGTTTGTGTATTATCTGTATTATCTTCTAAAGAAGTTATTGGTCTCAAAAAAAAAAATAGTTATTATAAACAGTAGAATGTCATTGATTTTTTTTTTTTTTTAATTTAATTCCTTATAATTTTTAATGTACAGGTAACATCAGCTCTTTACTTGGGTCTGGGACAGTCAGCCTGGCCACGTCTCGGCACGCTGGCAGCTCTTTCTGACGTGCTGATGCTACTCAACTACGTACTGGACCCAATACTCTACGTGCTGATGCGGCAGCGCCGTCACCTATCACCGACGGCGCTTTGCCATTCCATTGCACACTGTTTTAAGCGGGTAATTCATATATAGACTTGTATAGTATACTACATAATTATATTTAGTAACAGCTAAATAACTATTCTGCTTTATTGTACACCAAATAATAAAATAACATAAAGGTGATTATCGTCCTATTCTTGGATAATCACCTACGTCTAAACTCCGAACTGTAACCGATGTTATATCAGAAGTCGTACAGACGGTTGAATCAACTAGCAACAGAGTATTAATGACAAAATAATATGTTGCTTCCCAACCATCGTCGTCTAAAATAAAGTGCAATTTTAACTGATAAATTACCAAAGTATTTTATTAAACCACGATAATAAACAAACTGAATTCTACAGTTATTATTAGTATGCAACACGAATTTTAATACTTTATTGATATTATAAATGTAAATATGTTAACACATACTTTGCGAGGCTGGAAGTAATAATGAATTAACAGAGTTCTATAAATAACGTAACAATGATACATTGTTTGCCATTATTTTGGCTGTGTCCCGACTGGCTACTAATCGTTAATTTGCAATTGAAATTAAAAGTAATAAATAACTACCCTAACAATACGAAGAGTATTTATGTTGAATATCATATCGAATACTGGCGCCAGGTACGTCGGAACTATCCGGTTGAAGTATTAGATATGCATATAAAATTAACAAAGTATCGAGTGACTTTCGGTTGGGTTTGATAAAGAGTTCATAAATAATATTCTCTCTTCTTGACGACAGAATCACAAAACATCGACCGAGTCGATGAAGACATCGTGCTGCCCGCAGGAAACGCTCGTGGTGAGCGAAAGTTCGGGCGCGGAGCTGAGGCCGCTGCGTGCGCCCGTCTGCGCCGCACTCGTCAAGATACACGACTGATGGACCGAGGACGTCGGGCACAGCCCTCACACGCGACGATAGGTCGTTGGCAAATAAGTTAATATACTCATTGAAGATATATACTTTTGTCTACAAACTTCAGAACAAGCTAACCGAAAGAATCTTTGTTTCCTATGTTTGAATTGTTTAGTTGTATTATATAAAAATATAATTAACGAAAGGCGCTTCATTAAAAAACTACAGATTTTTATTTTTTTTTTATCTTGAAAATGAAATTACAAAATTTTTTTGATTATTATTATGTGCGCAGCGAATTTAAACATATGATTGTACAAAATTAAAAAAAAAGTCATACAGGCTCTTCGGAACCCGAAAAAAAATCTTCTATTTAAGACAAAGTTAAAATAAATCTGAAATACAAATCAAGAAAAAGACTTATTGGAATAGGTCAACATCGAAAGTAGGTACTGTATTTATCAACTTTGTTTTATTTTATGCTCAAAACAAGAAAATAGAGCATTTCGCCAATGTTTATACAGTACTCATAATCATATTAAATCACAAGTTAATTTTAAGTTGTAAGTTTTTGATACCTACAATATACAAAAACCCTGTTGATCAATCGATGGATACAATTCAAAAATAAAGTCAAAGTTCAAAACATATTAATTTGTTTAAAAATAACAAAGCCCTCAATATACTTGTTTTCTTAAATTACCCTCAATGTAATAGAAATAGGTACATCTTTTTAAATTAACATAAAATCAAAGCCTAAAATGAATTCTTTAAGATATATTTGACAAACGACCATTTATCTACTATCGGTCAATATTAATTTAAAAGTTTACACAACAATTAAAAGCTTTAACTGGTATAGGATTTTACATAAATATATTTTTTATAAAATATTATTATAAATGTAGCCCTAAGATCATTATTTAGTCTTTAGATATAAATAAATAATATTAAGATTTGGAAGTTACCCAACGTTAACAATACGATAAAATAATGTCTGTAACAAGTTGAAATTAAAAACCAGATTCTATTTTTTTATAAAAGCATAATCAGCAGTAAGCGGCAACAGATAATGTATAAATTATTTATCGATATTACAGAGTTTATCTATAAGCGAAGTGCGTATTAAAATATCTTATCGACTGCACACTTCAACCACGTATTATTTTTATATTTTTTAACGTTTGCATTTAATTTCTTACAAGAAGTATTTTCATTTTGATATTATTTGTACAAAACATTAGTATTAAATCACATAATATTACATTTGTAAATAATTAGCGTAACATAAGGCCTACCGAATAATTAAGCAAACATCTAGTCGGAAAGCATGTATAAGAAACTAACTTGTACTTAAATTTTGATCTAATTCTACAGTATAAAAATCGTAGACATTTCATAAGAAAACAAATGAGTAGAAGTACCCATATCGTTCAACGTCATAAATAAATATTAAACGTTACACCTGTTGTATTAAAACTTAATTAGATAGGTATATTATATTAATATTACTAGCGGTGCCAGCGATTTCGACGCGTTTGAATTTAACAAAAAAAATATTGTTGTAGCCTAAGTTATTCCTTATTGCATCAGCTATCTGCCAGTGAAATTCTCGTCAAAATCGGTTCAGCCGTTCCAGAGGTTAGCCGGAACAAATAGACAGACAGACAAAAAATGTAAAAATATTTTTTGGTATATGTACCGTGTATACATACATATGCATTTAGTAAAAAGCGGTTATTTTAATATTACAAACAGACACTCCAATTTTATTATATGTATAGATAATATTAATTATAATATTTAAAGTTAACAAAACAAAATTCTATGAAACGTTAAATATCTTTCCTTCCTAAAAATAAATGTATGCACTTATTATGTATAATTATTTGCAATCCACTAAGAATAAAGAAATATTCTATAAATTTCGGATTAATATAGTAATAGTTCATTACATATAATATGTTTAACGTACGTAATAATTTAATGTAATATACATTTAATAAAAAAAAATTGGTGCCATAATAAATTGTATTATTCGAAACCTTACTTATGATCTTATTTTATTGATAAAATCATTACAAGATTCCCAAGATTTAATGTCTAAACCAATCCCAAAAATATTATATCGAATTAATTAATGTAAAAATTCATCATTGTGACACCACACAATATTACAATTTGAAGGAGATTAGATAGCCTTTTCAGTATAATTCTTAGTTTATATCCTAAATTATGCATAAAAAAATAAAAATATTTGCGGAAAAAAATAATTTGTAATAAATACTGACTAAATACTGAAAAGGCTATTTAATTTCCTTCAGATATCTATTTTCCAAGCCAACTCACAGACTCACTATTTATTCCTGTTTCCTAAAAATCTGCATCCTTATAAGCCTTCCCCTTATAGCCCTTCGTGAAGAAGAAGTGTTTATGCGTACAAAATATATTTAATATTTGACTGTAGCATGAAACAACAATTTCTATTATCCGAGTGCGTACTGTAGTCACCAAATTATATTACGTGATCAACATTTTTGGATGATATTATTTATTTCTACATTATACTTAGACTATTAGACTTTGCTAGACTTAATTTTGGCCTAATTTTTTGAAATTTGGTTGGTTTTGTAACTTCTCATTCACTTTTCATTCACTTTCATTGTACTGGAATCTTCAACGGATAACAAGTGACTAGAATTTAAAACCTGTTTAAGGAGATAAACCGACAGCACAGGACCTTTATGATTACCATCTCTCTTATTATAAAAAATAAATAAATCAAGTGTGTCTAAGTGGCGATTGTTACTCCATAATTATTATAACTGATAACAAAAAAACTTGAACTAGCGCTTGTAAATCTTACCTTAAGTATTATTTATTAAGGATATTAAAAAAAATGGCTACAAGAACAGATTTAAAATAACAAGTCATTTGACAGTATGACAGTGTGACTGTCAGCCGTAATAAATATACTATCTGTATTGTAACTTCTGACTTCTGTGACAAACTGTCTGCTGTCAATATCGTAATAATTGTTTGAATAAAAATAGGTATTTTAGCATATTCGATATAAAAAATGTTATAATAAATATATGTACCAGTTTTAGAAGTACTCTATTATCAAGCCTTACATTCGATAAGGACAAAAATAGACTTTTCCGACGAAATGTCAAAGTGGTATGTTATATTTCATTGTTTGTTTCATATAATAAAATAAGTAATATTGACTATCTTTGATTCTTAATATATTATCATATTGTTTGAATGTTTGTTGACATATGTAATTACATTTTTAAACGTGCGTTGAATTAGGCAATCTGAGAGAAGTATCCACGAAATGCTGAAAGACACACCACCGTTGCGCGAGTCTAGCGATTCCATAACATCGGGAACAGAGGCCAAGTTCCCGACATCTCGATCCATGCCTTTTCCACCGGCTTACGGTAAAACAACTTAAATATATATGTAATACATAATTCATGCGATTATTTTTGCGTGTTTATTATTATTGAGTAGAGAAAATGATGTTGAATGTTTTCTTACTTCTTAAATATGTTCAAAATTGCATCCATACAATAAAAAAAACTAGCTTGTAGTTTTCATTTTACCTTTTTGTTAAATTAACTGTATTCTAGATTTAATACAAATATATTGGCTAACTAAATAATTAAATAAGTATCTTTGCTATGTAAATGCAATGACAGTCACTCTTGGACATAAACCCACACACTTGTGTGTTTATTTTTATTTATAGCAGTATGTATATTAAAAGAGTTAGAAAATTCATCCACCACCATATCACTATTAGAAACATGTCTGTAAAATAATTAAAGTAATATTAAAAATTACTAAAAAAAATTATTTTTCAAAACTGAACTACCTAATAAATTTTGCAGCTCCACCGGATGTGTCACAGAATGGTGCAGCTGGCAATAGTACATTGTTGCGTGCAGGCTCCACCAAGATAGAGTCCATCAAAAACTGGAGTGTCTCTACATACAAGTGTACCAAGCAGCTATTGTACGAAAAGCTTGGCAAGAGTTCACGGACTGTAGACACAGGTAATCAATTTTTAACAGACTTTAAAGAAGGAGATTCTCATTTTGGACTTTAATATATTTTTTTATGTATGTTCTGTTTAAACTCAGGCATATGTAGATTGCCAAATTTTTTTTTCCCATTTCATTTAAACTTTGTAAAGATCTGCTAATGAGTTTTGGCAGACAACGGAACTCTTCAATTAATCTGCAATAAGTCAGCAAATCGACCACAATCTCTGCTCAATTTTGTACCAAAACGAAGAAATCAAACAGAGAGTCTCGAGGCCGACGAATCTACAAACGTAGTTCGAAACCGCGGTCGTCACCTCGGAATCCATGCTGGGTTGCAGAGCTGGAGGCGCAGATCGAGATGCTGCGCGAGACGCAGCGCAAGTACAGCGGCGTGCTGCGCCTCAGCGCCGCGCTCACGGCGCAGCTCGCGGCCGCCGCCGCCACGCAGCGCGCGCTGGGCGAGGCCTTCGCCGACCTCGCGCAGAAGTCGCCCGAGCTGCAGAACCAGTACGCGCCCGCTACTCAGTACTCCGCTCGTACGCTCGCCCGCAGCCCCCGGGTTCGAATCCCGGGGGACCTCTCGGCTTGGGGCTGGAGAGCAGACAGTGTCACACCATACTAGTACCTTTATAGTGGCGATGTTAATGCGTAACGGTCCCCAGGTTCTTGTACAACGCCGACACGCAGCGCTCGTTGACGCGCAACGGCGAGACTCTGCTGGCCGCGTTACACTTCTTTAACAACGCTCTGAACACGCTCACCAACAAGACCATGGAGGACACGCTGCTCACCATACGGCAGTACGAAGCCGCGCGGTAAGGTTTATGATTATATTAAAAAAAGTCGATTATATCGTTCGAATCAGTGACGATCACCGCTCGCACGACAAGCGAGGATAAGCTCATAACACCAAGTGTCGGCTCCAGCGTGGAGTACGACGCGTACCGCAGCGAGCTGGAGGCCAGCGGCGGCAACCCGCCCGAGCTGCTGCTGGCCAACATCGAGCGGCACCGGCGCCACTACGAGCGCCTGCGGGACGACTCCGCCGTCAAGCTCAAGCTGTTGCACGAGAACCGGGTCAGTTTGTTTACCATCAGTTATTTGTTTTGTATGTGGTGAAAGAACCAACCAGTCTATATACTGGACACGACGGACGTGCAATGTTAGTTCTGGTATATCTAGTGAATAGTAGTATTGAATTTTTCATACAGTGCTAATGTCCTTGAGTGGTGGTGAATTCATACCATCAGGTTTTGTATATTCTTATTTTATGACCAGGTCGAGCAAATGGGCCATCTGATAAAAATTAGAAAATATTATTTTGTTTATCTATCCAGGTAAAAGTGATGAACAAACAACTTCTACTTTTCCACAATGCTGTGTCGGCTTACTTCAGCGGCAATAACGTCGCTCTCGAAGCAGCCGTGCGGCACTTCAGCGTACCGGGGGTTCCCTCACAACACAACAGCCACCCTCCACTGCCCACCACACAAACCCCACTCCCCTCCACCAATCCTCCGCGGACTGCATAGGACTTCGCCCCGCCTACTTACTGAGCTTCCAAGTTCAGTGTTCAGTAAAGGTAAGACAGTAGAAAACGTCTAAGTTGGAAATCATGTCAACTGTAGCTAATAATGCTACTGAAAATGTTTACTGAATTTTATCATGTAATCTATGCCCATCGTATTGTACCGTGTTGTGCAACAGTTAATACTTCTAAGGACCCACAAGTAGAGTTAACTTAGACCCTATATTTTTTTAAACTAGGAACCAAAAATTGCGCTTACAATATTCGATTACTTTTGCAATCAAATATGTTTACAAATAGGTAGATAGTGATAATTATATTTAAAAAGACAACAAGTATTCCCCCCCAGCTTTTTTATGATGATGCAAGTTATTTTAATAAATGAAGCTTAACTCCATTGTTCAAGTTGTTCATCTCGAATATTCTAAAATACTGTGACATTTATATAGTTATAAAGATATCACAAGTTCTCTCTAGTCAACGACACTATTTTCTAAAACTTAAACTATTCAGAGCACTGTATATTGCACGAATAATATAAAAATACAATACGTATTTAATTTGTGAATATATAATTGGTTTATTCTTTATGCTCTTTATCTTTTAATATTATAAGAAATCATATTATTTACATATGTAACAAATAGTATTATGATTGTACCTAAAATTGGCTTATACATAATCTAGTGAATATTTTCATTCCATAACTTATTGCTTTGACCATGCAATCGTTTCGTAGCTTATGTGTAGTATGATATAAATTATTGTATTCTGTCATCTTATGTAGCTCAAATTTATCCTTCCATTGAAGTTCTGTATAATGGTGTTCAATAAGTAAGTTTAATGTATCTATTGTTACATTGATATCAATATATAATTATCAATAATCAGAATATGTAAATGGGATCTCACTTATGTCCTAGTTGTGTGTATGATGTATTGAAGTATTAATAGCCGTAACATCATATGGGACCTGTACGTAATAGCTTTTTTATTATTGAATATTTACCAGAATATATCATTTTTCAAAATCAGATAATAAATGTTGTTTGTATTCCTATGTATATGTAATTAATTAAGTACTTATAGTGATTTGAAAGTTTAGTTACTGTGATCATGAATGTATTCTGTAAAATGTTGAGTTTTGTAACTATTGAATTGAAATCATGAAATTTAAGACTGTTTATTGCTAGCTTGAAAGATATTTTAACCCAAAGATCAAATAAACATTTGATAGAATTATTTTATTTTATAAAATAGAAATGTATTTCTATCTAAAAGCTTTTATGGATAGGTCATTAGTTTAGTTATAACTTATAATAAATGACAATATATATTTGGAAGGCAAAGAACCTAGCTTAAACTTAGATAGAGGCTTTGGAGCAATCCCGAGTAGCTAGTCAAACTGCATTATGTTATTACTATTAACTATAATTTTATCGATAGAATATTATTTAAATCAATTTCCAATTGCACATTGACAAATAATATAAAACTTGTATTATCTCTAGTGCTTTTATTTGGTAAAATTAAGTGAATGTGTGTTGTAAATTATATTTATAAAGTGTAAAATAAAATATCTATCAGATATAACTGGTATTTATTTACAGTATCACATGGTGCCTCCCCCGCACTGAACACCTCATCAACAGAGTGACTTGAGCACTCCTTGTGATGCATCTTTCACATCTTTCAATTATGACCCTGAATACTTTCACAGCTATTATATAGCTATATAAATATGCTCACATATTAAACTTTGACAGTTTCTTTTTCTTTGCTATCACTCTGCACTTCTTCAGCTTCAGCTTTGAACTTTTCCTGAGAAATATATTAATTAAATAATTAATCATCACATTCTTTAAAATGTACGAGTTATTTATTAAAAAAGTAATTTAAAACTTACCAAGTCATATATAACTTTAACAACCAGAGAACAACTAGGACATGTGGCAACTTCTTCACCGGCCATCAGTTCTTCCTACAAGATATAATTAAAATAATAAAATATTTCTCAAAAATATCTTCTTAACTATCTTATCATTTATCTATAGAAACATTTTTATCTTGTTCATGTTCACAGTTTGGATAGTAGAATAGAAAGCAGTGTAATGTATAGTTAATGGACACGAGTATGAATCATGTTCACTAGAGAGACTCAACCTTAAATATGCTATGTAAACTGTGGCAATGAATAAAAAAAAAAAGGAAACATTAAGCCTACTCCTACCACAAGAGACAAAAGCTAAATAAACAATATTTGACATCAAATTGATGAGGTATGATTGAGTTTTGAATGACAACACAGCTGTTACCATAACTTGTAAAATTAAAGTGGATATAAGTAGTTAATTGGAATAGTGTTGTATTATAAATAAAGATATATTAATCAAGAACTGTTAGTAACATACTATATAGCTAAGCTATTAGCAAAATATGTAAATCTAAGTTTTGTATTTATTCTTTCTTCAATTGGAATAAACTATATATTACATTCTAATATAAAAAATACTTTAGCACAATGAATCAGGAATTATTAATAATAAAAAGAAGATATATACACAGTATACTTTAAATCTATATTGTTTTATCGGCAAACTTAAGTATAATTAAGTCTTTACATAATATATATAAAGAAGACTTAATTATAATTATGATCAGAAAAACTACTAAAATAATGAAGGTTATTGGTATTTATAGTCATTTAAACAATAAATTAGTATTAAAGTAGCTAAATTGACGTTTTGGCTCTTTCATACTAGGATACATTAAATACATACGGTCTACAGTATCTGAAGTCGGTATTGTAGCAAAATAAAATCTAACCTTACTTATTTGAAACCGATCCCCACATGGGCACGGGTAATAGTACATATCATCATCTTCGTCGTATTCAAAATCTTCGATTTCTATTTCGTCGTGAAATATAGTCATTCTTATACCTTATTTAAAGCAGAGAACATAAGGAAAATTAACCTTTTAAAATTGTATGATATCTTCGTTCACGTGCTTTATTGACTAATGTTTTTAATCACACGATATTAATGACTCAGGCTTTGACAATATAAAACTTCTTATGTCAAAAACAAACGATAATTATAATTGTCATTATACAATTGTCTGTACATCGAATACGTTTAATCTTCAATAACATTAACTAACATTATTTAAAATATAAAGTTTTATGAAAGAAATCGCTATGTAGCGATAAGATCCCTAAACTTGTACGTTTCTTTTATATATACTCAATACTGTATCCACGTTATAAGTAATAGTAAATAATTGCAAGTAAATAATATTTTTTTATAAGTAATCGGAATACAGTTGATATATGGCAACATTAATAAAATTTAATCTTGGTCATACTCTACGTCAGGCTGACAACGTCAAAATTATCATGTCAAACACGTCATTCATTTCATTTTTACGAAAGAGGATGATCGCGGTGGTCTTGCAAAATTATTTATAATTTTTCTTTAAGTGGTGCAGTGAGTGAACTAGTGTATATATTGTTATCGCTACAATAGAAAGTTACAACAGCAATCATGTTTAGCTGGCTTAAGAAAGAAGGCGAAAAAACTGAAAGTATAGAAAATGTCGTGGAGGGTCTCAAAAGAATTTATAAAACGAAACTTTTGCCGCTCGAGTTGCACTATCAGTTTCACGATTTTCACTCTCCACAGCTTGAAGAACCCGACTTTGATGCGAAACCGATGATTCTTCTCGTAGGCCAGTACTCGACTGGTAAAACTACGTTTATTAAATATCTCTTGGAGAGAGATTTTCCTGGTATTCGTATCGGGCCGGAACCTACAACAGATCGGTTTATCGCCGTAATGTTTGATGAAAAAGAAGGCATGATACCTGGAAATGCGCTTGTCGTAGACCCAAAAAAACAGTTTCGTCCTTTGAGTAAATTTGGAAACGCCTTTCTTAACAGATTCCAATGTTCGACTGTAAATTCGCCGGTTCTTCGGGGAATTTCTATCGTCGATACTCCTGGTATTCTATCGGGGGAGAAACAACGCGTTGATAGAGGATACGACTTTACCGGTGTGCTAGAGTGGTTCGCGGAACGCGTCGATCGTATCATATTGTTGTTTGACGCCCACAAACTTGACATCTCGGATGAGTTCAGGCGCAGTATCGAAGCTCTGAGGGGCCACGACGACAAAATTCGTATCGTTCTAAACAAAGCCGACATGATCGACCATCAGCAACTAATGCGTGTGTATGGTGCTCTGATGTGGTCGCTGGGTAAGGTGCTGCAAACACCTGAGGTAGCGCGCGTGTATATAGGATCCTTCTGGGATCAACCTCTCCGCTATGACGTCAATAGACGCCTCTTTGAAGATGAGGAGCAAGACCTCTTCAGAGATATGCAGTCACTACCTCGAAATGCTGCATTACGTAAATTAAATGACTTAATTAAAAGGGCACGCCTCGCTAAAGTACATGCATACATAGTTAGTGAGTTGAGAAAAGAAATGCCCTCAATGTTTGGCAAGGATGGCAAAAAGAAAGATTTAATTAAAAATTTAGGTCAAGTCTATGATAGGATTCAAAGAGAAATGCAGATTTCTCCTGGTGACTTCCCTGATATCAAAAAAATGCAAGAAACATTAGCAAATCATGATTTCACTAAATTCCATCCATTGAAACCAAAATTACTAGAAGTGGTGGACAACATGCTGGCCACAGACATCGCCCACCTCATGGACATGATCCCACAGGAAGATATCAATATTGTTGCTGAGCCTCTCATCAAAGGTAAGTCACTACATCTCTCTAAATTTAGTTTACAGTATTAAAGACATTCAGTTTATTAATATGACAACTATACATCTTTAAAACAGGAAACACTTGATAAAAATGTTCAGTGATTCACATAGGTGTGTGTGAAACTTAGCACAATTTATCCAAGGCTACACTTATTATATCCTTATAACAAAAAGTGTTTGTATAAAGCAGCATATGAAGTAGACATCTCTTATCACCAGATATTGACCTGAATAAGCTTTCTTATCACTTGACTGTTGCATGAAATCATCGCTGTTACTATTAGAATTGCTAATACCTATAATTAGTAATGTTTTTCATCTCTTCGTGTATCATAAATATTAATGGGTTTGCTTAGCAAGTTATTTGCATATGTTATATCTGTATGAAACTTGGTTAATATTAAATTAGGTTCCCATTGCATGACGTAGTTCATTATTAATACAATTCATAGTTGAAATTACATCTAGCTTGTGATCAATGTGAATTTTACTGAAATTAGTTAGAGTATACTTTGTCAATAATCTAAAGTAAGTAGTTCCCCGAAAAGACATAAACGTTGAGGAAGTTAAACTACTGTCATATGTTGTAGTTATCAAAAACAAGCATTAATTACTATTATTAAATGTCCTTGTATGTTACTATTGAAGAATTTTTCGTGATGATTGGAATGATAGTCTTTCTAAAACATATATATATATATATATGTAAGTGACACTGGAATGTTTGATAATAATAATATGAAGCTTCATTTACTAGTAAAGTATGCATTAATATCAAAGGAAAAAAGACTACTTTTAAACTGCATCCAACATACATGTCGGCTTTTTTGATTCTATCTTGATATGAACAAATATAGTGATAAAGTATGATGTATGAAGTACTGAAGTGCTTGGCTTTATTTTATTCAAAAGAAACCTGTATTATAAATTAAAATTACAGCTGATATTTATATAAATTGTGCCACTTATTAAATATAATAATAATCAATTAAATATACAGTCCTTTATGTACATAATACTTAGAAGCAATCTAGCAATATCGTATTTAAAATGTGTACTTAAATTAAACTTGTGTATTTTTTAGACTCATCACATATTTAGGTAAAATCTACCTGCATAACAAAAATAAAGAATATATTCTAAAGTTAGGAATAAAGCAATTGGTCCTATCTCAGTGTCGAAATGACGAATATGTTTTTTATAAGGATTTTCGTTGTGTTGCGTATTCAGATCTAGTCTTGGATTTATAATTTAGCCAGCATTCGCCGCAAAGACGCCCGAATATGCGATCACCTCACTTAATATAAATCAAAATGTACTTCATGCTCTGAGCCATGTTCAATTATATAAGCCTTTTGAATCAGGCAAGTACGTCTCGTACAAAATGCATGCACTTGACTGTATTACCCAGTAGCTGAACTCGTGAAACAGATAATGCACGAATAAGTAGTTATTATAATGCATATAGGTACATGTTGATTGCATGTTTATATATTGTTTTTCACTTTATAAGCCAATCCAGGGGTTGTTTACCTTATTGCCTACTTACCAATATATCAGTATATATTTGATGTTGGGTTTGCCGATGTTGTAAATATTAACCCTATGTTTGACACCGATAATCATTAATCTTACTGGATCCTTGTTGAGATTACAATAAGCACAAATTAACATATTATTTTATGGCAAAAACCTGCGAGAATAAGATCCATTTTATTTAAACTTCGAATAATGTAAACTCATTATTTTTATTGATAATTAAATTATTTGTTTTGATTGAGCGTTTTATAATAATGAGAACGCTTACTTACTATTAATTAATTTAAATATCGATATCCAAAAGTTCAATGGCAGTTCAATTCAAAAAACTAGTAAAGGAGTAAAGTTGCCAATAAAACCCGAGTCCACATCTGACCTCCTTCGAGCCCGACGACCTCTTAATTGCTATTGTTCGCATTGCTTCACTAATTACAGCTTTCACTGAGGTTGAAGAAATATGAAATAGAACGAAATTTAAGTAACACTATCATAACGATATTGTTAACAGGAGATATTGGATATATTTGAATGAAAAGTTTTCATATTTACTAAATTATTTTTCATGCTTAGATATTGATTTATTAAGACCAATGGGTTGCAGCCAGTCTGTTTGCGTTATTGCGAAAGTTACTTCTTAATATCTATAGAATAGAATAAACATCGCTCTAGTGTTAAAAGTAATAGATTAATACGTTTCATTACATTATTTATGTTCAAACTAAATTCCGGATAATGTATAGTTAACTTGTCCTGAAAATTTTCGTTATAAACAATTTTAAGTTATATGGTATTGCAAAATTTTGGTTTTGTATTATAAATAGAAACTCTTACTATATTTGCAAGCACGGCTTTAAATATACGGCGCCATGCGCTTCGGATGCGAGATGCGTTGGGGATATTTCACGTGGAGTTACTCGTTATTTATAAGCGGTTAACTTCATTATTTAACATTTCATATTACATGTTTATGTAAAGAAGTTCCGCGTGTGGCGTAATCACACTTATATCGCTTGGTTAGCGGCACCTTGATGGCGCTTGAAGCGGTTTTTACTTCTGAGATCGCCCCATGCCTAAGAGCAAGGTAAATTACCATCAGGTGGCGCGATGGCCATGTTAAAGTTGTTAAAAAATAAAACATAACCGTAAATAGCTTCGTGTCTGAGGACTTCGCGCAAAAATACTGAAGACATCGCAGGCTTCTTTTAGTTTAGTTGTAAGAGTCTAGATATTATTTTGAGCTGTATGTAATGCTGATGTGACCATAATTGTAACTCATTACCACAAGAAGTCATCTGAATATAAAGTAAATGAAAAACATATTTTTGTCGTCCGGCCACCACCCTCGGCGTCGATCGTGTCCCCGCAATATTGTCGACATGAAAATGTGACATGCACTCAAAGTCGCAAGCGTACAGGCAGGCGAGTCAAATTTGGCCAAAGATGTTCTCCGTGTTGCTAATAACAAGCTAATTGTCTGTAATTAAATTCTTAAATAAGAAAATATTTTTCGGGACGCGAAAATAAGGTTTGGGTCAGGAAATTTAAATATTTTTTTTGTACCAATGTAAATTAGACTTACATATTTAACAAAATTTATTTCGTGACTAAGACTACAGCATGTTATATATGTATGTGTACCTGTTGCCGTCATTGTAATACGTCTAATCATGTAGCAGTAACTCTTAATTCATGGGCGTGTTCCGTACGACAATGAACGTAAAATTTCTTATCAGAATATTATCACGTGAGCGAGCAAAGCGTTTTTAGATATAAAATTGCGTAAAGTGATTTTACACTCAGCCGAAGCAATGATTAGGGCAGCGATGCGGCGCGGGCGCACCTGCGACCTTGGATATTGTACTTGACTGCTGAATGCTCGTAATTTATGACCCTGAGCGATGATAACTGATATAACAAACTAATTAATATACCCCATCATGTAAATAATTTATAGCTAAATAGCCAGTGAATTACTTATAGAGTTGCTTTATATAATGCGTAGAAAGCTATTATCATTTATTTATATTGAATATTTAGTCATACAGAACAAAAGACGAGCATTTACATATTCATGCGTTCATATTGCTTTAAATTTAAACTATAAATGCTCGAACTTTGTTATGTAACAAGGCGGTCGATGTTTCCCCTTACTAACCGTAACATTGCACCCGCTTGACGTTGCTACTCATATGATAACGTAACCGCACGTGGTAGGGTTGTTATGCATGCATAGTAAAGCTGGTCTGTCCTCAAGGGGAGCCCGGCGACCCGCTGACGGCCGCGCTGGAACGCCTGCATGTCAAACGTGGCTTCCTGGAAGGTAAGCTCTTTGTGACGCTTTGGCTTTCGTGCTCGTCCGTTTGATGCGGTTGACATAATCTTCACGTTAAACAGAACAACTTTACTCTAGTTATCATGTCTTTTTTATTAATATAAAATCATTACGTTTTGCGACGCCAGGGCTTCGTACAGGCTCTTTTGGTTAGTTTTCACTAACTCACATGTTATTTTATCAAGCAAGTGAAACAGTGTAATTAAGGACGTAACATCTTAGATCGCATTTTTTTAAAGATACAGTTGACCAATTATTAAAACTTATTGCGGGGATATTGCACTAATGGAAACGTGAATATATAAATTAGTAATCAGAATGTCCTTTAATATGTTTAGCATGAGTTTTATATCTGTCCGTCGCCGTCCTACTCGTACTGTCTGTTGTTGCCGATAGCATTTATCACACAGTTAATTCTATTTCGGGGTCGTTCCATTCTTGTATTGTGTTGTCCCATATGTGTATAATGTCTTTATTTATAAATGTAGACGAGATCTATTACCTTCCTGTATAAATATAATTTCAAATAAGTAGGCAAACTGACAAATGGGCCACCCGCCATGTTACGAGGGGTTGCCATTGTCCGTAGACGTTGGCACTGCTAGAACTTTTAACCATCCCATGCATCGTCAAGGCGCCACCAACCTTGGGAAAAGATGATATATCCCTTATTTCTATAGTTACACTGGTTCCCTCACTCTCAAACGTAGCGTAGAATACGTGATGACTGTGTAGCTTAATTGGTGGTAGGGCTTTGAGTAAGCCCGTCTGGGTAGGTACCACCCATTCATCAAATATTCTACCACCAAACAGCAGTACTCAGTAGTGTGTTCCGGTTTGACGGGTGAGTGAGCTAGTACACTACCGCTACAGGAACAACGGACATAACATCTTAGTTCCCAAGGTTGGTGGCGCAAAAGTGATGTAAGGAATGCTTAATATTTCTTACACCATTGTCTATGGGCGGTGGTGATCACTTACAATCAGGGGATCCATTTGCTCGTCCGACAACCTATATCATAAAAAAAACTACCAACTTACACGTCCTTACACAAAGCCCTACCACCGTGTAAATTCTTATTCTTGGTTTTATTTTTCACCGTGTTTTCCAATTTATAAATTATTTTATTAAATAATATTTTTTTATCAAACGTACTTAGATATATATTGTGTACTGTGTGTGTTATTTTTCATCGGTTTAATGATAAAGGCTATCTTATACAAACTAGATTACCAATTTTATCTTTAACCTTCAAACCGCTATTAAAACACCATAATATCAATTTGTCACTAACAACATTTTATACTAATTACTATTCTATTCGATTTGTTTATATACAAAACTATTGTACTAATTAAATCGCTGGCAGTGGTTAGAAAACCTTAATGGATTGCGATTGTGGCTTCAGGCCCAACTGAATATTCTATGCTTAATTTTTGTTTATAATTGAACTAAACTAAACCAACAATTGTTTGTCAAAAATTTTCTATTGTAGTTGAACAAGCTACAAAGCATATCTTTATAAAATAAAATAGACCTTAATTTACTAATATAACGAAATTCTTTAAAGTGAAATCGATATTTTATTATATTGCAATTAATCGGCTTTGTTTCGATTACTTTAAGTTCCTTACATCGCTTGGCAACACGCGATATGTTTATTGCTCATAATAAATTCCATAACTATGCATCAAGCATTTTTGAATTACTCATTAATATTTTCTAAGTGCTGCGGTATCTGAATGATGCATCGGTTCGGACTGACTTACCGACCCGAGCCGTACGAACGTTTGTTGCTTATAATGTAAAGTAAATCGTATTATCCGTTCGTATCTAAACATTGAGTCACATGTATTGTTTAATAGAAACGGGCTGCTCGCAAGCGCCGGCGCACGTTTTGTGATCGACTAGCTAATGCGGAAACGCAATTAAGGACAAGTGTTAGCTTGCTCGGTGAACTTACCTACTTTTGTCGGACGGACGACTGGCCTCCGTTAGTGAAATGCAATTTTTATTATAGCTAACAGCCTATTTCAATTTCTAATATCTTCATATATTTGAGAAATACTCAAAATTAATTCGATTTTAAACGAAATAATGAGTTACAAGCTACAATTACTTTCAAGTATGCCTTGATTTGGTTGAATTTAATTTAAACAATAGAACAACATGAAGTAAAATAACTGGCTACCGTCCGCCATATCAGATATCAACAAACATCGGGGCGGTATTGACACTCTCTGCTCTTATTGGAGTGTAACATAATTGTACCTAATATGTCTACGTACGTAAAAATAATAATTCAATTTATGTACATAAAATAATTTAAAATAAAAACATAATAACCGGCTTTTATTCTTCAAATTTAAAATTTATCAAACGACAAATATACTATATTTCTTTCCTAACCAAAAACATAATTTTCCAAATCGGTTCATAAATGACGGAGTTTTGAGGTAACAAATATAATAATACGATTATATAAGTATACGATATAAGATTTTATAATCTCCTCCTATTTTTGAAGTCTGCTAAAAATTTCAATGGCACGGAAAAATCTGAAGAGATGCAATTATTAATTTAAAAAAAACCTGTAATCTAATTAGAGTAAACCGAATTTTGTTTCATTTTCCATCCAGTTCCATCAGATTGTGAATTGGTACATGCTTCGTAGAGTAGATATTTTTAATTTTGACTGAATGTTGATTAACAGTAATAAATATGATATTTAATAAATAACGCTAATTTCCCCTACAAATCAATAATTCAACATAAAAACTTCTAATAATCAATTGCTCACTTGACATAATATGTACATCTATCCAATCAAGAGTTACTGGGCTGGCGACGGTGATAAATATAGTGGCTAGCAATCTTATCACTTACCGATTCGTTGTAAGTAGAGTTTGCATAACAATACACTTATCGAACGGTCGTCGATAAGGAGTCATAATTGCATGTGTCACTGGCGACGGTTCGAGTGAATGTCAAGGAGCCGAAGAGTGAATGGATCAATTAATTTTTATGTGTTTGTGAGTTGTTATTTGTCACGGTGATTTTCATGCCTTGACCAATTCGTCATACATACGGCCCATTTTCGACCTTTAGAAACGACTGGTTCGATCTAGTTTTTAAATTATTAATTGTCTAAAAAAGAGCTTACTTATAATTATTAGTAGCTTATAGCTATAATTAATTAACTAAAATTCTTCGCGTGGTTCCAACCGCGATAAACGTCACTGCTTCGACCCCTGGGGTCGTGACGTGATGTTATACGGTCTATAAAAGTTTTCAATTAATGAGAATAAGAGATCAGCAAATTTAAATAAACAAACAAAATTCATGTCATCCATATTTACTTGAAGAGTGAAAGAATGGAACCAAAACGCTAATAAAAATTGTAATATCTAAAGATATTATAAGATATATGTATGTTAAAACATACATACTTGTAAAATACATTTGCGCTCCTTGTTCTGAAAATAAGTAGAAGAACTTAGAATTTCATCTTTATCTGTCTATACATTGAATTATTTAATTATTAGTTTAACGATGTCGCATAAAGCCGACAAGGTTTAGTTGTTACGTCAGATTTCGCTGAAAAAAATAAATGTTTGTATTGGAAATTTGCAATTCGACGTTGACCTCATTTATGCGAAACGACGAAAAGCAAAATATGCTGAGCTAGCATTTTAATTGACATTTGTTTGACTTTGCGTAAACGAAAATGGTTATTAAATAGCTTATGTTATACATAACTATAACTAAACATTTATATATCGTATTAATAAATCTATTTATTTGAAAAGAGCAACTATGCGAGTTTCTTGCCGTTTCTTCTCGCTGGAGGCTGCTTTCCGAAACGGTGGTAGTATTTTAAAATTGACGATTCAAAAACGCTTCGTTGTGAAGTTTACTTGAATAAACTTGATTTGATTTGTTTAATAAATATATGAGAATATCTGTGTGTCTGTTATCACGAATAAAATGAATCCATCATTATTAAATTTAACACAGTACCCTGAAGCCTGGTTAAATATATAAGCATATTAATAAATTTAACGAGAATTGAGTCGCGGAATAGAGCTTGTTTAAACATACATGTACGACGTGCACTGACAATTGCATTAGGGCCGTAGAACTCTACTATGGTGTAACCGTGTCGCGCGACTGTGCGCTGACAATGGGAGCACGACCGATACTTTCGCCGGAGGTCGGCGCGCGACGCTGAAACAGATATCATTGTCTGTATTAATTACAAAAATGGAATTCTTACTTAAATATTTTATTTTAGTTAACTACTTTATTTCGGAGGCTTCTAGTTCTCTTACTCGTGACTCTACTGGTGAGGCTATCCAAGCAGAATACTTTGTATTGTTATTAACTAGATTTTAATTTGTGGATGTGTACCAGTCTAGTTAATCGTCACATAACATCTTAATTTCGTTTTAATCTACACGTTTGGTAGTGCATTGTGGTATGAAATCTTAAAATTTTATTTTTCATAGACTACTATAACTAACTTAAGGTACTACCTATGATATGAGCGATAACGTCCTCGTTAGTCTCGTTAGTAGTGTACTTGGTGGTAGGGCTTTGTGCAAGCCTAAATATTCTACTGCCAAAAACAGTACTCAGTATTGTTGTGTTCTGGTGTGAAGGGTGAGTAAGCCAGTGTAACAACAGGCACAAGGGACATAACATCTTAGTTCCCAAGGTTGGTGGCGTATATGCTCGTCCGCCAACCTATACCATAAAAGAAAGCGGCGATCAAGGGACAGTCCAGCTAACCTTTGTCTTCTTTCAAGAAATACTTAGTAACAGCTCGGAATTAAGGAGATGCCAATATTATATATCGTGAGCCTTGAAAAGAAGCTCAAGCTCAGGCACACAAGGGACACTAATCCATCTGCTCGTATCCGATTTCGGTCTCATCGGTCTGTGATGGATCAGTGTGACAATAGAGAACAACTTTCTTTACACTCTCTCTTTTGAACGATAAACCTCTTGCGCACGTGGCTGCATATCTTTATCTATATCATATTTTCGATTGGCTGCTGTGGCGTGATGTCGTTCAGGAAAACATCATTCGACATTAAATTATGTTTTACTACTTACCTTCAGGTGAGTCAAGTTGTCGTTTGCATTCTTATAGATAAATTAAGGATAATTAATTTTATATTTTAGATTTGCAAATTTATTGTTTTTTTTGTAATGAACAATGATATTTTTAATAATATATATTCGTAGGTAACAGATATTTAGCTACATATTTTTTTCTAATCAAATGACCAGCAAATATGTTAAAATATTAAACAGTAGCTTACGTAAAATATCGCGTGCAAGTCAAATCGCGTCCGTCGGTAGTGTCGCAAATTGCAGAGTGGTGCACCACTTGTTACCAATATTCTAAGCGTGTTGCGTTTTAGTTCACCTATCAACTGACCCGAACGCATGTACTTAGCTAACGATTTGATTTTCGCTATCGACGAAAGTTACAAAGCTAATTTTCAAAATAATAATAGCACCTTGCCTTCAAGGACATCGAATTACTCTGCAATTGAAATAAGCTTAATTTTAATGTTGTCGGCGTTAAATTTCACTTTATTGCTCTAACAAATGTCACGGCATTTATACACTTGACTGCTAATGAATTGTTTAGGTATTTACGACTAGGTTTTCTCGTCAAGGTTCCGCAGCACGGCGTGTTAATAACAATGCAATAAGCGATTACTACAACTCAAGACACATGTTATCACGTGACACAGTTACGCTGATATAGATTGCATGTGAGATTAATTAATAAAGATACCAAGATATATCGACTACCCAAAACCCGTAATCGAAGTAATTTTCGACCGATTATGCGTTTGGTGTGAGCCTGTTTGTGGAGGATGTGTATCAGTTAATTGTGTTGAGGGCATTGTTCCCGTGTCCGCTGTGACATCATCACAGCGTGACCATTGAGTCGCATCTCAGCTGCCATTGTTGGCGACCCACTTGTTCTCAATGACTCGCATTGTGCTCGATGTGACTGATGCACCCCGCCGATGGAATCATTTGTTTCCCTTTGGACACCACGAGATGATACGGATAGCTTAGTTCAGCACTCATTGTCGTATTGCTATTGACAGGGCGACCGACTTGCTTACACTTAACAGTGGTTTCTGTGTGATATGTAATCCGATATAGAGCCATCGCATTAAAGTTAGTCCTCCATCGGGTCGTAGAAAGTTTATTGTGCATTATGCTTTAAGTGATTGTAAATTAACAGTTACGGATACAGTTTTACGTCAGTGGCGCAGAAATCTGAACACAGTAAAAAAGTAGCTAGAATCAAATCCACAGAGCGTGATAGTGTTCGGAAGTGCGATGTGGGCCGCGCGCGCGCTGAATATTATCGACCACCCGGCGCGCGGCGCACGCGCACTCCGACGAGTGCTCGATCACCATTTACAGTTGCGATTATCGTTTTAAATGGTGTCTTCACTGTTTCAATGTTTTGGATATCAAAGCATTAAAAATAATGGCTCTATTCCATATTGGTTTTTTTATTGAATCACGAACTTACACAGACTAGACAAACATATTATATTAATGACGAAGAAAGTTCTCGCATTTAAAATCAGTTCACATAATGATCCATATTACATGTACGTAAGAGTCTGAATATTCATGTACTGTATATTGAAAAATATTTTTTATCACTTTGTTTTTGCAATGAAATGTTTATACATATCTATGATGTTTTTAAAATTCGAATTAAGTATTCAGGTTGTATGTGAAGACTAATAAAAACGTAGCGATATCCAGGTGCATATTAATCAGGCATGTTCCAGTATAATGAATGAGTCAGAGCTCCGCAGTCATGTGTCCGCTCTCAATATCAATGTTTGATTGTTGTTTGAAACATCGCCGCGTACATTGTACATAACTGTAAACTAGATTCCGTGCATTCATGGCTAGTGAGCGCAATATTTGCTCAAATGATGATACTAGCTGTATCTTCCGGCGTGGCTTGCAATGAATTAGCGCTACTTTGCTACTAGTTACTAACGATATATATCGTTATTGGCCCGAATTTTTTTTAATAGTTCCGCTGAAATGATTCTTTAGAGTTTGTGGTTTGTGTTGTTGTCTTACATGCTGACCAGAAATAAAATCCAACTATTAATCGAATGGTCTACTTTTAAACGTACCGCCCCTATTGAAGTCGGTCTGAGTGATGATCAATTCCAGTAGTTTCCCAATGCTTTTTCTAGACCAATCCACGCGGTACGAGGGCGATCTAAGCTTATTTTTCCAAGTCTAGTTTGAGGCAGAAGTATTCTCTGTTTAAGGCTTTGTTCCATCTTCAGTCTTCGGTAGAACATAGACTGCCTGTTTCCACTTAATCTAAATATTTATTAAGATTAAGTGGAAACCTCTAGTTACAGAATATAAGTATATTTGAAGAAAGGAAGTATTCTTATCACCTCACTGTTTGGTTTTGGTGATTTAAAGTTAGTACATCGGCAAGAATAGAATTTAAGTAAGGCTCGGAAAAGTCACCTGACCGGATAGACTTTGTCAAAGTAATTAAGGGTCACAATTTCAGAGAAATTAAGGAATATTATTTTTCCTTTTATATATTTATATCAAAAGTTTTATCATCGTGGTCTAATCAAAGAATAAGATTATCATTTCATGATTAAACAAAGACATTGCAAATAATTTTGGTATCTGACTAATGTCGTCATACCTACGTTTTGTTTAAACCGGTTTCGATAGTTTTACATCTTTAATTGTAAAAATATCATTTACTAAGGTTAAAGTATCAATAACAGGTTTTAAACATCACAATAACATAACCCTCAGTGTTAGTGGGTCAAAGACCTCGTATTATCTCTAACAGAGCCAATGTCGCCACGTCGCTGCTTCGATGCGGGCCGACGTCATTTGATGCCTACATTCTGAATTTACTGAAATAAATATTGTATTATTTTCGTATCTATTTTGTTAATACTAGACAAAAGAGCAAACTGATACTCGCAATATTTTTTTTATCCGAAATTAATCGCTAAATTGCTCAACACAATAATTAATTAGTTTGAGTTTGCTTCTAGAATTAATATATATATATTTATAAATCCTAAATTAAAAACGAAAAACTAACGTTGAATGTGTAAGAGCTTTATGCGTCAAGCGTATCGTTATTCGAGTCTTATCAGTCGAAGTGTTTGTCGCAGCTTGAATGAACGCCCTTTACGATTAAACTTCCACAAACAGCGCCGCCCACCCAGCATTCAGCATCGCTGTCATTTAGGATCAGTCGTGCGGAGAGTTTTATTACATGCACTGTTTCATGACTTGCATAACAATTGTGCATCATTTGTGCAAATTTTTTCCATTTTTAATATTACATTAGCTTAATATCAATGTTGTCCAAAACTCGTTGTATGGGACTTATTTTATGTTTAATTATAAATTAATCAACAATGTATCAAGGTTATTTCGAAGAGTTACAAAATGAATTACTTAATTGTCGATTCGCAATCAAATTTATGGTTTGATTTGGAAGTCAGTGGTTATTAACTATTACTATTTTTTTACCCAATAGCGTTTTTGGATGTTAAATCTTCTCTTCCTTTACGCTTCCTTAAATTATGACCGTAATATTTTCAATTAAAAATAAATATTATATGTGATCACAGACACTAATCAGTTATGTACAACAGGTTATAAAACCCAAAATTTGGAATGTATCCTCGTACGTAGTCGAATACTTTCCATTCTAATTTTCCTTCGAAGCGCGTGCAGTCTTGATATAACAAAAACCAACCTTCTCTTACTTCCGCGAACTATCATTTCACTTGCCACGTGCTTCGCTTCCCAACGACTGGTGATAGTGTACAGATAGGTACAGGCTACATATAATAGACTTAGACTCTTGTGACTATGCTTATTGTTACTAACAAAAAGGACGCCACTTTGACTTACAATTCGACACTATTAAGAAACAAAAAAAATCCCATCTGTGAGATCTAATGTAAAATCAAGTTCGTACTTAATTAAGCTAATACTTTATTAGGTATCCGTAGATGCAGTTCAACGTTTATATAAATTGTGCTATAATTAGTTAGAAATATATTTTATAGTGACCGAATTAAAATTAGGGAATATTTCTATAATAGATATAATGGCTGGAAAGTCGATATTCATATTAAATAAATAATAAATAAATAAATAAATATAATAAATCATAAATAATAAATATAATAAGTCATAAATCTAAAATGATTACATAATAATCATCATTATCCACAAAGAAGTTCGAAATTGCCCCGAATGGCTTTAAGAAAATGATGTTACGGTTATGCGAGACTGCTTTCTGCTGTGCACCCGGATCCCATGTTATTAAGTTTGATCGTTATATATTGTAATTTCATTTATTTAGGGGCGCTACTGGTTATACTGCAGACGTCTCGAACTCTTCTTTTCGTAATGAATTAATGTGTTTTGGATGTTGAGGACCGATGGTTCGGCAAATAAAATCTGTCAACTTTAAACGAAACTTGTGGTTTCAAATCTGACCACGCAACTCTGAGTTTTATATGCTTAATTTGTGGTACTTTGTCATCGCATACTTGATGCGGTGATAGAATGGGCTGCAAATGTTTTCCTCATCAGAAGAAGAGGCCTTTTCTCATAAGTTGGAAATGTCACATATAATTGATGTGTTACTTGTTTGATGAAAGGCATCCCCATAGAGTAAGCAATAGTCACTCGATATTTCCAAAAGTAACAATCTCGTCCTTGTTTATGTACAAGGCCGTAACATTAAGGCAGTCTAAAGAGGATTGTCTAGTTGAGGCGTCGTGTGGGCGACAGCGGACGCGCTTCCTCCTTAACGCAAGATACCTGTATCCTGCTCTCGGACCTTGGATGACCATTCCCAATTCTATTGGGGAGAAAATTGCACCAGCTCAATTACCTCTCCGTTCTTCGGCTTTTCCATTCTCTCAAGATTCGTCGAGCGCTGTAGTTTGATTATTTTGTGCACCTTTTTAAATGGAGGATCAAGGAGACCTGGCTACGCTCACGTTGTCTTTTGATGGTATAGTATAGTTAATTTGAAATTCATGCATTATTTATAATTAAAATACCCTCGCATATCGAAATTATTGACTATCTATATAAGAAATTAATTTAATCTGTTTAAGATTAATAGGGTTCGAACCGTTTTACAGGTTAACTTGAAAACTAGTATTTATGCATTTTTCATGGAGAATGTTTTTGAAACCTCCACTTTTAATTAGCCGCTAAATGGCACTCCATCACGTTAACTTTTACCCCCTTTATCTTTACCATGAGAATTTTATTGGTATATAATTTATATGCTCCGATAACGTCTGCTGGGTTTTGCAAGAAATACATAGAATGTGGTTTTTTAACAGGCGACTAAATATGATATATAATTAGTTTGTCCGCGTTACGTGCTCCGCGGGTGACGTAACATACCTTCGATTATATTAGATAACATAGCTCACGTTACCTGCTGCGAAATGTACTGATTTTCGATCATTAAATATATGAGCAGTTGTCGAGGATATACTCCACTGTTTAGTAGTATTACATCGAGTTCCATAATTAATACTGATTGCTGAATAATTAATATTTATATGTCGTACGATTTGTTTACGAATAATAAGCGTATGTATTGAGGCACAAGTGGACATTCGCTAGATAATTATTAATTAATAATAAGGCAATATGTTTAGAGAAAAACCAATTTTTTCGTTGCTAATCATAAAATAAGTTTGAATAACTTGAAAAAAAACTTTTATTCTGTCAAAGTACTAAAAATAATAAACCTACTTATACTACATTGTACTGTCGCAAGCATCGAAAATATGTGTAAAATTTGTGTAAGATCGGTTGTGTGGGGCTGGTCTTGAATTCGACTGCAAGATGTGGCACACACATACGAATAAGTGAAATATTGTATATAATAGGCATGTTTCAGTTTTATCGGGTGGATGGATTAATTTGAATAACATAATATTCTATTAGTGGCGAGAGAGTGGGGATCTACGTTATGTTTACACTAAGCATGCGTCTATCGCTGGCGGCGCGCGACTCGCTTCCTACACTTTCACTGAACCCGCGCCGCCGATGCGATCTAGATTACTCACTCTCTTCATTGCTGTTACGTGACTAACGTTCGCGACCACTAGTCGCTCGGGCTCTGGACCCCGTTGCTTATTTATGAATACATTTCCACAAATGACGAACAGGAAAACGTGATAAACTGAGGCTGCCCGCCACAACGGTTTTCATTAGGATTCTAAGATTTGTTTAATAAAACATGATTATCAAATAAATATATCATATCAAAACCTGTTAAATAGTTCCTAAATACTTCAAGTAGAAATATTTATAATCATTTATCGTTATATTAGCCGTCTTAGTCTTGCTTAGAATATTTCATAATTAAGTATTTGGATTTTGGACAAATACTTTTTACTATTAAAGAGAGTAAGAGTAGGTACTACGTTTTTTTAAGAACACTTGTATCGACATTTTACAAAATAAATTAAACGCTACCATTTATTCGGAATGTAGGTTCTACCGAGAAGAAAAGCTTAGTAGTGACTGTTTTATCAATATACACAATAAAAGTTAGTCCATTGTGACCAGACACTTAATATTTCAATCAGTATCGTCTCCTAGTCGCCCAACGCGTAACTGCATAATTAATATGTATTATTATTGCATTTCGCATTCGACACAGCGCTTGCTTCATTAGCTGCTACCTATTCTCTTAATTACCAACTTAACCCCAGTTACACATACTTTATACCTGTTTCGTATCGAGTTCGCTGACCTTTCACCGCCGACACGTAGATTTTACTCAGTCTGCGTACTAGCCAACATTACCTACTGATAAAAAATCTGGGTCATATAAATACTGTAGAAAACTTAACTCGATTTAGAAGAACCCCTTGAGACTGTTATCCGTGCATTAATTTTGAATATTTATATTGAAGTAACAGTATGTAAGTAAATGTTCAACGTCTAAACTAAGGGATCTCCTGAATACGAGAAGGTATGGGGTTTACTCCAGCATGTTGGTTTATGTGTGACCGATACATGCACGATTTTTGTCTTTATCGAGAACAAAATGAATTATGAACACTATATAATAACATGAAAATAGAGTAGTGCTTGCCTAGTTTGAATAATCATACTTCATCGTCGGTTTACATGCACGTGTTCGAACACTAATAGATATACATTTTCTAATCATTTACAATAAATTATTTTTTATTTTTATAATACCTATTTTAATGCACGGATACGGTAACCTACACCATATAAAGTATTTCCTTTTCTTCTCCAAGAAAAATTAGAAGTAATAGAAATATATGTACAAAGTGCCCTCTGAATTTATTTTTATTTACATTGTAGTTTTAAGTTACACACAATTAGTAAGGGAACCTACGGCTTATTTTTTCCTAATATCTTTTCAAATACTTCTAAACGATGTTTGTACGTAATCGATACGCGAAAATCGCTATGCAACCCCTCTGTTGCCTAATAATTCAGTGCAGGACGAGACGTTGTGTCGAAAACGGAATGGTGACTTTTCTCCGCTATAACAGGTAACATTCAACATTCGAGGGGGTGTGAGATTTTCAAGCGGCATATTTAGATAACGTATTGTGTATCCAAGACTTAAGGATACACAGATTTTACTGTAATTAGCATTTATTCCGAATTCAAATTTTATTATTCAGCGGGCTTAACAATTAGTGAATCGATGAGGTGATATACAACACTACGCTTTAGTGGTCTCTGTTGCCATAGAAATTATAATTTCACTAAATTGGACTTGATACATAACGTTATATTATATTTCCTTATTTCGACCTCTTTTTCCATAACAATAAGCTTAAAGCACCAAAGTAAAAATAGCCACTAAATTGATTCATCTTTTATAAGCAGTTATTTATAAGTAGGAACTACAATTTGTATAAATTATACCGACAATCATCTGACGTTGACGTCTGGAACGCAGCGCGGTGGGCGACATCTGATATGCACAATTTAACCAAATCGTTACATAAATATATATATCATTTATTACGTTCCATACATATTAAAATTTATTACATCAATAAAAACAATTTATTGTCAATTAAAATAGAAAAAAGATAGAAAGCTTAGTATCTGCTCGTTATATACAACATCTCGTATAATACAGCCTTAGCCTGGCTCTGTGAATTTGTAGTATATCGAATTAAGATCTTTTTTAAAAGTGATATTTTGAATGTTTCGTTTATGAGTAACCTCATGCATTCCAATGTAGAATACAATAAACGAATATTCATTTTAAATTATCAGCGTTTACGTAAACCACAACATCACCGTGACGCGCGTCATATCCACTTACGCTCCATTCATTGGTTTTGATAATAAATAAAATACTAAATACAGACATCGTTACGCGACACTTAATAGTGCTGAAATATTAGATGTTAAGTACTAGTGAGTACTTTTATATTCTATACTAATATAAATGCGAAAGTAACTCTCTAAAGTATCTGTCTGTTCCTCTATCACAGCCAATCCACTCAACCAATTTTGATGAAATTTGGCATGAAGCAAGCTTGAATTTATTCATCCCTACCTGACGACCGACACCTAAACCATGAGCGAAGCCGCGGGCGACAGCTAGATAGTTACATTTTATCTGAATTACAATTTTTCTCACAAACTACTTAAGTATATTATTACGTTTAAATTTTTTTTATTATTATGTAATTAACAAATTTTTTAACCATAGATATTATTATCCTAACACAAATATAGTAAATGTTTTTTTTTCAAATCGAATAAAAATATGAAATAAATAATTCAACTGTCATAGAAATATTCCATCAACGGATATCTTATCACGTCTAGTCTAGTCGGCACAGTCGGTCTAGCACATCGAATTGCTAATATTTCGTACATTTCTTAGTAATTGAAAGTTGCCTATAACCTCGTGTATTCGTTTTTACCGACACTTAGTGCATTCATGCGACTTAAGTGTTCCATAAAAACTGCCTATTTACTTAAACGCCGTGACCAATAGCCTTCTCAATTTACCTCAACCGATTAGTGAACCTGCTGACCCATATTGTCTCATTCGGTTCAGAAATTGGTCTCAAATAAATAAAGTTAAAAGTTGTAATTTATTTACAATTTAAAATATAAGTCAAATATCTCTGCACAACTACCTTGTAGACTTTTAAAATAAATAAATGTAAATAGAAAATCAGTTTTTTGGAGAGACAAAACAAAACACTAATCGTTCATTAAAAGGCAACAATAGATGTAGTTTTTTTTACAACCGGTGTGGAACAATATGGGTAATAGAGCACGGTGGCGGCGCTGAATAGCCGACCTTGCTCTGATCCCAGATAAGAGCCGCGACTATTTATCTCCGTTGCGGTCACTTCACCTCCGAATTGGAGGACGCGAGCTGCGCCTCGCATATCCTCTGAGTATCGTAATAGCATTGTAAAGCTTTGCTTGTGTTCGGGATTCTCGCGATAACCAGTGATCCGATTCACGTAGAACTTTCCATACCTATGTTTATAATTATGATGTCTCTGATTTTTAAACAATAAAATAAGTTATTAAATTGAACTCTGTTGATTTTTCGTTCTTCGTGTGGAGAAATAAAATGTCGACGTCCAACTTATAGAATATTAATTGCCATTGAAAATCGTAACAAACAACTGCTAATTGTTTCAGTACCCGCTTCTATAAGCTATCGTGTAGTGTGTACTCTACAAAGTATTATTCAGTAACGTACACGATGTAATTACTCGCAGAACTATTTATAAATAAATAGGCAACTATCGGGACTCAATTTTAAAATCAGCTTTGCTTTGATTCAGTCAATCGCTTACTAATAAATCATTATGTACGATTACTAATATTATCGTTCATCTTACACTGTTTCGTGGTTGCAATTGATCAAATTGATATTTTAGTCTTACATTAAATGTTCGGAGGGAAAAGCTGTTGTCCGGAATTATTTCTAAATTTGCAATATCAAGATGGACTAGATAACTAAACAATTTATTTCTAAATTTCAGGTGGTGCTTTCGAAGGCGTAGAAGATCAAGTGTCACCATTCGGGTATGGACGTGGCGAGGGCGTGGACGCCGGTCACGGTGACCCAGAGTGGATCTGCAGCAAGGAGAAGCCGCATTACGACCAGATATTCCAGGGGCTCAACCCTTGCGACGGAAAAGTCACCGGAGCCGGTATGCAGCTCGCGCTCACGCGGACTCACACACTCGCACGAATTCTTACTACACACCCACATCTCACACACACAATGACATTAGACACGGCCTTACAAGCTCTGCTCTCCACCACACAGAATTGTGCCCAACTAACTGAACTATGCATGATACTTAAAAACAAAGAAGAAAATGAAAATAGTGATAAAAACTTCGATAAGATTGCTGATGTTTTGACGGTAACGACTCAAAACAGCAAAACCATCACCCAATTCATTATTAACGAATCTTTAACCACCTCAAATAGCATGTCTCGAGGCGTTTCCATCCATAGTTTGCGCGACTCTGTGGGTTTCGATGAATCCAAAGACGAAGCCGAAGTTGACTCGAATCCGTTTAGTTCTGACTTTACACACGCAACTAGCGATGATTCTAGCGATTCCGTCCTTGAGACTGATTCCCGGCGAACACCCTTCGATACCAACATTACAGAGACACAAGAAAAAGTAGGAGTTTTGCAGTCGTTACAATTCTCTATAAAATTAATATTCTTAGTGTTGCTGAATTTGATAACGATAACGATAACAGCGGAATTCATGTTTATCTGCTTGGTATATATATTCACTGGCAAAATGTACATCGAGTTCAACGTACCGAAATCTCCGCAGACTTGGGTGGAAAGGGCTCAGGAATTGACTTTTGGTCTCGAAGATGAAACCGTTAAAATTTATTCAATTTTCCAATTGTTTTATCGACATACCGTAGTTGATGTATTAAGATATCTTACAGCTTATTTGAGAGCTCGAAATGCTTAAAATATGCACGTCGTGAATGAGCTTGTAGTTGTTAACCGATTGTTGCTATCATGCTAATTTTGTTAATTCATTTTAGTGGAGGCACTAAAGTAGTACCCGTATTTATTCATCATTATCAATAAATAGCGATGTTTCTAAGCTTACGAACGATATTAACTCACCCAAGAAGATGCTGATATGTCGTTATCTTGTTCTATAGGTTATAGTTTCCGTTGGATGATAATGCATATCCGATCATTAGTCTCATTACGTAGTGCCGAATACAGGTAACACAAACTAACATTTTTTCAACAGCGGCCAAGACGGAAATGGTGAAGTCGAAACTACCGAACTCAGTGCTCGGTAAGATCTGGAAACTGTCCGACATCGACAAGGACGGGTTCCTGGACGACGAGGAGTTCGCTCTGGCGATGCATCTCATCCGCGTTAAGATCGACGGACACGACCTCCCCTCCGAGCTGCCCCCCCACCTCATCCCTCCCTCCAAACGCAACTGAAGTCTGGACCTGAAACTTCGACTACGCGCAAAAATCGTTATAGGCTAGCATCGTCCGACCTCTGCTTCATATAGAAAGTGAAGGTTTCATCGAGCCGTCTCATGTTTCCATGAAAAACTGTATAGAATTTTTCTTATTCAAATATAGCATTTGGTACTATTTGTATGGACGGCATCGACCATCGACCATCGTGTGCTTTACCTTCTAGTACGTAAGATAAGTTTTAGCTTCCTTCCGTTTCCGATGCGAGTTAGAATGCAATTATTGGCTTTTATCACTAGCGATCACAGCCTGTGTGTTGGAGGGCCGGGCGGGTCTGGGAGGCCCGAGGTGCGAACGGAGATGCTGTTCGTTCTACTTCTTCAAAAATTATTCTTTGAAATATGTATACAGTTATGCTAATTTAAATCTTAAATTGTTGTTACATTTTTAATATTTAGCTTTACGACTTAATTTATTGTTGAGGCGAGACTCGTTTGGTGCTTCAGAGTTTGATTTCTTATACACGATATATCGATATGATTTGTCCTCGTATTTAAGTACATTTCTTTAAATGATAAATAATTATTATTCATATGAATTTATTTAGATCACGTATTATGTTATGCATGCTTTTTCATTGACATTTTATTTAAAAGATTATACAGTAAGTTGTTCCTATTAGCGGTTTCCTGGCTTAATAAAACTGATCATTATTTTTATATTGTAGATAGACGTATTCAATATTATTATGCAAAATTCACCATAAAATCCTACTTTACTTTCAATACTCTTTGTACTTAGTTCGCGTAGGCCTGTCTGTTACAAGCTAGTACCTTGTTCTAGCATTTTTATGCAGCATTTATTTGGAACTCTTAGACTTCATCGTTCAGTGCCTTCGATACGTTTAAGAAATGTTTGGCTTTCAAGCTTTTATTGCAGGACCCGGGACTGGGGTGTTATCATGTAGGGACGTCGCCGTAACACTGTCGAGGTGATCAATATGTAAATATGGAATTTTCGAAGCATTACATTTTTGGAATGTACTTTACTGCGTCTCTCGCAGTTCGGCCGAGCCCCGCCATCGCGCGGGCCGCTGGACTGCGGGTGACGTCTTATTTTTACATTTGCTACTGTGTGTATATAAAAATGAATGAATAATATGTACATGTATTTATCGTAAATTATACACAGAGTGTAATAAATAGTTAAGAAAATTCCGCAGTTTGTTTTATTGAACCTTTTCAACTGCTACAAGTGTCAGGTATATTATATGAGTACATAAAATAGTTGTTCTATTCTAGATTTGTAATTTGCAATAAAATAAGTGTTTTTGATGACATTTATTAATAAAACCAATTAATTATTTAAATCTTAGCTAATAATATATCAGTTAAACAGAGATAAACAGGAGTCTTTCCCTTCTTTAACATTCGTAGATATTTTATTGGCTAAATATAATGCATCTTAGTCAGTGCATGTGCTCACTGCCATTTCCATTATTTTACAATTTTACCTAACTAGTGATATTGCATATAAAGATTATACAATAAACAAAAATAAATACCACAAAACCCAATCCAAAATGTGACAGACATTGAGAGGCACACACATTTTCATTCCTCTAAGGACTAATATCTATAATATAAATAAATAGTTTATTTTGGATGAAACAAAAATTACAAGTATCGGTCGTAGCAAGAACATAGTTTTGTCACAGCACAAAATATAATTTAAAAGATAATTATCAATATACTTTTAAATAAAAGGTTACTATTATTGCTACAACATCAGTAGCAACCTTCTTGAAAATAAAAGGGTTTTGAAGTAGCTTTGCTAATAATTCACTGTGAAGGAGGGGGCTGGTTATCGCCAGGGCCCGGTGGACGCATCTGACGTCGTAGTTGCTCCACTAAATCAGGATTGGCCGATTGCATGTGTTGTGCAAGTGCTTGGCCTGCTTCTAATAGGGCATTCATTCCTCCACCACCAGCGGCAGCACCATTAGCGGGGTTGGGAGTAGTAGTAGTCATCAAACCAGATATAAGATTCTGCATGTTTGGATCGGCAAGCATTTCTGTTGCCATATTTAACAGGGCCGTATTTTGTAGCAAGCCGCCAAGATCTAGTCTGCGATCGCCACGCTGAGCCAAACGTTCCTCGGCGAGTTTCAAATTTTGTTTATAAGATTCATTATCTGGTTCAAGTTGCGCAGCTCGGGCAAATGCAGCGCGAGCTTCCGCATGGCGGTCCATCGCCGTGAGAGCTATTCCCAGGCGGCCGTGCGCTTTTCCATAGTTCGGTTGCAAGGCTAATGCTGCCATGCAATCTGCGACTGCAGATTCGTGCTCTCCTAGCTTAAAGTGTGCGGCGGCTCGATTACAAAAGAACACTGAATTCTGTGGATCCAGTTCGATAGCACGCGAATACTTTTCGAGAGCCTCACGATGACGTTCCGACTTCATGAGTTCATTACCTTCGTTCTTCAACTTCTCGGCTTCGGCGCGGTCGACCCGCGGCGCTCCACCGCGCTGTTGTCTGACCAGTTGAAGCAGATCCACGCCTCGTGCGAGTTCCTCGGGAGATAATTCAAACGCCGTCTCAATGCATTGTACTCCGACTTCCACGCTCTCACGGGAATCAACGCTCAGAGTGTCACTGTCCAGTTGTTGTTTAAGGAAATTCACTATACTAGCTGCTACTATTTTTATTTCTGACATTTTGTACGTTCTTCAATATACAACTATTATTCGAATATCAATAATTATAATTTCCGCTTAATATTTTTCACTATCGGCCTGACAAATTGACAAGTCATTTGACAGACAGAATGATAATAGATTAAAAATTATATTATACACGTTGGCCCAGAATATTGCTGACATTGGGCCAGTTTACTGCGTCGCAACACATATTTGTATGAACCGTCTATTGTTAATAATTCATTTCTATAGTAGAATTTTTTATCTATTGTGTATCGTACGTGCCGGTTACAATGTTACACTATCATAAAATTGTTGAATTATAAAACACCAGGAATTTTAATAATACACTTGGGACTGTTTTATTTAAATATATTTAATATTTTAAGACGTAATAAAAATTTAAGTTCCCGGTACTAAGTGCAGTAATTAGCAATCTTTAATACTATTATTAAAGTAATAGCACGCATAAACATGAGTGAAACGAGTTCTGGAAATAGGCCTTAACCTATAAATAATGTTAGCTTTACTTGAGGCATATTTTAGAACTCAACTCGTAGTCTTTTTATTGCTTCATGGTATGGCTTTGACGTTTTCAGAATTTAATCGAATCGAGTTAGATTATTTTAATTTTAAGCAAATAACGATAATTATAAAATTAAATTAATAACTTTCTTATATGCTTATTTTAAAAAGCACTGTTATCGTTTAAATGCCCCTCTCTGAATTAAAGACGCATCGTTTAGCACTACCACTATTTTTTTTGTTATAGCTGACAAACGAGCAGGAGGCTCATCTGATGGAAAGTGATTACCACCCCCGTAGACATCTGCAAAACCGGGGGCTTGCAGGTGCGTTGCCGGCCTTTAGGGAATAAGTACGCTCTTTTCTTGAATGTTCTCAAGTCGTGTCGGTTCGGAAAAACCGCCGGCGAAAGCTGGTTCCACAGAGCGTTTGGGTGAGGCAGAAAATACCTTAAAAATCACGCTGTTGTAGATTTTTGGACATCAAGTTGGTGCGTGTAAAACTTGGAATTTTGAAAAGGTTTTGATCGTTGATAAGTCTAGTCGCTCTGCGTTGGATAAGGTCAAAGGAAAGGAGCTGGTCCTAGGGAGCACCCGCCTAGAGGTGAGAGCAGTGCTCCCTGTGAGGCCGAATTTGCGCCTTGTATAATCTTAGAGGGCTAGGTTTAGGATATGGTTAGAAATAATGTTACTTGTGAGATGACGACTAACAGAGAAATATGGAAGAAGACATGCTGCGCCGACCCCCAATTAAAATTGGGATAAGGGCAGGAGGATGATGATGTATATAAGGTGTCTACGGTACTGTCGTCTGCATAATAGTGAATTTTCCTGATTTGCAACAAGTCATTGATATGCTGAAGAAACAGAGTGAATGAACGCAGCCTTGTGGAACACTCCATACTATATTTACTACACACTAATCCCTACTATATTTGTGCTGCAGAAGAGGGCTATTCGCGCAATCTATAACCTAGGAGCCAAGGAATCTTTGAGGTATAAATTTAAAGAAATTAAGATATTGACTGTTGCTTCTCAATATATATTCTGTAATGTTTTGTATGTACGGAAAAATATTAATGTTTTTATGAGAAAATGTGATTCTCATAACGTTGGTACAAGGAACAAACACAATCTTGTTACTCCTGTTACTCGACTGCATAGAGTCAGTAACTCTTTTGTGGGGCAATGTATACGCTTCTATAACAGGATCCCAGAAAGCGTTCAAAATGCTTCTGTTGCGAAATTTAAAAAAAATGTTAAGGAACGCTTGTGTGCGAAAGGTTACTATACAATTAGTGAGTTTATGTTTGATAGCACACCTTGGGAATGAAACGATCGCCTCCTGGCTGTTTCTACTCATATACAATTATGTATATAATTAATTTGATGTAAAAAAAAAAGTCCCGCTGAGTTTCTTTCGCCGGTTCTTCTCAGGTCAGGGTGTTTTCTTTTTCCGAACCGGTGGTAGTGTTTAACTTGACAATCAATAAGAAAGTGTAATACTTCTATATTGAATAAAGGAATTTGAGTTTGAGTTTGACTTGAATTGGCGAATTTTAAGTCAGAGCATGCACGCTACGTTTTGACCCCTTAATAAAATGTTTGATTCTCTATATAACGAATTACATCAAGAGCTTCCGTCAGTAGCCTCGTTTAATTGGCGCCCTCAGCTCGTTCGCGAAGGTTCATAAAGGTTTCAATGCATTGAAATATAGTAAACGACGATAGAACGAGTTCGCACGTTCATTGCGGGTGATACGAACTAGAGAAACGATCTATTTGAGATTTTCAGGATGAATGGTATCGAAATAAGTTGTCATTGATTTATTTTCAGCAGTGTGAAGTTCATCAAATGTTTTATCGAAAAACAGTAAAAAATAATCAATAAATAAACAAAGAAATACGTAACGAAATAAATAACTGCGATACGGTAGTCGTTAGCTAATGTAACGCTACTGCGTTGCATAGCACTTGTTTTATTAGAATTAATTATTTTTTTTATAATAAATTAATTAAAAAAATATACATATTTCTCGGTTTTATTATTGCAGTAAAAAAAACTTGTAAGGGCCGAACGGTGGTTTTAGACATAAGCGGGAGGATCCCGCACTTTTGTTTATTTCTTTGATCATCGGCCAGTTTAGTCGATTTACGTCGCACGGAACTATGGTTTCGCTATGGTAATAACAAAATAATGTTCTTGTGTTTATATTTAATGTATAATTTATTGAATATTGAAGATTTTATTGTATAATTTATTGAATCATAGATTTAAATTATCGTTTAAAGTTTAGTACCCAGTAGGTTCGATATAAATATGTTGCTGTACAATAAAGAGTACACCTGGGGGTCCGGTAAGAATGGTGGTCGCTCAAGGATCTATTCCTGTTCCATTACTCTACCTCGTTTACGTAATAATCAACAGCAGGTATCTTATACTTCGGCTGAAAGGCACAAGATAGTATTGTCTTCAGTTGACTCTTTTGATTATTAGAAAAAGCTCTATTGTGTAATGTCAATAATTTACCGTTAAATGCATCAAAATCTTAAATGTTAGAACGTCTACTAAACGGAGAAGCGTCGCTACCGCTCTAACGCTTTCAAAATTTTAAACTGCAATGGATCTCTTCTTAGGTCTAAGGTGTCCGTTCCGTCCGTCCGACCATAAATGTACACTCTACATCGAATAAAGATCTGCGTATCGAATAGTATAAATAATTTATTTATTTAAATAAGTATAAGCTTCTTTTAATCCTCAAACATGAGCCATTTGCACCCGAGCTACTCGGCCTCCGCCAGCTCGTCCCAGTGCGGGTGCGAGGGCGGCGTGGTGTGCAGCAGGCTCGGCCAGTCGGCGAGGCGGCGCTCGCGCGCGAAGGCGTCGCGGGCCAGCGCGCGCGCGCCGCCGTCCGCCGCGCCGCACAGCGCGCCGCCCACCCACGCCGCCGAGTTGTCGTGCGCCGGCGCCGCGTGGAACTTGAACTTCGAGATGCGGAGGCGGTCCCTGTAGGGCGGCAGCGTGACCAGGTGCCGCAGCTCCTGCGCGAGGCGCGCCCTCAGGCCGGGCAGCGCGGCCGTGCCGCCCGTCACGAGCACGTTCTCGGCGAGCTCGCGCCGCGCGTCGATCGGGCAGAGCGCGATGCACTGCAGCACGGCGTCCGGCAGCGACGCCATCTCGTTGTCGCGCGCGAACAGCGGCTCGGCGGCCAGCTCGCGCGCCGCGCCGCTCACGGTGAGCGAGCGCTCGGCGCGCGTGTAGGGCGCGGCGCGCGCGGCCGGCGCGCCCCCCTCCGCCAGCTGCAGCGCGCGCGCGCGCCCCGGCACGAAGCAGGCGCGCACTGCCGGGGCACGGGAACCGTGTTACAGTCTACCGCTGGAGGGCGGGTGGCGGCGGAGGCGCCGCGCCGTGCCTCACCTTTGATGTCCTCGAGCACGTGGTCGGGCAGATGCAGCTCGGTGCCGTTGTCCCGGTCGAGGAGCCGCGCCAGCTCGTCGTGTATGGCGCGCGCGCCGAGCGGCTGCGACTGGATCGCTTGCAGCACCGGACAGCCGTGCACGACTGCGGAAGTGATCGGAGATTGGGTCATCGGTCCTGTCGCTGTAATCGGTGAGGAGCGTTTCGGCGGTGAGCGTCACCTGCGACCACTTCGGCGTCGCGCGCGCCGAGCGACACGACGAGCGCGACGGGCGCGCCGAGCGTGAGCGCGCACAGGCGCGCGCTGTCCGCCCACATCACGCCCGACACCTGCCGCAGGCACCACACTATCACACCGCCCCCGACTATGCTATTTTCATAGCCTTATTTCACAGAGAACATCGTTAAGTATCCGGATTGCCGACTTGCCTTCATTGTTGTTCCAAATAAAACTCGAGTACTAAACACCGAAACCTTTGAATCATTGCTAAAAAATGTATACATGGAACATTTAAAAATTAAAAGCATAATTAGTGTTTCATTATATTGTGCATGAAATTATAAGTTATTTTCCATTTAAAAGTAACAGGAAAAAGGAAAATCTACCTCATAATGTAGAAAGAGTACTTTAGCGAGTGTCTCCCGGAACATTGTTGGAGAGAGTAAGGACTCCACGACTACTACTTTTCTCTCCTTTGGATTCACCAGTACGTGTCTGAAACGTGGTGACAATAATTTTTATGTTAATTATTTATTTAAACGTATTGGATGAAAATAAATTGAACTTGATGCCAGTGGCAACAAATATAATAGCACTATAGCATTACCTGTTACATAACCTTAAGAAGTACACAAGGTTTTATAAATTAGGGTACAAATTAAAATTGAAATTTATAAATAAAAACTTGGATGTGCTTTGTCGGTCATAATGATTATGAAGAAAGTATAGTACAAAGTTTTAATAGGATCAGAGTAACCTCTGGTGTGTGTCAGTGAGTCATTTAATTTTTTATATTAGTGATTGTAGAATATCAAAGTATATAGGAAATAACATTTGTTTCCTATATTATATACTAATAATATATTTGTTATTCCAAAATTTAAAGTGTAAGTTCTTTGTTGATATTAACAGGAGTGTATTTAAAAAATAAAAAAGGGCAAGACCGTGAGTAACAAGAAGGTTACACTTATGAAAATAAAAAAAAAATGTTTTTATTTCGTAGTCTAATAATAAAGATATATGTCAAACTCAGTAAATACAGTCTCTTTATATCTTTGACAAGTGCAATATTTTTATTTTAATAATACAAACATCAAGTATATTATGTAAAATAGAGACTTTCTTTGATAAGTAATATGTACTTTGATAAATAATTGTCTGACCTGAAGTACAGTAAATGCAGCATGTGCACAAGGTTGTCATACAGCTCTTCCTCATTATTGTAGTCGTACACTCTCTTGAACCTCCTCTCAGAGGTACACCAGTATTCAGATGGAATGATACAACGGGGTGCTGCTTCACCGGTGAAACCAAATCTGGTTGAATTGAAAGATCAAACTTGAGCTAGGATAGTTTGCTGTGGTTTTGTTTATTGCTAAAATGTCATTGTAATTATTATGATGACATTTTAACAATTAATGGCAATAATGAAAAATTGTGTAGATGTGTTAATAAGTTTTCATTAATCTTGTTATGTCTTTTTACTGCTAGGATTATTTATAGTTTAAGTTGAAGTCAAAAATCTTTATTCAATATAGTGTTTACACTTGCTTATTGATAGTCAAAAATCTACCAACGGTTTGGAATTAAACACCTTGGACCTGAGAAGAACCGGCAAAAGAAACTCAGCGGGATATTTTCTTTTTTTTCCATTAGGCATGTACAATAACAATTATATTTTAGTTGTGTGAAACTGAAACAACCTGGAGACGATCATTTCATTCCCAAGGTGTGCATTCAACTAAAAAGTCATTAGTGTTGTAATATCCTTTAGCACACAAACACTCTTTAACGATTCTTTTGAATTTTATAATTGAATAATTTTGAAAATTTTCTGGGATCCTGTTATAAAAATATATACATTGCCCCAAAACAGATTACTAACCCTGTGTAATCGGGTACTTAGAGTAACAAGTTTATTCTTGTTCCTAGTGTTAATAGAATGTACATCACAATTTCTGGGAAAATCATTTATGTTTTGCGTACATACATAACATTATCAAAAACAAATTGAGAAGCGACAGTCATTATTTTAATTTCTTTAAATTTACCTCTAATCGAATCTTTTGGGCCCAGGTTATAAATTGCACGAATAGCAGCCATGTCTTTCTCTATTGATTTTTCAATGATTAATTGTCTACTAAGATCTCATACTAAAACTTTTGCTGCTTTATTGACAAATTTTATGTCTAAGTGCTACCCAAATATAAAAAGTTTATTGCAAAATAAATTAAAAGGTGAAATGAGTCATCTTAATAACAATACAGTTAAGTTTAGTTAAGCTTGTTTATTTTTAGTGTACGTTATTATAATAAAATCGTTACTGTATATTCATATGAATCATCGTTTACTTACTTGGTATAGTCTGTTCCCAAATCTAGAACTACAGCTTGCTTTTCTTGAATTAGGGCAATGCCTTCGTATAATGCCATTTTTAGTATGAAAACTATATTACATTTCTAAATCCAGGTATCTGTTTGTTTTAATCTATAAAAATTGATTTACTATATATCCTATAGGACTTAATTTTTTCAAATTTGAACGATTTTGTATTTTGTTCAGTAAAGTTGTCAATTGTCATTTGACTTTAATATACAATTGACAATGACATTTTAGAAGTTTGACATTCAGATACCAAAAAAATATAATTATAGAATAAAAAGGGCAATGTAAATTATACAGTTAATGTTGCAAGAACGAATGTATTTATTAGAATAAAGTAAATTGAAAATATCTTATTGGAACAGAGTAAACAAAATAGTTTTAAAATAAGATGCAAACTTCATACTATTTATATAAAAAAAATTTACTAAGCAGATTGTCAAAATTTTTAGTTGGGTACGTTTCAAATATTATTTATCGACACAAAAATTATTTTATATCAATCATATTTTATATTTTACTATATATATTTTAAATATCATAACTTAATTCTGTTACTGTAAAAGGTATGTATTAATGAAAAAAATTGAGAGTACTTTCTAGAAGTTTTTAAAATTATAATAATTAAACACTATCCATAGGGGTCAGTTATTATATTTAGGGATGAATCTAACACGAAGAGTCTTCCAATTAGCTCATGTACAAAGACTTGATACATTGGAATTCAAGAAATTACACAATGAAAGCAGAATACAAAAAAAATCTTCTACGCCGAAGACCCGACTTCCACGCGTAGCGACGAAGTACTCTAAGCGTCACTGTTGTATGGGATGTATGGCGAAACTTTTGGATTCGTTTCTAAATAATTACTCATGAATAAAATGATAATAAAACTGTATAGCATAAATCAAATGATCTGTCTTTTTAAATTTATCAATAATATAAACTGAACGAGGGTAGTTTATTTAGATTTGCTGTAAAGATCTCAGAACCGATTCAATAGAATAAGGTTTAGTATAATTAAAGAAATAAGTGCCATTTTGTTAATGCTAATTTAATACTTGATGTAGCAAAGTTCATGATGTTAACTAATGTATTTACATACTTGCTGCTTGTCCCGATTTCATACGGGTGAACAAAAAAATCCAAATTAGTCCAAGCGTTTAGCGATTTATAGTGTGTAATAGTGATCACATCTAAATACAAACAGTTTCATCGGCTTTAATAGATGAACTAACTCGTTGGTCTAGTAACTCAGCTGTACAGTAGCATGAGGTCCCCGGGTCTAAAACAGAGTGTCGCTTATTTGTATATTTATATATTCTTCAGTAGCAACTTTAAGTCTTACGAGTGTCAACTTTGATTTATCTTACTTTTTGAAATTAAACTTCTTGAGAAGTATTGACTAGAAACTCGATGAAATGTAAATATATCACGACAATTACACGACAATTACACAAGCAAAAAACGTGTATTTCTCTTATACCCTGTGTCAATTGCACACACACGCACACACACACTCATCCAAAATAAAACAATTGATAATAGTTTCAATTTTGTATAATTTTAATACTAGTTCCCGAAACCATTTTTCTTTCAAGATTGTTTTTTTCAGTACCAAATCGATTTGTATGCTTTTATAGTTATGTACAGGTGTTCAATAAATAAACATACATGAAAACAAAAATAACTATTTACTAATCATTTATTTTACACAAATTCCGCTATAATACATATTTACAAACGTAAAAACGAATCGAGATTGTCACATTGTAAAAAAAGCTTGAGCAAGACGGCTCTGCCGCCTCAAATCTACCTACACTAGTTAGTTGAGACTGGGCCGCGGCGCACCCTCTACTTAAGTGCACACAAAAACCAACTTCAGTATATAAGGTAATGTTCCACCGCTTTGTTGGATACAAAGGCTTTCAATGATGAGCGCAAACGTTCCGATCCGTCAGGTTACTTAACTACTTTGTATTAAGTAAAACGAAGTTTGGTTGACCGGACAAATCTGTTTACTGCCCCCTAAAACGGTAGCTCATCTGAGGACTCTTCGCAACTCATAGGTGTTAAGCCTCATAAATAAATACAGGTCAATTTGCTTCGACGCCAATAAGTGGCGAATTCTCTCAGATATCGAACACTACCAGTATTAATATACCCTCTACCTCAATCTTAAAAATATATTGCCATGATAAGTTGTCTGCTGAGTTTAAGATCCAATTTACTTTTTAGAAAATAACTTGATGAAAACGTGCATGAAAAATGAACATGAAATTATTTATTATTTAGAGAGAAAAGAATAACATTAATAAATATTTATTTTAGGCATTTTTACCAAATAAATACGAGTAGTACACAACTCTCTCTAGATGTGTTTTCCTATTTTAACAAATGAGACATAAATACCGCCCCAGCGAATACCTGCGGATAATAAACTACGCGCTGTATTAACTCAAATATTGCTGACGACCATCGAAACAAATGCGCTATTTATGTCTCAAGTGTGAACGCGGCCGCAATTGTCAGACAATGTAATTTTATCTTTCAATCGATACAATCGTAACGATAGAAAGCACCCGAAATGGGTTTCTTTATTTTCGTGTTCAGTCAAGTAGCGAGAGTGTTCGCCGCGGTAACACTCTGTGGTCGACTTCGCGACTCGTATCACAGCGGGAATGGTATTCATTATGGAACCGATAGTGAGAATCGATTCCACACGAGTCCATCCGAGCCGCGATACGAGAGCGCGTCGACCGAAGCCTCTCGATATTATACTAAACGCAGACGCGTTAAATGATGGAGGTGATCAATCGCGCCTTGAAGTTGACTATCCTCTCGGAGGTTTGCGCGATACGAAGGATGAGGTCCTGGATGAGGTTGGCGATGCCTCGGTTGGCGATGATGAAGAGACGTGTGATGGGGCCGGGGACGCCTTCGGTCAGGTTGTCGCCCTTCGGGCCGCCGTTGTCTTCCCCTTCCGCTGCGCCGGCGTCGCCTGACGACGATCCGGACGATGAACCCGCTACGAGCTGGAATTACGATGTTGTAATATTATTATATGTTGCAAGGTGTGATATTATATGTTTAAGTTATATTTCTACAGTACATTACATAATATGCTGTAGAAATATAACTAGAAATATATACAAAAGAAAACTCTATAAGTTTTCACAATAATATTGTACAATTAATGTTCTATATCAAAAAATTATATAAATATATTATGTTAACACGAAATATAATAAAATTAATAGGTACTATTTAACAACTGTGCGACATAAGAATATTATTATTATAATATTGTAATGTGATGTTAGGACATAAAGCAGAAATAGAAAGAAGGAAAGTATAAGGGGAGGAGGGCGGCTAGTTAGACTAGAAGTAATCTGCTTCGCTACACATGGTGACAATAAATGAAACTACAAAAAGCATTTTCCTCAGTCAAAATCACGACAACAACAGCATCTAGTATTACAAGAATCTACCGAGATCCGTCTAAAGTCTACGGTGAGAGAGCTACGTAAGTGCGGCCATGTGTACTTGTGGAACGTCGTTAGGGTCCAGGGTGGCGGAGTGGGAGGCGGTCAGGCCCACGTTGAGGGAATCGGTGCCCGCGAAAAGGCGAAACGCGGACCCTGCGGCGCGCGCCACTACTTCTGCAGGACGCTGGAACACCAATTCTTCTCACTTGCTAAACGTCTCCCACGAACTCTTTGTCAATTCTCGTTTATTGATACACACTATACCTACCCTTTTCATCGTTAAAAAAACAATCGCAACATCACCGATTTCCTTCAGATATTAATGTCTGTCATTTAAAACAGTGTCGTTACATTGTCACAAAAATGCTCAGGATAGTGCATAAGTAGAAATAGAGAATTAGATAAAGTCAAAAGATGGTTAAAGGAAAGAGAAGATTGAATGAAGTGAGTGAATTGTTTTACGGTCTAGCGATACATACTCTGACGATGTCAAATAAGAAGTTGCCGGAGCCGCCTCCTCCTGAGTTCGAACTTGATCCTCCAAAGTTAAGGAATCTAGAAGAACAATATATATAAATTAGTCAGATACTCATTGAACACACTCAAGACTACGATTTCAAACAGCAGTCTCGTAGACGGGTAGTTTAATTAGATCAGACAACTGATTTATCGCATGTCGGCGTTACAATAGAAGTTACGTGAACCAATACGTGTTATTCTAGTGTCGATAAAAAGACCATAATTTCGTGCGAATTGAAAAGTTTGCAAAAACAAACTGTTCTCTCGATGTATTGTTTGCCAACGCAGTTGCAATATCAGTGAAGGGGCAACGGACTTGCAATAGTTTACTCGGAAATATTTGTCAATTTGTTACCTTTTGTATTTTTAATTTAAATGAAATACATTGCAATTTGTTCTTTAGAAACATTTATTGTATATTTATATAAGTAATTTTTAAATACTTAAAAAGTAAGAAGTTATTATTTATTATTTAAGGAGCCGGTATAACTTTTAAGTTTACCTTTTGTTTCTGTTTTCTTCGCTGTCGTCAGCATCGTCCAACGTGATCTCGTCAATCGAGGCTGAATTGGTCTGCGCAGCGGTCTGCTGGTCATCACTGGCCGCCTGATCCCCACCGAAGGCAACGCGTACTTCGGCTTGCTGGGACTCGGCTCCCGAAAGAAGCTGGTTCTCGTCGGCGATTGCATTCTGTAATATACCAAACAATATTATCGGATTGCTTTGATAAGTTTTATTGTGATTATGAATGGCGGTGGCTAAGGGATGGAGTGACGATGAAGTGACGATGACGATGAGGGCGTGCGGTCTGCGCGCGCCCGCTCTGCCGCCTTCCTGGCAGGCTGATAGTGCGCGAATGTGCGACGCTCATACCGGCAGGAAGAATAGCGCCCGCTTGCGTCTGTCCGGCGCTGCCGTGGTGGTAGACGTGACAGTGTCGTCGTCGTCGTCGTCGTCGTCGTCATCGTCGTCTTCATCGTCCAGATCGATGGTGCCACCACCGCTGTTGCTACGACCGCCATTGCGGTTGCCTAGGAAGGCCCGAAGCACCACTGGCCCGAATACCTTCAGCACCATGCTGGTGATCTCCTGTACCTTCTGTTCGATTATCTAGAACATACGCCACCCTTAGCAAACCTTTACCGTTGCTCTACAATGTACATTGTGCAGAAGCGTTTACAGTTAAGCTTGGCGGGGTGTAACATTATTTTATAATTACGTTATTAGTACAAGCATAATGTTAAAACGATAGACAATCGTCGTACATGTGGCATAAAATGCACTTTAAGCAAAAATAGTAATATTGACTTTTGGATTACGTAAAATACATTCAAGGATGAATTACTTACTTTCAACTACCTGAACAAAATGATAATTCAGCATGCGCTACACGACCGACGAAAACTTTATAAAACAAGCTTAAAACGTCACAAGTCACTCTAAGCGAAGATTTAAGAGATTTATTATAGCTAGGTGGTCAAATCACAGTTATGTCGTTTGGGCGATTGACTTTACACAAGTAGAAAACATATCGAAGTATAGGTACAGAAATTTGTTTCTGCAACTGCAATAGTTGGTTGCAGCTTACAAATGTTGTTAGTTAAACGAAGTTGGAAATTTTACCTGGGTAAGAGTGGGGAACAGTTGCCTCAAAATGCCGATAGTACGTTTGTTGCGTTCGCTGAGCTCAGAGCCGGGGGCGCCGAGGTTCAGCGTGGCGAGCGTTTCCTGTTATATAAAAATGATTTAGATCTCAGATCACTTGAGTCATAGAAATATAATCTAATAAGCTGGGAATTGTCTTATAATGCGAGCACGCTCTTTACCATTCCAAAATATTACAATATTCATGTTGAGTTTATGACTAATGTTTATATTATCTAACGTACCGATGTTTATTAATAACGTACCGATGTTTATTAATAACGTACCGAATGTTATTTGATTTGATATCTTTGTTTACTAATATAACATTTAAATATTTTTCCTTAATTAAAAAAAATCTAAAATATTGGAAAATATAATAAAAATATATGCAAATGTGTCCAAGTTAGGTAATTTCGTGATTCTGTCAGGCACATTGTTGCGTTCTCGGTGTCTGCACAACGAGGGCGTGTGCGGCCGCAACCTAGCGCTTAATTACATTACACGGAATTTGCTTAAGATAAATGCGAGTTACTTGAGTTCCGCGAGCTCTTGCTTGTAGATTTCGTTTAGTAGAATATAAACCTTTATCTTTTACGTGTAACTAAAAATTAACTCCAATCGTAACTAATGAACGTCAATGTCAACGCTTATAAAAATTACTAATTGTACGTTCTTGTAGACTTTTTGGTGTCAAATGTAATCTATATGAGTACTATACTATAATATGTACTGACTAACAAACAAAGCACAGCTTAAACTCTAAATGTAGTAATATTCGTAACGTAGCGGAAACGGAGTTAAGATAAGATTTAACACTTTTTTATTATAATGAAAATAACCCTACTATGATTAGTTTCGTTGGGTAGCTGTTAAAATTGATTTTTTTGGAGCACAAAGATTATAATAATATGTTCACACGCGTTTTAATGCTTTGGTCAACGCACTATAACGTGTTCAATAGAGGAAAGTAATATAGACTAGGTATATCTATGCTAAATAATCATCAGATTAATTATGATATTTGTATATACCTGTGCACTAGCGGCGGGTGCAATAATTTCGATTATCTCTGGTCTGTTGTCATCAGCGGGCGCGGGGGCGGGGTCGGGCTGCGCTTCGGGGTCGGGCTGCGGCGCTGGCGCCGCCGCCGCTACCGCTAGTAAGGCCAGTAAGTAAATCGCACTCTTCATTTTTCCTTCCTTTCTTATGGCGTTTTCCTAAGCTTCCCTCCTTTTTCGTATTCTAAATAATCTGCAAGAAACATTTTTAATTAGTAATTTAACACATTTAATTTAAAAGAATATTTTGATTTCGATTGTAAAGTAATTTTGGTAATACACCATTATATCGTCGTTGCGCCTGCAAAAGTCGCTATGTGTTTTTTTTCTTATTTTTAGATTGTTATACCGTTGTAATCGTTATTTCAATACGCACGTAGTACTCAAACAGTTTTGTGATAAATTCAATAATTCAAAAGTTTTAAAATTTAACTAGGTGACGTTCTTACATCGAAAGCTACATAAATTGAAATAACGATTAAAACGGCATAAACATCTCAAAATAAGAAAAAAAACACATAGCGACTTGCAAACGCATCGACGACTTGTGCATTATAGTACGTAGCAGGAAGTAGCATGGAATTATTATATTCGATTGGCTTTGTCTGAAAACTTATTATTAAAAAAAACATATATTAATTTTATAGTAGAGATGAGCAAGGTTTTGTCTGAATAGATTTATAATTTTGTTATTTTAAATTAATAAAATATGTAATTACTGAACGAAATATTTATGAATATATATCATGTTTAACATTAACATACGAACCAGTTTCTGTTATGTTGATATGACTTTGAACTCAATTCAACTGAAAGTAAAGTGGATAGCCTTCAGGTTTCTTTTATTGTCCATTTTTATTTTATTGTTAACTAAAGTTAATTAAGTATCTATGTTGCTGAGGTTAATGTGGTTGAAAATATAACGCTTAGACACTATCTGTTAAGAAATTCAAGCGAGTCGAGGCTCTAAATGTGGTAAGTAACTACTAGACTTATATAGACCAATTGACTTACTCTTAAACTTTGAACTGACATATTTGAATATTATTGCGCTGATTATTCAACTTGAAGTCAACCGGTGCCTGACAGCTAAGGCTTTTCATCAAACGTATATAACGTAAACTTATTGTTGATTTATGACAAACCCCTTTTGCCTTTATAGTTTAGATCTAAAATTACATAATTCCTTGTATATGAGTGAATAAAATTATGCATTTGTACAGATTATATCGTTTAAGTGTAGGTGTTGCGTACTCTTATAGCGCTGTAACGGCTCGAGTGCGGTAACAAACTAGAACGTCCAGAGTCGTTTATATATATTGTATAATAAATTGTATTTTATTGGGTATTCATCTCTCCTCACGCTGCGTGATGCAAGACGTACAATATTGCACTTCTTGACCTATTGCCGTGTGTTTTAATATCGATAGAATCACAAGTGAAGGCTTTATATTTATTTAACATTAGTGTGACTAAAAGTCCTATAGCGAGGTCTATGAATCTCGTCACAAAAAATATTTTAACATCATGATATCGTTGGCCAAATCAGTATACAGTGTTGGCATATAGGAAACGAGTCGTATTAAATTACATATTTTAGGTTGCACTAAATTCATATATTTTAATACTGGTATTTCTGTTACGGGTAATTATCGCTGTGATTGCGTCAACACTAATATGATCTGTGTTAATTAATTATGAGTTAAGTTTTACCTTGGTCGATGTAAAATATTGTAAATGTTTTTTCATTGCTACATAAATTTATTTATTCGTTAACACGTGTCGACCGCTTACATTTCGACAGCGAGTGTTGCAAGTCGAGCTTTTAATATGCTAATACATTTATTAGCATCATTTTAACGTCAAGCCTTGGTCGCCGCCAAAACACAGGCAAGATATGTGATGTGTTTATTAAAATTATTTGATTAACAAATTTTAAGCTAAAATATCACAAATAAAAGCAAGCGTTGTTTACAACTCTGGGGAAAATGCTTATTCACTCTTACGGGGTCTACTGCGGTTATTTTACAGATCTACTGTTTTCCTCTTCATGAGCGGAGCCCTTAGCCCAGCAGAGTGAAATTTAGGTTATAACATTTTTCAGTACATATTGTTAATCAATCACATTTTAACGCCAAAGTTAATTATTTATCAGCAAATAAAAAAAGAATTATCTCGGTATTTATTCGATACGTCAACAGATGGCGCTGGTCGTACCTCTTTACAATAACGTTTGTTGTAAATAAATAAATGTAGTAAATTTAGAGTAAAATTAATATTATAATGCGACCTTATCTTACGTATTCTGCAAAGTATTGTCAGATTATTGTTTCCGGGTCTGACACGAAAACAACTGTCATGTGTTATTTGCTGTATTTAAATAAGTAGAACTTTTCTTAAAAAAGATTCAAAGACAATAAGGAGCTACCAAAACTATTATTCACGCGATCTAAGCTTGCCGATCAGTATTTTCTAGAAATATGAACAAATATTTTTTTATATTTTAAACGTTTCAATCTAAATCAAAATAATTTTCGTTCGTAGATTAAAAAAATATAATTTTATCAAGTGAAGTACTTGAGGCTTAGACGGCGCGTAACTTTACCAAACATTTTAAACTACGTTTTTTGAGACTTTGGACATGATAGCTCAACTCATTGGTTCAGTAGAATTTGGATTTGGTATGAGCCCTTTCTATACCATACCTTAACGTATACCTGTATTGTTATCCGAAATTAGTGGTAAAAAATTTCAAACAGAAGAAAAATATTTTTAGACTTCTTTGAAAGCTTGTATGCAGTATTTTATTGGATGACTTTTTTTAATTTTTTTTAGAATACTAGGAAGGTTATAATCAAGAAAACACGATCGTGCCAGTTTTTGCGTCTCGTTCATCAGCCTGTATCTTTATTAATCCCTTAACCGGTAAAATAATGCATACTAAAAATATTGCTTCTAGATTTATTTATGTCGGTATGCTATAATCAGTCTGTTTAATGATTTAAGGAACCAAAAACATTTACAGTCTAAGAAAAATCGCAGTCGACAGCTAGTTTAAAGGGTTTAACAGTTTTAAAATGTTTCTAAATTGTGTGAAAAGTGGGCAATTTAATGTTAACGATGCTAATAATGTCCTTCTGACGATCGCGACCTCGATTACAATCCAAGGTATGCTCGTATAATACAGCTATTATTCATAACTCACTTACCGACTGCGTGCTTCTAACTCATCTGAGACGTTTGTTGTCGTTTTAGGAGATTACGTCGGTTTGGAGGGCATACAATTAATATTTTTTAATTATTAAAATAAAAAATAGCTTAATTTTGTTAACAACACTTTAATTACGAAACCTTATTTACCTTACGTTCATCAGTTGAGTCGAACTTATTTACTATTTAGATTTAAAATTTTGCAAGTATTAAATTTTTAGAATATCGTCGGACTTAATTAAATTATATTTTATGCAACTTCTTGCTGATATTTTTTATTGGTTTAGGTTTGAACAAGAGAATGAGAACATCAATCATTATTTACCAACCTATTTGACTTCACTGGAGGTAAATTGATTTATGTAGTGTGCTCGTCACTCGAGTATGACTCATATTCCTATAATTGCAACTCTACGACTTATATCGCTCCATGTGATTTCTTATGTGGATATATATGCGATCGATAAAAACATACCATTTTATACTTTGTGTTTCTACATTTCGAACAGATAGTAGATTTACTTAGAGAATAATCTCGTGCTTGTAATAATAATATAACCTCGCGAGCGAGCGAACTCTTGTCAAATGTTACGACTTAGAGCCTAAGATAGAATTTGGATCGGTTGGTAATACACAGCCCACAAGAAATGCCGCGAGTAAAATTATGTGTCAGTTTCTACATCGGTCGAGCGAAGGATTATTTTCAAGTTACAAAAGCGAGCGTTATGTGATATGCTTATGAATAATGACATTTGCATTAGTGACGAATGGCAACACTTCGCGCATGACCAAACCGCAGCGTGTTCGTTAGAGGAAAACAAGTGCACATTATCAAAGGCAAAATTAAATGTTGTGCTAAGGTGATGATTGATGAGTTATCATTTGGTTATATTCTACTTCATAAAACTGATTTATTATATGAATATTCTCGATTTATGTAATTACATTACATTTACTTTGTTTAAGATTCATTTTACGCAGTTTAATATTATATCATCCACTACTCGATGCTGTTGCCGAGTTCCTGATAAAATCTGAATACAGTATTATCTCAAATTAAATGAATGTTATAACAACAAAGAAGTAAGTTTTAATTACTTTATTTATAGTTCAGAAAGTGATTGTTAAGACGCAACACCTACAGTAAACATAAAGCTGGTGGATGTTACACACTCTTGTTGCTTCATCGTTTCCCCAGCACGCTTGCTCTATCTGCACGATTTATCACAGTGTTTCGACACGTAGGAATATCACTGCTTTCCGTATATTTGTAAAAACCCAACCACTTAATTTTCCTTAAAAGCTGCTGTAATTATTGTTCCAGCGACCGATATGGTTGCTTAACGGCCGTTTAACAAAATGACAGATTACTTATTTAACTATCATTACAGAGTCGCGGTATTATTACGTAAGTTCTGCTTTATCAATGTTTTACATATTCTTATATACAAACATAATGTTTTTCAAAGTTTTTATATTTTCCATCATTTTGTTCTTATTTATACGTATAGCTACTGTGTAATGTGGTATTTTTTGAGACTTAATCATTATTTACTAGCATTCTTATATACAAAGCAAATTACAACATGTATGGGTTACTTTTAGTTTTCATAATACAACACGTTTTAATAAAGAATTTAGATACAATAGACTGTTCAATGTCTAATTAAAATTTCGAAAACTACGGAGTCGATCAAAACGCGTGCAATTCGTCGAAACGCGTGAAGTTAACCTTGGTCCGGATAAATAAGTATATAACCCTTGAAACTATAAACTGATTTTGAATTAATAAGTAATTAAAACCGAATATATATATTATTATCTTATTTCTTAAACATTTCAATCGTTTATTACCAAATGACGCCTTGCTTTTATTTATACTTTTTATATCAGCTTCATTAAATTAATCACTAATTGAATAAACGAAATGTTTACAATATTTTTTACATTATTGAGAGACCACAAGTCTTAGTATGTTAAATATATTTTATATCTATAAAAAGATACAAATTTTGTATAATAGCCGCAAGCTTGCGCGTGCACCGTGAATCCGCCCTACGCGCGCGCCGGAAGCGATACTCGAGACGCCGCCAATTACACTACTATTGTTCTATATAAAGTGTAGACACGTGACATACGCTAACTACAGTCTTGCAGTGTGAGAGAGCATATAAAATTACCAACGCATGTCTTTCGTGGATTTGATGTCGTAGTTAGCCCCTCATTAACTTGGTCTGGTCCGCGCGTTGTGTCTGATGTGTGCGACGCGTAACATGCGAAACAATGATATGTCATTATCGTGACTTGTCAAATTATTATTATTCATTAAAATAGAAAAATTCAACATCCACGTCTTTTGAGTTATTTCATTAAATCGTTAGACATGTGACGTAACCTTCTCGTAACTTGTTAGAGTTTCCTGAACGGCAGAATTTGATCTCGGATGAAATTAATGGACTTTGTTACTAACAAAATATGTGAGCGAATTTATTAGTCTTATTATTATTATTAAATGAAGCCCCAATTGCTTACATTGTTATTTAATAAAAATAGAACCATTAATATACTTTTAATAGCAAATAAATACGTTGGACTATGCAGGTATTTTAAAAGTTACGTAAGGTTTTTTTTTTCTCCATCAAATCAAGTTCGGGTGACAAGGCTAATGCCATTGACATGTTATTCATATATTTTTTATAATACTAAGCAGACTTAATTGTTAATTTATGCAAATAAATTATTTTTAAAAACAAATTATATTTAAATTGAAACGGGATGGTGCCTGCCTGCCGCTATACGAAATAATCTAAACGACGTCACGGTGTCATTAGAAAGGCGCTAATCACGAGCTCTGCGAGAATATTTTTTATTGAGAACTAAAAAAATATGTAAACGAATGTTTCTTTTTTTTTTAATTCTAAAATTAAGTTTAAATTTTCATTTATTCAGTTCAATATATCACTAAATTGGGAGTCACAGTGGGTTTTACATTATCGGTAATTCCAATAGACTCGTATACCGCTGAGTCACCAGTCCGTGTATCCTGTTTTGCTCGTAATATATTTTGCAAGTTGTTCAGCCTCGCGCTCTCGAGGTATCTAGTTCGCAGCGGAGGCGTTCGGCTCAAACAATAATTAATCCTAATCTATCTTAGAAATGTCTATTGCGGGCATGATCATATTTGTAATTCGAGCACACGGATGAAATAATTATTTTGTTGAATTTAGGCACATTATATGTTGTATGTTTTTTCGTGGTACAAACATAGAGGCTTAATATCAGTCATAGAATATCAATGAATAGTATCGTATATTTTCTATTTAAATCGAAATGCAGACTTATATTTTTTAAATATTTGACACGCAAAATTAAATTAAACACTGTTTATTTTATTTCGTTGGCAGCTCGTACAACTTGTCATTGACCTAATTTGTTTTGATAATAATATCTTAAAATTTAAATACTGCGCAACTAATAGATCGTAAAGCTGATACGATGGCGAATGATACCAAAGTCATTCAAATCTGTGACCGCAACTGGATCTCCGAACCGCACAAAATTGTCTCAATCGTTTTGTAACCTATTTCAGAATATGCTTCGTGATTAGGTCTTCTCCGATTCTATTTGTTAACATATTTGTATCAAGGTAACAGAATGCACACAACTTGTGGTAATGGATGTTATGGGAACATGAAGTTGCCTGTTATCAGTGCCTCCTTTCGCGTCTGAGTACAATATTAAAATTGTTAACAATAAAACGTTAGCCGTCCTTCCCGGTATTGAGGACACACTCATTACGGATCGTGCTATAATTAAATATAATTTAATATAATTTTATTATAGTAATAATAATTGTCAGCTAACATGTTATTATGAGGGATTTGTAATTGTCTGAGAATTTACGGCGTACGAGGACGATATATTTCATACACAACGAAGGAGAATAATATATGACTGAGAGTGTCGGAGCACGTACTGTGGATATTAATCTGTATAATATATTACTATTCTAATAATTTAATCTAGGTAGTTTTATTTATTTTATTCAAATTTATAAGATTTATTAGAAAGTTTCGTTCATTTCGTATACCGTAGCCGCAGACCACACCTAGTTTTCTTTATTGGCATTTATCTAGAGCTGGATGGAAATGGTTTTGATGATAATTGAATATATGATAACTGGTTACGACAAGAAACACGAGGGACAAGAGTTTATTGACACAGTTTTACAAAATATGTAGTTTTTACAGAAATCAGGATAAATTATTCACTAACTTATCTTACTCCTTTTTTTGGCGAGCTTCTTAAAGTCTTATATTTATTTTATATTATATGAATTGCCGAGATGGCCCTGTGGCTAGAACGCGTGCATCTTAACCGATGATTTCGGGTTCAAACCCAGGCAGGCACCACTGAAATTTCATGTGCTTAATTTGTGTTTATAATTCATCTCGTGCTCGGCGGTGAAGGAAAACATCGTGAGGAAACCTGCATGTGTCTAATTTCAACGAAATTCTGCCACATGTGTATTCCGCCAACCCGCATTGGAGCAGCGTGGTGGAATATGCTCCAAACCTTCTCCTCAAAAGGAGAGGAGACCTTTATCCCAGCAGTGGGACATTTACGGGCTGCTAATGCTAATATATGAATTAAATATATCCTTAAAAAATTAAATTATCTGTTATTAACTGATATTAAATGTTCTGATCAGACGTCGATCACACGGTCGCTGAGCGCCGCCACTCACTCGCTCGGCCTTGTTACTAATTTATTTAGCCGTAAAATTATAACGCCCCATGTAACTTTTGATTACATTTTACTTTGAGGTTATTGAAGGAAGTGTTGTGTGAAATAATCTACATAATTATATTTTCCTTGTTTAAAGGTTACCTTACGTGACCGTATTTTTTATATTTTCGATACGTTCTATTTAATTTAACAAACAATTGTTATAATCATAGGTATATATATTTTTTACATTGCGAATATACACACGCAAAAAATCATCTTAACTAAAAATATATAACATATTTTTATATTGATATTTCAACATATTAAAAACTAAAATCCGTATCTAAAAGAATATATAACGCGAGTATTTTTTCTTTGCATTATACATATTCGTTGTACAATTTACGGATGAATAATGCATATACATGATATTCGTTCAAAATTTCATAAGTTTTAATGTAGTCGGTGTGGAGCGGTTATTACAGTGGTAACCAGCTAATTTTAAGTTTTATTTGATGCACGATAATATTGCGAGAATTTATATATAACAGTGTTTATTTTAATAGGGTATTAATATTTATTAAAACTATATTACAATTTAATGTTTAGATTACCGTAGATGGTTTCACGGAATGTATAGTTATAAAAAGATTAATTTAGAAGTATTAAAAACTTTTGAAAAGTTACACCATTAATCTTATGTTTTGATAAGGTCGCGATTAATATAATATGACGTGACGTGAGTTTTATGATTAAGTAGTTGCGATCGAAAGGCTAATAATTTGGTAAACTGTTCTCGTGAACTTGATTGGTATTATTGAAAGCAATCGAGTGTGAACCACAGGGTCATATTTGATTGATTTCGTTACGCCAAAAATAAATATAATAAATTAAAAATAAATACATAAAGTGAACCATAGTGGAGCCGGTTAAAATTATACGCCATAATATAAGACACGCAAAATTTAGTTTTCAAATAGATTTGAATAATCACAAGATTACGATTTAATGATTGTGGGTTTCATATTTGTCTACCAATAAGTTTAGGTCAATGTATGTGTGTCGCGTCAAATAATGTTACGTGAATAACATCAGGAAGTACTTGACTTATGTAACACGCAAACACACATTCGACACCAGAAGACGTGGTCAAACTATTTATATTTACAAACAATATCACTCGTATCTTTAATATTATCCTTATTTTTCAAATGTGCGCAAAACGAGTACATGTATGTATACAGTCTCTAAAAGAATAGAATTACTGTTTAAACTTTGTATAAGATTATTTTTTAATTTCAATATTCAAAAGGAACGTTCATTACTTTGTCAACATTTCGCAACATGTACAACGCCGTTATTTTAAAAAAATTATAACATAATTTGTATGAAACATTTAAGCGGTGAGCGGAGCGAGGACCAGTTTGCAGGCCACGCCCGCGCGCATGCGCGTTAAGCTAGTGCAATCTCGATACCTTCGTTCGAACGTGTATTTTGTAAATTATTAGACTAAAATATTTATATTTATAAAGTTTATCTGTTGTTTTTAATAAAACACATATATTTCTCTTTATATTAAGTCAATTTATAAAAACCTAACATTTGTGTGGCGTCGTATTAAGTAGAGTAGCGGTAGTACAGCGTTCCGTTGAACCAGTTTATGGTTCTAAACAAAGAGTGCTTTTATGTTGTGCGGAACTGATTTCAAATTTAGTTTTAGATTTTTGTCACACAAATTCCAACAGACTAAGCCTTATTTGCTTGCAACCAACCTTGTCCTAGTTCAGGTATTTTCAGTTTTCCAGAACGTGAGACTGTGTCCGATAAGTCTAAGATAACGAAATAGACGATATAATATCGTAATAAATGCGATTCTTAACCGAGTATGAGGATCTAATTTAACTAATGATAATATTTGATATATTTCGACATTACAGATGAACCGTCAAAATTATGAATGCATATTGTAAATGGGTACATTTTTAGCTTGACATGTTGACTTTGACTATCCGTAAGAAGGTCAATAAATATAAATACATTTTGTAAATATTATTATGAGCGTTGGTATATTAAATTAAAAAAAAAAAACCGAAACTGCAAAATAATATACAATAAAATATGATACATGGTATGATACATATATTAGACATCAACGCGTAGCGATTGAAGGTATTCGATATATGTGTGAGTAGTGGATCGTAGCGCGAGCTACGACATTATTATTGTATTCCATATTATGTAATAATTAAATAATGTTATTTTAGTTGTGACCATTGATATATTTGAGTTATATCATTTCTGTTACAAGATTAGAAGTGAATATTTAATAACTAATACAACCTTGACCCGGCAGTATTTCGACTCTGCAATCATATTCTCCCCATTTAACTCCTTACACAATGTATACCGGAGCAGATCGATAACATAATATAAAAAGTGGTTTTCCTCAATCCGGTACATCGACCTTACTTTCAAAATACTTTATCGTTTTCGTTAACGGAACAAGAAAAATAGAGTAGTAAGAGTCATAAAAACTTAATCATCCGCCTGAAGACGACAAACGGACGTGGTTTGCTGATCAAACCTTTTCTCCTAAGTCAACTTATTCGACACAAATTAATTACCGGCCGTCCATACAAAGTTACCTTCGGGCTTAGTTCCCGCGTCGTTTTAATTTAACAAATAGTAATCGAACAAAATTAGTTTATTTTTAAATAATATTTACATTGATATATTTTCTTACATTATAGTTTATTATACTCAGATATACTTAGTAAAATTAATTGTAAATAAAAAATATTTTTTAAATATAGAGATTAAACGGCAGGTGAAGTTCAACGACAGTTAAGAGATCCGTTCCACTTTACAAAGGACGGCCCAACTGTCGGCAGTGGACTCGTAAACGAAATCAAAAGTGTTCTCGATACGGCGCAGGTCACATAATACGTGTGGAACGTTCAAGCAAACAGCTGTTCGTTACTCAACTCCCCTTTCCCTCTCGGCCGCCTTCCGCGCCGCCACGACCAGTGACTAATTGTTAAATTACACAAACGAACTCAGGGAATCATTTTTCTAGAACATTAATGATACATTTTTATTAATTGAACTAACGAAATAATATTAAAGACAATTATTTTATTAAGGACAATCTCAAGGCTTAAGGTAGTTTTTGTGTGAAACTGGAAAAAAACAAACAAATTTTTTTCAACATTCATTTTAAACTATTATTCTTAACCTAAATAAATATAAATAATTAATTGTTATATAAATAATTTACTCCTTTGGAGTCGATGTTTATTACTCGCGATCGCCGCGAACCGACGCGACGGCGAATAATCGCCTTGAATTATTGAACTTTTTCCGAATATTGTTTCACGCTCATTGCTGGGTTTAATTTTATAGCACAATACTGTTCTCAATTTTACACCGCACTGATTTCGCAAAAATCGTTCGTCAATGCCACTGTACTCCGTTCGTTGGTGTACGAATAAAATTAATTCCTAGAAATACTTCGTCAGTCGGTTCGGTGGTTCACTGGACTTTGAGGCTATCAGCTGAGGTCGTGAGAAGCGATCGATTGTACAAATGACTTTTCAATTGTTATGCAATAACTGAAAATTGATTGAATAATAGTAATGTGCGCACGTTTATTGTTATAGTTGTAAAAGAGCGATACTAAGATAATTAAAATTTATCTCGTTATTAAAATATTAGCAATTATTGTGTGTTGTCATAATCGAACACCTTAAAATGTGGGACAATCTATTTCCTGTTTTTAATTGCATTCTACATTATATTTGTATACAAAAAATAAAAAGTTTATAGATTTCGATTTACACACTTGACACATACAGAGATTATTTAAAGTACTTCTGGAAGTAATCTATTAGCATGTTGACAATTTGAAGAAATCTATATATTTTACATTTTCGAAACAATTGTAAATTCATATGTTTTTAATCTCGAAGAATTTTATATATAGTGTTACACCACGCATTCATGATTTGTACGGTATTTTTTATAATTTTTTATATGTATATTATTAAGGCCTAAATTCAAATAATTATTTTATAAAAAAAAAATAACACGAATAGAATTGTTTTATTCTATAACGAGATATGTTCCCAGAACTAAAATAATTATATTAGCTATCAAATAATATTATAGAAACATTATTCAAATTAAAATTAGTTTTCAAGTGTAATTTGGAGTGGTTATGTTATGTCATGAGTGCGTTTATATTCTTGGCGTATGATAACGAAGCCATCTAGGGATGTAGAATTAATTGCGGACATCCTGTTGAACAATACAGAATATTTCATCGTCCTAAAGTAGTAGGTTTTATGTAAATAATAATATGCACTTGCATTTTTATTCGCCCTTTAGCCAAAGTAATGGTAATATTAGGGAGCCAATTGGCGCGACACATCGGATTACTCTAACTCGCGATGTTGATCGACGTACGCTCGTACAACTCAAAGCCGAATGTCATTATTAAATATTACTTTTGTTAAAACTAGCGAGTTAATTCGAAACCTTTGTACTACTAATCACGCGAGCCAGGATTTTTGAAGAAGAATTTTGGCCAAAATTTTTTGCACGTTAAGGCATTGTTACTCGCCGGCGGTTTTTCCGAACCGATACGACTTGGGAACCTTCAAGAAAAGAGCGTACTCTTTCCTGAAAGGCCGGCAACGCACCTGCAAGCCCCCCGGTGTTGCAGATGTCCATGGGCGGTGGTAGTCACTTTCCATCAGGTGAGCCTCCTGCTCGTTCGCCACCTTTAGATATAAAAAAAAAAAAAATCGAGTTTCGGCTTCATATCTCGTTCTCTTCTCATATTAATACCTCAGTGACATTTTCTTTGAGAGTTCTCGTTCAGTCCGTGTAACATTGAAGCGAATGGATGGTTGTGCAACGGATATTTTTATTCGTTCTTATTGGAATAGACTCGAGGTTATGTCGATTAAAGTAGAAAGCAAGCGCTTTAAGCTTTATTAAAAATAATTCATGTTTCATTTCGTTATTTAAAAGTAAATTAGTTATTGTAACTTGTATTGGCGGTGTAATGACCTTGATGTCGATGTCTTTATAAGGATTTTGCGAAATGCATTTTAAAGGCGCGGTAAAAGGCGAATGATGTAAGAAGTATGCGGAATGAACTTTGAGAGTGAAATGAGAGGTCACCGGCTTTTAAACTCTTTGGCCTTTGATTCGTTGCAAAACATGCGACACGAGTCAACTGAAACCTAATTCATAATATTACATCAAACCGTAATGTTTGGTGACAAGTCCAGTTAGGTTCATTTGTAATGTTTTTGGAAAAATTTAAGATATTTTTTAGAATTGGATTATAATATTCAAATTAACGTTATATTAATATACGATCATGCGGTATATTCGAAAAGTATTTAAAATATGAAAACTAATTATTATTAAATAATAATATTAAAATAATAATTGGCGCTCGCTTACAGCGAGGACTGGTTCCGACCGGCGGCGGCGCGGTCAGGTCCGGCGAGTCGAGATTGTTCACTGTGCGTATTTGTATCAGTGGGACATATCACTTATTTAAACGGGTATATTTGTAAGTTCATACACAAGAAATGCTTTGTCAATATTTCAAAATTAAAGCGTCACTTTACTATGCGGAAGAAAAAGTTGAGTTAAAGTTTAAGGACACGGCAGAGAGAAACTTTGTTATTCAGTCGACTTGTTGATGAATATTAACATAACTATATATTCTGCGAGTTAGTTTGGGAAATAAGTAAACGTTTTCCACGTGAAAGGGGAAATATTAATAATAAGACAATGTTTTCTAAATGACAGAAATCACAATAGCCATTGTTTATATTATTATTTATTATTAACAATAGGTATGTTAACGTGCACTTAACAATATTACATAAAAATATTATAACGGGTTTTTTATTTTAATATTTGACTCATTAATGCATCGATGTTTCTGTGTCAGTGTGCTTCGGCAGCACTCTGAGGTCTACTAGTGTGCGTGCGGGAAAGTGGTCGCCGTGACGCAACAGGAGTGACGTAACACTACGCTCGCGCACCGGCACCCGACGTGCAAAAACATTTAACATCTTTGATCCTCTAATACATAGAATGTACTTAATATAATTTTAAAATAGTTCAAATTCAAATTTGTATTTGCCTTGATTTTAGATTTTGTTTGTTTTATTTTTTACATTATAAGATTGAATATTTCCGCCAACCCGCATTGGAGCAGCGTGGTGGAATATGCTCCAAACCGTCTCCTCAAAGGGAGAGGAGGCCTTTATCCCAGCAGTGGGACATTTACGGGCTGCTAATGCTAAATGCTAAAAATGCTAATTGAATTATTTATCACTTGTTATGGAGTATTCGCAGTGTCGTGGTCATGTTTTTATTTTATTTTTAATAAAGTATAATACACTTAATTACATTTAAGATAAAATCTTTATGAAAGCATTTAGCGGTTGATAAAATGTGTTTTGTAATGGCGGCTATTATGAAAACCAGTGATAATTATGAAATGTAAATTTGCCGTAGTGTGTTATAATTCGTTGTTACAAATAAAAATACAAAGCGGTCCCAAATTATGATCGGCATTTTTTGTTTTTAGATTTAAACAAAAACTAAATATAAAATGCGCCAACGTGAAATCACAATGTAGTTTTAATTTCTGAGCTCGAAGAAAAACTAGACTGGATTTATTAAATGATGAAAAAAAACGTATTCAAGGTTGATCCGAATTTAAACAACAATTACATTTTTGTTAAACTTTAAATCTAAAAAAATGATTTTATTAAGTCGTTAAAATAATACTATTGTTAACTATAAGAAAAAAAATGTGATATATTTATGTTCTGAATACTTTTTAATTAGATACAATGAACATAGCAACGTTTTATTGCTATATGTAAAAACTTTAAAATATTGTGATACTTAACGCCGACTTAGTAAAACGCGCCTATAAACATTTAAAGTGGAGGGGCGCGCCCTCGGGAGTGAAAATAATTATAATCTATGGAGGAAAGCTCTTAAAAATCCACAATTCAAATAAAATGAAAGATTGTATCATAAATAATAGTTTGCATTACTATAACGAAAGGATTTTAAGGCATGTTAAAGTCGTCTGTGCGCACAACGAGAGGGAGCACTGGCTCATACTCGAACTCTTACAGTACAAGTTTAATGTTATAAAGTTGTCGCAGACGTATGGCTGTATAATATATTAATGATATCTCTCTCGGAGTATCCTGCTCGTAGGCTCAACTGGCCGAGCTTTATGCAACAGTTCAGTCTCGGGTTTTGCGAAGTTGCGTCACAATCAGCTGATCTATCCAAGAGCCGGAGCCCGATGCTCACTGCGGACAGTTTTACCAGCACCATAAGAACTATTTCATGCTAGCTTAATAAATTATTATCTTCTGTGAGCGTTAGATGTGACCGACTTAAGTAATGCGTAATTGATGATATTAATGGGTTCAATTACTATGTGTAATAATTTAATTGTATGGTAATAAGTGCTAGTGCGACTTGAACGCGGAAATTACGTCTACTTATTTAACGTAAAAAATATATGTTCAATTACTTTGAATAAAACTACTTAAGTTTTGCGAAATTGCCTTCGAATAAGACCTTCATATATTATTAAACTGTTTCGATCTACCAACGTGAGTTCAAGATTATATTCATTGAATTAATACCGCTTATATTTACGCAGCAAACGTGGTTGAGAAGTTAGACAACTAACTAATGTTGATACAGCTCGATTAGTATACTTTGGTTACTTTCATAGGATTATGACTTACGGCATTTTGCTTTAGAGAAACGCTAGATATATTGAAATAAAAAGATTTCTTTTTGCAAAAAAGAGCTGTCCGGTCTATATATCATTTTGGAGCTGGAGACTCTAATCGGGATGTTATTGTTATGTTTAATAAAGTGGGTACTTACAATTATTCGCAGTATGTTTACAGCATTATCATGCAGTGACAGTAATATAGATCAATTTGAAATAAACGGTGACAATCATTGTATAAACATGAAGAGGAAAGGTAAACTAATAACACCGAGTCGTAAGACTTCGCAAAGCTAATTGATCCTTCCTAGGGCACGGTATTCGATTCTATAATAAGATTCCCGTTATTTTTAACTTGGTCTATTGAAAGTAACATTGATAAATAAGGAATATTACTCAATACAACATTATATGTATATCAAAGATACAAAAGCGTGAACTTGGCTCGCTGTAGTCGTTGATTTCTAGGCGGGACGTATAATAATTGATTTGTACTTCACTAACACATTTTGTAATTAAATTGGTGGAAAAGAGTAACAACTTAAACGATTCAAAAACGCTGCATTGTGAAGTTCACTTGAATAAACTGGATTTGATTTGATAAGATGACGATTCAAATGTGTTTTTATGAGCCTACTTGAATAAAAAATATTTTAATTTTGATTTAACTTAATTTTGCATATAAAATTATATTTTAATCAACTAAGTATTTTAAGAATACGACTATTGGGACTAGTTTAACTTTTTATATCATATAACGAGCCGTTCTCAAGTCGCTCTCGAGATAATCCACGCCATCGTCCGCGCGGCAAGCTGCGAGCTGTCGCGATGCACGGCCAAGGTCGAGGCCGCGCGTGAGATCCCACGTGTTCGCAGTAATGTGTGTACACTGCACTCATCTATTACTCTATTTATTAATTGTGTTTCCTCGTCCATTGTCTTGCAAGTTCAAGTTTACATCTTCACCAGTTTTAATGAACAATAAAGAGTGAGTTTTCTTTGTCGTACTGCGAAAATAACGATATATTTTAATTGACAATGTCAATAATTAAAACCTATTATTCTCTTTATAAAAATATAAACAATTGATGTATTATAAAATTTCCTATTTCAACCGTCAAACAATAAATAAATATGAAATGAAAATTAACAAGGTAGATTGACTGCCAGGCTAAAAAAATATGGCAACTTTAAATGTAAGATATTGCTTTACGGGGGTAAGGGGTCAGAGGTCGGCGAGAAGCGTGACACGCGACGTGACAAATGATGGCATTCGCCAGTCGCTACCGGCTGTTGAGACACACCTGACGCAACTTGTGTAGTAATGTAAGGAGACACTAAAAGATTCCACAACACGACATCAATTAAATCAACATCATGTTTATGAATAATTATTATATTTAGCGACTATTTCAAGACGCTCGTTACAATATTTTAATGTACGAAATATTTAAATATATGTAACAAACTGAGGAACCGATAAACTGTATGCCATGATATGAGCAAAAGTTATAGTAAAAGTAATATTCTTACACGATTCGTATTGTTTACGTGAAAGAATCTGCAAAATTATTCAAAACACAATAACGCGCCTGAGATAAGACATTGAAAAGTAGCACAAGATATACAACTATGGGAAAATAACTTTTTTAATTACATATAGTTTAGTAAACATATTTAATCGTATGAATATTAAAATTTATTTTCGAACTGGTCAATCCGAGGCCTACGGCACGCTGCTCAGCCCTGAAGGCTTCAGGCGGCCCAGTTAGTGCGCCTGAATCGGTGCGGGTCAAGAGCGCGTCCTCGCTTGCGAAATGTCAGCCTTTGATCGTGAAAATGAGCGTGGAATTTCGATTTAAGCAATTATTAACGTCACTGTCTTAAATAAAATTATGTTGAGTATTATATGTCCGCGATTTATTTACATATTTATACAAAAATGGATACGACACAACAATGTTATATAAAAGTATATTAAACATAATTTATAATATACATATTTACATGAAATATGTTTTTGTTTATTCATAATAAAACGTCAGTTATGTCCTTTAACCAAATATTGTCATCGAGAGATTGTTCTTTTGCCAGCGAGACCACTATTGCACCACACATGTACATGTTACTCTTTCTTTTAATATTTGTATTTAATTATTTTTATTGTACATTATGTAAGTTACGTTACATAATACATTACATACACATTGACATCCTGTAAATTTCCCACAGCTGGGATAAGGCCTCCTCTCCCTTGGAGCTGCTCCAATGCGGGTTGGTGTTTTGATGTTTGGAATACACATGTGGCATGTGAAATTAGACACATGCATGTTTCCTCCCGATGTTTTTCTTCACCGCCGAGCACGAGATGAATTATAAACACAAATTAAGCACATGAAAATTCAGTGGTGCCTGCCTCGGTTTGAACCCGAAATCATCGGTTAAGATGCACGCATTCTAACCACTGGGCCATTTCGGCTCTACGATACATAAACTTATTCATATGAAGTAACAGTTTGAAGAGTTAAAGCATGAATTATGCGCAAGTTAAAGGTTATGAATAAATTAAAAGGTTAAGAGGAAGATTTGATCCCATAGAAAGTGCTTTTATGCATTTTGGATTTCAGAAAATAGATTCATGAAAAAATATTCAACTGTTAGTTTAAAAGAATATAAGTTCTTCATCGAATTCATTCATTCAGTTCATTAATCTTTATCGAACAATCTGTAATACTTATCTTACAAAGCAATATTGCAGTATGGACATGGTAGGCAAGAGTTAAAACGTTATGATAAGGATGATTAGATCGGCTCGCGGACGTCTAGCGATCGATTGTATCTTTCGTTTAACTGATGGATTTTATCTCTCTAGGGTTATGTAAATAAATACTTTGTGTTCTTGTTGTCAAATTAGTATGCAAGCGGTGTGGTGCAAGTTTACGAAGAATTTGATTGAGTACATCCGATTGCTGTTCGCACACCCGATCTAAGCTGAGTTTGTCTCTAGAACCTTGCGCACTAACAATGTGTAAGCGCTCTACTAAGTTTTTAATGTTTTATTTCGTTCTAAAACCCTCTTTGTACAAAGAAGGTTGAAAAGTACAAAGTTCAACTGGTTTTAAACACTTTAATTTTGAAGAGATGTCATTTTGCAATGTTATGAGTAATGTTAACCGTTTTTACATAACATAGTCTTTGCTTTTTTCTGAGACTAGTATTAATGGCTTCAACTTGTTTCAAACTATTATGTCACAAGAAACAATGTAAAACAACTATCACCATCTCCGCTCGTAACCAGAGAGAAGCTTCTCTAATGCGGTATAAATTGTCGATCTTACATGCGATAAAAGAAATAAAAGAATCGTCTCTTACAAAGTGAGCATTTTGTAAATGTCTTTTGAAACGCAATTACGATGCAATAAAACGAAGGTCCGCCTCTTTTAAGCATTTATTTAGAAAAATTATTCTAGTTTTTCTTATTTCGAAACTAAAAGGCCTTCTTTGTTTTACTTTTCCATATTTTTATCATGCCTGATAGACGATCTCCTGATTTTGATTTCTGACTCTTGAGCTTATTATAATAAAAATATAGACATGTTAGAAGGTTAATAATGTCCTAATTACGAGCAGCGCGTGTCGCAAGCCGGAGCCGCTCATGATGCTTGACGCGTATTTTTACATAATTTGTTCGCGTGAGGAGGTCTTAATGCCGATGTTAGACAACTTGCTTACAAATGGCGACTATGAACTCTAAACGGGATGTAATGCCTCATGAAACTAATTCGCGTAACTTTAATTTCGACGACCAATGGAACGAAATAGAATGTTGTCGTTTTATTTATTTGTCATTTGAAGGTCCGTTTACTAACTGGTGATAATACGTAACAAGTGGACTGTCGAAGAACAATAATTTGGCGTTTCGAAACACAAAGTGAGCTACCACTACATGTGATACAGTTCCACTAGTTTCAACATGCGTTCTTTGATAGTTGCTCGTTTGAGTGTTTGCGTAAGAGGCATCGCGTTTGTTTCTTTAATCGAAGTGTAATTGAATATCAAACTCGCATAGAAAGGTGGCGTTACATAACTCGGAACTAAATCTGTACGATTCTAACCGACGGAAAATATAAATAACATTTGCTTTACTGTATTGACTTGAATCGATTCTTTGTTCTATTTACAATCTTAAACGGTTAGTTTTCCTCAATGCGCGTCACTAAATTGATTGAAAAATGGTTGCGTATTAATGTTACGGCGTAATGATACACTCGCCATATACTATGGTCGATAGATATTGATTTGAGCTATTCGCGCACGTTGCTTTGTTTTGGTCGAGGCGTTCGGCGCATCGTAATGTGACTGCGGTCAGTCGGTCAGGCGGTCGGTGAGGTAATCGCGTCTTAATTTGTCGTCACGTCCGATGGAAGCGGAGACAGTGGAAAGTAAAACAGCGAATGTGTGCCGATACGTAACGTCGGCGGCTGATCCGTAGCCGTTTGGATTGATTGATTGCGCTCTCGCAATCGACGCTGGTTCCAAACCAATACAGTTAATCGAGTGTCGCGCTCATTATTAGTTTCATGTTTCGCGTCCTTGACCGACCGGCGCGAAGATTAATCGGGGTTGCATTGGACACACCTCTCGATCGTTGCCACCAGTTTCAGGGTAAATTACAATAAAAGAGCGCGGAATTCATTAATCGTCATTGCTTAATTGATAAAAAAAATGTTACTTGAGTTTTGACGAATAACACCAACAGAATTCGGCTCGTGAGTTACTACAAATATGTAGGTCTTGGAGTAGTCACAACAACAACAGCGGGATGATAACAGATAACTAAGTTCAGGCCGTACACTGGCAATACTTCAGACTACAAGCGTCACATTGGGCTCCATTAACTCATTGCTGTTAGATTTGATGTGAAACGTTAAACAAACATGAAAGAAAAATTATGAACTAACATAAATAGCGTCTCAGTGCATCGTACTTCTAATCGTTTACGTAAACTTTTCAGTAACTGTTCTATAATAATTAAGACATTTGATATTTGAACAAATTAAAAAAATATAATGACAGAAGTATAAGGCAGTGTCATGCTCACGTGAAAGGGTTCAGGTGACCTTCAGTTTCGTTTCCTCGGAAACACTTCACCGGCACCGATCGCAAATTAGTAATCACAAGTAAAATTCACAAAATATGGAGTATTGGCGTAAGTTCCGCCGAGGCTCTGGCCGCTAAAAATCCGGCATATTAAAATATCGAAATCAGTGTTGAAACGTGATGTGGAGCAACGGTTTTTGATCGGCTCTAGAGCATCGGCGGTTATGCAAGCGGCAAGCGGCAAGCGGCGCGGGTACGTACCGGTCGGTGCGCGTGCGGCTGGAGCGGCGCGGTGGACGCGTGCGGGCGAGACGGGCGCGAGTCACGGAGTGGCGCAGTCGCACGCGCCGCTGCGGTACCACCCTCGCCCCTCGACACTCCCCTCTCACCGCTCCCCTCTCGCTTCTCTTCTCTGTACTTCATAGCTCTCTCGATACCCTCTTCCGCTGCCTGAAAATTGATACGAGTTCCGCGCCAGCTATTAACCCGCGTTCGGAACTATTGCCTCATTGCGATTTCTTGAATACATCGGATACACTTCTGAACCAAGTTATATTTAAGAAGTCAAACTGAATTAGTATTTTTTTCTTTCAGTGGAATTAAAAATCTTATAAGAACTTATTTGCTTGTGATTTTTTGATCACCAAGAAATTATTTGCACATATAAATAGGTATGAGCAAACTAATAAATATTTATAAAAAAATAATAAATAACAAAAGCTCTAAATCTTGGCAGACTCAGACAGACAGACTCAATTGCGTTTGCTATTGAGCTAACTCAGGCAGTTAGCTCAATAGCATATTCGGTCAGGAAAGTAATCCTAGTTGCATGTTGTTCTGAGATTGATACGGTTCGGTCAGGGTGGAATAGTTATAGTATTATATTTTATAACGTTGTTACAGAGTATTAATACTTTTTGAAATAAATAACAGTTAGAATTAAAAATAGCTGAAAACATTTTTCTTATACGTTGGAACTTTCGAAGATTGTACAAGAACTGAAATATTACCTTTAAGAAGGTAAAATCTTGGGAATCTTACTAATATTACAAAAGAGAGCAATCCGGTCTATTCATAATCTTGGAGCTACACTCTCTTCGGGATGTTCTAACAAAGTAGGAATACTCACTGTTTCGTCACAATATATTTACAACAATGTTATGTATATTCACAGTAGCATTGATAACTTTGATAAAATCAGTGATAATCATTGTATGTGCACAAGACGTAAGGATAAGCTTAAAACGCCAAGTTTCGACGACTACATAAAGTCAATAAATCATTCTTGGGGCAAGGTATCCGTTTCTATTGTAAAATTCCGCAGTCATTTTTAACTTAGCCGTTTCATAAATTTAAATCACTTGTAAAAAATCATTGGTAAAGAAGGCATATTATTCGATACAAGATTGTATAGATGATTAATAAAGCGTGGACATATATAATTGTATTTAACTAACATGACTAATACAGTCAGTCAGTTAGATGTTGAAAAGTTTGTTTAATGACGATTCAAAAGTGCTTGTAAAACTTGAATAAAGTATATTTTGATTATTATTAATGCGAAAGTTTGGATGGATGGTGTATAGTTATCACTATTGAGGTCTTAGTCTCGTTTAGTTACTATTTACCCCATAAACTGAGTATTACCACAGAGTCCCCTGGCATAACACTGGCACAACACTCTAACATAGCCTTCTGGCACAATGTCAAATATTATATGTATAAATGAAAGACAATGTGATTTAGACTTAAAATTTTACTACTTGTTCTAATATATAAATGTGAAAGTAGCTCTGTCTGTCTGTGTGTTGCTCTGTTACGGCCAACGGTCATGAAGCAAGCGGGATCTCCAAGAAAGATATTTTTCTGTACTTAATCGGGAACGCAGCCGACTTTTACCAATTATGAAATGTTCCTGATAACATTTTTATATTTATTTAATAACACGATATAAGAACTGAAATTAAAACTCAACAGCGTATAAAAATTCAGAATCCTGAATAAAATATACACTTGACCGCGTTGAGAAGTATTTAATTAAGCGTTAAAACGACAGGAAACATTTCGTAAATGAAGCTTACTTTGTATAATTATTACCTAAAGTAAACATGCAACGAGACCGAGGTACAATTATACGGTGCTCCAGTTAGTGGTAGATCTCTCTCGAGTATAATCAGGAGTTATTCGACATCCTGCCGTTTGACCGCGGCTGTGGATGCTCACACGCTAACATCAAGCGGCGTGTTGCGCAACGCTCTAACAAACCGAACCGATTTTAATATTTCAGCATTACCTAACTACTCGCCGGCCGGTTTGGACATGTCCTGTTTCATTAAAATATTAATTTTTTTGAAATACATTTTAGAGTACTTATGTACTCATGTGTAGATATCAGCGATATGAGCTACTCTATTATGTTTATAACACGTTGATAAGAAATCGACTAAATTGTAGAATCTATACTCATATTATATAGAATTAAAATTTGCTGTAACGTTGCTTGTGTAAATGTATTACACCCGTGTGAAGCCGGGTCGGGTCGCGAGTGATGGAATTAAATTGTATAAAGAACTGCAAAGTGTCGATACAATAAATATGTCATGTATATAATATATTTATCGACATCGTATGAGTAGAACGACCCGCAATTTCTCAACCACCACGACTTCCAAAACTGACTTGTATTTGTTGAAATTTTGTCTTTAGTCTGCAAAATATATGCCTTCATGCTAATTTATGTCTCGCTAAGCCGATTTTGACCGAATGATAAAATTGCCAGCGGTCAAATGCAAAGGCACAGCGCATATTCCGTTGCTCCCACCATGGGACAGCAAATCCGACGCTGGACTGACGTCTCTCCGTAAGTTTCGGTGCCCGGCAGTGTAAACACTGCCATCCCTTACAGTTTTGGGCTGTTACTGAAATTCTCTACTGAAAATCTTATAAATTTGTATTGTCCGGGATCCGGTATCAGAACCCGGAACCTCGAGATATGCAACCTCAAATAGTAGTTTATTTATTTATTGACATATTCAGGCTACCAACAGAGTACATAATAGGACAGCTTAAAGAAAAGTCCACGTGTTTTTTGTATGGTCTGCGTGGAAATAACAGACACAAATGTTGCCTTAATTTTAGGCAAATGATACAAATTACTGTAAAAATAATGCGATATATAAAAAATGGTAATAATAATAATATGTTATTAATAGTCGATATTGGTAATAATAGCGGCTGCCAAATATGTAAAGAAAATGGATTAAATTTACTTTATAAATGTATTTTTTTATTCCGTCGTGCATGGTGCAAAAGACATCAACGAGCTCACAACTTAAAGTCAGTGGAAAAAAACTGCATTCACACACGCGTAAGTTAAAAATTTAAAATTATTTATTTTATTAAAGATAAAAGACATTCCTAGATAACAAAGTGAGAGGCATGGCGACGGTCAAGGGCTGAACCTGATCTTAGCACCCCATTGTATGTGTGAAATTAATTTGACGTAAGAATGCTGGCGCAACAAAATCTTTGTGACGTATGTGTAAATTTTTTTTATTAAAATGTCAACATAAATATTACATAAAATTATACAATCATTTGGACAAATTTTAATTTATACAATTTTATACGAACAATTAAACTTTACGATAATATTTTGAACAAATTAAGAAAGAATATGTAGGAATAAGAAAAATTAATATCACAGGTGATTATGAAAATTATACTTCTTTTATAACATACGTAGGCTGACGGTCAATTGGGACACTTTATCGCGAGTGGTCACCGTTGCCCATAGATATGGGCGCTGTATGAAATTTTTGAAATTCCTAATGTTACCATTGCACCACCAACCTAGGGAATTAAGATATAATGTCCATCGTGTCAGCAGTTGCACTGGCTCACTCACCCTTTAGACTGAAACACAACAATACTAGGTATTTTTAGTTTGGATCGTTGGTTCTCTACTTGGCTGTTCTTGATAAACGGTCTCAATAATTATTGTCAAGCTGTATCAAAATAATTTCGTCTGAGACAGGTGGGGCTAGGTTCGGGGCGCGGGTCGGGGATCGGGGTCGGGGGTCGGCGCGGGGTGAAGGCCGGTGGAGTGCCGGCGCTAATTGCAATCAATATTATTGTTTACGGGTTTCTCTCACCGAGCCTTGGCTTCGTTTTCTCACTCGTAAAAACTATTATTCAGATTTGTCATAGTCTCGTGACATAGTCATGCGCTAAGTAATTAGAGTATAGGCGCTTGCGAAACGCTGCGTTAAACAAATATCCATTTTTTAATTCCTTATGGTGCTAAAATGTAAATGACGATCGCCCCACATCGAGCCGCGTTCTATTCGCGTTATATCTCATTAAAAAACATTTCGCTTTGTAACACAGGATTAACCTATCGCTATTCGTTGCTATTTCTTATCACCTAAGTTAGACTTATTCGAAATATATACTTTAATTGTTTAAAAAAATAAATAAAAACAAAATCATAGTTCGCTTTATTTTAATTTTGTCTTACCCAACATGTAAATAATTTCATCGGCATTTATAAGTTTAAAAGTATACATAAGTTAAAACGTTGAGTCGAATTTTTTTCTATTCTGGCCTAATTCATATTTACTTTGTCATTTTTCATACATTAGCAACAGTTTTTAAATTAATAAATACATCATATTATTACTGATATTTAATAAATGTAAATAACAGTGATTGGAATTAAATAAAAGCGTATAAAACTGTGATGTAACTCATGCCGACGCATAGTTGCTTCACGTCGCGTCATACATTAGAGAGGTTATTTGGGATTTCTATTGCGTTTGGTTATATACCCTTTTAAATAATATCTACGTTTGGGGTCGGTGCGTCACAATAAGCTTTCGTAAGCATCCACACAAAACCGCACAGATGGCATCCGGTAATTATCATGATTTTGTATTTTTAAGTAATGGTTTGACCGCTTTCGTAATTTGAACTGTAAACGTATCACACCTTACGGTTTAAATAAAAAAATTAAATATAGAGTCACTATGGAGTGTGTTCTATAATAACCGTTCCGTTGTAAGAGCTACCTTTGCACATAAGAAAATTAAGTAACATCTAACAATATGAATGTGCCACTCTTTGGGACTTTATTATATTGACTGCGCCTTTAATAACACTGTCTTACATATCCTTCAAATGGGAATACAGAAGTACAAAGCTGTTTGAATATAACACTGCGTGATAACAACACTTATACTTTTTTGGGAAACATGGGGATGATTTGTTTCTATCAATAGCGGATGTTGAAATACATGCGTCTGTAATTGTACTGATTATAATATTAAATAATAATTGTGAACTGAATTAATGTTTTACTTCAATGGATTGCTACATTTTATTATATAAAAACACGTTTAACGCCTTAACGTGTAAAAATAAAAGGTTTCCTTCTTCGTCGGTATTTTTTTCTTTTTCGTCTATGTTGACCGCGATCCATATGCTGAATGTATAATGTACTAATATTATGAAAAGGTAACTTCTGTAGGTTCGTGCGCTTCAAACAAAGCTTAAGCTTCTAATTGATGTGAATTTGACTTATTATGTGACTCAATGATAGCATATACACAAACTATATTGTATGTCGACGTATACGTTGCATATTTTTTTAATATAGCTCATTGTGACCATAGTAAAGCCGATACATGTACGAACAGGGGCATGTACGCTGATAGTATTGTGAACATGTGCTTATAGCTCCGTATTTGTAAACATATAATTTGTTTAATATTAACTTGAGTTATGTGAAGTCGGGACGGGAAGCTAGTGCTATGTATAATGAATAAATTATGTAATATGATAAAGCAACACTAGAGAAACATAAGTCTTAATGTGGATTGACGAATATAATTTTACATAATCGATCAATGAGCCGAGTTAAGCGACCGTCGACCGAGATTTCAAAACCTATATAACATGAACTTTTTTCTAGGTTAAATAAATTCGAATTATGAGATAAACGGCTCCGGTTATATCCGAATGCAGCAATGCAATGCTCACAGCTACCTTACTGATACTAGCCGACGAGCTGTCGAAAAACCCTAGTCGGGGTTTTATAAGAGTGGTCTGAATCCGGGAGGGTTTCCCGGAGTCAGATGTAGATTGTGAACGGAAACTAGGTGCTGGTTATTACATTATTGTATAATGAACAGTTTTGTAACGAACTGAAACGCCAGTGCGCGTATTATTAATAAACTTACGTTACGTTACTGCTATTTTTATTGTTATTTAACTTTTGCCTTGAGCGTTATTTTCTTCAAATGATAAAATTAACTACATAGGACCTATCGATTGTTTGGTTGGGTCGGTATATTTGTAATAACATTTTCTCGGTGATTACTCAATTTGCTACATATGTGCTCATAAATTAATCCACACTTGTATATTTGCAGCGCGCTGAGAGTTTTGCAATATTTCTCAAATGCATTTAACAGCTTTTAGCTAATAGGTAACACGTCAATGTCACTTAAAAGTTAAATTTTTACTGAGGTTTATGAAAGTGCCCTTGACGAAAATACAACTTTTATAAGAGATAAAAGTGATTGCGTTTAACTGTGCGTGACACTTTATGAATAATCGTTTAATTATTACGATTTATTACATTTAAGTAATTACTTATTGTAAATGAAATTACACTGGGATGAAAGACTAAATCATAATATTCGTTACAAGTTCTGAATATGAATCTGATTGGCTGCTCGTACGAACATGGCGGCGGGTTCCGCTACTGGCGAAATAAAATAATGTTATGATGGTAATTATTCTTACGTTTGGTCTTACGTCAGCTTTACACAATATGATATTGATGTCTAAACTTTGCAATTCTGACAAACGACCGTCTTGGCTTTTATGGTACGTATTTTTGTAATTATGTTTTCAGTAATTTTCCATACAAGTAGCGAGCAGCACTGTGAAGACACAGTTCTAGTGTCTTGTCAGAGCCTCGACGCAGAGAGCGCGCTCATTTTGAATTCCCTATTGTTTGTGTTAAGCAGATCGAACTCTTATAATTGTTTGACGTTACTTCACGATGATTGATTGACACCCCTTTATTGTTAATATCACTTGAGGACACGTTGCAACACTGCTCGTTTATAAAGAAACGTTATTTGCGTTTCGCGCTATAGCCTTCGCAGAGCCGACTGCAGAAACTCGCAAAGTTTTATGTGTTAATTGATCTGTAAAATTACTTGATCAAGTGGTATTCCATACTAGCTCGTACGGATGTTGTGATTTTTTACAACGAAATTGCATGCACTACATTGAAATGTTTTTGTACATAGATGAGTTAGTGAACGACACAGTCATCGAGTATTTAATTTCATTTATTTTTCAAAAGATTTACAACATCATTATGAAACTGAAATATTTTTTGCCGTTTTGGTGTTACTCGGCCGCCAGTGCACAGATTCGCCACGTGGCTGCTTTTCATCAAAGTATACTTTTTACCCGTTTGTCAATATAGTACTTTAATATGAATATTAAAATGAATTATTTAACATTCAAAGCTATTTCAATACTTTTTTTTATGTAATATATTTGCCAACGACCGAGTAGAATAGAGCCACTGATCTTTACCCGTGGCTGTCTTAAAGAGCCGTCTATGGAAATTTTTATTATGCGCATACGCAATCAAGCACGTCATAGACTCAACTATATGTGCGGTGGCGGCCAAACAAACCACGAGCTAAAGCATTCCCAAAGATGGTTAGGTGTGAAAGTCTGCCCAATGATTTCCATGCAGCTCACACACTGCGCTGGTTAATAGGTGGATAAGGCGAGCGACCGACGATTACATTATAAAAATACAAATAATATGCACCGACACCGTTACCTGTATTTGCAGTGTATTTTTTTTATTTAGGACAAACGCAGATATACATCGATATACGCGAACAAATGGCTCAAAAGAAGTAAATAAAATGCAGAAACTACTTATGAATAAATTTTAAAGCATTTATCGGAAATTTAAAAAAAGGCGTAAATTAAATTAAAAACAGAATAACATAAGTAGTTTTCATTTTGTAGTTGACTACCTCGTCGGCTTGGTGGCTAGCCGCAGATATCGAGGTCCTGGTTTCAAACTAGAATGCGCGCCGGCAATAAGTTGTTGAATTTTCTGTTTTTCTCAGTAACAGCCTGGAGTCTGGAAGGTTGAAGTATGAACACTCCCGTACCTCGGAAAGCACCTAAAGCCATTGGAAAATATATATTATAAATATTCGGAACTATAATTTTTTGTAGTTCACTAAAAATTATAGTTCCGAATATTTATATTCCCAATCCCAAATGAAGATCCTATTTTCCAGCGCTAATTTTTTATAGCATACATGATAATAACATAAAGCTGTATTATGTTTGGCAAACAGGTTATTCACAGCTCCGGACGTGGTGTTTGTATTGTTGTAAGGGAGCAACTAGAGATAAGGTCGTTGCAGCCGTAGAGCACTGCGCGGGAAACTGTTGTGCGGGAAAGTTGGATACACGTTGTGTATTAACGTTTAAGGAAAATTTTGCGCGCTTTTTTATTTTAATTGTCTTGATGAATAAACAAATTAATTTTACAAATTAAACTCACTGTATAAAACACGTCTAAGAGATCGAAAAGTTCCCTGAAAACTATATAAAAGTCTGTATGTTGCCGCAAAATGTTGATTTGATTCCGTAGCTATTGAACTTATCGAATTCAATTTTTTAATATAAATTATTATGTTATATTTACTGACCTGTCTGGCCGAGTTATTGCGTAATTAAGGTTTTATTACTTGTATTATTACAGGTTGTACTTACAAAACGAAGTACAATCATGTTAATGTAAAAATATATTTATACATTATATGTTCATACATACAGATATAGTGAAATATTGATACACATAGTGTACAAACTGAATTATGTGAAATAATCTTCCGAGCTTATATTTTATTTTTGAAATTATTTTGATTATTACAAAAAATATAATATATTTTGTAACAATAAAATTAATCCATGCAATGAAGCAGGTCGAACGAAAAATCGATAATTATTAAACACTTTTTTTTACTTTTTTTTTAAATATTGCTTCTTTCCCATATGAGTAAACTTTAGTTTAGTTTTAAATATTATTGAAATGTTCATTCGAACACTTTTAATTATATTTTTAATTTCAATTAATTCGCGTGACATTCGTATATTTATGTTTGTTGTTGTTGTTGTTGAAGCTTACATTGAGAATACACCTATATATGTTTATAGGTGTATTACAGTACACGCATACATTGAGTATAAGTATGTACTTTGCCTAAACTACTACATGCGATTATGAGAGGCGAATTGTTTGTTAATACATAATATATGCATACGTCTGGACAAAACTTTTAATAAAAATTAGTCTGTATACAAAAGTATTTTTTGTAACATTAACAAGCACTCCTGATATTTTACAAGATATTTAGGTCTTTACTAATATGTATATAAGGTCGTGGGTTTTTCAAGCATTAAACAATTTGATTCATCTAAAAAATAGAGTTTAATTTTGTTAATAACAAATAAATTTTACAATACAAATGATTAAACTAATACAAACCTAAAAAATAGAGAATCGACAATTGCAATGTTCATGCTTTATTTATTTCCTTAAAGAGAACTGGAATTGTCCTTTCCACTCTTAACTGAACTAAAATACTAATTAATAAAAAAAAACGTTTATCACTACGTTTTAAATAAATATTTAAATTAATTGACACTTCTTATGTCATTAAAAAAATATTATATAGTTTTTTACTGAGACGGCCTCCTTCGACTCAACTGCCAACACTCAAATGTAATCACAAAGCTTACATCTCCCCCCTTCGAAATATAAATGAGAAAATTTATATTTCCTCTTAAGTAATATTTAGCTGTGAAAACTAAAAATCAGTATGCATAGGGATAAGCTTTGTGACATGATATAGTCCAGTTGATCTTGTTCCACGACCAGTATTTATTTTAAAAACTGAATCCGATATTTTTTCTTCTATTTCAAATGGGCCAATTCTAATTTCATCCATCTTTTTTTTGTTTAATTTGTTCCCATAGTCAACATATACCATATCTCCTTTTTTAAAATCATATTGTAATCTATTCTTGGCAAATAAAGTTTTATTATAGTCATGCGATTTTATTGACCTTTGGAGTGCTATTTTCCTGTCTTCTTCCAAACTTTTTGTTAATAACTGTTTTTCTTTTAATTCATGTGGTAACAAGTCTGTAGATTCCCCAGATAACAAATATTTAGGAGAAAATCCTGTTACAGAATGGTCTGTTTCATTATATCTGTTTCTACATTCTTCAGCTATTTTTGACCAATTTCTTTTTCCTTTTGATTCATTCATTTTGCATCTTATTTTGTTTACAATAGTCTGATTTAGCCTTTCGTTTAAACCATTTGAGAACGGTGCATCTACCGCAGTAAATATTAATTGAATGTTTCGGTTCTTAAGATAATTTTTGAATTCAATCGAATTAAAAGCTGGATATTGATCAGAGAGTAAGATGTCTATTGTTTCTTCTTTAGGAATTTTTTCTATGAGTTTAATGAAGTCTCGAGCGTGTTGATTCTTAGAACATAGGGTATATGCATATCTAGTAAAGTGGTCAACTAGTAGATGTAAATACTTTTTTGTTGATCTTTGCCCACCAAATCCTCCTATTGTGTCCAGTGACATTATTTGAAAGGGTTTATTAGCTGGGCCCAATTGCGATATAAAGCCATACTTTTTATTTAACCTTGTTTTATTTTTTATACAAGTCTCACAGTTTTTGCATATATATTTGATATTTTCTGATAGATTCGGTGCAGTATAAAAGCGTTTTATTTTAGATTCTGTTTGATTTATTCCAGTATGACAATATTTTTCATGGGTTTTTTTTATTATAATTTTACTGTAATTTTCACTTAGAAGTATTTTTTTATTACTTTTACCACTTTTTTTATAGTAAATTCCATCGTCTAACACAATGTTCTTTTCATGTTCTTTTATTTGCAAATTTTGTGCTTGATCACATTTTATGTCATGAATATCAATAATATTAACCGTCCTTAAATTATCTTCATTATTAGCATCTATGTCCAACACTGGGTTTCTGCTGAGACAATCTGCTTCTGTATTATTTTTTCCTGGGAAATATTTTATTTCACAATTATATTGTGACAGATAATATGACATATCGCCTAATTCATCATCAGGTCTGTTTCTTATATTTAACTTCTCTAAGGGTTTGTGATCTGTATAGACAGTAAAATAGTTTCCAATCAACCAATGTTGCCAAAATTTTATACTCTCTTTTATGGCTAAGCATTCCAAAAATATTGCTTTTTTATTTCTTTGTGATTCATTTATTTTTTTAGAAAAATATGCTACCGGTTTTTCTTCACCATTATGTTGAATTTGTTTTAAAACTGCTCCTATTCCTACAGCACTGGCATCTGTATAGATAAGTATTGGTGCTTGTGGATTATAAATGGCTAGTATTGGTTTGGAACACAAATAATCTTTAATTTTCTGAAATGCATCCTCACATTGTTGTGTCCAATTAAATATCTGATCTTTCCTCAGTAATTTATGTAAAGGGTCAAGAACGATTGAAACATTTGGAATGTATTTTCCATAAAAATTAATTTTCCCTAAAAATTGTCGTATTTGTTTTCTATTTTGAGGAGCAGGAAAATCTTTAATTGATTTTAAATTGTCTTTTAGAGGTGTAATCGTATTTTTTTGTAATATATGGCCTAAATACTTAACAGAATCACTTGCAAATTTGCATTTTGTAAATTTCAACCTGAAACCCTCTTCTTGAATAGCATCCAACAATTTTTTTAAGTGTGTGATATGTTCATCAAATGATTTAGAAAAAACCAGTATGTCATCAATAAAATTCACTGCAAATCCCGACAGGTCATTTTTTCTTATAATATTTCCCAAAATTCGTTGAAATATGGCCGGTGATGTTTTAAGGCCAAAGGGTAAACAAGTCCACTGGTAATGACCTTCCTGTGTTACAAAACCAGTTTTGTATTTGTCTGTAAATTTTAATGGAATAGACCAAAAAGCTGAATTTATATCTAGAGTTGTAAAATAATTACAATTTATTGTTTTTGTTATTAAGTCTTCTATGAGGGGAAATGGTTGTGATTGAGGTATGATTAGTTTATTTAAATCTCTGAAGTCTATGCATAATCTACTTTTTTTTCCTTCATCCCTTTTAAAAGCTAAGGTCACAGGTGCCGCAAACGGACTGTATGATTCTTCAATCAATCCATGTTTTAACAATTGTGAGATTTGATTTTCTATCTCTAGCTTGTCTTGAACTGAACATCTATAAGGTCTTTTATAACAATATTTTTCAACTTGTAAATCTATACACGCTTCATAGTTCTTCACTTTTCCAGTGTCAAATTTATTTTTTGCAAAGATATCAGTGTAACTATCCAATAATATGTTTATCTGTTTCCTTTGATCAGTATTTAAGTGTTCTGTATCTATATTAAATTTGTTTGTATCTATACCTTCATTAAAGTTTACAGCATATTCTTTTTCTTCTATATATATTCCCATATTTTTAGTTTGTTCGTCTTCAAAATTATTCTTATTTCTTATTTTGAAATTGTCTGTTTTTTGTATTTGGATATTTAAATTCTCATCATGAGTCAACCCAAATTTATGTATTGAATCTAATCCTAGTATTAAATCATACTCAAAATGTTCATTTTCATAGATAAATGCATTTATTTTAATCTTCTTATGCAATAACTCCGCATCTAACGTAATCAATCCTTTTGTTTTGCCTCCTCCACTTATTGTTTTTATTGTGTTATAAAAATAATTTGGTTTCATATTCGTCACATGAACTAGTTTTGAATTTATTAATGTTATTCGTGAACCAGGATCATATAGTCCCTTGGCTTCTAATGTATTATTTAACGTCACTGTAATCTCAATAAGTGGAGGAAATTTTAGTTTTTTGGATCTTCATTACTCAGTTCAACTTTTAATATTGAATTAGAATTAAGGTTTTTATCATCTGTTGTTTTTTTTCCATAATTATACCAGCAAACACTCTCTGGATGAGATCTATTCTTTTTTCCTTTATTTTCACAAATCCTGCATGATTTTTTTTCAGTTTGTTTTATTTCTTGTTTATTGTATTTATTCACAGTGTTTAAGTTTTTCTTTATGTCGTTTTTTCTTGTTAAACTTTCTAATCCTCTTATGCTGTTAAATAAGTCATTTACTTCTTTAAGGTTTTCTCTATCTATTCTATCCGTTACAAAGTTTGGTAGACCGGTGGCAATCAAATATATTAAAGTTGGTATATCTATTGATTTGTTTATTTCTAGTAACAGTCTCTCCTTTTTTAGAGCGTATTCTAACATTGATCCTTGTATATATTTAAAGTTCAAAGCGTACCTTATTGGTGACCAACCTTTATCAGCAAATGTTTCACTCAAACTTTTCTTCCATACAGACCAATCTGAATCTATAGTATGTTTAATAATCATTGAGCTGTACCAATCTACACAACTATCTTCCAAAAGCAATCTTAGAATTTCTACTTTTTGTATATCTGTATCTATTTGTAATCGTGCACATTCATTTTCAAAAGTATCTAACCATTGTTTAACATTTGTTGTATTTTTTGAAAACTTCTCTATTGAAAATTCTGATATTAATCTCATCTTATTTTCTGGTTTTTTCAACAATATTGGTTCTGTTGTTAAAGACTCATTTCTTTGTTCTATTTTTTCAAGTAAAAACCCATCAAACTGTAAGTTGTCATCATCTAAATATGTTGATTTCATTTCCTTAGTTAATGTTATCCATACCTGTCTCTTATCGTGCCTTTTCTGAAGAGATTTTTTTATTTTGTCAAATATTTCATGCTTTATTATTTCTTTGTGTAGATGCACTGGTTGGTACTCTCTAGGCACAATATAAGTTTGGTTTTGTATATCCGTAATGGAGGTTATGGCATAAATACTTGTCTTATTATCATCTGGTTTTGCTTTTATAATAAATTCAAATCTTAATTTCTCCATTACGTAGGTACAAAAGAAAATATTTCCTTTTTTTACATGTAACTAAATTGTCGATTTATAAGGTCGTGGGTTTTTCAAGCATTAAACAATTTGATTCATCTAAAAAATAGAGTTTAATTTTGTTAATAACAAATAAATTTTACAATACAAATGATTAAACTAATACAAACCTAAAAAATAGAGAATCGACAATTGCAATGTTCATGCTTTATTTATTTCCTTAAAGAGAACTGGAATTGTCCTTTCCACTCTTAACTGAACTAAAATACTAATTAATAAAAAAAAACGTTTATCACTACGTTTTAAATAAATATTTAAATTAATTGACACTTCTTATGTCATTAAAAAAATATTATATAGTTTTTTACTGAGACGGCCTCCTTCGACTCAACTGCCAACACTCAAATGTAATCACAAAGCTTACATGTATACATAAGTACAGCACTCGTCTTCTTCACGAAGGCACTATACAAATACTAATCACGCTAAGGCGGTCATTTAACGGTCAAAACTTATAATGAAAATGTGGCCGATATTCGATATCATTAACCATTGTATTATTTTTTATATTTTGTAGTTGGGTCAGTAGGTACAGACCACCTGAATCTTAATGAATGAGATGATTAGATTGCAGGTTGCTATCCCCGCTAGCGCCATTAAGCTTTCATGTGCTAAATTCATCTCGTGTTCGGTGGCAAAGAAAAACATGAACTTGCATGTGACAGAAAATAATTTGAATCTACCAATCCATTTTAAAGCAGCGTGTTGGGATGACCTTCAAACTTTCTTTTCAGAAGGAGATGAGTTTCTGTATTGAGGATATTTACAAGTTGTTACTTAACTTTATTTAGTGAAATAGATCCCACTTCATTCCCAAATCAAACAAAAAGTATATCGTCAGATTTATTATTTGTGAAATATATTTAGGGAGGCAACATTTTTAGACTAGAGACAAAAAATATCCAATGGGGTCATTGGTCCTCACTGAAATAGTACGACTTTTCTTTAAAACTGATTTTAACAAGAGAGATAAATTAAATGAAAACAAAGGTTTTTATCGCATCTTAAAATAGCCGTATAATCCGCTAAGTACAAAGGCGTCCCACAAATTTTAGTCAAGACTAATTAGTCTATTGATGTAAACGCAAAGACTTGTTTGTATAGCTGACAAATTTTCATGTCCCGTAATAATAAGTGTTAATTGGAAATGTTATTTATTGTGTGTATTTTGGATAAAATGTTAATTTATTTGTTTGCTATGCAATCAAAATTAATGTTTTAATGTGAAACCAGTTGCTACAAGTATCACGTCAATACTTGTACGTACAAACATAATGCTTCTTGGGAATTATTTTTGCTTAGCAATTGAGTTATTGTTCCTACTGTGTTATGGTAGATCGCTCTACGGTTCTATATTTTAAATTATTATATAAACTTTAATTTTCTTGAAAAATATGTATCAAACACTGCTAGTTTTACAAATGATTTTTCTCTGTAAAATAGTTCTTATAATAAATTACAAACATATTTATTAATCAATTTTATTAGAATTATTAATAATAATAAGAATATGCGTACAATGAAATTATATGGTCAGAGCGTTAATTATGATTCATAATGATTATGAATTATAATTACTAACGCTCTATACACAGAACTAAGATGAAAAATTGTCTCTTGTATTCGAATTACAAACATACAATATAGACTACCTCTATAGTGGCTAAATAAAAATACTGTAGGTCTCGGGATCAGATAGAAGCTAAATAAACCCCTGTAACTCGGAAATCACGTAAATCCCGAAAATGAACTCTCTCCGGTCGCTCCGTGTTTGTCGTCCCACTGGATAACAAGAGCATAATATTATATCCCAAGTTCTTAAGAACCGTTGTCGATATCGATCATGAGGACATCATCATCAAAATAATTGCGACTGACGGACCGGTGCGGGCGCCCTACACGCCGCCTGCCGCAATTATTTAAACTAGCGCCTCAGACCGTTCTCTTAGGCAAGGTTGCAGATCTGTTTCTAATTTACAGAAGTTTATTTTTATATATTACTAAAAGACAGATGCTCGAATATTGCTGATTGATAATAAGAGTTTACTTTTAGAACGCCGTGCTTTATTAAGGCTGTATTTTAAATGGTCAGTTAATTTGAGCGGTTTTAGTTATTTCCAAAATGTATTTTATTAGCAAATAGAGTAAATAAAGCGGCTTCTAGTAAGGTAAAAGTAACTTAATTGTTCAGCAAGTTATATTAAAGAAATGTCATTTTAGTTTGAAATCAGCGTGTAAGGAAAGATTTTTTGTACGGCCAAAACATGTTATGCTGTTTAAATTACTTATGAGTTTATTTTATGAACTATTTCATTTTAATTTTTTTTTTCATTCGGCAGATCTTCTCGTTGTACTGGTTAGTCAATCGTGAGTATTACTTATCGTTTTATTTGGCGAGTGTGTGGTTGCAAAATTTCGGATGTGCAATCTCTAAAAAAGTATATTTGTCCGACCATTACAATGTGAGTGTATGGAAGCGGACTTCCACTTTTGAAATAATATTATATAAACAGACCTTTTGTTTTTACTTTACATGACTGCGTCGGTCATAATAAGCCGGAAACTGATATGTACTAGATAAACAGTCGCTTCAGGGCGCAACGGCGTCGCGTCGTCGTGTCGTCCGCGCCAACGGTACGTGTCAGTGTCAATACACGATCCTTGATTCGTATGATAGTAAGCTTTACTGATTTATTTAACTTTATATTTAAGTTTCATTCATTTATTATGTTTTTTTTTTCTGCATAAATATCAAATGACTAATAATTACTCTACACTATTTTACTTTAGATATAAATCGATGTTGACCTAAATATTTTATGACGCTTTAAACTATACGAGCCTTTTACATAATAATAATCGTGTATTAGCTCTGAGGTCCTTTATATTTATGTAATCATAGACAGAGAACGTTCGTTGGTTCGCTCGTTCTCTCCTCGGCATATAATGTATAGTTTTATCCAAAGGTTGTGTTATGCAATTAAACTCAGATTGCGTTAGCCTAATGACCTCCTCTAGCGCGATGCGATCGAGCGAGGTGATCAAAAACTCATAATTTAATCAATAAATCATAATTTGGCAATATTAATGTGTAGGGAACGCGCAAATGTCAATTATTAAAACAAATACTTGGGAAGCGCATGTTTACGAGAAACGGTTAAAGACACGATCACTTTAACATACATATTATGTACATTCATATAAATCAACTCGTGCGAGCATACATTTACGAGCCGCTATTAACTTTGTTGAAAAAACACACAGAGTAGTGTTAACGTTAGAATAATTACAATTAAAATGAAATAAATATCAAATTACATTCATAAATGTAAAAAAGATAAAAGATAAGTTAAATATTAAATAACGCTGGTAAAACATCTCTACATATACATTAATAACGCAAAACTAAAAATTCTTTATTTACCAAAAACTCATACTTGTATAAAACCGAGAACGAAAATTCTTATAAGGATTTTTGAACATTTTACAAGAATATAGCATATGTAAAGTACAATATTAAATTTATATATTTTTTATAAAAAGTCAAGTTTTATTTTTATGTCATATATATATATATATATATATATATATATATATATATATATATAGGTAGGTGGACTGGCAAATGGGCCACCTGATGGTAACCGTTTACCACTGCCCTTAGATTTTGGTACTGTAAGATACATTAATCATTCATCACACACAACTATAGTAAGTATTGATATTAAATGTATTTTTTATCTTTTTGATATAATTTTGTACAGAATCATATGCCTTATTTATTAATGTTTTTCTACCGTGTTATTTAAATTGATCAACTTGCAAAACTAAACAGTTTTGCAGTATTGTATTACAGATATATTTATCGAGACGGAAACTGGGAGATACAATTATTTATTTACTCTCTCTGTTTAATAATCAAAGTTGCATTTAATGTAATTAAGGCCGAGGTAAAGATAATGTGACGCCACTCTAAGCATCTACGAAGAATACATGTTTGTAAATGTATCTCTTTTTTATGGCATTGGTTGGCGGACGAGCATATGGTCCACCTGATGGTAAGTGGTCACCACCGCCCTTAGACAAAGGCGCTGTAAGAAATATTAACCATCCCTTACATCACCTATGCGCCACCAACCTTGGGAACTACGATGTTATGTCCCTTGTGCCTGCGATTACACTGGCTCACTCTCTAAAGCGTTACCTCGAAGTAATTGATCCTAAAACAATTAGATAATTCCGAATAATGTAGAAACTTAGTATAACGCACCAAAATCATTTTAGACACTCTAGTCCAAGATTGTCATGAAATTTATATTTAGGCTGTATGATGTAAGTAGCGACGGTGTCATACGTACAAAGTATGAGAGTTTGAGACGCGGGGTTGACGGTGTCGAGGCCGCGGGGTGAAGGCCCTGCCCGAGCCCGTGTTACTGAAACACGCACTCGCCTGCTTACAACTACGCAGATGTAATACGAGAGAAGCAGGCACGTTTTTGGCATAGCTATTTATGAAATTTAATGACAGCATTATATTTGCCATTATTGACCCAGAACGTCCTTATCTGATTACACTGTCTGTAATGTTCCGCAGGAATAGATCTATTGCTCGAGTTACACTTTATCATCATCAATTAAGAGATGTCGACTGCTGGTCAAAGGCAATCCCCAAGGATTTCGCGCAGGCCGGTCATTCCAGACGGAGAGAGATTGTGAATCTATTATCTGTAGTAGTACTAACTGAAATGAAATAAACTTTTACGTCGAATTATAAATATTTTGTTTCATACGAAGGTATATTCTGAACTCAACTCTATCGGTACAATAGTTTCCAATGAATATTCAAATCCTGGTATAATGTGAATTTGATTTGCCTAATTAGCCTCGCGCTATTGTGTAACGTCTCAACTCTCTCAGAACAAAGTAACTACAAACATAATTGTTTTTAAGAAAACTTTCCACCTTTATTATACAGAATACATGTTAATATTAATAAGTTACTTGAACTACTTTATAAAAGCATTTGAAAATGTAAAATTGAGAAGAATTGCCTTTGAGTTTATTTATTTTTTACTAGAAGCAATGCCTGCCTGTCTTCCAGCCTTCCCTGGCCGACTTCGTGTACAGGTAACGTGTTCCTGGAAGAGCAAGTACTTCTTATTTATTACCGTGTGATCGCGAATCAGTATTACTTATGTGATACTTTAAATTGAAATATTACTTTACAAATACGATAACATTAAAGCTTACAGTTTTATTATGTTAAAAAAATATTAAACATAATTTTTAAAATAACCTTGTTTGTACCAATCGCCTTTAAAAGTACGTTAAGTTAGTAAATAACTATGTATAATCATAATAAGCATTACAAACTACTTGGTAATTTAATGTCTAGAGTTGCCTAGTTTTGCAGCCTCCGTGTAATTATGGTGAGTTAAGAATATATTCATATTTAATTTCGTCAAACCTTTTGAAACGGCGCTTAAACGTTTTTGCAAAGAAAAGACTTAAACGAGTTTGATTCAACCCGAACAAACTGTAAATTCTAATGATAACTCATTTTATTGCTTACCTTACTAACACAACCTAAAATCTTAAATTTAAAATGAATAGCAGCACATAGTAATAGCACAAGCGGGTAAAGGAAGCCTCGCTCCTTCCTTAAAATGCTTACATGAAATGTGATTAATGATTTATAAACTAAACAAGAATGTATGGACTGTTATATAATAATGTCAGATGTATTTCAGAGACGTATCGCAAGATTCAAAGATGTTACGTCGAAGGTGCAAGTGACGAAATTATCATCTGTATCGCTGCCTCGGGTTGTTGACCCGCAGTTCACTATCACATTACTCTCTCTCTTCCTGGTGTTATAGCAGAGGCCGGGGACTACTTTCCTAACCTAGATTGTCTAGTCTTCAGATTGTTCCTTGCTTTTGTTAGTATTGGCTTCGAGTCGACGCACTATCTTACTAACTATCTAAGACCTTTTCTAAGAATTTTGTGATAAATTAATGGCTATATATAGAATATGGATACTTAATCATATTAATCAATATATCATTATTCTTGTAAACGAAGAACTTAATCATTCATATATTACAGTATCAAAACGAAGAAAGCAAGTCTTCAAAAAGGAATGGTAATCTCGGCAGAGAGGCAGTGTTGTTCTCTGATGAAACTTCTTTATCTTAGATACGTGCGTGCCGATTTCGCAGCGAGGGCTTTTTAAATATGATATATTTGTGAATTTTTAATATAATAAATGTATATAATAATAATACATAAAAATGTCATAATACAAGCACCATCGGTCAGTATATTTTGAAAACTATTGATATCTTTTGCAGTTTGACATCCACACATTTTTACATTAGCCTTATGTAAATTGAGATTATAAGAGAGTAGATTGTCAGCTTGTAATTCATTATCATCATCATCATCATCAGCAGCAGCCTGTTAATTTCCCACTGCTGGCCTAAGGCCTCCACTCCCTTTGAGAGAAGGTTTGGAGCATATTCCACCACGCTGCTCCAATGCGAGTTGGTGGAATACACATGTGGAAGAATTTCCTTGAAATTAGACACATACAGGTTTCCTCACGATGTTTTCCTTCACCGCCGAGCACGGGATGAATTATAAACACAAATTAAGCACATGAAAATTCAGTGGTGCCTCCCTGGGTTTGAACCCGAAATCATCGGTTAAGATACACGCGTTCTAAGCACTGGGCCATCTCGGCTCATCGGTAATTAATTAACTGAAATTATAAAATCAATTTTGATATTTTTCAACATTATAAAGCCATTCTATCTAGAAGTAACATTAATTTATTCTAACGTTACGTTATTTCAGTAATAAAATTAGTGTCCGGCCTGCAACGACGGTGCCGGTTGACCACAATCGCCACTGAATGTCTTCTATCAAAGAAGTTTGTCTCAAAGATATTACTTAATCTTAAAGTGAGTTAATACACTGCTAATATAAATTGTCACTTACTTTATGACAGCAATTAATAATACAGGAAATAATTAAACCTAAAATCATAAGCTAATTATTATTAGTTTCCTGGTATTAAAACTTATTGTATGTGAACATTATTGAAATGATTATATTTTTTTATTACAAATATTTTCATTCTAAAGTACGCAAGATTTGTGTCATGCGATGTACCAAAGTCTATGCAGTCTGTTACTGTCCCACGGCTGGGCAAATGACTTAACTCCTGCTCAGAAGCATTGGAGATTAATCCACCTTGCTGTGGCTCGCTATCTAATGCATGAACTGCTTTAATCGTCAACCTATAAAATATGGACGCTTTAAGTTCAACACTTTTTAAAACTTTATCGTTAATATCGCACAGCTTATTAAACTATTTTGTGATCTGCAATAATCTTGTTGTTTGTATGAATACCACTTGTTATTGTTGGAATTTGTTCTTATATCACTTAATCAGCATGTATCATGAATGTATCATATATGAATATGATAAGTATATGAAAAATTAAGTATTAATTAATGTGTATTTTGACGTTAATTTCACGCTACGGTTCTTAGTGCTTCACGAATGTTTCCTTTTCCTCCGGCCTTCGCGATGAATAGACACGATGAACCCGCAACCTTGGGTGCCGCCGACGTGGAGTTGTTAGTTTAATACGTTTGGACAGAAATAATCATCAACATAACAGCCGCCATAGGATTTTTAGTAAAGTCTGCTTAAAATTCTATATCTGTGAATGTCTATACCATTTTATTGCAACGGTTGACTTTAACGTAACTTTTTACGAAGATAAGACTTCAGTTTAACATACATCAGTATCAGTGAGGTCGGGGATATTATTTTTTAAGATTAGACTCAATGTTTTCTACTGTTCAGTTGAAATGAATGAAGTGTAATATAATAACTACTTCCTACGCTGGTAAATATACCTGAAGATGTGTTATCATAAAAACTGTGTTAAATAATAAAAGTGTGGTTTGACAGGAACTGAAAGTCATAAAGCTGCGTTTATATTTGTATAAAAATTAGCGTTGTTTAATTTTATTAATATTAATTTTAATAAGTTTGGCGGTAAAATTATAGTCGCGGTGTGTATCGCGGCGTAGCGATGACCTAACTGATATACTATGAATGCTAGATAAGATCTTAGCTGTACATTTGAATGTCAAATAATAGTATTAATTTATGAATTCAAAATAAAGCGATACGTTTAAGGTGAGATGGACTTGTTCGGAAGTGGTTCAGTGGGGCAGACGGTTGCGACGATCAAGAGACCGGTTGCCTCACGCTGTTAGAGTCGGGATACAAGCGCCTCCGAGGCAAAGGTCAACACATGCGTTTATAAAAATATATACACACACTTTGTACGTTACTAATTTACCTAGCTCAGCTTAAAATATTTTGTAACGAATCTGTCAATTTAATGTGCGAAATAGAATGAAGAATAAATAATGCAGCGATTAATACTTGACATCAAAATAAAAACAAGTTATGTTACGAGAAGTTACAACAGCAAATGCTAACAATGTTTGAACTCGTGAAGTTGTTTCTTGTTCATAATATTAGTTTCTTAGTTATCCTCGACATTCATTCTGAGCATTTTTAAAATAATTAAACTTAATATAAAGTCTGCTGACGTCGCTTATCTAATTAAAGCATCAACGTTTATTCAATTCATATTTCATAAGCAGCCGCATGAAATCGCATTTAATACAATATTAGTTAGTTTCTTTAAATACGTTGTGATTTAAACAATAAGCTCGGCGCGCTTTATTGCTCGTTTAATGCCCAGGAACTGTGTGCTTATATTATTAAGATCATGTTTTACAGGGAATTTTTAGTAGTTTGAAATATTTCTATTGTCAGAAAAAGTTTCAGTATTGATGCTCGAAACCGGTTGCCCACTATTATGTACTTATCAGACATTTGTTTCATGAGTTATCGCTAAAATTTGTCGTAAATATAGCAACCGAGGTACTACTATGAATATAATTACAGAACGCTGTGAGATGGGTGCGCGTTAGAGGCGAGAAATAAGAGTTAAACGTATTACGTTCATGTAACAGAAGGTCGAAAGAACGAGCAGCTCCTGTTTATTAACAAGTTTTTTTTATCTGAACAAGACTTTCAAATTAATTCAAAAGTTGTCGATTATATTTTAATTCAAGCCAATCGGTTGTCAATTGCGCCAACAAAACGTTAACAAAGTTAGAAAAAATATTTAATATTATCAATCATTTTTATTTAAATATAATACTGTAAAGGAAGCGTCACAGTGGATGCTCATTAGTGTTTTGCAACAGCTCGTGACCTTATGAGTCCGATTTAACTCTTCTGCCCATCACCTCGCTTCATATCAGATATGCACTCACGGCGTCATCGTTATATGAGCAGACCCTTTGGAGATCAATAGATTATTTGGCTTAAAACTTTAAATAAAATACATTCGCATTCTTCGTTATCTGTAACTTCTCATTTCGACTTTTTGTGCTACTATTGTTTCCGATTCAGTTTGTGGTTGTCCCAAAGACAGTGCCATCTTTATTTTAATTCTGAGAGTTTACTTTTCTTATAATTAGTATTTACTTTGGCTATTAATCATACAACAAATATGTGTCGTGCCATGACGGTGATGTGAATAGAACAAAATAATCTACAATATTTTTGATTTATAACAGGTAATAAATAGGTCTGCGAATTCATTGTCCTTCTTAAATATGTATGTATATGTTATATATTATACAGTTAAATACAAATTCAGGCAGATTCAAATGATAAGGCTTGCTTTTACACTCGGATGAGTAAATTGTAGACCCCCAGCAGTAATTCTACCACCAAACAGTTATACTGCGTTCCTTATACTCACAGGGGTCATAAAATCGGAGTTGCGATAGTTGACGACTAAGTTAACCTTTATTATCGCATTGTCTGTCGGAAGATGATCTGCTATCATCACGAGGTCTACAAAAATATAGAAGTAAAGAGCTCTTATAAACATAATTAGTTACACTTGAGTTCATTCACGTCATTAGTATAAGTTGAATAATTTGAAATTGTTATAAAGATTGGTTGACATTAAAATTACCGTCGCCACCTTGGGACGTATGTACATCCCGTGTTCTATGTTTGTTTGCGCCGGAGATTCAGTAGCTAGGTCGCGGGTTACATCAGAAACATCGGTGCAGCACACACGCAAGCACCGGCACGTCCCCTCCACGGCGGCGCTGCCGCTGGCGGGTGGCGCTGCGGCCGCAGTGCTCGTCTCTTCGCCATGTCCGTCGCACGCCCGCTCGTTCTCTCGCTCGCCGCGCTGCTCGCCGCGCTGCTCGTCGCGCAAGTCGCGCACGCCGCGCCCAACGCGCTCGCACGCACGCGCCGGCAACTCGCCGACGACAATACGTTGCAGCCCCTCGATGTGAGTATTGCACGAACAGACAAGCGTCTTCTGGTATAAGTAATCTAAGTCACCTAAAAGCATTTTCTCTAAATGCTGATAATTCAGAGCGAACGATTCAATAAATTTAGTTTAATTTAAATTCCTGGTTCCTTTTCTGTACATAATTGAATCAATAAGAATAGAATTTCCAACGGAAATTAATATTTTTATTAATTAAACTCCGATCTATTTTCAAATGAGTTGAGGGCTGCTTATTGTGTCGTTCGCTGCCTCGTTTCGCAAGTGATGTAAAATTTAAATAAATATTAATATTTCCTAAATTTTTAATTAGCTTTTTACATAATAAGGTTCTCTCCATTGTGTATCGGAAGATAATGGTCATTATATAATACTGATTACACGCAGTTACACGCTACGTAAGTTTGTGTTACTCATCTGAATATAAAAACGCCTCATTAGCGATGTCATAACCGAGTCAATGTAACTGCGTGGAATTAGATTAAATTTCATATGAGAAACAATCATAGAGCATGTGATACGATGTGTCTAGCGCAGTACTCGCAGCGCGCGCGAATCATGCGTCGCGCCGCACGTACTCGTGCTTCGCTCGGCGCACGCTCAGTGTCCGCGGCTCGGGGGGAGCTCGCGTGACGCAACTAGCATTCGACCGATCGATTATTGATGGCTTTTTCAAAATAATACTATAACAATATCGAATAATTGTCTCTCTAAAACTTTTTTTACAAGTCGTTATGTCATTCTTACTCTCATCTCTCGGAGGGTACTGTTGTCGAAGTCGATCGGTCCAGTCATCTCATTCATCCCGCAAGGCACCGCAGCCTCCCGTCTCGCCACTAATTCCAATCATTTTCCCTTGCTAATATTGTACATAACGTATCAGGAAATGCTAATTGTATTATATTAAAACACGATGAGTGACGCAAGAGAGGCGCAGACCGCGCTTGGCTTCGTCTGGATCTCTGTATGTACATAGGTATATTCGAACGCCGGGCGCCAAACTCTGCCCACTGAGTTAATTTCGCAGTCAAGTCGCGTTCCACAATTTTTATTTAACTTGTCATCTCAAGGTCCTTTTTTTAAGAACACACTCACTCTTACGCTCACACATACTCACACAGACACACAATGAGTAATAATCTTGTCAACGCAAATTTGTAATTATTGCAGTATTTTTTTATAAATGGGGCTTTTTTTTTAAATAATAATAACATTAATATTCGGACTTTACGTTCACATTGATATACATTAAACCGGTCCAGTTGACGCATAATCCAGGTCAAAACTAGTGGGTATTGCATAATTAAAACGAGCCTTTAACATTGCGTTTGTATTGAGTTTTACAGACTTGTTTCGTGTTTGAGTACCGAATACCTGAGAGGTCCTTCGGGTTACGTTGTCATGTCGTATTTTATTTCTACATACGATTCATTTGAAAAATGCTTATAAGATTTTTTGCCTACGAAAATAAAAAACAACAACAATAAAATAGGTACGTTGCTATCAATGGTTACGCGATTTTTTGTATTTGTTAGTTATGCTCATGAAAACTCAGAGGCACTCGGACTTGACCAATTTAAAAATATTTTGTCAAAAATTTATAACGTTGGTTAGCGGATTTTACATTTATTTAAAGTATATATAGAATTTAACGACTAATTATTTGAAACCACTTTCATTTACAAACTGAAAATAATAAAAATATTCGTTTCGTAGCTTACTATGAGAATGCTTTGTCTGGAAATTGGACGTTTACATTCATTTCATAAAGTGATCGGGAGTCTTTTTGCACGTATAATTATATTTGCATATTAATCGAAGGTTAATTCATTCACAATATTTTTATATTTTTCTTTATATTCCTTCTGAAAATTCTAAAGCAGTTGATATTCGAAATGACTAAATGTGTTGTAAAATAGTTAGTTCATTAAATCTCGACAAGTACTGCCGTGATGTTGCGGACAAATAGTTTAGAAACTTACATATTATTATATACTTACATTTTTTTTTATGGCATTGTTTGGCGGACGAGCATATGGGCCACCTGATGGTAAGTGGTCACCACCGCCCATAGACAAAGGCGATGTAAGAAATATTAACCATTCCTTACATCACCTACGCGCCACCAACCTTGGGAACTAAGATATTATGTCCCTTGTGCTTGTGATTACACTGGCTCACTCACCCTTCTAACCGGAACACACAATACATATATTTACTTTATAAATATAAGGCTCTAGTTGTAATTAATAAAATAACAGTTATAATGAATGCCGCGTATTTCTAAACATTAATGAATTGAAATCCATAAAAAAAGACTAAAGTTAAAAGTTTTGTCTGTTAAAGTTATCACGACCAATATTGTCTTAAAAAAAAAATATATATACTTTTTCTAAAATTATAGTATTGTGTACTTAGGGACCGTACTAGACGGATATTTGAAATCATAAACTTATGCTTTTGTCAAATGTTCAACTTGCAACTTTGTGTACAAAAAACCAAGGTAAACCTGAAAATAGACCAGCACTTCCGACATCGCGTGTCGCGTACTCCCTGATTGAGAACAAATTATAATCAGATGGTCGCTCGCGCTGAGAACAAAGCTTCAATCGGTTAGAGAGATATACCCGTGCAACAGTCGTTCACAAGATTATTCCGCAAATCGCATGGAAGATGAACAATAGCCTGCATTGTGTCGTGTTGGGTAAATAAGAGAATATCTGGCCGGCTCGATGCGGAAACAATCGAAAGTGACGGTGGGGCGCCACCCCGCCTCCCCTCCACCCGCCTGTGCCCACGCTCGGCTCCCAGGGTGCCGGCGGCGCTGATAAAGTGCTTATGAAAGTGCATTGAAAGGTTTTTGCACGAATTCCCGCGCACTTGTGTAATTACTGCGAATCGATATATGTGTGTATCATACTGCCGATACTCGATACGGCGAGCGTCGTAAGTATTAGTTACGCGCGATGGGAATCATATGAGGTACCGATTCATAATAAGTTATTTTATAAGGATTTGTATTATATCGATAATTTATATTGATTTATTGTAATAACTTATATAATTTAATGTCAAATGATCTCATTTAGTGATAAATCAGTTGAGCTTATTTGAGCAAATTAGGTATTGTTATAGTGGTAATTAACGATTAAATTTGAAAATCATGTTGCTTCCAGCGGTTTAATCGCACGTCACGCAGAAAACTATAAAAATTATATGAAAACAATGAACGGTGAAATTACTGTGCCACTTATATTCTCTTATGAATATAATTTGAATAGACTCTGGAAACAAGCCGCAAAATATTTCATTAGTCAATCAAGTGGGAATGCCTACTAACTAAAAAAAAACATTGAAAATACACGCAAATCTTTATGTTGAGTCGTTTATGTGTCAAGGTACGAATTATTAGGAAATTAACTACTTAAAAAAATATTCACTTTGTATAAAGTTCATCGCGTTGTGAATTTTTTTCTATATTAAAACGATTATATCGGAAACATTTCGGCGCAATATCATATTGAACTCTTAACTACTGAACCACTCGGTACACATTGCGGTGAAATACGCTGTACTTTATATAAACACATATATAGTTTTCTAGTCTAATTCTAATCTCGTAAAACCTACATGGCCATTGTTTCCGCTACTCCAACTTCTATACTATATTCTCCCTACCTGCACGCGCGAGGTCGACGAGCGTCGCTAGTTTATAATTAATTATAATAGAAAGCGTTTTCGCTAAAGATGATCGATGCGAGTGGTCACCGATTAAATTATTCACGCGTACCCGGTTAAAATACAATTATTATCATTAATTTATTATACGTATCTATTATTATATTATGACCTTTTAGATATTATATCAAAGGAACTAACCATGAAAAAGTATTTTAAAAATCTTGATTTTGTAAAATAGATAGTAATTACTTGTCAAACCCCAACGAGTTACTGATTGTCGAGGGCGACGCGAGCGCGAGAGGCGGACGTCCTCGACCCGCGACGACTGCTCGGCGCACGGTGGGCTCCGAGCCGAGTGCTGTTGGCTGCCATCTGCCGCGCACACACTGCATACTTGCATTAACTGCGCTTACACTTTTTCGATATATAATTATTCAGAACATTATAGTTTCAAGAGATTGATTAGTAGTTTTGAATTTTAACCTACCCCGTGGCTCTTGCACGAATAGTTTTTTTGCCTTTGTAGTCATATAGATTATTGTGCAGGCACGATAAAGCATTCAAAGGTTGCAAAATATGAGATATGAGTAGCTGCGAAACATTATTGCGGTAGAACTAAAAGTGATGTCCGTGAGCTGGCGTGCCATACAACGCGCGGCGGCGCGGCGGTGGTGCGCTAGTGTTCGACATTGACACAACACACACGTAGAACTTGCGTAACTCCGTACCGACCTCACATTAAAGCCCAAATATCGTTGCAAGTGCCGATCATATTTATACATGTTCAAGTTACACACTGGCCGATTACTCGGTCCAGCGACCTTCAAAGTAACGTATGCGGTTTGCATGCCAAATACCGTGTCCGGACTGTTCGCGCCCGAAGTACGTACTCGTGCAAGTTATTGAATTAGGGTCGGCATATAAAAATACTGTCATTAATAATCAATATTTGTCTATTCCTGACGAGACACGCATAACAGTTAATTCAATTTCGGCGCTTACTAAAAAGCTTTCACCAAAATTGGCTGAAGTTCTGAAGGTGGTTTTTTTTCGCCGAAGATCTATCGTCACGTTATCGTCGAGTATTTAATTAAATATCAATCTACCACCGGTTCGGAACGTAGGTTTTACCGAAAATAACCACAAGGAAGGAATAACATGCAAGGAAAAATTAGCAATTAGTTTTTTTTAAGCACATTGGTGATGGTGCTCTTTCATGATAATCTGGTGTATGGTGTTTGGTAGTGTGCGAAATGCAATGTAGTGCAGTGGGAGTGATGGGTGTGTGTGTATGTTGTGCAGGACGCGGCGAGCGACGACCAGGCACGTGAGAAACGAAAACTAGAGGGTGTCACTGAAGCCAAGTTCGGCATCAAGAACGCCGTCCTCGGCTTCGTTTTTGGAGTGAGTATATCGGTTTCGCGACTAGCAATTTAAATTAAACTAGTAGGTCGGCTAGTAATGGTTGAATCGTCTGTTGTAGAAAATCAACTCTTTGATTGACTCGAAAACGCGATTGGTTGAGTCACTCGACCGGCAGAACATCGAAATAAACAAGCAGTATGGAATCGAAGCTCCTAAGGGCGGTGGGCTGAGCTCGCTGAGTGGAATCGTGGGACAAGTTATTGGACCCAAGCTGCAATTTTTGGGACCCAAGATACAAGCTGTGACCGGACTACTGGGAGGCGCGTCGGGCGGCGGCGGCTCAGGTGGGGGCTCGGGCCTGGGCTCCATCATTTCGCTGGTCACCTCCTTGTCGGGATCCTCCTCCGGTGGTGCCGCAGTGGGTGGCACCGTCGAGACCATTGACTCTTCTGAGGAGGACGACTCTTGATCGCTCTCCTGTTCCTCTGTGACTCTGCTCCGTCGTTGCGTGCCGCGTAAATCCATCATTCTTGCCGATGCCTCGCATGTATCGTTTTGTGCAACCGCCTCGTATTTGTTGTTGTGGCGTGTTATGTAATAGTCGTAGCCCTGCTGGGTACTTGCCAGGCGCGCCGCAAACGCCGGAGCCGGGTCGCAACCCGCAGTGTACAGTCCCAGTTGCGCACGCGCTTCTGAACCCGCGCTCTCGGCGCACTGTATTTATATGTAAATAGAATTAGGTGAGTTATGGTGATTTATTAAATAATAATATAATATATGTTTTTTAATACTCGTTTGTTTCTCTGCACCGAACCCTTCGTTTGCACGCACCGCTTCTGTCATAGATGTATACGTAAATAGTTACAACGAACGAACAGCCTAAGAATGTAGATACAATGCCCATATCCGATGCCCAGTAATCACTACTGGGCATCGGATAAGTATTTATAATGTGAATTATGTAGTGGTCGTTACATAACTGATGAGCGCATGTCTTACCGTAGTGCATGTTTGTAGTTAACAGTTGTTTTTAGCACTCACCGACCCAACGCAGATGAAGAGCTCGTTTGATGTAATTGTGTAAATTGTTGTGATGTAGCGTATCTAGTCGTTTTGAAGAAAACGGTTTGCATCGATTGTAAAAACAATAAAAGGGTGTTTGTGGATTTTCAAGTTTGATGGTTTTTATTTTATTTGATTTAGAAATGCTTTTTCGAGAACTCCTATCTGGTCTGTCTCTAGTCTTTTGGTTTAGTGTTTGAAGAAATAGATTGCATTTGCTCGAATAAATTTACCCATACAGCGATTTGATAATAATAAATAAACATAATAATATTTACCTAATACCTAATTGAAATATCTCTTCTATAATATCATAAGTGAAATAATTAACAATTTAACATGTTAAGAAAAGTAAAATATTACAATGATTAAATCATTATATATTTTAAGGGGTTGAAAATAATACGCAAAAATTTTATATCCCAAATAAATTTACCCCTTTTTGGCATTTGACTTAAAATGGGTGATGACTCTACATTCGGCATTGCAAAATGCTACTTGTAAATTATTATTGTTATCCTTCCGCGCGGCGTGCTTTGTACAATAAGTACTATATTTTGATCTGTGTATATAATTAATGATGTAGTTTATCGTATGTAAATATTAAACATTACTATAAGTTTTTCTATTCAATTATTAAGAAATTAAACAAACGTAGCCATTACTTTCCGGGTTTGAAGCAAGCACGCATAGCGCCTTCACGCATGAGTAGCCATTCGACACGAAATACACAGTACTTGTATCTAGTCGCATTTCAAATATTTCCAGAGCCATCGAACTAACAACACTGAGAATTCACTATCTTTATTTATATTAATTATTCTTTATAGTTACTGAGGTATGGTATTCATTTTCTTTATTCACTCGTTCAGTTTGACGTATCGTAGTGTTTACGGCCACTAGTTCCTTAGCATGTCGTTGTGTCACCGCACTGTAGACGATAGTAGGTCGAAGTGCACTCGAGTGCCGCTGAGAGCATCGAACTGACTGTCCACTCGCGACCGAGGCTTATAATATCACTGTGTACCTGAGAAATAAATTATTACTGCCATGCGATTATTTGTTTAATTTATAGAAACCAAAATAAAAAAAATAAGCTATCAACCTGTAACCGACCTTAATGCCACGAAAATATCCCGTCAGTGTAATGTAATCTTAAATGATACCGTAACGAGCTCAGCGGAATCGATGATGTCAACGTCAATACATTCTCAGTCCGGTATTTAGTTAATTGTTAAATATACGTGTATTGCAAGCTGAAATAAAAACGCTCGCTTAGAATATTATATGGGAGTATAATCGTATTGTTAAAAGAGGGATTTGATCAATTGAACACAATAAACTCAACCACACATACAATTAAGAACATAAAATACAAACCACCTATTGGAGAGACGGAATGCTGAGGGCGCTATAGCGTGGCATACGCCGGCTTTGATTTGATTCGCGTCGTATGGCGTAGAATGGCGCTACGTGGAGGCTCCCGGCATACACGGCGAGCGCGTCGCGCAGTCGGGAAGCCTCAAAGTCGTCGAACCGACTGCTCAACTTGCAGTTATCGGACACACAGGACACAAGGACCTCATCGAATATACGGTCCAGCCCAGCGTCGCCGGATATACGGAACAACCCGAATTCTTCGGGTACACGCAACAGCAAGAGGGGGGGTCGACCCACTTCGCGTACGGCGAGCGCGCCGAGCGCGCGCGTGCTGCGCCAAGCCACAGTGAAGCCGACCGACGACATCCCGGTGTTCGATCGCAACAAGGTCAGCCTGGACTTCCCGGGCAGCCTGTTTGGACCATCCGTGTCGCTCCTCATCCGTACCACTAAAATAGTTGGTGATGTTATTCAGGTACTGTGTTTAAATTATATATGAAACACCTTGTCCGGGTGATGAAATCGTCCAGAGAATATGACAATTCGTCTTCTAATATTATAACTTCTGATTGTACAATGACGTGTTATTAAAGTAAAAACTTTAAATAAATATAACATAATATATATAATTAAATATCTTAAGTGAAGAAGTGCAGAGTGTCATTATGACTTAAATTCTTAATGAAAAATTAATTGCTTAATTTTTCTTATTTCATAAATTTCAGAACTCGGCAGTGCGATATCAGTCCTTTTTGAGGCTGTTCCGACCGCTGTTCCGGGGTCCTTTCGAAATTAAGGGCTTAGATCCTCCCACAACTACAACTACAACTACACGCAGGCCGACCACCACAACAACAACTACCACCAGCTCAGCGGCGCCACCCTCGTCCGACAACGAGATCAGTCGGAGGCGATGACTGTTACAATATAAAATATACTATTTATAGAAAATTACAATTAGGATTTAAATGTAAAGCTAAAATAAATATTTGAGACGTATTTATGGAAAAATACTGCGGTTATTGTATGGACTTTTCTTGAAAGAAAAAAACATTTGGTTTTACTTCAAGCTGTATGCTATGTTTTATTTTGTGATTTGTATGTCGCTACTATATGTTCTAATATTGAGAATGGTTAGGTGTTACCTGTGCAATACTCAGGAAATCTTAAAAACATACAAATAGTGCAAAGCATGAAAATTATATACAGTAAGCGTGATATCATATTTCATGAGGTAGTTACCCAATACTGAAAGCAATACTTGTAATTGGTTTCCTTAAAAATGAATATGTAAGTATTAGCTTTTTGAAGTCAAACAGCAGCAGAAAAGATGATACCTGCAAAGATTTCATACTTTACAATAACTGATATCGCCTTGTTTCTAGAATACATGAGATAAAGTTGTTTCAATTAGACAGACGTAGTAAAGTAATAAAACCTTTAGTTCTAGTTTTATAATTCATTGAGTACTGATTAGTAATAAAATACAAATAAAAACCTTTGTTGTATCGTTTTTTTTTTTTTTTTTTTTTTTTTTTTTTTTTTTTTTTTTTTTTTTTTTTTTTTTTTTTTTTTACCCCCGTTACGCTAATATTGTACCAGTCGTGCACGCAGACATCTACGTCCTAATAGATGGAATATGTCAGTTACAGTCAATTTAAAAAATACTTCTACAATAGAGTGAATATTATAACGGGGTAATGCAGCAGATAATGAAATAGTATGTATTCTGCAGAAAAGAGCTATCCGAACTATTTACAATATTAGCCCTAGGACATCATTACGCGAAAAAATTAAAGAAATAGGTGTATTAACTGCTGCTTCACAATATATTTATGATAATATAATGTATAATATAACAAAAGAATATACAAAAATATTCCATAAATACATACTATTATTACAAGAAATAAGAATAAATTGTAACCCCGACTTCCGACTTCCGTTTGCATACGGTACAGAGAACGTTTTTGGGCAATAGTATTATATATATGGGCACTCGGCCGAGCTGCCATCTGGTTTAAATGTATGTAACAAATCAAAACAAAACTATATCCATGGGCGCTTGCCGTGCTGCCATCTTATTTCAATATATGTAACAAATCAAAATAAAATTATATCTATGAGCGCTTGCCGTGCTGCCATCTGTTTTCAATATATGTAACAAATCAAAACAAAACTATATCCATGAGCGCTTGCCGTGCTGCCATCTGTTTTCAATATATGTAACAAATCAAAACAAAACTATATCCATGAGCGCTTGCCGTGCTGCCATCTGTTTTCAATATATGTAACAAATCAAAACAAAACTATATCCATGAGCGCTTGCCGTGCTGCCATCTGTTTTTAATATATGTAACAAATCAAAACAAAACTATATCCATGAGCGCTTGCCGTGCTGCCATCTGTTTTCAATTTACGTAACAAATCAAAACAAAACTATATCCATGGCCGCTTGCCGGGCTACCATCTGTTTTCAATATATGTAACAAATCAAAATAAAACTTATTATCTGTAAAGCGACATCTATCAGCTAAATTGGGACTTAATAATATAGGAAATATTATTATCTACTTTCATCAATGAAGTAAGTAAAATGTAGAATAATAAATTGTAATTCATATTTTAGAATCAATCTTAGATAACACTAAGTTGAATTTCGTATTTTGGAATGTAGATTGTATCAAGCAAGTCTTTATCATTTGTTTTGTACCTATGGCGTTAAGCCTATGATTTCCGGACAGATTTATTATAATAAGTAACGAATTAAATAAATTAAGATTTATTAATATTAACTAATACTGTTTAAATAATTCTATTCTTCATTAATTACAATTCTTTCTTCATTAATTCAATTCTTAATTCAATTCAATCTATTTTTGTCATAAAATTTATTTTAATAATTTTGAAATATAAATATGATTTCTTTTTGTCAAGAAATGTGTACATTTGATTTGTCCGGTAGGTATATATATGTCGGCGCAATTTTAGTTTTAGCTAATTATTTTAAGTTAGTCTTTTAACGATTACTTTGTTTTAGTAAATCACGTGGTAGGAAATATTTATTGATTAATTTGTTGTGTATTGTTAATCGAATCTTTTAACCCGTTTTATGTTGCTGTAAATTTATATTGCAATTTATTATGAATATTACTTGAGTAAACATAATTTTTGGACAATTCATTTAAAAATTTAACGTTGGCATAGCAGTCGCATAATAACTAAAATGTTTTGTAGCAAATAAATCAAATTATTATGTAATCGTTGTCCAAAAATTATAATTCGAATTTAGAAATAGTAATTGGTGATTTTGAATGTGATTTTTCGAATGTAAAAATATTTCCGCCGGACAAAACTAGTCTTTAAAAGACGTCGATAAAGATGGCAGAATTGTTTTTTTTTTTGTTTGAGCCTCGGTGCAAACAAAAGTTGTCAGTGTTGTGTTCAATTATATCTGGTAAGTTGAGAATTTGTTATTTTGATTCTAGTTTAACTATTTACAATAATAATAAAATTAGCTTTTATTTTAATTTGCTGGTTATTATTATAGGTAGGTAGGTAGGTAGGTAGGTAGGTAGGTAGGTAGGTAGGGTAGGTAGGTAGGTAGGTAGGTAGGTAGGTAGGTAGGTAGGTAGGTAGGTAGGTAGGTAGGTAGGTAGGTAGGTAGGTAGGTAGGTAGGTAGGTAGGTAGGTAGGTAGGTAGGTAGGTAGGTAGGTAGGTAGGTAGGTAGGTTAGGTTAGGTTAGGTTAGGTTAGGTTAGGTTAGGTTGGGGTACATGTCAGTCACCTCCTCGTGGTGTACCCTGGGCAACGGGGCCGGCTTGAGCTTGCTCGTCGGCCACGGCTAAGACTGGCGGGAGGGATGCCGCGGGGCTGCTCCTGGTACGTCCCTGATCGGCGTCAGGGCGGACCATGTGAGTGGCCTCGTTGGCTAGGAGGGAGTGGGAGGGCTCGCTACTCGAGCCTCCCAGGTGTTTTACACCGGCGGTTTGCGGCGGAGCCTACCATCTTATCCGCCCCAGGGCGTCAGCTTCGTTGACGCCCAGCCTCCAGTGGCGGACTCGGGGGAGTTCGCCACATTCCCGCGTGGAGGATGAGGAGGAAGGCGCGCACTAGGTGCGCTTTCCATGTATATTCAGCCGCCTTACGGCGGCTGCCGCTGGTGGGGTCGCGGTTGCATGCCCTTGGCGATCCCGTGGCCTCACCACTCGGCGGCATGGTGGAAACCCGAGGATGGTTTTAGTGGGTAGGACAGGGCATTAGCACTAGCGTGCCCTGGCACGGGGCATTAGTTCCCGGTTGAGTCCCACATACCCGTCCCGGTCCCCCGACCGGGCGGCATGCGTAAATGCATTTCCTCCTCGTTAAACAAAAAAAAAAAAAAAAAGGTTAGGTTAGGTTAGGTTAGGTTAGGTTAGGTTAGGTTAGGTTAGGTTAGGTTAGGTTCTGTCTGGAACGAGGCCAGTTTCCGAGCCGGTGGAAGACCGGAAAGCTGGTCTTGATAAAGAAGGAGGGGCGACCTGCAGACTCACCATCTGCGTACAGACCGATCGTGTTGCTGGACGAGGTGTGTAAGATCCTCGAGCGAATCATCGCCAGTCGCCTCGTTCAGCACATGACCAGGGTGGGGCCGGATTTGGCGAATAACCAATTCGGTTTCCGCCAGGGGCGCTCGACGGTGGACGCGATCATGCGCGTGAAGGCCCTCGCGGAGGAGGCAGTCGCCCGGGGTGAGGTGGTCTTGGCGGTGTCGCTAGACATCGCCAACGCTTTCAACACCTTGCCTTGGAGTACCATCAGGGAGGCACTCCGATACCATGGAGTGCCGCGCTACCTCCGACGCGTGGTCGCGGCTTACCTGTCGGACCGAGCGGTCGTGTACCCGGGTCGAGAAGGATGGGGTCGGAGAGAGACGTCGTGCGGCGTTCCGCAGGGTTCCGTTCTGGGACCACTCCTGTGGAACGTGGGGTACGACTGGGCTCTGCGCGGTGCGTTTCTCCACGGCGTCGGCGTCATTTGTTACGCCGACGACACGCTCGTCACAGCGCGTGGGAAGTCGTACCGGCAGGCGGCCATACGCGCGACTGCTGGTGTCGCGCACGTCGTGGGTAGGATCCGGCGGCTGGGCTTGGAGGTGGCATTGCACAAGTCGGAGGCCCTGTGTTTTCACGGGCCGAGGACGAAACCGCCTCCCGGCTCCAGCATCATCGTAGGAGGGGTATCCATAGCTGTAGAGTCGACGATGAAATACTTGCTTGCTGCCCAACCTGGGGGGACCCAACTCCTCGTGCAGGAGGCTCTACACGGGGGTCGTACGGTCGATGGCGCTATACGCCGCGCCAGTGTGGGCGGATGCCCTGACGGCAAACAACGTCGCCGTGCTGAGAAGACCGCAGCGCGCGATGGCCGTCAGGATGATAAGGGGATACCGTACGATCTCCTTCGAGGCAGCGAGCCTCCTAGCCGGTTCCCCGCCCTGGGACCTCGAGGCAAAGCTCCTCGCGTCGCTCTATTGGCGGCGCGCGGAGGCGGTCGAGCGGGGTGAGCGCCTGGTGCCTCGACAGATCGAGGCACGCAGGGCAGAGCTTCGCCAGGTCTTAGTGGCGGAGTGGCACGCGCGCTTAGCGCAACCCACGACTGGGCAAGCCGCCGTTGTAGCGGCAGTGAGACCCGTTATGAAGGAGTGGCTCAACAGGAGCCACGGCGCCCTCAGCTTCCGGCTGACGCAGGTGCTCACCGGGCACGGGTGCTTCGGGAAGTACCTGTGTCGCATAGGCCGGGAGCCGACGTCCCAGTGCCACCATTGTGGCGATTGTCGCGACGATACGGCGTTGCACACGTTGGCGGAGTGCCCAGCATGGGCTGAGCAGCGCCGTGACCTCGTCGCGGCCGTAGGTGCTGCGGGAAACCTCTCGCTTCCGACTGTCGTCTCAACGATGCTACGGAGCGAGGCAGGGTGGAGTGCCGTCGCCACTTTCTGCGAGGACGTGATGCTCGCAAAGGAGGCGGCGGAAAGGGAGAGAGAGGCTGCCTCCTCTCTCCCCTCCCGCAGCAGACGAACTGGGCGTCGTAGGGCGGCCGACTTTCGACCACCCTAGGGCGTGGCCTGCGGACGGCAGACTCGGGGCGTCTCGTCGTCCGATCAGCAGCAGGCCTCGAGGCGGCGGCGTCGTGTTCCGCACGCGCGCCTCTTAGTGGAGTCCAGCGGCCGGGGTGACAGCCGCAGTGAGTGACGGGGCCCGCCTGACCATCTGGCGAGCCAATACCCGTCGGGGGGTAGTGAAGAATGCTTCGGCGATACCCGCCCTTCCGACGCACGGGTACTTTGAGGACACGGGTTGGTTTTTAGTCAGTAAGAGTCTGACAGTCCCCTTCGCCCTTCCCCCGGGGCGGAGGGTCTCCATTGAGGATTTTCCAACCGAAAAAAAAAAAAAAAAAAAAAAAAAAAAAAGGTTAGGTTAGGTTAGGTTAGGTTAGGTTAGGTTAGGTTAGGTTAGGTTAGGTTAGGTTAGGTTAGGTTAGGTTAGGTTAGGTTAGGTTAGGTTAGGTTAGGTTAGGTTAGGTTAGGTTAGGTTAGGTTAGGTTAGGTTTCCAGGTGTGGGCCCTGCTCTCCGACCTGTCCCTTCTAAACAGGGGGCAGGTTCACACCTGCGTGCGACATCAGGGGGGTTCCGTGGTGGACGTTTCGTTCGCCACCCCTGTCGTTGCACGCAGAGTGGTCGACTGGAGAGTGGAGGAGGAGGTGGAGACTCTATCGGATCACCGGTACATCCGATTCGAGATCTCTACCTCTAGCAGGCCGGCGGAACCCCAGAGGGTGCCGACTACGCTGCCGAGGTGGTCTCTCGGCCAGGTCGATCGAGAGCTGGTCAAGGAGGCCGCCATCGTGCAGCGGTGGGGTTCCGCGGGGAGGACGGAGGGCGCCAGCGCAGAGGAGCTGGCGGGCCGCATGCGCAGTTCGCTCAAGGAGGTCTGCGATGCGGCCATGCCTCGGACCCGGCGCAGGGTTCCGCGCCGGCACGTCTATTGGTGGTCGCCCGAAATCGCCGACCTTCGGGCGACGTGCTGCCGGGCGCGGAGGGCCTACGTCCGCTGTCGAAGGCGCAACGGCCTCGACACGGACCTGGAGGGACAGATGCTGGACGCTTATCGCCAGTTGAAAAAAGATCTGCAGCTGGCGATAAGCAAGGCCAAGGAGAAGGCCAGGGAGGAGCTTCTGGCGGGTCTCAATCGAGACCCGTGGGGGCGCCCGTACCGCGGCGTACGCGGAAAGTTCCGCACTCAAGGCGCCCCCGTCACTGAGACGCTGCCGCCGGAACTCCTCCTGCGCCTGGTCGGGGAACTCTTTCCCCATCCAGGCGAGCATGTCCCTCCGCAGATGGCCCCCCGCTCCGTGATCGAAGACGCAGTGGCTCCACCACTGATCACGGAGCGGGAGATGGAGATGGCCCTCGGCCGCTTGAGGGCCAAGAACACGGCGCCGGGTCCGGACGGGGTTCCAGGGCGTGTTCTGTGCGACGCCCTGGAATTCCTGGGTGCAAGGCTTCGGGAGCTGTTCGACGAGTGCCTGTGCAGCGGGCAGTTTCCGAAGCCTTGGAAGGAAGGAAAGTTGGTCCTGTTGCCGAAGGAAGGTCGGCCGATGGATTCCCCTTCGGCATACAGGCCAATAGTGCTGCTGAACGAGACGGGCAAACTCTTCGAGAAGGTCCTCGCAGCCCGTCTCGTTCAGCACCTCGAGGAGGTCGGTCCGGGTCTCTCAGAGGCTCAGTACGGGTTCAGGGCGGGCCGGTCGACGGTCGACGCCCTGGACGCCCTGAAGACTCGGACGACGGAAGCGGTGGCCCGGGGGCAAGTCGTCCTGGCGGTTTCGCTCGACGTGGCGAACGCCTTCAACAGTCTCCCTTTCGAGACGATACGGGAGGCACTCCGATACCATGGGGTGCCGACCTATCTCAGGAGGCTGCTGGAGGCGTACCTCCAGGACAGGGAGGTCCTCTGGGCGGGGTTCGATGGGAGGCTGGTCCGGCGTCGGGTAGGCTGCGGCGTTCCACAGGGGTCGGTTCTCGGCCCAATCCTGTGGAACGTCGGTTTCGACTGGCTCCTGCGAGCTCCCGTCCTTCCCGGGATGGGGGTGTTGTGCTACGCTGACGACACTCTCGTCACGGCGACTGGGCGGGACTTTCGGGAGGCGGCACGCCTCGCCGAGGTCGGAACGGCTCTCACCGTGGACCGTATGGGAATGCTGGGCTTGAGGGTCTCCATATCCAAAACGGAGGCCCTCCTGTTCCACGGTCCACGGCAAGGACCCCCACGAGGGGCGAGTATCACCGTCCGGGGGACGGTGATCAAGGTGCAGGCCCAGATGAAGTATCTGGGCCTCATCCTGGACGGTCGATGGAGCTTCGGGCAGCATTTTGTCCATCTCGGCCCGAGGCTCATCAACGCCGCCGCCGCTCTCGGCCGCCTCCTTCCGAATGTGGGGGGGCCGGGATCGCTATGCCGGCGTCTATATTCCGGTGTAGTGAGGTCGATGGCGCTGTACGGTGCCCCGATCTGGGTCGACGCCCTCACCGCTGACAACCGGGCCCTGCTGCGTAAGCCGCAGAGGGTCATAGCGGTGAGAGGCATCAGAGGGTACCGTACGGTGTCGTGGGCTGCGGCGACACTTCTCGCGGGCGATCCGCCCTGGGAGCTCCAGGCGGAGGTGCTCGCGGAAGTGTACCGGTTCCGGGTCGAGGCGAGGAACCGCGGCGACCGTCCAGGGTCGGCGGAGGTCGGGCGGATCAGGGCTCTAGCCCAGCGAGCCCTGATCGCCCGATGGCAGGAGGATCTGGGGTCACCCACGGCGGGCCTGGCGACAGTGGAGGCGATCCGGCCCCACTTGAGTCGCTGGGTCGAGAGGAAGAAGGGCACACTCACCTTCAGGATGACGCAGGTACTTACCGGGCACGGATGCTTCGGTAAGTACCTGCACGGGATAGCGCGGCGGGAGGTGTCACCCTCCTGCCACGAGTGTGGTGCGCCAGTCGACACGGCGCACCACACCCTGAGTGAGTGTGCTGCGTGGGGGCCCCAGAGGCACACCCTTGCGGCGACTATGGGCGGAGACCTCTCGCTGCCGAGCATCGTCAACGAAATGCTCGGTAGTGAGACGTGTTGGTCGGAGATGCGCTCCTTCTGCGAAAGCGTGATGTCGCAGAAGGAAGCCGCGGAGCGGGAGCGGGAAGAGGATGCCGCTGCAGACCCGCTCCGCCGAAGACGACCGGGGAGGAGGAAGAAGCGCTACGCGCACCTTCTCCCCCCGCCTCAATAGGCGTCGCAGGGACTAGGGGGGGTCTCAGTACCCCGAGAACCCCCTCTAGGTGTTGGAGGCCCGCATAGGCGGGCCGACCGTCAGGGCGTCACGGTAGCATGCGCAAGCGATCCCGTGGCGCCCGCCGAAAGACGGAGAGGGTACCGCTGGTTTTTTTTTTTTTTTAGTGGGTAAACCTGGCGTACCTGGGCGCACTCGGCGTCCAGGGCTCCGGGGAGTCCCACACACCCCCCCACCTTCCATCACGTGGGGGAAGCGCGTAACGCGTTTTTCCAGCGAGAAAAAAAAAAAAAAAAAAAAAAAAAAAAAAAAAGGTTAGGTTAGGTTAGGTTAGGTTAGGTTAGGTTAGGTTGGGGTACATGTCAGTCGCCTCCTCGTGGCGTACCCTGGGCAACGGGGCCGGCTCGAGTTTACTCGCCGGCCACGGCTAAGACTGACGCGGCGGTTAGGCCACGGGTCGCCCCCGGTCCTTCTCTGATCACCAGAGTGGACTGTGTGCGCGGCCTCGTGGCAAATGAGGGTGTTGTATATTTGTAAATATCTAGTCGTAGTAGTTATACATATTACATTTTTATTTTGTTATTTGTTAATTAGGTGTATATAAATTTGTAAATTTTGTTTTGTTGTTTTGAGGAAGAAAACCTCGATAAAAAATCACCCCGAATCCCAAGTGGCCTCGCAGCGCGATGGGATGCATGGCCGAAGGGTATTTCGGTCCCGACTGCGTTTCCTTTCCCACCCTTCCACATCCTTATTCCTTCCTCCTCCTATCCTTCCTTCTTCCTGCCGGCAGCCCCGGCAAAAAATTTAAAAATGAGTGCTACTGAAAAAAATTATTCCTCAGGAGGGTGCCAATCCCTCCCCGATCCGCTTCACGGATCGGGCAGTCCCATATCGAAATATGAGGGGGACAAAGTCGCACGATCGATTTTTCACGATGACCATACCGCGAGCATAACGGACACAGGCACGATGACAGGACAAGTTGACATGGTGGTGGAAGTGGGCGCCCCGATGGCGCACACCAAAACCAACGACCCAGGCGCACCCAAGGTACCCGTCGTCCGGCTAGAACGACTCTCTCTCGAGTCGGTCTCGTCGGTCGGCAACGAAAGAAGAAAAGGGGAGAAGCGGCCCCACAGAGAAGACACCCTCTCGGACTCCGATAGCGATGCCACAATACAGCGTAGCGACTCGGAGTCCTCTATTAGCAGGTGGTTAAAGCCTGCTAACAAAAGGGGGCGTGGACGACCATCTACCCACGGAAGATACGTCGGACTGGGCAAGTCAATGGAGGAGCTGAGCACCCTGTCCCAGAAAGAGGAGAGACGGGTAACCGAAGACGCGCTGGCCGCTTATAATGAAACGGCCAAGGTGGCCATGGAGGAGAGGGTGGCCCGACACAAGAGGCGTCAACCGGACGTGTCCACTGACGAGGCGGCGAAGACGTCAGCTGCTCTGGACGCAGCCGTCCAAGAAGCGTTGGACGTGGTGCTGCAAGTTGCCGATAAATCCGGCAACCTAAAGGGCACGTTCGTCAGGGCTCTAAAGGCTGCCGCGAATTCCATCAAAGGCGCGGTAGCGGACCTCAGAGCCCTGACCATCACGGAGGAAGTTGCGCGATTGGAAGCAGCCAACGCGCAGCTATCTGGTCAGCTGGCCGAGCTGCGCCGGGAAGTGGCACTGATGCGCACGCAGCCGGCGAAAATGGATGACGCTAACATCCAGCGTGTCATGGAGGAGGCGCTGCGCTCCAACCGGGAGCAGTTTAGCACAATGCTGAATGCCCGGATGGAGGGCATCGAGCGCCGGCTCCTTCCGGAGCCCCGGCTGCGACCTCCGCTGGCCGCCGACCGACAATCAGCCCAGACCGCAGTCGCAACATCGAGGGTGACGACACCATCCGAGTCGCCCGCCGATGCTGACACGAAAAAGAAGAAGAAGAAGAAGGCAAAACGGCCGAACATGGCTGCACAAGAAGCTGCAGCAACAACAGCGACAGCAAAGGAGAAAACTGCCCCTCCATCTGCAGAACCAGGCAGTTCGTCGCTATCGTGGGCCGCCGTTGCTCAAAAACAACCGAGCAAGGCGGCCAAGAAGAACAAGACGAAGACCACGAAATCGGATTCGAGTCATGCGAAGAGGAAGGCCCCTAAAGGGAAACTTCGCCCTCCTCGCACCGCGGTGATCACCATCACCCTGAAGCCCGGTGCTGAGGAGAAAGGATTGAAGTACGAAACTGTCCTGAAGCAAGCGAAGAGCCGCATCAAGCTGAGCGAGGTCGGCTTGACTGCGGTGCGCTTCAGGACAACGGCCACTGGAGCGCGGATGCTAGAAATCCCGCCGGGCACCGTCGACGCGGAGAAGTCGGCGGACGCCCTTGCGGCGAAGCTCCGCGACGTCCTGAGTCCGGACGAGGTCCAGATCCATCGACCGACGAAATGCGTCGAGATCAGGGTCGTGGATCTGGACGACTCAGTGACGGCGGAGGAGGTGGTGGCAGCGGTCGCCAAAGATGGAGGTTGCTCCGAGGGCGCTATCAGGCCGGGCGTGGTCGTCCGGAGCGCCAACGGCTGCAGGTCGCTGTGGCTCAGCTGCCCAGTCGCGGCGGCCAAGAAGGTTCTTGTGGCCGGCAGAGTCAGAGTGGGGTGGATCTCGGCGCGGGTGTTATTGCTCGAGCCGAGGCCACTCCGCTGTTACAGGTGTCAAGAGGGAGGGCACATGGGGGCCGCTTGTGACAGGGGTGTGGACCGCAGCCGTTTGTGCTTCCGCTGCGGCCAACCCGACCACAAGGCCCGCGAATGCACCGCCGCTGAAGCGAACTGCATCCTGTGCTCAGCGGCCGGTAAACCGGCGACGCACGCCTTGGGCAGTAAGGCGTGCCAGGGCAGCAGAGCTCGCCCTGTCAAAAGAACGGGAGGTGCGGTGACGAAAGGGCCCGTCACCGTGTCCCTACGGACTGAGGAGCCCATGGAGACCGCACACTAATGGCCCTGCGTTGTCTCCAGGCCAACTTGAACCACTCCGCCCGAGCCCAGGACCTTCTAGTCCAGAGCATGGCGGAGTGGCAAATCGGAGTGGCAGTGGTGGCGGAACCCTACGTCGTTCATTTACGGGACGACTGGGTATCCGACCACGAGGGAGTAATTTCCATCGTTGCTCCCGCTATCGCCGGTTCCCCAGCGATCGACTGGGTCGCAAGAGGCAGAGGGTGCGTGGCCGCAATTGTGCACGGTAACGCGTTCGTAGGAGTCTACGCCTCTCCCAACCGGAGTCTCGCCGAGTTCGAACAACTTCTCGTTGAGGTCGGGGCTTTGGTCGGGCAGGTTTCACCGAGACCGGTGATAGTCGCGGGGGACTTCAATGCCAAATCCACGGCTTGGGGTTCCCCTGCGACCGATGCCCGAGGAGAGGTGCTAGAGGAGTGGGCCGTGTCACTGGGGCTCGCGACGATCAACAGTGGATCGGAGAGCACGTGCGTGCGGCAGCGGGGCGAGTCGATCGTGGACTTAACGTTCGCGTCCATCGCCCTAGCCCGCCGTGTTCGGGATTGGAGGGTGGAGACGGGGGTGGAGACTCTGTCGGATCATAGATATATCCGATTCGATGTCTCCGCGGTTCCCGTCGTCCAGCCCGCTGTTGAGCGGTCAGAAGGTCCGCGGTGGAGTCTGGGCCGCCTCGACAGCCAGTTGGCAAAGGAGGCGGCCATCGTGGAGGCCTGGTGTGCCGGTTCCGATCCGGTCGTCCAGGTCGACCGAGAGGCTGACCGACTCGGTGCCGCCCTGTTCCGCATTTGCGATGTGGCGATGCCGAGGGTGCAGTCTCAGACTCCACGTCGTCGTGTGTACTGGTGGCGCCCGGAACTGCGGACGCTGCGGAGAGCGTGTGTTGCGGCCCGTCGCCAATACGCCAGGTCCAGGAGGAGACGGATACGTGATCACAACCTGGAGGAGGCTCTTTACACCTCCTACAGGGAGGCTTGCGTATCACTCCGGAAGGCGATCGCGCAGGCGAAGGAAGCGGCGTGGGTAGAGTGGCTCGCCTCACTCGATGCAGACCCATGGGGGAGACCGTATCGGGTCGTGAGACAGAAGCTCCGACCCTGGACACCCCCACTCACCACCACCATCCAGCCGCAGCTTCTGGGACGAATCACGGAGGAGCTCTTCCCGCAGCGAGGAGCGTTCGTCCCACCGGCGATGGAACCGGAATACGTCGGAGAGATGGCGGGCCAAGCGTCCCCGGTTACCGAGGCGGAGTTGTGCGCGGCTGTCCTGAAGCTCCGTTCGAAAAGGACAGCCCCCGGGCCTGACGGGATACCGGGACGCGCGCTGACGATCGCGCTGGAGCAGTTGGGCGACGGCACGTGCCGGCTGTTTTCCGCCTGCCTGGCACAGGGTAGGTTTCCGAACCGGTGGAAAACGGGAAGGCTCGTACTCATCCGCAAGGAGGGACGAGCCCCCGATCAGCCGTCGGCCTACCGACCCATCGTGCTGCTCGACGAGGCGGGCAAGCTCTTCGAGCGTATAATCGCAGCTCGTCTGGTCGGCAGCATGGTGCCGGGCCTGAGCGATTCACAGTTCGGCTTCCGCCGGGGCCGCTCCACGTTGGACGCAGTCGCCAGGCTGAGGGAGCTCGCAGAGGAGGAGGTCTCTCGGGGAGCGGTGTTGCTGGCAGTATCGTTGGATATTTCCAACGCCTTCAACACTCTGCCCTGGGAAGTGGTGCTTGAAGCTCTCAGGTACCACAACGTTCCGGACTACCTGCAGCGAACCGTCGCCGATTACTTCTCCGGCAGGGCGGTGGCGTTCCCGACGATGGATGGTATCAGCAGGAGGGCAATGACATGCGGTGTTCCACAGGGCTCGGTTTTGGGGCCGTTACTGTGGAACATCGGCTACGACTGGGTGCTGCGCGGGGCCACGTTGCGGGGGGTCAGTGTGACCTGCTACGCTGACGACACCCTCGTGTCGGCCCGCGGCAGAACCCCTCGTGAGGCGGCATATCTCGCCACGGCGGGAGTGGCACATGCGGTCCACCGCATTCGTGCTCTGGGCCTCGAGGTGGCCTTGCACAAGTCTGAGGCCCTAATCTTCCATGGACCTCGGAACGCGCCACCTCAAGGGTTGACGATAACTGTCGGCGGAACTTCCATCACCATCGGGTCGACGATGAAATACCTGGGACTCGTCCTCGATGGCAGGTGGAGGTTCGAGGAGCATTTCCGGCGCTTGGCCCCAAGACTGGTGGCTGCAGCCGGAGCGTTGGGGCGCATCTTACCCAACGTCGGAGGACCGGGGAGTTCCTGCAGACGACTCTACACCGGCGTGGTGCGTTCGATGGCACTATACGGCGCGCCGATATGGGCGGACGCTCTGAGCGCTCGCAACGTCACCGCGCTGCGACGTCCGCAGCGGGCGATGACGCTCAGGGCGGCTCGGGCGTACCGGACGGTGTCATACACCGCGGCCGGCTTGCTGTCCGGAAGCCCGCCATGGGACCTCGAGGCCGAGATAAACTCGAGCGTCTACTGGCGAGCCAAGGCTGCAAGAGCAGGAGGAACTCGACCCCATCCGGGCGAGATACAACGGTGGAGAGATGAGGCAAAACACCGCCTAATGGAGAAGTGGGAGGATCGGCTACGATTTCCGGATGCCGGTGGGGAACTCGTGGCGGCGATTCGCCCGGTTTTAAGAGAGTGGGTCGAGCGCAAACACGGCCCACTGACGTACCACCTGACGCAGCTCATAACCGGTCACGGCTGCTTCGCCAAATATCTGTGCGAAGTGGTCGGGAGAGAGCCGTCGGTGGTATGTCTTCATTGCGACGACGGAGCCGTGGACACGGCCGAGCATACGCGCGCAGAGTGCCCAGCCTGGGCGGAGCCTCGCGCAGCCCTGTCCACGGCCATTGGATTGGACATATCGCTTCCGGCCATTATTCGAAAGATGGTCGCGAGCGAAGAGGCGTGGGCGGCATTACGGGTCTTCAGTGAGGCCGTAATGTCCGCGAAGGAAGAGGCGGAGCGACAGCGGGAGGACGATCCCGATTCGCTTCCAATACGTCGACGGAGACCTGGTCGACGGCGCCGTGACCACCTAGGCCGGATGCAGTAACCGGACGTGACATACAGTGTGAACGGCGGCGGAACTTTACATCCGTCGCCGCCTAGCCTCCAGCGGCGGACTCGGGGGGAGTCCGTCGCGGTTCTTATGGAGGCGGAGACGGAAGGTGCGCCGAAACACCCTGGCGTGCCTTTCGTGGCGAGTCGCCCCTTTACAGCGACGGCCGCTGGCAGGGCCGCGGTGGTGAGCCACGTGCGTTCCCGTAGCCCTGTCGCCTTGCGGAGAGGCGGAAATTCTAGGAGGTTTTAGTGGGTAGGACGGGGCCTTCTGCCCCGGGAGTCCCACATATCCGTCCCGGTCAACCCCCTTTCGGCCGGGCGGAATGCGTCAATGCATTTCCTCCTAGTAAAACTAAAAAAAAAAAAAGGTTAGGTTAGGTTAGGTTAGGTTAGGTTAGGTTAGGTTAGGTTAGGTTAGGTTAGGTTAGGTTAGGTTAGGTTAGGTTAGGTTAGGTTGGAAGTACATTTTTCAAAATTTTTTCTCCATTTATTGTCGTAAAAATCTGAAAAAAATACCTCACTCAGTTCTCACTATTAAAATTATTATTCCACTTTTAACCTACTTATATCTCCCGTTTTTGTCTGTTTTTAAGCTATTTTTAAGTTTTTCGTTTATATCTTTTTTATTATTGTTTCGATCTTTTTTCCGTGTTCGGCGCGATTGTGGGGCCCTCTGCTCTGCATCCGTTGACATCTCAATCTCCCGGATCGGCCTATCCGTTCGAGAGTTATCGGTCGAAAACCGAAAAATTGTGACCTCCCACCCGCCCTGTAATATATATATAGAACAGGGAGGGTCAAAATTAAGAAAAAATTTTTTATTGTTAATTCTGTAAGCCTAGGCTCTGGGGATCATAAATGATGCCTTAGAGCCACCCTCAGCCACGTACTTCCTGAGGGAAGCTGCCTTTTAGCTGCTTTTGCAATATGGATACGGATATGGAGACAGCGTCGGATGCCTCGGTCCGGTTCGTCGAATCCGACTCAGGCTCCGACACGGCGGGACCTGCTGCCGACCGCCGCGGCAAGCCTAAGAAAAGTGGGCTCAGTCGAGCAAGAATAGAGCTCAAAGCCAAAGAAGATGAGGAGAGAGAGCTCGCTTTCGAGCGGACCCTCAGAAGCAGGGCGTTCAAAAAAACGCCTGTGGTCGTTCCCGAGCTTGAAGAAGCTGCTTCGTTAGCCAAGGTGGATCCGGCCCTCCAGAGCAACGAGGAGCTCCGCGCGGAGGCTGGCCGCAGTGCACGCGAGATTAGAGAGGTCGCGCTGAAGTCCTCCAACCTCAAAGGAGGCTTCATCAAGAGGCTGAAGGACGCAGCGGCCTCTCTGGAAGGCGTCGTCGAAGCTCTGGCGTCCCGGACGGAGGCCGACGAAGCCCGTAACCTCCGTGCGGATAACAGTCGTATGCGCAGGGAGATTGACTCCCTCAAGGCGGAGCTAAAGGCCCACCGCCGTGAGTACGCGGAGATGCGTACCACGGTGGCAGCGGCGACCGAGGCGGCCAACACCCCGCGAGGCGCTCCTTCGATGGAGGAGCTCAAGGACTTCATCGTCACGTCGATCGGCGCGGCGATGAAGGACCAATTGGCGGGCCTGGAGGAGCGCCTCCCGGCGAGGATGCAGCGACCTCCCTCCGCGGCAGATAAAACGCAGATGTCGCAGGGTCCACCGCCGTCTATCTCGACGGCCCGCCAGGACGGGGGTGTGGGAGCCCCAGCCAAGCCTAGGAAGGCGGCTGCTCTGGCTGCTCAGACCAAGCCCACCGCTTGCCTACCGAGCGCACCGGCACCGGCGACGTCCCAAACACCACCGAACCAGGAGACGTCCTGGTCCACGGTGGTGAAGAAGGGCAGGAAGGGGAGCAAGACCACCTCTTCCGACGCTAAGACGCTGCCGAAAACGCCCCAGCCAGCCAAATCGAAGCTGGCCACCCCTCGCTCGGCTGCAATCGTTCTCACGTTGCAGCCGGAAGCAGTAGGAAAGGGCGTCACCTACGCGCAGGTCCTGGAGAGAGCGGAGCAAAGTGTCAAGCTCCAGGACCTAGGAATCAGCGGTGGGCTGAAGGTGCGACGCACGGCGACCGGAGCCAGGGCTCTCGAGCTGCCGAAAGCCCAAGCGGAGCAGGCCGATAGGTTGGCGGCGAAGCTCCGCACAGTTCTCGACGGGGTCGCTGACGTAGTGCGCCCGGTCAAGAAGGCCGACCTGAAGGTGACGGGGCTCGACGACTCCGTCACCTTGGAGAAACTGGCCGCGGCGATCGCGCACGCCGGTGACTGCTCCTCCGAGGCGGTGAAGTGCGGAGTGATGCAGCGCGGACCCGGCTATATGGGGATGGTCCGCGTCACCTGCCCCCTCACGGCAGCGAAGAAGCTGGCCGCTGCCGGTCGCCTCCTCGTCGGGTGGAGCTCGGCCAAGGTGGCCGTCGTGGAGCAGCGCCCTATGCGCTGCTACAAGTGTATGGGCCTTGGCCATACACGGGCGCTCTGCCCGTCGAAGGCGGAGAGGGGAGGCCTGTGCTACCGCTGTGGCTCGGACGGCCACAAGTCAGCGGAATGCACGGCCAAGATGCGCTGCGCGGTCTGCGCAGAGGCCGGCAAGCCTTCGGGGCACCTGATGGGGGCCAGGGATTGCAACCCCCCCATCACGAAGGGTAAAGCGGTCCAAGGAACCAGGACCGCCCCGCGCGAGGAAAGCCGCCAGGCTACGGAGGAAGCTCAGAAGAATCAAGTATGCCAGCACACCTGAGCTTCCTACAATCGAACGTGAACCACTCCGCCGGAGCGCAGGACCTTCTGCTGCAGTCCATGGCGGAGTGGCAGGTAGACCTGGCGGTGGCCTGCGAGCCCTACTTCGTCCCTCCCCTACCTCACTGGCTGGGGGACTCGGACGACACCGTGGCGGTTCTCACGAGGAGCGGAACGGGCCCCCCCCTCTCACTCATCGAGAGGGGCTCGGGCTACGTAGTGGTGGGGTGGGGGGAGTACGTCGTCGTCGGTACGTACTTCTCCCCTAATCGCAGCCTGGCTGAGTTCGAGACTTACCTCGGCTTAGTCAGAGCTGCGGTGGCCAGGCAGTCGCCGAAACCGATACTGGTTCTCGGCGACTTAAACGCAAAGTCGCGTGCCTGGGGCAACCCCGCCACGAATCCGCGAGGGAGGGCCGTCCAGGTGTGGGCCCTGCTCTCCGACCTGTCCCTTCTAAACAGGGGGCAGGTTCACACCTGCGTGCGACATCAGGGGGGTTCCGTGGTGGACGTTTCGTTCGCCACCCCTGTCGTTGCACGCAGAGTGGTCGACTGGAGAGTGGAGGAGGAGGTGGAGACTCTATCGGATCACCGGTACATCCGATTCGAGATCTCCACCTCTAGCAGGCCGGCGGAACCCCAGAGGGTGCCGACTACGCTGCCGAGGTGGTCTCTCGGCCAGGTCGATCGAGAGCTGGTCAAGGAGGCCGCCATCGTGCAGCGGTGGGGTTCCGCGGGGAGGACGGAGGGCGCCAGCGCAGAGGAGCTGGCGGGCCGCATGCGCAGTTCGCTCAAGGAGGTCTGCGATGCGGCCATGCCTCGGACCCGGCGCAGGGTTCCGCGCCGGCACGTCTATTGGTGGTCGCCCGAAATCGCCGACCTTCGGGCGACGTGCTGCCGGGCGCGGAGGGCCTACGTCCGCTGTCGAAGGCGCAACGGCCTCGACACGGACCTGGAGGGACAGATGCTGGACGCTTATCGCCAGTTGAAAAAAGATCTGCAGCTGGCGATAAGCAAGGCCAAGGAGAAGGCCAGGGAGGAGCTTCTGGCGGGTCTCAATCGAGACCCGTGGGGGCGCCCGTACCGCGGCGTACGCGGAAAGTTCCGCACTCAAGGCGCCCCCGTCACTGAGACGCTGCCGCCGGAACTCCTCCTGCGCCTGGTCGGGGAACTCTTTCCCCATCCAGGCGAGCATGTCCCTCCGCAGATGGCCCCCCGCTCCGTGATCGAAGACGCAGTGGCTCCACCACTGATCACGGAGCGGGAGATGGAGATGGCCCTCGGCCGCTTGAGGGCCAAGAACACGGCGCCGGGTCCGGACGGGGTTCCAGGGCGTGTTCTGTGCGACGCCCTGGAATTCCTGGGTGCAAGGCTTCGGGAGCTGTTCGACGAGTGCCTGTGCAGCGGGCAGTTTCCGAAGCCTTGGAAGGAAGGAAAGTTGGTCCTGTTGCCGAAGGAAGGTCGGCCGATGGATTCCCCTTCGGCATACAGGCCAATAGTGCTGCTGAACGAGACGGGCAAACTCTTCGAGAAGGTCCTCGCAGCCCGTCTCGTTCAGCACCTCGAGGAGGTCGGTCCGGGTCTCTCAGAGGCTCAGTACGGGTTCAGGGCGGGCCGGTCGACGGTCGACGCCCTGGACGCCCTGAAGACTCGGACGACGGAAGCGGTGGCCCGGGGGCAAGTCGTCCTGGCGGTTTCGCTCGACGTGGCGAACGCCTTCAACAGTCTCCCTTTCGAGACGATACGGGAGGCACTCCGATACCATGGGGTGCCGACCTATCTCAGGAGGCTGCTGGAGGCGTACCTCCAGGACAGGGAGGTCCTCTGGGCGGGGGTCGATGGGAGGCTGGTCCGGCGTCGGGTAGGCTGCGGCGTTCCACAGGGGTCGGTTCTCGGCCCAATCCTGTGGAACGTCGGTTTCGACTGGCTCCTGCGAGCTCCCGTCCTTCCCGGGATGGGGGTGTTGTGCTACGCTGACGACACTCTCGTCACGGCGACTGGGCGGGACTTTCGGGAGGCGGCACGCCTCGCCGAGGTCGGAACGGCTCTCACCGTGGACCGTATGGGAATGCTGGGCTTGAGGGTCTCCATATCCAAAACGGAGGCCCTCCTGTTCCACGGTCCACGGCAAGGACCCCCACGAGGGGCGAGTATCACCGTCCGGGGGACGGTGATCAAGGTGCAGGCCCAGATGAAGTATCTGGGCCTCATCCTGGACGGTCGATGGAGCTTCGGGCAGCATTTTGTCCATCTCGGCCCGAGGCTCATCAACGCCGCCGCCGCTCTCGGCCGCCTCCTTCCGAATGTGGGGGGGCCGGGATCGCTATGCCGGCGTCTATATTCCGGTGTAGTGAGGTCGATGGCGCTGTACGGTGCCCCGATCTGGGTCGACGCCCTCACCGCTGACAACCGGGCCCTGCTGCGTAAGCCGCAGAGGGTCATAGCGGTGAGAGGCATCAGAGGGTACCGTACGGTGTCGTGGGCTGCGGCGACACTTCTCGCGGGCGATCCGCCCTGGGAGCTCCAGGCGGAGGTGCTCGCGGAAGTGTACCGGTTCCGGGTCGAGGCGAGGAACCGCGGCGACCGTCCAGGGTCGGCGGAGGTCGGGCGGATCAGGGCTCTAGCCCAGCGAGCCCTGATCGCCCGATGGCAGGAGGATCTGGGGTCACCCACGGCGGGCCTGGCGACAGTGGAGGCGATCCGGCCCCACTTGAGTCGCTGGGTCGAGAGGAAGAAGGGCACACTCACCTTCAGGATGACGCAGGTACTTACCGGGCACGGATGCTTCGGTAAGTACCTGCACGGGATAGCGCGGCGGGAGGTGTCACCCTCCTGCCACGAGTGTGGTGCGCCAGTCGACACGGCGCACCACACCCTGAGTGAGTGTGCTGCGTGGGGGCCCCAGAGGCACACCCTTGCGGCGACTATGGGCGGAGACCTCTCGCTGCCGAGCATCGTCAACGAAATGCTCGGTAGTGAGATGTGTTGGTCGGAGATGCGCTCCTTCTGCGAAAGCGTGATGTCGCAGAAGGAAGCCGCGGAGCGGGAGCGGGAAGAGGATGCCGCTGCAGACCCGCTCCGCCGAAGACGACCGGGGAGGAGGAAGAAGCGCTACGCGCACCTTCTCCCCCCGCCTCAATAGGCGTCGCAGGGACTAGGGGGGGTCTCAGTACCCCGAGAACCCCCTCTAGGTGTTGGAGGCCCGCATAGGCGGGCCGACCGTCAGGGCGTCACGGTAGCATGCGCAAGCGATCCCGTGGCGCCCGCCGAAAGACGGAGAGGGTACCGCTGGTTTTTTAGTGGGTAAACCCGGCGTACCTGGGCGCACTCGGCGTCCAGGGCTCCGGGGAGTCCCACACACCCCCCCACCTTCCATCACGTGGGGGAAGCGCGTAACGCGTTTTTCCAGCGAGAAAAAAAAAAAAAAAAAAAAAAAAAAAAAAAGGTTAGGTTAGGTTAGGTTAGGTTAGGTTAGGTTAGGTTAGGTTGGGGTACATGTCAGTCGCCTCCTCGTGGCGTACCCTGGGCAACGGGGCCGGCTCGAGTTTACTCGCCGGCCACGGCTAAGACTGACGCGGCGGTTAGGCCACGGGTCGCCCCCGGTCCTTCTCTGATCACCAGAGTGGACTGTGTGCGCGGCCTCGTGGCAAATGAGGGTGTTGTATATTTGTAAATATCTAGTCGTAGTTGTTATACACATTTCATTTTTATTTTGTTATTTGTTAATTAGGTGTATATAAATTTGTAAATTTTGTTTTGTTGTTTTGAGGAAGAAAACCTCGATAAAAAATCACCCCGAATCCCAAGTGGCCTCGCAGCGCGATGGGATGCATGGCCGAAGGGTATTTCGGTCCCGACTGCGTTTCCTTTCCCACCCTTCCACATCCTTATTCCTTCCTCCTCCTATCCTTCCTTCTTCCTGCCGGCAGCCCCGGCAAAAAATTTAAAAATGAGTGCTACTGAAAAAAATTATTCCTCAGGAGGGTGCCAATCCCTCCCCGATCCGCTTCACGGATCGGGCAGTCCCATATCGAAATATGAGGGGGACAAAGTCGCACGATCGATTTTTCACGATGACCATACCGCGAGCATAACGGACACAGGCACGATGACAGGACAAGTTGACATGGTGGTGGAAGTGGGCGCCCCGATGGCGCACACCAAAACCAACGACCCAGGCGCACCCAAGGTACCCGTCGTCCGGCTAGAACGACTCTCTCTCGAGTCGGTCTCGTCGGTCGGCAACGAAAGAAGAAAAGGGGAGAAGCGGCCCCACAGAGAAGACACCCTCTCGGACTCCGATAGCGACGCCACAATACAGCGTAGCGACTCGGAGTCCTCTATTAGCAGGTGGTTAAAGCCTGCTAACAAAAGGGGGCGTGGACGACCATCTACCCACGGAAGATACGTCGGACTGGGCAAGTCAATGGAGGAGCTGAGCACCCTGTCCCAGAAAGAGGAGAGACGGGTAACCGAAGACGCGCTGGCCGCTTATAATGAAACGGCCAAGGTGGCCATGGAGGAGAGGGTGGCCCGACACAAGAGGCGTCAACCGGACGTGTCCACTGACGAGGCGGCGAAGACGTCAGCTGCTCTGGACGCAGCCGTCCAAGAAGCGTTGGACGTGGTGCTGCAAGTTGCCGATAAATCCGGCAACCTAAAGGGCACGTTCGTCAGGGCTCTAAAGGCTGCCGCGAATTCCATCAAAGGCGCGGTAGCGGACCTCAGAGCCCTGACCATCACGGAGGAAGTTGCGCGATTGGAAGCAGCCAACGCGCAGCTATCTGGTCAGCTGGCCGAGCTGCGCCGGGAAGTGGCACTGATGCGCACGCAGCCGGCGAAGATGGATGACGCTAACATCCAGCGTGTCATGGAGGAGGCGCTGCGCTCCAACCGGGAGCAGTTTAGCACAATGCTGAATGCCCGGATGGAGGGCATCGAGCGCCGGCTCCTTCCGGAGCCCCGGCTGCGACCTCCGCTGGCCGCCGACCGACAATCAGCCCAGACCGCAGTCGCAACATCGAGGGTGACGACACCATCCGAGTCGCCCGCCGATGCTGTCACGAAAAAGAAGAAGAAGAAGAAGGCAAAACGGCCGAACATGGCTGCACAAGAAGCTGCAGCAACAACAGCGACAGCAAAGGAGAAAACTGCCCCTCCATCTGCAGAACCAGGCAGTTCGTCGCTATCGTGGGCCGTCGTTGCTCAAAAACAACCGAGCAAGGCGGCCAAGAAGAACAAGACGAAGACCACGAAATCGGATTCGAGTCATGTGAAGAGGAAGGCCCCTAAAGGGAAACTTCGCCCTCCTCGCACCGCGGTGATCACCATCACCCTGAAGCCCGGTGCTGAGGAGAAAGGATTGAAGTACGAAACTGTCCTGAAGCAAGCGAAGAGCCGCATCAAGCTGAGCGAGGTCGGCTTGACTGCGGTGCGCTTCAGGACAACGGCCACTGGAGCGCGGATGCTAGAAATCCCGCCGGGCACTGTCGACGCGGAGAAGTCGGCGGACGCCCTTGCGGCGAAGCTCCGCGACGTCCTGAGTCCGGACGAGGTCCAGATCCATCGACCGACGAAATGCGTCGAGATCAGGGTCGTGGATCTGGACGACTCAGTGACGGCGGAGGAGGTGGTGGCAGCGGTCGCCAAAGATGGAGGTTGCTCCGAGGGCGCTATCAGGCCGGGCGTGGTCGTCCGGAGCGCCAACGGCTGCAGGTCGCTGTGGCTCAGCTGCCCAGTCGCGGCGGCCAAGAAGGTTCTTGTGGCCGGCAGAGTCAGAGTGGGGTGGATCTCGGCGCGGGTGTTATTGCTCGAGCCGAGGCCACTCCGCTGTTACAGGTGTCAAGAGGGAGGGCACATGGGGGCCGCTTGTGACAGGGGTGTGGACCGCAGCCGTTTGTGCTTCCGCTGCGGCCAACCCGACCACAAGGCCCGCGAATGCACCGCCGCTGAAGCGAACTGCATCCTGTGCTCAGCGGCCGGTAAACCGGCGACGCACGCCTTGGGCAGTAAGGCGTGCCAGGGCAGCAGAGCTCGCCCTGTCAAAAGAACGGGAGGTGCGGTGACGAAAGGGCCCGTCACCGTGTCCCTACGGACTGAGGAGCCCATGGAGACCGCACACTAATGGCCCTGCGTTGTCTCCAGGCCAACTTGAACCACTCCGCCCGAGCCCAGGACCTTCTAGTCCAGAGCATGGCGGAGTGGCAAATCGGAGTGGCAGTGGTGGCGGAACCCTACGTCGTTCATTTACGGGACGACTGGGTATCCGACCACGAGGGAGTAATTTCCATCGTTGCTCCCGCTATCGCCGGTTCCCCTGCGATCGACTGGGTCGCAAGAGGCAGAGGGTGCGTGGCCGCAATTGTGCACGGTAACGCGTTCGTAGGAGTCTACGCCTCTCCCAACCGGAGTCTCGCCGAGTTCGAACAACTTCTCGTTGAGGTCGGGGCTTTGGTCGGGCAGGTTTCACCGAGACCGGTGATAGTCGCGGGGGACTTCAATGCCAAATCCACGGCTTGGGGTTCTCCTGCGACCGATGCCCGAGGAGAGATGCTAGAGGAGTGGGCCGTGTCACTGGGGCTCGCGACGATCAACAGTGGATCGGAGAGCACGTGCGTGCGGCAGCGGGGCGAGTCGATCGTGGACTTAACGTTCGCGTCCATCGCCCTAGCCCGCCGTGTTCGGGATTGGAGGGTGGAGACGGGGGTGGAGACTCTGTCGGACCATAGATATATCCGATTCGATGTCTCCGCGACTTCCGTCGTCCAGCCCGCTGTTGAGCGGTCAGAAGGTCCGCGGTGGAGTCTGGGCCGCCTCGACAGCCAGTTGGCAAAGGAGGCGGCCATCGTGGAGGCCTGGTGTGCCGGTTCCGATCCGGTCGTCCAGGTCGACCGAGAGGCTGACCGACTCGGTGCCGCCCTGTTCCGCATTTGCGATGTGGCGATGCCGAGGGTGCAGTCTCAGACTCCACGTCGTCGTGTGTACTGGTGGCGTCCGGAACTGCGGACGCTGCGGAGAGCGTGCGTTGCGGCCCGTCGCCAATACGCCAGGTCCAGGAGGAGACGGATACGTGATCACAACCTGGAGGAGGCTCTTTACACCTCCTACAGGGAGGCTTGCGTATCACTCCGGAAGGCGATCGCGCAGGCGAAGGAAGCGGCGTGGGTAGAGTGGCTCGCCTCACTCGATGCAGATCCGTGGGGGAGACCGTATCGGGTCGTGAGACAGAAGCTCCGACCCTGGACACCCCCACTCACCACCACCATCCAGCCGCAGCTTCTGGGACGAATCACGGAGGAGCTCTTCCCGCAGCGAGGAGCGTTCGTCCCACCGGCGATGGAACCGGAATACGTCGGAGAGATAGCGGGCCAAGCGTCCCCGGTTACCGAGGCGGAGTTGTGCGCGGCTGTCCTGAAGCTCCGTTCGAAAAGGACAGCCCCCGGGCCTGACGGGATACCGGGGCGCGCGCTGACGATCGCGCTGGAGCAGTTGGGCGACGGCACGTGCCGGCTGTTTTCCGCCTGCCTGGCACAGGGTAGGTTTCCGAACCGGTGGAAAACGGGAAGGCTCGTACTCATCCGCAAGGAGGGACGAGCCCCCGATCAGCCGTCGGCCTACCGACCCATCGTGCTGCTCGACGAGGCGGGCAAGCTCTTCGAGCGTATAATCGCAGCTCGTCTGGTCGGCAGCATGGTGCCGGGCCTGAGCGATTCACAGTTCGGCTTCCGCCGGGGCCGCTCCACGTTGGACGCAGTCGCCAGGCTGAGGGAGCTCGCAGAGGAGGAGGTCTCTCGGGGTGGGGTGTTGCTGGCAGTATCGTTGGATATTTCCAACGCCTTCAACACTCTGCCCTGGGAAGTGGTGCTTGAAGCTCTCAGGTACCACAACGTTCCGGACTACCTGCAGCGAACCGTCGCCGATTACTTCTCCGGCAGGGCGGTGGCGTTCCCGACGATGGATGGTATCAGCAGGAGGGCAATGACATGCGGTGTTCCACAGGGCTCGGTTTTGGGGCCGTTACTGTGGAACATCGGCTACGACTGGGTGCTGCGCGGGGCCACGTTGCGGGGGGTCAGTGTGACCTGCTACGCTGACGACACCCTCGTGTCGGCCCGCGGCAGAACCCCTCGTGAGGCGGCATATCTCGCCACGGCGGGAGTGGCACATGCGGTCCACCGCATTCGTGCTCTGGGCCTCGAGGTGGCCTTGCACAAGTCCGAGGCCCTAATCTTCCATGGACCTCGGAACGCGCCACCTCAAGGGTTGACGATAACTGTCGGCGGAACTTCCATCACCATCGGGTCGACGATGAAGTACCTGGGACTCGTCCTCGATGGCAGGTGGAGGTTCGAGGAGCATTTCCGGCGCTTGGCCCCAAGACTGGTGGCTGCAGCCGGAGCGTTGGGGCGCATCTTACCCAACGTCGGAGGACCGGGGAGTTCCTGCAGACGACTCTACATCGGCGTGGTGCGTTCGATGGCACTATACGGCGCGCCGATATGGGCGGACGCTCTGAGCGCTCGCAACGTCACCACGCTGCGACGTCCGCAGCGGGCGATGACGCTCAGGGCGGCTCGGGCGTACCGGACGGTGTCATACACCGCGGCCGGCTTGCTGTCCGGAAGCCCGCCATGGGACCTCGAGGCCGAGATCAACTCGAGCGTCTACTGGCGAGCCAAGGCTGCAAGAGCAGGAGGAACTCGACCCCATCCGGGCGAGATACAACGGTGGAGAGATGAGGCAAAACACCGCCTAATGGAGAAGTGGGAGGATCGGCTACGATTTCCGGATGCCGGTGGGGAACTCGTGGCGGCGATTCGCCCGGTCTTGAGAGAGTGGGTCGATCGCAAACACGGCCCACTGACGTACCACCTGACGCAGCTCATAACCGGTCACGGCTGCTTCGCCAAATACCTGTGCGAAGTGGTCGGGAGAGAGCAGTCGGTGGTATGTCTTCATTGCGACGACGGAGCCGTGGACACGGCCGAGCATACGCGCGCAGAGTGCCCAGCCTGGGCGGAGCCTCGCGCAGCCCTGTCCACGGCCATTGGATTGGACATATCGCTTCCGGCCATTATTCGAAAGGTGGTCGCGAGCGAAGAGGCGTGGGCGGCATTACGGGTCTTCAGCGAGGCCGTAATGTCCGTGAAGGAAGAGGCGGAGCGACAGCGGGAGGACGATCCCGATTCGCTTCCAATACGTCGACGGAGACCTGGTCGACGGCGCCGTGACCACCTAGGCCGGATGCAGTAACCGGACGTGACATACAGTGTGGACGGCGGCGGAACTTTACATCCGTCGCCGCCTAGCCTCCAGCGGCAGACTCGGGGGGAGTCTGTCGCGGTTCTTATGGAGGCGGAGACGGAAGGTGCGCCGAAACACCCTGGCGTGCCTTTCGTGGCGAGTCGCCCCTTTACAGCGACGGCCGCTGGCAGGGCCGCGGTGGTGAGCCACGTGCGTTCCCGTAGCCCTGTCGCCTTGCGGAGAGGCGGAAATTCTAGGAGGTTTTAGTGGGTAGGACGGGGCCTTCTGCCCCGGGAGTCCCACATATCCGTCCCGGTCAACCCCCTTTCGGCCGGGCGGAATGCGTCAATGCATTTCCTCCTAGTAAAACTAAAAAAAAAAAAAAAAAGGTTAGGTTAGGTTAGGTTGGGGTACATGTCAGTCGCCTCCTCGTGGCGTACCCTGGGCAACGGGGCCGGCTCGAGTTTACTCGCCGGCCACGGCTAAGACTGACGCGGCGGGTCAGGGGTCGCTCCCGGTACATCTCTATTAACAGAGTGGACTGTGGAGCGGCTTCGTGGCAAAGTAGGGGGAGTTTTTCGTTTGTTAATTTTATTTTATTTTGTTTGGTTTTTTCTCTTCTATTTATTTGATTTGTTTTCCGTATTATTTTTCCATCTGATCCGTTTTGTCCGTTTGTTTTGTTTGTTTGTTGTTTGTTCATTTTATCTTTGTAAATTTTTATTGTAAATATTAATTCTTTCTACTTCTGTAGTGGGGTCGAGACGCGACCGCACCCGCTTGGTTGCAGGCGCATCTAAGCGGGATTCATTTATTCGTTTGTCTCCTCATTTACGGGGGAGCAAACTTTTTCGGCGGGTCCGCTGAGTCGGGTTGGCCGAACAGCGGACGGAGGCATGTTTCAATGCCGCCGTCGGGGGGCTTGGCTTAACCGCCCGGCCCCAGAGGAAGGACACCTCTAAGATAAAAAACCACCCAATCCCAAGTGGCCTCGCAGCGCGATGGGATGCATGGCCGAAGGGTATTTCGGTCCCGACTGCGTTTCCTTTCCCACCCTTCCACATCCTTATTCCTTCCTCCTCCTATCCTTCCTTCTTCCTGCCGGCAGCCCCGGCAAAAAATTTTTACAAAATGAGTGCTACTAAAAAAAATTATTCCTCAGGAGGGTGCCAATCCCTCCCCGATCCGCTTCACGGATCGGGCAGTCCCATATCGAAATATGAGGGGGACAAAGTCGCACGACCGAGCTTTTCCGAAGAAAAAACTGCATGCACAACGGACACCGATTTTGCTACGAAAATACCAGTGGTACGACTGGAGAGGATGGACGCGCTGTCGGATACCGACAGCGTGTCGAGTCGTATGAGTGTGGCGAGCGCGGTGAGCGATAACACCAAACGCTCACGAAAACGCGCGAGAGAGGCTGTTGACTCGGGGTCGGACTCAGCACTGAGTGACTCCGAGAAGAAGGGGAAAGGTAGGCCCGCTACTACCGGCAAATATGCCGGTATCGGCCTTTCCAGGCGAGAGGCTGCGGCTGCAACGAAGGCCGCAGCAGCCGCCGACAAACTCAAGGAGGACGAGCGACAGATCGCGGTTCTGACAAAGAGGGTGGTAGAAGGTAGAGCCACCCCCCTGTCGGAGTCGATAGACTCTGTCGAGGCAGAGGAGCTCCCTGCATCTGACCTTAACCGGAAGGTGACCGACGCGGTTGCGGCCATCAGAAGGGTGGGCAAGGTGTCCAAGGGCCTTAGCGGCTGTAGTCAGAAGGCGCTCAAAGAGGCCACGGCCTCAATACTGGAATGCGCCCAGGTGCTTCTCACCCGCACCAATACGGAGGAGACGGCGTTGCTGCGAGCCCAAAACACCAAGCTCGCAGCACAGGTGGATGTCCTCAGGAGGGAACACGACGAGCTCAAGGCTGAGATGGCCAACTTCCGCCGCGAACACCTCAGGCGGGAGGTGGGCCTGGACACGCCGCAACCGCTTCTGCAGCAGTCGTCGCAGGAGACGGATTTGACTCGCCTGATCCGTCAGGAGATGGCGAGCTTCAACGCCCGTTTCTCGGTGCTCGAGGGGAGGATTCTACGTCCCCCCCTAGCTGCAGACCAACGCAGCGCACCGGCGCCGCCGACATATGCGGCCCAGGCCGCAGCGCCCCGTGCCGCCCAACCGGCACAAGCGGCTGCTACAAAACCCAAAAAAGACAAAGCGGCCAAGAAGGCAGGCGCGGCCCGAGCCGCAGCGCCCCGTGCCGCCCAACCGGCACAAGCGAGACGAGACGCGGACGAGATGCGCAACCCCTCAAAAAGACCTGAGGCGGAGTGGACGGTTGCGGGCGCCGCTAAAAAATCCAAGAAGGCGCGCCAGAAGGAGCAAGTGGCGGCCAAGCGCCAGACTGCGAGGCTCAAGACCCCCCGCTCTACTGCAGTGGCTCTCACTCTGCAGCCGGGAGCGGAGGAGCGGGGTCTCTCGTACGCTGGCATCTTGGCCAAGGCGAAAGCCGAGATCAATCTCAGCGATCTCGGCATAACGGGCCTCCGGTGCAAAACGACTGCCACCGGCGGCCGACTACTGGAAATTTCAGGGACCACCAGTGGTCCCAAAGCAGACGCCCTAGCAGAGAAGCTCAGGGCGTCCTTAGGATCGGACGACGTCCGAGTGTCCAGGCCTACCAAATGCGTGGTTTTGCGCATCTCAGGCCTGGACGACTCGGTGACGGTGGATGAGGTCGTCGCCGCCATCTCCAAGACCGGAGGATGCCCGCCGGACCAGGTGAAGGTGGGCACGATACGTCGGGGGGTCTCCGGTCTCGGGACCGCACACGTAAGTTGTCCCGTAGCGGCGGCGAAACAACTAAAGGACGGGAGACTTCTGGTCGGATGGGTCTCGGCGCAGGTCGCGCTCTTGCCGCCGAAGCCCTACCGGTGCTACCGCTGCCTAGAAGGAGGACATGCGGGGGCACGGTGCACCGCTGGGGTGGACCGCAGCCAAATCTGCTTCCGCTGCGGTCAACCCGGTCACAAGGCTGGCACTTGCTGTGCAAAAACGCCGCACTGCGTCATCTGTGCGGCATCGAACAAGCCAGCCGACCATCAGATCGGGTCGAAGGCCTGCGCGAGACCTACTGCCAGAGCACAGCCGGCTCATCCGCCGACTGCGACCAAGAAGACAAATAAGAAGAAGAAGAAAGCAACCAGCTCCTCGCAGCCGGTTCACCCACCGGCTACGACGGCACAAGATCAGCCGAGGACTGGGGAGGAGGCGACGGCCATGGACACTATTTAATGGCTCTACGTCGTCTTCTCCAAGCCAATATAAACCACTGCGCCAGGGCTCAGGATCTCTTACTCCAGAGCATGGCGCAGTGGTCCATCGACGTGGCTGCCGTCGCCGAGCCGTACTTTGTGCCACCCAGGGATGACTGGGTGTGCGACAATAACCGCTCGGTGGCGCTCATTCAGAGGTCCGGCGCCGACATCCTTCCCTTCGAGGCCGTCACCCGAGGGCGGGGCTATGTCGCGGCAGTCTGGGGTGATATAGTGGTCGTGGGGGTATATTTCGCCCCCAGCCTTTCTCTCGCAGATCTCGAGAGCATCACCCTGGAGTTGGGCACGGTCGTCTGTCGTAGCCGCCCTCGTCCCGTGCTCGTCCTGGGGGACTTCAACGCCAAGTCTACGGCTTGGGGTTCCCCGTCTACGGACGCGCGAGGCGAGTTAGTGGAGGAGTGGGCGGTCGAGCAGGGCCTGCTCCTCCTGAATCGAGGTTCGGTGCAGACGTGCGTGCGGCAGCGGGGTGGGTCAATAGTGGACCTCACGTTCGCTAGCCCCGCTCTCGCGCGCACCGTCCTCGACTGGGACGTGCTGGAGGACGTCGAGACGCTATCCGACCACCGATACATCAGGTTTAGCGTCTCCGCCCAGACCTCGATTCGGCCGGTTCCAGCGGCCTCGGCAGGTGTCGGAGACGGTCCGCGTTGGGCCATAAAACGGCTGGACAGGGAGGCTCTTCTGGAGGCCTCAATCGTCAAGGCCTGGCTGGATTCTCCAGGCAGGCCTGCCAACATCGACGAGGAGGCGGAGTGGTTCCGGGAGAGCATGTCGCACATCTGCGACGCTGGCATGCCCCGAGTCCGGCCGCTACCATCCAGGCGCCAAGTGTACTGGTGGGCGCAGTCGATTGCGCAGCTGCGCATCGTCTGCGTTCGGGTGCGACGCTGGTACACAAGGTGCCGACGACGAAGAAGACGCCGCCGCCCCTTTACAGCGGCGGCCGATCAAGATCGTGAAGAGGCGGAGCTATACGCTCACTACCGAGAGGCGAAGAGTGCACTCCAGCTGGCCATCGTCCGGGCCAAGGCCCAGGCCAACAGAGAACTGCTGGAGACTCTGGACCTAGATCCATGGGGACGCCCCTACCTGATGGTGAGGGGCAAGTTGCGCCAGTGGGCCCCCCCATTGTCCCGGAGTCTTCAGCCACAGCTGCTGGAGGAGGTAGTGAGTGCATTGTTTCCATCGAGACCGGAGCACACACCACCGGCTATGGTTCCGCCTCGGAACATGCCCGACGACGACGACGACGACGAAGACGACGACGAAGTGCCAGAGGTGACCCTGGTGGAGCTGAGAGTCGCAGCGGCTCGCATCAAGAACACCGCCCCAGGCCCCGACGGCATTCCAGGTCGCGCATGGGTCCTCGCCATGAGACACTTAGGGCCGCGACTATCAGGGCTCTTGAGCGCCTGTCTGGAACGAGGCCAGTTTCCGAGCCGGTGGAAGACCGGAAAGCTGGTCTTGATAAAGAAGGAGGGGCGACCTGCAGACTCACCATCTGCGTACAGACCGATCGTGTTGCTGGACGAGGTGTGTAAGATCCTCGAGCGAATCATCGCCAGTCGCCTCGTTCAGCACATGACCAGGGTGGGGCCGGATTTGGCGAATATTCAATTCGGTTTCCGCCAGGGACGCTCGACAGTGGACGCGATCATGCGCGTGAAGGCCCTCGCGGAGGAGGCAGTCGCCCGGGGTGAGGTGGTCTTGGCGGTGTCGCTAGACATCGCCAACGCTTTCAACACCTTGCCTTGGAGTACCATCAGGGAGGCACTCCGATACCATGGAGTGCCGCGCTACCTCCGACGCGTTGTCACGGCTTACCTGTCGGACCGAGCGGTCGTGTACCCGGGCCGAGAAGGATGGGGTCGGAGAGAGACGTCGTGCGGCGTTCCGCAGGGTTCTGTTCTGGGACCACTCCTGTGGAACGTGGGGTACGACTGGGCTCTGCGCGGTGCGTTTCTCCACGGCGTCGGCGTCATTTGTTACGCCGACGACACGCTCGTCACAGCGCGTGGGAAGTCGTACCGGCAGGCGGCCATACGCGCGACTGCTGGTGTCGCGCACGTCGTGGGTAGGATCCGGCGGCTGGGCTTGGAGGTGGCATTGCACAAGTCGGAGGCCCTGTGTTTTCACGGGCCGAGGACGAAACCGCCTCCCGGTTCCAGCATCATCGTAGGAGGGGTATCCATAGCTGTAGAGTCGACGATGAAATACCTAGGACTCGTCCTCGACAGTCGGTGGAACTTCGGGCCGCACTTTACACGGCTCGCCCCCCGGTTGTTGGGCGCCGCCTCAGCGCTCTCGCGCTTGCTGCCCAACCTGGGGGGACCCAACTCCTCGTGCAGGAGGCTCTACACGGGGGTCGTACGGTCGATGGCGCTATACGCCGCGCCAGTGTGGGCGGATGCCCTGACGGCAAACAACGTCGCCGTGCTGAGAAGACCGCAGCGCGCGATGGCCGTCAGGATGATAAGGGGATACCGTACGATCTCCTTCGAGGCAGCGAGCCTCCTAGCCGGCTCCCCGCCCTGGGACCTCGAGGCAAAGCTCCTCGCGTCGCTCTATTGGTGGCGCGCGGAGGCGGTCGAGCGGGGTGAGCGCCTGGTGCCTCGACAGATCGAGGCACGCAGGGCAGAGCTTCGCCAGGTCTTAGTGGCGGAGTGGCACGCGCGCTTAGCGCAACCCACGACAGGGCAAGCCGCCACCGTAGCGGCGGTGAGGCCCGTTTTGAAGGAGTGGCTCAACAGGAGCCACGGCGCTCTCGGCTTCCGGCTGACGCAGGTGCTCACCGGGCACGGGTGCTTCGGGAAGTACCTGTGTCGCATAGGCCGGGAGCCGACGTCCCAGTGCCACCATTGTGGCGACTGTCGCGACGATACGGCGTTGCACACGTTGGCGGAGTGCCCAGCATGGGCTGAGCTAACCTAACCTAACCTAACCTAACCTAACCTAACCTAACCTAACCTAACCTAACCTAACCTAACCTAACCTAACCTAACCTAACCTAACCTAACCTTTTTTTTTTTTTTTTTTTTTTTTTTTTTTTTTTTTTTTTTTTTTTTTTTTTTTTTTTTTTTTTTTTTTTTTTTTTTTTTTTTTTTTTTTTTTAAAAAAAAAAGGTTAGGTTAGGTTAGGTTAGGTTAGGTTAGGTTAGGTTAGGTTAGGTTAGGTTAGGTTAGGTTAGGTTAGGTTAGGTTAGGTTAGGTTGGGGTACATGTCAGTCGCCTCCTCGTGGCGTACCCTGGGCAACGGGGCCGGCTCGAGTTTACTCGCCGGCCACGGCTAAGACTGACGCGGCGGTTAGGCCACGGGTCGCCCCCGGTCCTTCTCTGATCACCAGAGTGGACTGTGTGCGCGGCCTCGTGGCAAATGAGGGTGTTGTATATTTGTAAATATCTAGTCGTAGTTGTTATACATATTTCATTTTATTTTGTTATTTGTTAATTAGGTGTATATAAATTTTGTAAATTTAGTTTTGTTGTTTTGAGGAAGAAAACCTCGATAAAAAATCACCCCGAATCCCAAGTGGCCTCGCAGCGCGATGGGATGCATGGCCGAAGGGTATTTCGGTCCCGACTGCGTTTCCTTTCCCACCCTTCCACATCCTTATTCCTTCCTCCTCCTATCCTTCCTTCTTCCTGCCGGCAGCCCCGGCAAAAAAAAAAAATTTTTAAAATGAGTGCTACTGAAAAAAATTATTCCTCAGGAGGGTGCCAATCCCTCCCCGATCCGCTTCACGGATCGGGCAGTCCCATATCGAAATATGAGGGGGACAAAGTCAGACAAATGACAGGACAAGTTGACATGGTGGTGGAAGTGGGCGCCCCGATGGCGCACACCAAAACCAACGACCCAGGCGCACCCAAGGTACCCGTCGTCCGGCTAGAACGACTCTCTCTCGAGTCGGTCTCGTCGGTCGGCAACGAAAGAAGAAAAGGGGAGAAGCGGCCCCACAGAGAAGACACCGTCTCGGACTCCGATAGCGACGCCACAATACAGCGTAGCGACTCGGAGTCCTCTATTAGCAGGTGGTTAAAGCCTGCTAACAAAAGGGGGCGTGGACGACCATCTACCCACGGAAGATACGTCGGACTGGGCAAGTCAATGGAGGAGCTGAGCACCCTGTCCCAGAAAGAGGAGAGACGGGTAACCGAAGACGCGCTGGCCGCTTATAATGAAACGGCCAAGGTGGCCATGGAGGAGAGGGTGGCCCGAAACAAGAGGCGTCAACCGGACGTGTCCACTGACGAGGCGGCGAAGACGTCAGCTGCTCTGGACGCAGCCGTCCAAGAAGCGTTGGACGTGGTGCTGCAAGTTGCCGATAAATCCGGCAACCTAAAGGGCACGTTCGTCAGGGCTCTAAAGGCTGCCGCGAATTCCATCAAAGGTGCGGTAGCGGACCTCAGAGCCCTGACCATCACGGAGGAAGTTGCGCGATTGGAAGCAGCCAACGCGCAGCTATCTGGTCAGCTGGCCGAGCTGCGCCGGGAAGTGGCACTGATGCGCACGCAGCCGGCGAAGATGGATGACGCTAACATCCAGCGTGTCATGGAGGAGGCGCTGCGCTCCAACCGGGAGCAGTTTAGCACAATGCTGAATGCCCGGATGGAGGGCATCGAGCGCCGGCTCCTTCCGGAGCCCCGGCTGCGACCTCCGCTGGCCGCCGACCGACAATCAGCCCAGACCGCAGTCGCAACATCGAGGGTGACGACACCATCCGAGTCGCCCGCCGATGCTGTCACGAAAAAGAAGAAGAAGAAGAAGGCAAAACGGCCGAACATGGCTGCACAAGAAGCTGCAGCAACAACAGCGACAGCAAAGGAGAAAACTGCCCCTCCATCTGCAGAACCAGGCAGTTCGTCGCTATCGTGGGCCGCCGTTGCTCAAAAACAACCGAGCAAGGCGGCCAAGAAGAACAAGGCGAAGACCATGAAACCGGATTCGAGTCATGTGAAGAGGAAGGCCCCTAAAGGGAAACTTCGCCCTCCTCGCACCGCGGTGATCACCATCACCCTGAAGCCCGGTGCTGAGGAGAAAGGATTGAAGTACGAAACTGTCCTGAAGCAAGCGAAGAGCCGCATCAAGCTGAGCGAGGTCGGCTTGACTGCGGTGCGCTTCAGGACAACGGCCACTGGAGCGCGGATGCTAGAAATCCCGCCGGGCACCGTCGACGCGGAGAAGTCGGCGGACGCCCTTGCGGCGAAGCTCCGCGACGTCCTGAGTCCGGACGAGGTCCAGATCCATCGACCGACGAAATGCGTCGAGATCAGGGTCGTGGATCTGGACGACTCAGTGACGGCGGAGGAGGTGGTGGCAGCGGTCGCCAAAGATGGAGGTTGCTCCGAGGGCGCTATCAGGCCGGGCGTGGTCGTCCGGAGCGCCAACGGCTGCAGGTCGCTGTGGCTCAGCTGCCCAGTCGCGGCGGCCAAGAAGGTTCTTGTGGCCGGCAGAGTCAGAGTGGGGTGGATCTCGGCGCGGGTGTTATTGCTCGAGCCGAGGCCACTCCGCTGTTACAGGTGTCAAGAGGGAGGGCACATGGGGGCCGCTTGTGACAGGGGTGTGGACCGCAGCCGTTTGTGCTTCCGCTGCGGCCAACCCGACCACAAGGCCCGCGAATGCACCGCCGCTGAAGCAAACTGCATCCTGTGCTCAGCGGCCGGTAAACCGGCGACGCACGCCTTGGGCAGTAAGGCGTGCCAGGGCAGCAGAGCTCGCCCTGTCAAAAGAACGGGAGGTGCGGTGACGAAAGGGCCCGTCACCGTGTCCCTACGGACTGAGGAGCCCATGGAGACCGCACACTAATGGCCCTGCGTTGTCTCCAGGCCAACTTGAACCACTCCGCCCGAGCCCAGGACCTTCTAGTCCAGAGCATGGCGGAGTGGCAAATCGGAGTGGCAGTGGTGGCGGAACCCTACGTCGTTCATCTACGGGACGACTGGGTATCCGACCACGAGGGAGTAATTTCCATCGTTGCTCCCGCTATCGCCGGTTCCCCTGCGATCGACTGGGTCGCAAGAGGCAGAGGGTGCGTGGCCGCAATTGTGCACGGTAACGCGTTCGTAGGAGTCTACGCCTCTCCCAACCGGAGTCTCGCCGAGTTCGAACAACTTCTCGTTGAGGTAGGGGCTTTGGTCGGGCAGGTTTCACCGAGACCGGTGATAGTCGCGGGGGATTTCAATGCCAAATCCACGGCTTGGGGTTCTCCTGCGACCGATGCCCGAGGAGAGGTGCTAGAGGAGTGGGCCGTGTCACTGGGGCTCGCGACGATCAACAGTGGATCGGAGAGCACGTGCGTGCGGCAGCGGGGCGAGTCGATCGTGGACCTAACGTTCGCGTCCATCGTCCTAGCCCGCCGTGTTCGGGATTGGAGGGTGGAGACGGAGGTGGAGACTCTGTCGGATCATAGATATATCCGATTCGATGTCTCCGCGGTTCCCGTCGTCCAGCCCGCTGTTGAGCGGTCAGAAGGTCCGCGGTGGAGTCTGGGCCGCCTCGACAGCCAGTTGGCAAAGGAGGCGGCCATCGTGGAGGCCTGGTGCGCCGGTTCCGATCCGGTCGTCCAGGTCGACCGAGAGGCTGACCGACTCGGTGCCGCCCTGTTCCGCATTTGCGATGTGGCGATGCCGAGGGTGCAGTCTCAGACTCCACGTCGTCGTGTGTACTGGTGGCGTCCGGAACTGCGGACGCTGCGGAGAGCGTGCGTTGCGGCCCGTCGCCAATACGCCAGGTCCAGGAGGAGACGGATACGCGATCACAACCTGGAGGAGGCTCTTTACACCTCCTACAGGGAGGCTTGCGTATCACTCCGGAAGGCGATCGCGCAGGCGAAGGAAGCGGCGTGGGTAGAGTGGCTCGCCTCACTCGATGCAGATCCGTGGGGGAGACCGTATCGGGTCGTGAGACAGAAGCTCCGACCCTGGACACCCCCACTCACCACCACCATCCAGCCGCAGCTTCTGGGACGAATCACGGAGGAGCTCTTCCCGCAGCGAGGAGCGTTCGTCCCACCGGCGATGGAACCGGAATACGTCGGAGAGATGGCGGGCCAAGCGTCCCCGGTTACCGAGGCGGAGTTGTGCGCGGCTGTCCTGAAGCTCCGTTCGAAAAGGACAGCCCCCGGGCCTGACGGGATACCGGGACGCGCGCTGACGATCGCGCTGGAGCAGTTGGGCGACGGCACGTGCCGGCTGTTTTCCGCCTGCCTGGCACAGGGTAGGTTTCCGAACCGGTGGAAAACGGGAAGGCTCGTACTCATCCGCAAGGAGGGACGAGCCCCCGATCAGCCGTCGGCCTACCGACCCATCGTGCTGCTCGACGAGGCGGGCAAGCTCTTCGAGCGTATAATCGCAGCTCGTCTGGTCGGCAGCATGGTGCCGGGCCTGAGCGATTCACAGTTCGGCTTCCGCCGGGGCCGCTCCACGTTGGACGCAGTCGCCAGGCTGAGGGAGCTCGCAGAGGAGGAGGTCTCTCGGGGAGGGGTGTTGCTGGCAGTATCGTTGGATATTTCCAACGCCTTCAACACTCTGCCCTGGGAAGTGGTGCTTGAAGCTCTCAGGTACCACAACGTTCCGGACTACCTGCAGCGAACCGTCGCCGATTACTTCTCCGGCAGGGCGGTGGCGTTCCCGACGATGGATGGTATCAGCAGGAGGGCAATGACATGCGGTGTTCCACAGGGCTCGGTTTTGGGGCCGTTACTGTGGAACATCGGCTACGACTGGGTGCTGCGCGGGGCCACGTTGCGGGGGGTCAGTGTGACCTGCTACGCTGACGACACCCTCGTGTCGGCCCGCGGCAGAACCCCTCGTGAGGCGGCATATCTCGCCACGGCGGGAGTGGCACATGCGGTCCACCGCATTCGTGCTCTGGGCCTCGAGGTGGCCTTGCACAAGTCCGAGGCCCTAATCTTCCATGGACCTCGGAACGCGCCACCCCAAGGGTTGACGATAACTGTCGGCGGAACTTCCATCACCATCGGGTCGACGATGAAGTACCTGGGACTCGTCCTCGATGGCAGGTGGAAGTTCGAGGAGCATTTCCGGCGCTTGGCCCCAAGACTGGTGGCTGCAGCCGGAGCGTTGGGGCGCATCTTACCCAACGTCGGAGGACCGGGGAGTTCCTGCAGGCGACTCTACACCGGTGTGGTGCGTTCGATGGCACTATACGGCGCGCCGATATGGGCGGACGCTCTGAGCGCTCGCAACGTCGCCGTGCTGCGACGTCCGCAGCGGGCGATGACGCTCAGGGCGGCTCGGGCGTACCGGACGGTGTCATACACCGCGGCCGGCTTGCTGTCCGGAAGCCCGCCATGGGACCTCGAGGCCGAGATCAACTCGAGCGTCTACTGGCGAGCCAAGGCTGCAAGAGCAGGAGGAACTCGACCCCATCCGGGCGAGATACAACGGTGGAGAGATGAGGCAAAACACCGCCTAATGGAGAAGTGGGAGGATCGGCTACGATTTCCGGATGCCGGTGGGGAACTCGTGGCGGCGATTCGCCCGGTTTTGAGAGAGTGGGTCGAGCGCAAACACGGCCCACTGACGTACCACCTGACGCAGCTCATAACCGGTCACGGCTGCTTCGCCAAATATCTGTGCGAAGTGGTCGGGAGAGAGCCGTCGGTGGTATGTCTTCATTGCGACGACGGAGCCGTGGACACGGCCGAGCATACGCGCGCAGAGTGCCCAGCCTGGGCGGAGCCTCGCGCAGCCCTGTCCACGGCCATTGGATTGGACATATCGCTTCCGGCCATTATTCGAAAGGTGGTCGCGAGCGAAGAGGCGTGGGCGGCATTACGGGTCTTCAGCGAGGCCGTAATGTCCGCGAAGGAGGAGGCGGAGCGTCAGCGGGAGGAAGATCCCGATTCGCTTGCAATACGTCGACGGAGACCTGGTCGACGGCGCCGTGACCACCTTGGCCGGATGCAGTAACCGGACGTGACATACAGTGTGGACGGCGGCGGAACTTTACATCCGCCGCCGCCTAGCCTCCAGCGGCGGACTCGGGGGGAGTCCGTCGCGGTTCTGACGGAGGCGGAGACGGAAGGTGCGCCGAAACACCCTGGCGTGCCTTTCGTGGCGAGTCGCCCTTTTACAGCGACGGCCGCTGGCAGGGCCGCGGTGGTGAGCCACGTGCGTTCCCGTAGCCCTGTCGCCTTGCGGAGAGGCGGAAATTCTAGGAGGTTTTAGTGGGTAGGACGGGGCCTTCTGCCCCGGGAGTCCCACATATCCGTCCCGGTCAACCCCCTTCGGCCGGGCGGAATGCGTCAATGCATTTCCTCCTAGTAAAACTAAAAAAAAAAAAAGGTTAGGTTAGGTTAGGTTGGGGTACATGTCAGTCGCCTCCTCGTGGCGTACCCTGGGCAACGGGGCCGGCTTGAGTTTACTCGCCGGCCACGGCTAAGACTGACGCGGCGGTTAGGCCACGGGTCGCCCCCGGTCCTTCTCTGATCACCAGAGTGGACTGTGTGCGCGGCCTTGTGGCAATTGAGGGAGTTGTATATTTGTAAAAATCTAGTCGTAGTTGTTATACATATTTCATGTTTATTTTGTTATTTGTAAATTAGGTAGGTGTATATAAATTTGTAAATTTCTTTTGTTGGTTTGAGGAAGAAAACCTCGATAAAAAAAAATTACCCCGAATCCCAAGTGGCCTCGCAGCGCGATGGGATGCATGGCCGAAGGGTATTTCGGTCCCGACTGCGTTTCCTTTCCCACCCTTCCACATCCTTATTCCTTCCTCCTCCTATCCTTCCTTCTTCCTGCCGGCAGCCCCGGCAAAAAATCTTTAAAATGAGTGCTACTAAAAAAAATTATTCCTCAGGAGGGTGTCAATCCCTCCCCGATTCGCTTCACGGATCGGGCAGTCCCATATCGAAATATGAGGGGGACAAAGTCGCACGATCGATTTGTCACGACGACCATACCGCGAGCATAACGGACACCGATTATACCAAAAAAATACCTGTGGTACGACTGGAGAGGATGGGCGCGCTGTCGGATACCGACAGCGTGTCGAGTCGTATGACTGTTGATATGGCGGTGGAGGTGGGCGCCCCGATGGCGCGCGCTGAAACCAACGACCTTGGCTTGAATGAAGGACTAGCTGCCCGGCCTGTGCGACTCTCCGAGTCGGACTCGTCGGTCTGCAGCATGATGACGGTGGAGTCGGGGGACATACCACCCAAGGAGATGACACAGAAGAGGAAGAAGGGCGCGAAGCGGACTCACGCTGAGGAAAGCTGCTCTGGCTCTGAGAGCGACGCGAGCGTGCAGCTGGGTGATAATTCGGAATCCTCAGTGAGCAGGTGGCTAAAACCCGCCACTAAGAGGGGGCGAGGCCGACCGCCCACCCATGGAAGATACGTGGGCATAGGGAAGTCGCAGGAAGAGCTCCGCGAAGCGAAGTCGAAGGCGAAGACGGATCGCTTCCAAACGGAGGACGCGTTGGCCGTTTACAACGAAACGGCCAAGTTGGCGCTGGAAGAGAGAGCGGCCCGCAGAGCGAACCGACAGACAGATGAGCATGCCGAGGACGCACCGAAGACGTCCGCCGCTTTGGACACGACAGTCCAGCAGGCGTTAGACGTGGTGCTCCAGGTTGCCGACAAGTCGGGCAACCTGAAGGGTACTTTCGTCAGGGCTCTGAAGACTGCCGCTGACACCATCAAAGGTGCGGTAGCGGAACTTAGAGCTCTGACCATGTCAGAGGAGGTGGCCCGCCTGGAAGCTGCTAACGCACAGCTTTCGGGCCAGTTGGCCGAACTGCGCAGAGAGGTGGCCGAGATGCGCCGAAAACCGCAGGATAACAACGAGGAAGGTCTCAAGCGCATCATGGAGGAGGCGCTGCGGTCCAGCCGAGAGCAGTTCGGCAACATGCTGAACGCCCGGATGGAGGGCATCGAGCGCCGCCTCCTTCCGGAGCCTCGGTTGCGGCCTCCGCTAGCTGCAGACCGCAAGGAGGCAGAAGCTGCAGCTAGCAGCAATACAGCAAGGGTGTCGGCACCAGTCGAGCCGCCCACTGCCAAAGTAGTAGAGAAGACTGACAAAAAGCCAAAAAAGAAGACGAAACGCCCTAGCATGGCTGCCAAGGAGGCGGCAGCGGCTGCGGCGAAGAAGACCGCTCCTCCGCCAGCACCGAAGCCAGGCGGCTCCGGAGCATCTTGGGCGGCTGTTGTTCGTCAACAGCCGAATAAGCCGCCCAAGAAGCCTAAGGCGCCGGAAAAGAAGTCGAAAGAAAGGCGTCCCGGAAGGAAACTTCGCTCTCCTCGCACCGCGGTGATCACGATCACCCTAAAACCCGGTGCCGAGGAGAAAGGGGTGAGGTATGAGGATGTTCTCGCCGAGGCCAAAAGCCGAATTAAGCTCGGCGAGGTAGGCCTCACCTCTGTGCGCTTCCGCACGACGGCAACGGGGGCACGGATGCTGGAGGTCCCGCCGGGTACCAACGACGCGGAGAAGGCGGCGGATGCCCTGGCGGCCAAGCTCCGCGAGGTCCTCAGCTCGGACGCGGTCCAGGTCCATAGACCGACTAAGTGTGTCGAGTTGAGAATCTTGGACCTGGACGACTCGGTGACTGCGGTGGAGGTGGTGTCTGCGGTCGCCGAAGAGGGGGGTTGTTCCGCTGGAGCAATAAAACCGGGTGTTATTGCCCGGCGCTCCGGCGGCTCCGGCTCCCTCTGGATGAGCTGCCCGGTGGCGGCGGCAAAAAGAGTGCTGGAGGTGGGCCGCGTCAAGGTGGGGTGGGTCTCGGCACGAGTGAGACTGCTCGAGCCGAGGCCGCTGCGCTGCTTCAGGTGCTTGGAGGGGGGCCACATGGGGGCCAAATGTGATAGGGGTGTCGACCGCAGCCGTCTGTGCTTCCGCTGCGGCCTTCCCGATCACAGGGCCAGGGAGTGTACCGCCGCTGAAGCCAATTGTATCGTGTGCTCAGCGGCCGGTAAGCCTGCGGCACATGCCGTCGGTAGCAAGGCGTGCCAGGGCAGCAAAACTCGTCTCGCCTCAAAGAAGGGAGGAGCGGTGGCGAAAGGGCCCGTCACCGCGTCCCAGAGGACTGTGGAGGAGCCTATGGAGACCGCCCAATAATGGCCCGGCGCTGTCTCCAGGCGAACATCAACCACTCTGCCAGGGCCCAGGACCTGCTAGTCCAAAGCATGGCAGAGTGGCAAATCGACGTGGCGGTGGTCTCGGAGCCCTATGTCGTTCATTTACGGGACGACTGGGTGTCCGACCACGAGGGAGTGGTGGCGATCGTCGCCCCTGCCGTCGCTGGTTCCCCTGCTATCGAAGGGGTAGCCAGGGGCAGAGGGTTCGTAGTCGCTGCAGTCGGGGGTGTGGCGATCGTGGGCGTTTACGCCTCGCCCAACCGGAGTCTCGCGGAGTTTGAACAGCTACTCGTTGATGCATTATCGATTTTTCCTGACGACCATACCGCGAGCATAACGGACACAGGCACGATGACAGGACAAGTTGACATGGTGGTGGAAGTGGGCGCCCCGATGGCGCACACCAAAACCAACGACCCAGGCGCACCCAAGGTACCCGTCGTCCGGCTAGAACGACTCTCTCTCGAGTCGGTCTCGTCGGTCGGCAACGAAAGAAGAAAAGGGGAGAAGCGGCCCCACAGAGAAGACACCCTCTCGGACTCCGATAGCGACGCCACAATACAGCGTAGCGACTCGGAGTCCTCTATTAGCAGGTGGTTAAAGCCTGCTAACAAAAGGGGGCGTGGACGACCATCTACCCACGGAAGATACGTCGGACTGGGCAAGTCAATGGAGGAGCTGAGCACCCTGTCCCAGAAAGAGGAGAGACGGGAAACCGAAGACGCGCTGGCCGCTTATAATGAAGCGGCCAAGGTGGCCATGGAGGAGAGGGTGGCCCGAAACAGGAGGCGTCAACCGGACGTGTCCACTGACGAGGCGGCGAAGACGTCAGCTGCTCTGGACGCAGCCGTCCAAGAAGCGTTGGACGTGGTGCTGCAAGTTGCCGATAAATCCGGCAACCTAAAGGGCACGTTCGTCAGGGCTCTAAAGGCTGCCGCGAATTCCATCAAAGGCGCGGTAGCGGACCTCAGAGCCCTGACCATCACGGAGGAAGTTGCGCGATTAGAAGCAGCCAACGCGCAGCTATCTGGTCAGCTGGCCGAGCTGCGCCGGGAAGTGGCACTGATGCGCACGCAGCCGGCGAAGATGAATGACGCTAACATCCAGCGTGTCATGGAGGAGGCGCTGCGCTCCAACCGGGAGCAGTTTAGCACAATGCTGAATGCCCGGATGGAGGGCATCGAGCGCCGGCTCCTTCCGGAGCCCCGGCTGCGACCTCCGCTGGCCGCCGACCGACAATCAGCCCAGACCGCAGTCGCAACATCGAGGGTGACGACACCATCCGAGTCGCCCGCCGATGCTGTCACGAAAAAGAAGAAGAAGAAGAAGGCAAAACGGCCGAACATGGCTGCACAAGAAGCTGCAGCAACAACAGCGACAGCAAAGGAGAAAACTGCCCCTCCATCTGCAGAACCAGGCAGCTCGTCGCTATCGTGGGCCGCCGTTGCTCAAAAACAACCGAGCAAGGCGGCCAAGAAGAACAAGACGAAGACCACGAAACCGGATTCGAGTCATGTGAAGAGGAAGGCCCCTAAAGGGAAACTTCGCCCTCCTCGCACCGCGGTGATCACCATCACCCTGAAGCCCGGTGCTGAGGAGAAAGGATTGAAGTACGAAACTGTCCTGAAGCAAGCGAAGAGCCGCATCAAGCTGAGCGAGGTCGGCCTGACTGCGGTGCGCTTCAGGACAACGGCCACTGGAGCGCGGATGCTAGAAATCCCGCCGGGCACCGTCGACGCGGAGAAGTCGGCGGACGCCCTTGCGGCGAAGCTCCGCGACGTCCTGAGTCCGGACGAGGTCCAGATCCATCGACCGACGAAATGCGTCGAGATCAGGGTCGTGGATCTGGACGACTCAGTGACGGCGGAGGAGGTGGTGGCAGCGGTCGCCAAAGATGGAGGTTGCTCCGAGGGCGCTATCAGGCCGGGCGTGGTCGTCCGGAGCGCCAACGGCTGCAGGTCGCTGTGGCTCAGCTGCCCAGTCGCGGCGGCCAAGAAGGTTCTTGTGGCCGGCAGAGTCAGAGTGGGGTGGATCTCGGCGCGGGTGTTATTGCTCGAGCCGAGGCCACTCCGCTGTTACAGGTGTCAAGAGGGAGGGCACATGGGGGCCGCTTGTGACAGGGGTGTGGACCGCAGCCGTTTGTGCTTCCGCTGCGGCCAACCCGACCACAAGGCCCGCGAATGCACCGCCGCTGAAGCGAATTGCATCCTGTGCTCAGCGGCCGGTAAACCGGCGACGCACGCCTTGGGCAGTAAGGCGTGCCAGGGCAGCAGAGCTCGCCCTGTCAAAAGAACGGGAGGTGCGGTGACGAAAGGGCCCGTCACCGTGTCCCTACGGACCGAGGAGCCCATGGAGACCGCACACTAATGGCCCTGCGTTGTCTCCAGGCCAACTTGAACCACTCCGCCCGAGCCCAGGACCTTCTAGTCCAGAGCATGGCGGAGTGGCAAATCGGAGTGGCAGTGGTGGCGGAACCCTACGTCGTTCATTTACGGGACGACTGGGTATCCGACCACGAGGGAGTAATTTCCATCGTTGCTCCCGCTATCGCCGGTTCCCCTGCGATCGACTGGGTCGCAAAAGGCAGAGGGTGCGTGGCCGCAATTGTGCACGGTAACGCGTTCGTAGGAGTCTACGCCTCTCCCAACCGGAGTCTCGCCGAGTTCGAACAACTTCTCCTTGAGGTCGGGGCTTTGGTCGGGCAGGTTTCACCGAGACCGGTAATAGTCGCGGGGGACTTCAATGCCAAATCCACGGCTTGGGGTTCTCCTGCGACCGATGCCCGAGGAGAGATGCTAGAGGAGTGGGCCGTGTCACTGGGGCTCGCGACGATCAACAGTGGATCGGAGAGCACGTGCGTGCGGCAGCGGGGCGAGTCGATCGTGGACTTAACGTTCGCGTCCATCGCCCTAGCCCGCCGTGTTCGGGATTGGAGGGTGGAGACGGGGGTGGAGACTCTGTCGGACCATAGATATATCCGATTCGATGTCTCCGCGGTACCCGTCGTCCAGCCCGCTGTTGAGCGGTCAGAAGGTCCGCGGTGGAGTCTGGGCCGCCTCGACAGCCAGTTGGCAAAGGAGGCGGCCATCGTGGAGGCCTGGTGCGCCGGTTCCGACCCGGTCGTCCAGGTCGACCGAGAGGCTGACCGACTCGGTGCCGCCCTGTTCCGCATTTGCGATGTGGCGATGCCGAGGGTGCAGTCTCAGACTCCACGTCGTCGTGTATACTGGTGGCGCCCGGAACTGCGGACGCTGCGGAGAGCGTGCGTTGCGGCCCGCCGCCAATACGCCAGGTCCAGGAGGAGACGGATACGCGACCACAACCTGGAGGAGGCTCTCTACACCTCCTACAGGGAGGCTTGCGTATCACTCCGGAAGGCGATCGCGCAGGCGAAGGAAGCGGCGTGGGTGGAGTGGCTCGCTTCACTCGATGCAGATCCGTGGGGGAGACCGTATCGGGTCGTGAGACAGAAGCTCCGACCCTGGACACCCCCACTCACCACCACCATCCAGCCGCAGCTTCTGGGACGAATCACGGAGGAGCTCTTCCCACAGCGAGGAGCGTTCGTCCCACCGGCGATGGAACCGGAATACGTCGGAGAGATAGCGGGCCAAGCGTCCCCGGTTACCGAGGCGGAGTTGTGCGCGGCTGTCCTGAAGCTCCGTTCGAAAAGGACAGCCCCCGGGCCTGACGGGATACCGGGACGCGCGCTGACGATCGCGCTGGAGCAGTTGGGCGACGGCACGTGCCGGTTGTTTTCCGCCTGCCTGGCACAGGGTAGGTTTCCGAACCGGTGGAAAACGGGAAGGCTCGTACTCATCCGCAAGGAGGGACGAGCCCCCGATCAGCCGTCGGCCTACCGACCCATCGTGCTGCTCGACGAGGCGGGCAAGCTCTTCGAGCGTATAATCGCAGCTCGTCTGGTCGGCAGCATGGTGCCGGGCCTGAGCGATTCACAGTTCGGCTTCCGCCGGGGCCGCTCCACGTTGGACGCAGTCGCCAGGCTGAGGGAGCTCGCAGAGGAGGAGGTCTCTCGGGGTGGGGTGTTGCTGGCAGTATCGTTGGATATTTCCAACGCCTTCAACACTCTGCCCTGGGAAGTGGTGCTTGAAGCTCTCAGGTACCACAACGTTCCGGACTACCTGCAGCGAACCGTCGCCGATTACTTCTCCGGCAGGGCGGTGGAGTTCCCGACGATGGATGGTATCAGCAGGAGGGCAATGACATGCGGTGTTCCACAGGGCTCGGTTTTGGGGCCGTTACTGTGGAACATCGGCTACGACTGGGTGCTGCGCGGGGCCACGTTGCGGGGGGTCAGTGTGACCTGCTACGCTGACGACACCCTCGTGTCGGCCCGCGGCAGAACCCCTCGTGAGGCGGCATATCTCGCCACGGCGGGAGTGGCACATGCGGTCCACCGCATTCGTGCTCTGGGCCTCGAGGTGGCCTTGCACAAGTCCGAGGCCCTAATCTTCCATGGACCTCGGAACGCGCCACCCCAAGGGTTGACGATAACTGTCGGCGGAACTTCCATCACCATCGGGTCGACGATGAAGTACCTGGGACTCGTCCTCGATGGCAGGTGGAGGTTCGAGGAGCATTTCCGGCGCTTGGCCCCAAGACTGGTGGCTGCAGCCGGAGCGTTGGGGCGCATCTTACCCAACGTCGGAGGACCGGGGAGTTCCTGCAGGCGACTCTACACCGGCGTGGTGCGTTCGATGGCACTATACGGCGCGCCGATATGGGCGGACGCTGTGAGCGCTCGCAACGTCACCGCGCTGCGACGTCCGCAGCGGGCGATGACGCTCAGGGCGGCTCGGGCGTACCGGACGGTGTCATACACCGCGGCCGGCTTGCTGTCCGGAAGCCCGCCATGGGACCTCGAGGCCGAGATCAACTCGAGCGTCTACTGGCGAGCCAAGGCTGCAAGAGCAGGAGGAACTCGACCCCATCCGGGCGAGATACAACGGTGGAGAGATGAGGCAAAACACCGCCTAATGGAGAAGTGGGAGGATCGGCTACGATTTCCGGATGCCGGTGGGGAACTCGTGGCGGCGATTCGCCCGGTTTTGAGAGAGTGGGTCGAGCGCAAACACGGCCCACTGACGTACCACCTGACGCAGCTCATAACCGGTCACGGCTGCTTCGCCAAATACCTGTGCGAAGTGGTCGGGAGAGAGCCGTCGGTGGTATGTCTTCATTGCGACGACGGAGCCGTGGACACGGCCGAGCATACGCGCGCAGAGTGCCCAGCCTGGGCGGAGCCTCGCGCAGCCCTGTCCACGGCCATTGGATTGGACATATCGCTTCCGGCCATTATTCGAAAGGTGGTCGCGAGCGAAGAGGCGTGGGCGGCATTACGGGTCTTCAGCGAGGCCGTAATGTCCGCGAAGGAGGAGGCGGAGCGTCAGCGGGAGGAAGATCCCGATTCGCTTCCAATACGTCGACGGAGACCTGGTCGACGGCGCCGTGACCACCTAGGCCGGATGCAGTAACCGGACGTGACATACAATGTGGACGGCGGCGGAACTTTACATCCGCCGCCGCCTAGCCTCCAGCGGCGGGCTCGGGGGGAGTCCGTCGCGGTTCTTACGGAGGCGGAGACGGAAGGTGCGCCGAAACACCCTGGCGTGCCTTTCGTGGCGAGTCGCCCTTTACAGCGACGGCCGCTGGCAGGGCCGCGGTGGTGAGCCACGTGCGTTCCCGTAGCCCTGTCGCCTTGCGGAGAGGCGGAAATCCTAGGAGGTTTTAGTGGGTAGGACGGGGCCTTCTGCCCCGGGAGTCCCACATATCCGTCCCGGTCACCCCCTTTCGGCCGGGCGGAATGCGTCAATGCATTTCCTCCTAGTAAAACTAAAAAAAAAAAAAAAAAAAAGGTTAGGTTAGGTTAGGTTAGGTTAGGTTAGGTTAGGTTAGGTTAGGTTAGGTTAGGTTAGGTTAGGTTAGGTTGGGGTACATGTCTCAGGAGGCTGCTGGAGGCGTACCTCCAGGACAGGGAGGTCCTCTGGGCGGGGGTCGATGGTAGGCTGGTCCGGCGTCGGGTAGGCTGCGGCGTTCCACAGGGGTCGGTTCTCGGCCCAATCCTGTGGAACGTCGGTTTCGACTGGCTCCTGCGAGCTCCCGTCCTTCCCGGGATGGGGGTGTTGTGCTACGCTGACGACACTCTCGTCACGGCAACTGGGCGGGACTTTCGGGAGGCGGCACGCCTCGCCGAGGTCGGAACGGCTCTCACCGTGGACCGTATGGGAATGCTGGGCTTGAGGGTCTCCATATCCAAAACGGAGGCCCTCCTGTTCCACGGTCCACGGCAAGGACCCCCACGAGGGGCGAGTATCACCGTCCGGGGGACGGTGATCAAGGTGCAGGCCCAGATGAAGTATCTGGGCCTCATCCTGGACGGTCGATGGAGCTTCGGGCAGCATTTTGTCCATCTCGGCCCGAGGCTCATCAACATCATCGTGATGTCGCAGAAGGAAGCCGCGGAGCGGGAGCGGGAAGAGGATGCCGCTGCAGACCCGCTCCGCCGAAGACGACCGGGGAGGAGGAAGAAGCGCTACGCGCACCTTCTCCCCCCGCCTCAATAGGCGTCGCAGGGACTAGGGGGGGTCTCAGTACCCCGAGAACCCCCTCTAGGTGTTGGAGGCCCGCATAGGCGGGCCGACCGTCAGGGCGTCACGGTAGCATGCGCAAGCGATCCCGTGGCGCCCGCCGAAAGACGGAGAGGGTACCGCTGGTTTTTTAGTGGGTAAACCCGGCGTACCTGGGCGCACTCGGCGTCCAGGGCTCCGGGGAGTCCCACACACCCCCCCACCTTCCATCACGTGGGGGAAGCGCGTAACGCGTTTTTCCAGCGAGAAAAAAAAAAAAAAAAAAAAAAAAAAAAAAAAAAAAAAAGGTTGGGGTACATGTGGGGTACATGTCAGTCGCCTCCTCGTGGCGTACCCTGGGCAACGGGGCCGGCTCGAGTTTACTCGCCGGCCACGGCTAAGACTGACGCGGCGGTTAGGCCACGGGTCGCCCCCGGTCCTTCTCTGATCACCAGAGTGGACTGTGTGCGCGGCCTCGTGGCAAATGAGGGTGTTGTATATCTGTAAATATATAATCGTAGTTTTTATACATATTTCATGTTTATTTTGATTATTTCTTAATTAGGTAGGTGTATATAAATTTGTAAATTTCTTTTGTTGGTTTGAGGAAGAAAACCTCGATAAAAAATCACCCCGAATCCCAAGTGGCCTCGCAGCGCGATGGGATGCATGGCCGAAGGGTATTTCGGTCCCGACTGCGTTTCCTTTCCCACCCTTCCACATCCTTATTCCTTCCTCCTCCTATCCTTCCTTCTTCCTGCCGGCAGCCCCGGCAAAAAATCTTTAAAATGAGTGCTACTAAAAAAAATTATTCCTCAGGAGGGTGCCAATCCCTCCCCGATTCGCTTCACGGATCGGGCAGTCCCATATCGAAATATGAGGGGGACAAAGTCGCACGATCGATTTGTCACGACGACCATACCGCGAGCATAACGGACACAGGCACGATGACAGGAAAAGTTGACATGGTGGTGGAAGTGGGCGCCCCGATGGCGCACACCAAAACCAACGACCCAGGCGCACCCAAGGTACCCGTCGTCCGGCTAGAACGACTCTCTCTCGAGTCGGTCTCGTCGGTCGGCAACGAAAGAAGAAAAGGGGAGAAGCGGCCCCACAGAGAAGACACCCTCTCGGACTCCGATAGCGACGCCACAATACAGCGTAGCGACTCGGAGTCCTCTATTAGCAGGTGGTTAAAGCCTGCTAACAAAAGGGGGCGTGGACGACCATCTACCCACGGAAGATACGTCGGACTGGGCAAGTCAATGGAGGAGCTGAGCACCCTGTCCCAGAAAGAGGAGAGACGGGTAACCGAAGACGCGCTGGCCGCTTATAATGAAACGGCCAAGGTGGCCATGGAGGAGAGGGTGGCCCGAAACAAGAGGCGTCAACCGGACGTGTCCACTGACGAGGCGGCGAAGACGTCAGCTGCTCTGGACGCAGCCGTCCAAGAAGCGTTGGACGTGGTGCTGCAAGTTGCCGATAAATCCGGCAACCTAAAGGGCACGTTCGTCAGGGCTCTAAAGGCTGCCGCGAATTCCATCAAAGGCGCGGTAGCGGACCTCAGAGCCCTGACCATCACGGAGGAAGTTGCGCGATTGGAAGCAGCCAACGCGCAGCTATCTGGTCAGCTGGCCGAGCTGCGCCGGGAAGTGGCACTGATGCGCACGCAGCCGGCGAAGATGGATGACGCTAACATCCAGCGTGTCATGGAGGAGGCGCTGCGCTCCAACCGGGAGCTTCGTTGCGGCTGCAACGAAGGCCGCAGCAGCCGCCGACAAACTCAAGGAGGACGAGCGGCAGATCGCGGTTCTGACAAAGAGGGTGGTAGAAGGGAGAGCCACCCCCCTGTCGGAGTCGATAGACTCTGTCGAGGCAGAGGAGCTCCCTGCCCTTGACCTTAACCGGAAGGTGACCGACGCGGTTGCGGCCATCAGAAGGGTGGGCAAGGTGTCCAAGGGACTCAGCGGCTGCAGTCAGAAGGCGCTCAAAGAGGCCACGGCCTCTATACTGGAATGCGCCCAGGTGCTTCTCACCCGCACCAATACGGAGGAGACGGCGTTGCTGCGAGCCCAAAACACCAAGCTCGCAGCACAGGTGGATGTCCTCAGGAGGGAACACGACGAGCTCAAGGCTGAGATGGCCAACTTCCGCCGCGAACACCTCAGGCGGGAGGTGGGCCTGGACACGCCGCAACCGCTTCTGCAGCAGTCGTCGCAGGAGACGGAGTTGACTCGCCTGATCCGTCAGGAGATGGCGAGCTTCAACGCCCGTTTCTCGGTGCTCGAGGGGAGGATTCTACGTCCCCCCCTAGCTGCAGACCAACGCAGCGCACCGGCGCCGCCGACATATGCGGCCCAGGCCGCAGCGCCCCGTGCCGCCCAACCGGCACAAGCGGCTGCTACAAAACCCAAAAAAGACAAAGCGGCCAAGAAGGCAGGCGCGGCCCGAGCCGCAGCGCCCCGTGCCGCCCAACCGGCACAAGCGAGAAGAGACGCGGACGAGATGCGCAACCCCTCAAAAAGACCTGAGGCGGAGTGGACGGTTGCGGGCGCCGCTAAAAAATCCAAGAAGGCGCGCCAGAAGGAGCAAGCGGCGGCCAAGCGCCAAACTGCGAGGCTCAAGACCCCCCGCTCTACTGCAGTGGCTCTCACTCTGCAGCCGGGAGCGGAGGAGCGGGGTCTCTCGTACGCTGGCATCTTGGCCAAGGCGAAAGCCGAGATCAATCTCAGCGATCTCGGCATAACGGGTCTCCGGTGCAAAACGACTGCCACCGGCGGCCGACTACTGGAAATTTCAGGGACCACCAGTGGTCCCAAAGCAGACGCCTTAGCAGAGAAGCTCAGGGCGTCCTTAGGATCGGACGACGTCCGAGTGTCCAGGCCTACCAAATGCGTGGTTTTGCGCATCTCAGGCCTGGACGACTCGGTGACGGTGGATGAGGTCGTCGCCGCCATCTCCAAGACCGGAGGATGCCCGCCGGACCAGGTCAAGGTGGGCACGATACGTCGGGGAGTCTCCGGTCTCGGGACCGCACACGTAAGTTGTCCCGTAGCGGCGGCGAAACAACTAAAGGACGGGAGACTTCTGGTCGGATGGGTCTCGGCGCAGGTCGCGCTCTTGCCGCCGAAGCCCTACCGGTGCTACCGCTGCCTAGAAGGAGGACATGCGGGGGCACGGTGCACCGCTGGGGTGGACCGCAGCCAAATCTGCTTCCGCTGCGGTCAACCCGGTCACAAGGCTGGCACTTGCTGAACAAAAACCTCTCCATTTTTAGGGAGTGGACAACGGGGTTCGCTGAGTAAATGGCTCTGTAGACGTCTCTGATGGCGTATGCGACGTCCATGGGGCATCGGTATGTGCAAGACAACTCACATGTGATGGTGGTGGTCAGGTTTGGCCGGCAATACCTCATCTCGAACAGATTTTCTCTGTCGATGTAAGGCAGCTGATTGATGTCTCCAACGAGTATCACTTCCTTCGCCTCTGTTATGCGAGCCGCCATAACTATGCTTCCAAAATGGTTCATGAGGGCTTCGTCGACCGTTAGGCGGTCGCACCTGGTGTCCTCATGAAGACCATTTACAAGGATTGAAGCCATAGTTCGTACCCTTGATTTGACTTTGGGGCCAAAACGGTGTGTTAGATGTTGACGGAGATCTTTGGCGGATTCTAGGGTGGTGGTGGCTATGATGTCTGTGTTCTCGTCGAAGTTCCCGACAATGTGAGTTGTCTTTCCACATCCCGGTACTCCATTGATCCAAGATAATCGCGGTAGTTTCCAGTCCACAAGGGGTGCTTCAACTTCAGAACCTGTTGAGATGGACTTAGCCATCCCCAGTATCCTGTCATCTAGCATTATCCTCGTGCATCTGGCGACCACCACGATTGGGTCTTCAGGTGGTGTGAGGAACTTGATGGGGGAGTCTCCTCGCCCGTCTGCCTCGACCAGGCCCACGAAACCACAGGCAGCGCTGTAAGCGGCCATGTACCACCCCGACATCTTCCCTTTGATGATCTGGGATGTGTCGTTGTTGTATATGGCCGCCTCTGCTTCATTGAGCTCCACCTCCAGCAGCTTATCGTTTGATCGCTGGTAGGCCTGCATGATCTTCTTGCAGGTGGCTAAGTGTATGTAGCGAGTCGCCCTCACTATAGCCTGGAACTCTATGAATGCATTCACTGCGTGGTCCCGTGGGTTTGACGCTGGTCTCAGCTTTGGTGGTGAAATTTGTCCCCAGTCAGCCCTTGTCAACCCTGAGCGTGACGTTTTAGGTTTTCCCAGGTCGTCGGACTTAAGGAATTCCCTGATCGCCAGCGCTTTTTGGTCTGTTGAGGTCGACGGCCCGGGGGCAAGTTGGGGCGATTTTGACCCTTTGTTCCTCGGTGAGACCAGATCTCGGATAGTTTTAATCAAAGCCATTTCTCGTACTGGGGAGCACGGCTCTCTGCGGGTGTGTAAAGTTTGGGCAGGCTTCTGCGCCGCCAGCTTCTGCTGTAGTCGCTCGGATCCACTTAGAGGGGACTCCATGGTTGTCGGCTCCGCAGGGGGGAGAGTTGGTGTGGCCTCAGGTTTTAAGAATCCTAGGTCTTCCCCCCTATCTTCGTATATGACAACCTCGTGTATTTTAGAGGCTAACAGGCAGCCGAAGCGGACTGCTACGTCGCCTGTTTCAGAGCCAACTCTCATGGCGTCCACGCTTATCCGCCGTGGGGTGCCATCCCGGGCCCGCCCGCTGAGTTCCGAGAGCTGTTGACATGCCAATGCAAATGAGGTTTCCCTTTCCCATTCGAAAAGTGCGACCACTTTGTTTTGTGATCGCACCAGTCGGCAGGTCAGGGCTCCCGGCATCTGCATGGTAAGCGCTTCGATGGTGGTGCGCTTAATGCTCACTTTTGAAGTGCTCCCTTTGATCAGCAGGGCCAATCCAGGCGACACCGTCACGCGGTCCGAGCTTTCGTGGCGGCAGAAACTGATGCCCATCCTTTCTCTGTCGTCGCTCATGAAGAGGGCCACGCCTTTTACTGTAATCCCTGGAACGCCACATTCTCCTACGTCTTGGATTACTTCCGCAAATGTGGCGTAGTGGGTGGTTTGTATGGGCGCGGTAGGATGGTGTCTCTTCATGAGTATTCCCCGCATGGTGGAGGAGAGAGTTCGAATCCCCCTGCTCAGGGTGGTCTGCGTTGGCGTTTGCGTCGGTTGAGTCTGCTGTGTGGTGTGTATTATTTGTGTTGTACTTGGTTGGTGTGTTCTGTTAGTGTTGGTTGGTGTGTATGTGGTGCTAAGTGGTATGTTGGGATGGTGCTGGGATGAGGGTATTATGGCTGCAGCAGATGGTTGAGCATTTGAGCTGTTTCTTTTAGCGGCCACTTGTACGGCTTTTCTCGCGAATGCGATGAAGGGTGTTCTAAGATCCTCCTTCTCCATGATGACGTGGAGTGAGGACTGGGTGAGGGTGATGTTTGTTCGAGTTTCGAACTCCATCCTATCTTTGCCGAATCTTGGGCATGCCAGGATTAAGTGGAGGATCGTTTCATCGCATTCGGGATCGCAAACACACGAAGGACTGTCTTTTAGTTTGAAACGATGGAGGTACGCCGCGAACCCCCCATGGCCGGTCAGTAACTGGGTGTCGGTGGGTGTTAGTACCGACGTTCTTACCACTTTTTTTGCTATTTTGACGTCGGGTAAGAACGCTCTTGTCACTGAACCGGTTTCTGAGGAGCTGTAGCGCGTCTGCCATGCCTCGATTGTATCTTCGCGTATCCGCCTCCTGACATACGATATTGGAACTTTATCGTAGTCAGGTGCCGTTTTTTTCGTGAGGGCCGCTTTTTTCGCTAGCTCATCCGCTCTTTCGTTGCCCGGTGTTCCTACGTGGGCCCTTAACCAGAAGAACCGCACGCTTCCGCCCTCCTCTCCGATCTGTCGAATGCACTCCTTCATCTCCAGAGCCAATGGATGAGTGACTGAAGGGCTCCGTAGCAGATCAAGAGAGGATCTCGAGTCGCTCAAGATGTTAGCAGAGCGATGTTTCGATTTCCTTACCATCTTGATAGCTCTGAGGAGTGCATACATTTCGGATTGGAAGACAGTGTTGTGCGGCTCTAGGCGGAACGTGGAGTTTCTGGTTTCCCTCCCATGATCCCACCATGTTAGAGCAGCTCCGACCTTCCCCTCTATTTTGCTGCCGTCGGTGAATATTAGGGGGCCGACGATATGGTGTTCTTCAAGGGTTTGTGGGTCCAGATTCTCTAAGCATGCATACTCTGTTGTTATGAGTTGCGATGGATGTGGGTTTTGTAGAGGTCCCACTCTTTGCTCTATTTCACGCCCCGGGGGTATAAGGTCCACGCAGTAGCCTTTCTTGATCTTAAAAAGGGTGGCAGCCTCCTTGACACGGAGGTCGAGGGGGAGTTGGCCTGATAGGATGAGTGCCGATGTCAGAGATACCGTCCTGTGCGCCTTACAGATCTTTTGAGCGAAGCCTCGTTGCAGCGAGTTAAGCTTACTTTTAATCATAAGCTTCTCCGCTGCAGGAGACCAAACGCTTGCTGCGTAAAGAACGATAGGCTCTATCACCGCCACATATATAGTCCTGACTATTTCTCCGTTTAGACCCCAAGTCACCTTCGCCGCGCACGCGAGTTGTTTATATATGTCCGCTGCCTTTTTACAGGTTGCGGACACATGCGCATTGAAAGTTAGCTTAGAGTCTATGATGAGACCCAGTAATTTGATCTCCGTCACTAGACTAAGCGGAGTACCGCACATATGAATTACCGGGGCATCGTATTTGAGCTTCTTAGTTAGCACCATCGCATTTGTCTTGTGCGGTGCGAAGCACAGCTTGTTCTCGATGCCCCATTCTTGTACGGTAGCTAGGGTGGATTCCGCTGTTGCCTGTAACTGGTTTGTGTGATGGTTGGAGAAAACCAGGACCACGTCATCCGCAAAGGCCTGACAATAAATCCCCTTAGTTGCCATTTCGTGAAGTAGCGAGTCCAGGATGAGGTTCCAGAAGGTCGGTCCACCAATTGAGCCCTGGACGCATCCCTTCGTGGTTCCTTTCTCGCTGGTCGCTCTGGCATAGTTCACTATGACTCTCCGGTCTTGGATGTATGATGCCACTAAGGCGTATAAGTTCCTCGGGCAATGTTTGTGAACCAACTGCTTTTTAAGGGCTGGCCACCATGCGTTATCGAAGGCGCCCTCTATGTCAAGCGATACCAGAAGTACTATTTTTTTGGATCTTATTTCCTTCTGGATATGCCCAACCAAATCGTAGAGAGCGTCTTCCGTTCCACGCTGTGGCATGAATCCGTACTGGCTGGGATGCAGGGTCGGGAGAAGATGGTATTGAAGCCTACCCACTAAGAGTTTCTCTACTATCTTGCCGAGGATTGATAGAAGTCCTATCGGCCTATAGGATTTCGGGTGGGTGTAGTCCTCTTTGGCTGGTTTTCGGAGGATGCACACGTGGGCGACCTTCCACTGATTGGGGAAGTACGATAGCGACAAGCATTTGTTTGCCAACGCCAAAAATACCTCCCTGTCACAGTTTATAGCCGCAGTGCATATGTCGGACGTCAGTCCATCCGGGCCTGGAGCTTTCTTCGGATTTAGGTTCAAAAGAACCATTTCCAGTTCCGCGGCGGTGAAAGGTGGATCGTTGTCCGACAGATCTTGAATTTCCTCCGGTGTTTTGTCCTCAGCGATCGCTCTTATTGATCGCTGTTTGTCATTTTCAGTTTCTACAGAGTCGTCGGGGTAAAACGTGCGCGCTAGTAATTCAGCTGACTTTTCTGGTGGTAGTGTTTCTCCAGCTGAATCTCTTAGGAGTAGGTCTTCGCTCCTTTTCGACGTTTTCCTTATTACCCTGTATACACCGTCCCAGACACTTTCACGGTTCTGGGTCGAACAAAACTCTTTCCAGCTTTGAGTGACAGCTTCGATCTCTCGCCCTTTGTAGTTTTCCCTTGCCTGTACGTACTCTTGGATCACGAGATGCCTTCGGCAGGGTGCAGCATTCCGGATTCGGCGTTTTTTCCTAAGCACATCCTTTCTTAGGTCTTCTAGGATGGCGGACCACCATGGTGGCCTAGGATCGCCTTTCCACGCCTTCATTTTGGGGATCGTGCTTTCGCAGGATTCATGGATAATTGATGTGTAGGTGTTAAACATCTCCTCCAGCTCCTCGGATGTTGTGAGGGCTGAGACGCGTTCCAGCGTTATTCCACTGTCGACGAGCTTTATCCTGAAGTTGGTGGAGAAGTCAGACCACTTCGCTTTCCTGGTGTTGTATTTGCGCGTAGAGATGGGCTTCAAGGGTTCTAGAGCCCTCTCTAGGCGCAAGCTGAAGGTGATAGCGTTGTGGTCAGATGTTATGAGACTCCTATCCACTCTCCAGCCTTCCACTCTGCCCAACAGTGATTCGCTGGTCAACGTCACGTCCACGCAGCTGGCGTACAACTTATCCCCTCGATAAGTTTCGAAGGTCGGCACGCTGCCGGTGTTTAAGATGTGGAGGTCCATTTCGGTAATGAAGGCGTGGTATTCTGCTCCGCGAGTGTCCTCGGAGTTGCTGCCCCACCAGTGGCTCCAGGCATTCACGTCTCCTGCCACCAGCAAGTTGTTGGTTGGAACCTTGTGTATGGCTGCCCTTATCTGATGTAGGTAGGGGAGTAGGTCTTGGTCTCCCTCGAAGTACACGGACAGCAGGCATAGCCTCAACTGACCCGCTCGCAGGAAGACAGCTGCAACGTTCTCGGTGACAATCTGGGGGTCGTGGATGACTTCCAGCCTATCACCGAAGACGACAATGGCTGCCTTCACTGGTTTTTGACGGCTCAGGGTGCACTGGATGACTTGTGTGCCGGGGTGTTGCTTCATCACGCCTGTCCTTCCTACGTAGGGTTCTTGGACAAGTGCGACTGTTATTCCCTTATCTCGAGCCGTCTGGAGCAGCTCAGCCGTGGCCAGCCTTGAGCGCTGCAGGTTTGCCTGTATAAATGAAAGCCTGCCCGCCCTGCCGTCCGCGCACTGAGGTGAGACCGGTGTAGGGGGTAGGAGGGAGCCCTTAGCAATATTGGATCCGGGATCTCGCTATGTGGTCCCATTTCTGTCTTTCCTGGCACTCTTTGCTGTAAGCCGTGTGTGCCAGGTCTGAGGCGTCCCTTTTGGCACGGACGCAGTTCGCGCAACGTGGTGCTTCGGCTTTTGCCCTGACTGGACAGTCCTTTCCTTCGTGGTCGCCGCTGCAGAAGCCACATGTTTCTGTTGTGGCCTTGCAGAGATGTCGGGTGTGCCCGTAACCCAGGCACTTGGCGCATTGGATAAGGGGAGACTGATCCTCTACAGAGCATCTGCCGAAGCCCACGTAGATTTTGGACGTCTGCGTGAACCGCCGCCATACTTCCGGGGACACCTCCAGGACTGGGTGACATTCATGGGGGTTTCGGGCACGCTTCCTGTAGCGTACCCTCATCTTGAGGTCTGCTTCACCAACGCCTTGCAGGAGGTGTTTATTCTGCGATTTTGTGTAGTCTATTATCTCTTCGTTGGTGAAGCAGGCCAAGACTCCCCGCACACAGACGAGTGGGTTCCGATTTGCCGGCTCCTTAATATTTAGGTCCTTGTTGGCTTGGACCCGGCTCCTTACTAGGTTTAAGTCCTCTTTTGATGCGCACCTGAGGACCACTTTCTGGTCCCTGGCTTTTCGGACCCTGTCCACTCTCGCCCCGGTGTTTTTCAGATCCAGGGCGGTTCTGATTTTGGTGATCACCGCTTCACTGGTCTCTTCCGGATTTTTCGAAGAGATAATCAGCGTGTGATTGGGGGGTTGAGCGGGCTTTGGTGGTTTGGCAGCCGCTTGAGCGAAAGTGAGCGGGCCGGTTGTCGGCTTTTCGCTCAACTCTGTAACCCCCTTTTTGATGGTGGCCAGGGTCTGCTTCACCTCCTGTACCGCCAGTTCAGTCTCTAAGGACGGTCTCGGAGGCGAAGCGGACTTGGGTTTGATTTCTTTTAGGGTGCGCAGGTCTGAGGACATTGTTGTCAGTGTTTTTTTTTTTTTTTTTTTTTTTTTTTTTTTTTTTTTTTTTTTTTTTTTTTTTTTTTTTTTTTTTTTTTTTTTTTTTTTTAAATCCTGTAAGTGGGGAGTCGGGTCTTGCGGTGGAGTGTGTGGCTTTTTATTTTCAATTTGGGATTGTATTTCTGTTAGTTTTTCTTGTATTATGGTCATGGGTTAGGTTAGGTTAGGTTAGGTTAGGTTAGGTTAGGTTAGGTTAGGTTAGGTTAGGTTAGGTTAGGTTAGGTTAGGTTAGGTTAGGTTAGGTTCCCGTCCTTCCCGGGATGGGGGTGTTGTGCTACGCTGACGACACCCTCGTCACGGCGACTGGGCGGGACTTTCGGGAGGCGGCACGCCTCGCCGAGGTCGGAACGGCTCTCACCGTGGACCGTATGGGAATGCTGGGCTTGAGGGTCTCCATATCCAAAACGGAGGCCCTCCTGTTCCACGGTCCACGGCAAGGACCCCCACGAGGGGCGAGTATCACCGTCCGGGGGACGGTGATCAAGGTGCAGGCCCAGATGAAGTATCTGGGCCTCATCCTGGACGGTCGATGGAGCTTCGGGCAGCATTTTGTCCATCTCGGCCCGAGGCTCATCAACGCCGCCGCCTCTCTCGGCCGCCTCCTTCCGAATGTGGGGGGGCCGGGATCGCTATGCCGGCGTCTATATTCCGGTGTAGTGAGGTCGATGGCGCTGTACGGTGCCCCGATCTGGGTCGACGCCCTCACCGCTGACAACCGGGCCCTGCTGCGTAAGCCGCAGAGGGTCATAGCGGTGAGAGGCATCAGAGGGTACCGTACGGTGTCGTGGGCTGCGGCGACACTTCTCGCGGGCGATCCGCCATGGGAGCTCCAGGCGGAGGTGCTCGCGGAAGTGTACCGGTTCCGGGTCGAGGCGAGGAACCGCGGCGACCGTCCAGGGTCGGCGGAGGTCGGGCGGATCAGGGCTCTAGCCCAGCGAGCCCTGATCGCCCGATGGCAGGAGGATCTGGGGTCACCCACGGCGGGCCTGGCGACAGTGGAGGCGATCCGGCCCCACTTGAGTCGCTGGGTCGAGAGGAAGAAGGGCACACTCACCTTCAGGATGACGCAGGTACTTACCGGGCACGGATGCTTCGGTAAGTACCTGCACGGGATAGCGCGGCGGGAGGTGTCACCCTCCTGCCACGAGTGTGGTGCGCCAGTCGACACGGCGCACCACACCCTGAGTGAGTGTGCTGCGTGGGGGCCCCAGAGGCACACCCTTGCGGCGACTATGGGCGGAGACCTCTCGCTGCCGAGCATCGTCAACAAAATGCTCGGTAGTGAGACGTGTTGGTCGGAGATGCGCTCCTTCTGCGAAAGCGTGATGTCGCAGAAGGAAGCCGCGGAGCGGGAGCGGGAAGAGGATGCCGCTGCAGACCCGCTCCGCCGAAGACGACCGGGGAGGAGGAAGAAGCGCTACGCGCACCTTCTCCCCCCGCCTCAATAGGCGTCGCAGGGACTAGGGGGGGGGTCTCAGTACCCCGAGAACCCCCTCTATGTGTTGGAGGCCCGCATAGGCGGGCCGACCGTCAGGGCGTCACGGTAGCATGCGCAAGCGATCCCGTGGCGCCCGCCGAAAGACGGAGAGGGTACCGCTGGTTTTTTAGTGGGTAAACCCGGCGTACCTGGGCGCACTCGGCGTCCAGGGCTCCGGGGAGTCCCACACACCCCCCCACCTTCCATCACGTGGGGGAAGCGCGTAACGCGTTTTTTCCAGCGAGAAAAAAAAAAAAAAAAAAAAAAAAAAAGGTTAGGTTAGGTTAGGTTAGGTTAGGTTAGGTTAGGTTAGGTTAGGTTAGGTTAGGTTGGGGTGGGGTACATGTCAGTCGCCTCCTCGTGGCGTACCCTGGGCAACGGGGCCGGCTCGAGTTTACTCGCCGGCCACGGCTAAGACTGACGCGGCGGTTAGGCCACGGGTCGCCCCCGGTCCTTCTCTGATCACCAGAGTGGACTGTGTGCGCGGCCTCGTGGCAAATGAGGGTGTTGTATATCTGTAAATATATAGTCGTAGTTTTTATACATATTTCATGTTTATTTTGATTATTTCTTAATTAGGTAGGTGTATATAAATTTGTAAATTTCTTTTGTTGGTTTGAGGAAGAAAACCTCGATAAAAAATCACCCCGAATCCCAAGTGGCCTCGCAGCGCGATGGGATGCATGGCCGAAGGGTATTTCGGTCCCGACTGCGTTTCCTTTCCCACCCTTCCACATCCTTATTCCTTCCTCCTCCTATCCTTCCTTCTTCCTGCCGGCAGCCCCGGCAAAAAATCTTTAAAATGAGTGCTACTAAAAAAAATTATTCCTCAGGAGGGTGCCAATCCCTCCCCGATTCGCTTCACGGATCGGGCAGTCCCATATCGAAATATGAGGGGGACAAAGTCGCACGATCGATTTGTCACGACGACCATACCGCGAGCATAACGGACACCGATTATACCAAAAAAATACCTGTGGTACGACTGGAGAGGATGGGCGCGCTGTCGGATACCGACAGCGTGTCGAGTCGTATGACTGTTGATATGGCGGTGGAGGTGGGCGCCCCGATGGCGCGCGCTGAAACCAACGACCTTGGCTTGAATGAAGGACTAGCTGCCCGGCCTGTGCGACTCTCCGAGTCGGACTCGTCGGTCTGCAGCATGATGACGGTGGAGTCGGGAGATGACACACCCAAGGAGATGACACAGAAGAGGCAGAAGGGTGCGAAGCGGACTCACGCTGAGGAAAGCTGCTCTGGCTCTGAGAGCGACGCGAGCGTGCAGCTGGGTGATAATTCGGAATCCTCAGTGAGCAGGTGGCTAAAACCCGCCACTAAGAGGGGGCGAGGCCGTCCGCCCACCCATGGAAGATACGTGGGCATAGGGAAGTCGCAGGAAGAGCTCCGCGAAGCGAAGTCGAAGGCGAAGACGGATCGCTTCCAAACGGAGGACGCGTTGGCCGTTTACAACGAAACGGCCAAGTTGGCGCTGGAAGAGAGAGCGGCCCGCAGAGCGAACCGTCAGACAGATGAGCATGCCGAGGACGCACCGAAGACGTCCGCCGCTTTGGACACGACAGTCCAGCAGGCGTTAGACGTGGTGCTCCAGGTTGCCGACAAGTCGGGCAACCTGAAGGGTACTTTCGTCAGGGCTCTGAAGACTGCCGCTGACACCATCAAAGGTGCGGTAGCGGAACTTAGAGCTCTGACCATGTCAGAGGAGGTGGCCCGCCTGGAAGCTGCTAACGCACAGCTTTCGGGCCAGTTGGTCGAACTGCGCAGAGAGGTGGCCGAGATGCGCCGAAAACCGCAGGATAACAACGAGGAAGGTCTCAAGCGCATCATGGAGGAGGCGCTGCGGTCCAGCCGAGAGCAGTTCGGCAACATGCTGAACGCCCGGATGGAGGGCATCGAGCGCCGCCTCCTTCCGGAGCCTCGGTTGCGGCCTCCGCTAGCTGCAGACCGCAAGGAGGCAGAAGCTGCAGCTAGCAGCAATACAGCAAGGGTGTCGGCACCAGTCGAGCCGCCCACTGCCAAAGTAGTAGAGAAGGCTGACAAAAAGCCAAAAAAGAAGACGAAACGCCCTAGCATGGCTGCCAAGGAGGCGGCAGCGGCTGCGGCCAAGAAGACCGCTCCTCCACCAGCGCCGAAGCCAGGCGGCTCCGGAGCATCTTGGGCGGCTGTTGTTCGTCAACAGCCGAATAAGCCGCCCAAGAAGCCTAAGGCGCCGGAAAAGAAGTCGAAAGAAAGGCGTCCCGGAAGGAAACTTCGCTCTCCTCGCACCGCGGTGATCACCATCACCCTGAAGCCCGGTGCCGAGGAGAAAGGGGTGAGGTATGAGGATGTTCTCGCCGAGGCCAAAAGCCGAATTAAGCTCGGCGAGGTAGGCCTCACCTCTGTGCGCTTCCGCACGACGGCAACGGGGGCACGGATGCTGGAGGTCCCGCCGGGTACCAACGACGCGGAGAAGGCGGCGGATGCCCTGGCGGTCAAGCTCCGCGAGGTCCTCAGCTCGGACGCGGTCCAGGTCCATAGACCGACTAAGTGTGTCGAGTTGAGAATCTTGGACCTGGACGACTCGGTGACTGCGGTGGAGGTGGTGTCTGCGGTCGCCGAAGAGGGGGGTTGTTCCGCTGGAGCAATAAAACCGGGTGTTATTGCCCGGCGCTCCGGCGGCTCCGGCTCCCTCTGGATGAGCTGCCCGGTGGCGGCGGCAAAAAGAGTGCTGGAGGTGGGCCGCGTCAAGGTGGGGTGGGTCTCGGCACGAGTGAGACTGCTCGAGCCGAGGCCACTGCGCTGCTTCAGGTGCTTGGAGGGGGGCCACATGGGGGCCAAATGTGATAGGGGTGTCGACCGCAGCCGTCTGTGCTTCCGCTGCGGCCTTCCCGATCACAGGGCCAGGGAGTGTACCGCCGCTGAAGCCAATTGTATCGTGTGCTCAGCGGCCGGTAAGCCTGCGGCACATGCCGTCGGTAGCAAGGCGTGCCAGGGCAGCAAAACTCGTCTCGCCTCAAAGAAGGGAGGAGCGGTGGCGAAAGGGCCCGTCACCGCGTCCCAGAGGACTGTGGAGGAGCCTATGGAGACCGCCCAATAATGGCCCGGCGCTGTCTCCAGGCGAACATCAACCACTCTGCCAGGGCCCAGGACCTGCTAGTCCAAAGCATGGCAGAGTGGCAAATCGACGTGGCGGTGGTCTCGGAGCCCTATGTCGTTCATTTACGGGACGACTGGGTGTCCGACCACGAGGGAGTGGTGGCGATCGTCGCCCCTGCCGTCGCTGGTTCCCCTGCTATCGAAGGGGTAGCCAGGGGCAGAGGGTTCGTAGTCGCTGCAGTCGGGGGTGTGGCGATCGTGGGCGTTTACGCCTCGCCCAACCGGAGTCTCGCGGAGTTTGAACAGCTACTCGTTGAGGTCGGGGCTCTGGTCGGGCAGGCATCGCCCAACCCGGTGTTAGTCGCGGGGGACTTCAATGCCAAATCTACGGCTTGGGGTTCCCCTTCGACGGACGCCAGGGGCGAGGCGCTGGAGGAGTGGGCTGTGTCACTGGGCCTCGCGGTGATCAACAGTGGGTCGGAGAGCACGTGCGTGCGGCAGCAGGGCGAGTCGATCGTGGACGTAACGTTCGCGTCCATCGCCCTAGCCCGCCGTGTTCGAGACTGGAGGGTGGAGACGGCCGTGGAGACTCTATCGGATCATCGATACATCCGATACGATGTCTCCGCGGCACCGGTCGTCCGGCCCGCTGTTGTGCGGTCAGAAGGTCCGCGGTGGAGTCTGGGCCGTCTCGACAGCCAGTTGGCAAAAGAGGCGGCCATCGTGGAGGCCTGGTGCGCCGGTTCCGACCCGGTCGTCCAGGTCGACCGAGAGGCTGACCGACTCGGCGCCGCCCTGTTCCGCATTTGCGATGTGGCGATGCCGAGAGTCAAGCCTCAGACTCCACGTCGCCGCGTATACTGGTGGCGGCCGGAACTCCGTCAGCTACGGAGAGCCTGCGTTGCGGCCCGCCGCCAGTACGCCCGATGCAGACGGAGGAGAGTCCGCGACCATGATCTGGAGGCGGCCCTTTACACCGCCTACAGAGACGCCTGTGTTACGCTCCAAAAGGCCATAGCACAGGCGAAGGAAGCGGCGTGGACGGAGTGGCTCGAGACCCTCGACAGGGATCCGTGGGGGAGACCGTACCGGGTCGTGAGACAAAAACTCCGACCCTGGACACCCCCGCTCACCACCACTCTCCAGCCACACCTTCTGGAGAGCGTTGCGAGCGCGCTGTTCCCGGAGCGTCGAGAGTTCGTCCCTCCATCGATGGCCCCACTGCGCAGCGAACGAGACGAACGAGATCTGGCGCCCCCGGTCACCGAGGCGGAGTTGTCCGCTGCTGTCCTTAGGCTCCGTTCCAAGAGGACAGCTCCGGGGCCAGACGGTATTCCGGGGCGCGCCCTGGTGATCGCCTCAGAAGAAATAGGTGTGAACATCCGGCGCCTATTCTCAGCGTGTCTGGCTCAAGGCAGATTCCCCGACCGGTGGAAAACGGGAAGGCTCGTACTCATCCGTAAGGAGGGTCGAGCCCCCGATCAGCCGTCGGCCTACCGACCTATCGTGCTGCTCGACGAGGTGAGCAAGCTCTTCGAGCGTGTGCTCGCCGTCCGCCTAGTCGACAGCATGGAGCCGGGCCTCAACGAGCGACAGTATGGCTTCCGCCGCGGCCGCTCGACGCTGGACGCGATCGCCAGGGTGAGGGACCTGGCAGAAGAGGAGGTGGCTCAGGGTGGGGTTTTGTTGGCTGTCTCGTTGGACATATCCAACGCCTTCAACTCCCTGCCCTGGGAAGTCATCCGAGAAGCGCTGAGGTACCACAACGTGCCGTGTTACCTGCAGCGACTGATCGGTGACTACTTTGCGGGCAGAGCGGTCTCCTACCCGACGAGCGACGGTTGGAGAAGAAGACCGATGACGTGCGGTGTTCCACAGGGTTCGGTACTGGGGCCCCTTCTGTGGAACATCGGGTACGACTGGGTGCTGCGCGGGGCCACTCTGCGGGGGGTCAGCGTCACATGCTACGCCGACGACACCCTCGTGTTGGCCCGCGGCAGCTCCCATCGCGAGGCGGCTTATCGAGCCACAGCCGGCGTCGCACACGCGGTTCACCGCATCCGTGCACTGGGCCTCGAGGTGGCCTTGCACAAGTCCGAGGCCCTTGCTTTTCATGGACCTCGGAACGCGCCACCTCAGGGCATGACCATCACAGTGGGCGGAACTTCCATCACCATCGGGTCGACGATGAAGTACCTGGGACTCGTCCTCGATGGCAGGTGGAAGTTCGAGGAGCACTTCCGGCGCTTGGCCCCAAGACTGGTGGCTGCAGCCGGAGCGCTGGGGCGGATTCTCCCCAATGTCGGAGGACCGGGAGGCTCGTGCAGACGCCTGTACATCGGCGTAGTGCGATCGATGGCACTGTACGGGGCGCCGATATGGGCGGACGCTCTGAGTACACGCAACGTCGCGTCCCTGCGACGTCCGCAGCGAGCGATGGCGCTCAGGGCGGCTCGGGCGTACCGTACGGTGTCGTTCACTGCAGCCTGCCTGCTGTCCGGAAGCCCGCCATGGGACCTCGAGGCCGAGATCAACTCGAGCGTCTACTGGCGGCTGAAGGCAGCGAGAGCGGAGGGAGACCGACCCCATCCTCGGGAAGTTCGGAGCTGGAGAGAGGAGGCCGGCGGAAGGCTCTTCGCAAAATGGGAAGAGAGGCTACGGGTTCCGGGAGTGAGTCGGGAACTCGTAGCGGCCATTAGGCCATCATTGAAAGAGTGGGTCGAGCGAAAGCACGGCCCACTCACTTACCACCTGACACAGCTACTGACCGGCCACGGATGTTTTGCAAAATATCTGTGTGACGTGGCCGGCAGAGAGCCCACAACGACGTGCCACCATTGTGGCAACGGAGCCGTGGACACGGCCGAACACACGCGCGCAGAGTGCCCAGCTTGGGCGGAGCCTCGCGCTGCCCTGTTCACGGCTATCGGATATGACATCTCGCTTCCGGCCTTAGTGCGAAAGATGGTCGCGAGTGCAGAGGCGTGGGCGGCATTACGGGTCTTCAGCGAAACCGTAATGTCCGCAAAGGAGGCGGCAGAGCGACAGCGGGAAGACGACACCAACTCCCTCCCGCTGCGCCGACGAAGACCTGGTCGGCGGCGCCGCGACCATCTAGGCCGGATGCCCTAAAAACCGGACTTGACACATTGTGGACGGTGGCGGAACTTTACATCCGCTGCCGCCTAGCCTCCAGCGGCGGACTCGGGGGGCAGTCCGTCGCGGTTCTGACGGAGGTGGAGACGGAAGGTGCGCCGTAACAGCCTGGCGCACATTTCGTGACGAGTCGCCACTTTACAGCGACGGCCGCTGGCAGGGCCGCGGTGGTGAGCCACGCGCGTTCCCGTAGCCCTGTCGCCTTGCGGCGAGGCGAAAATCCTAGGAGGTTTTAGTGGGTAGGACGGGGCCTTCTGCCCCGGGAGTCCCACATATCCGTCCCGGTCAACCCCCTTTCGGCCGGGCGGAATGCGTCAATGCATTTCCTCCTAGTAAAACTAAAAAAAAAAAAAAAAAAAAAAAAAAAGGTTAGGTTGGGGTACATGTCAGTCGCCTCCTCGTGGCGTACCCTGGGCAACGGGGCCGGCTCGAGTTTACTCGCCGGCCACGGCTAAGACTGACGCGGCGGTTAGGCCACGGGTCGCCCCCGGTCCTTCTCTGATCACCAGAGTGGACTGTGTGCGCGGCCTCGTGGCAAATGAGGGTGTTGTATATCTGTAAATATATAGTCGTAGTTTTTATACATATTTCATGTTTATTTTGATTATTTCTTAATTAGGTAGGTGTATATAAATTTGTAAATTTCTTTTGTTGGTTTGAGGAAGAAAACCTCGATAAAAAATCACCCCGAATCCCAAGTGGCCTCGCAGCGCGATGGGATGCATGGCCGAAGGGTATTTCGGTCCCGACTGCGTTTCCTTTCCCACCCTTCCACATCCTTATTCCTTCCTCCTCCTATCCTTCCTTCTTCCTGCCGGCAGCCCCGGCAAAAAATCTTTAAAATGAGTGCTACTAAAAAAAATTATTCCTCAGGAGGGTGCCAATCCCTCCCCGATTCGCTTCACGGATCGGGCAGTCCCATATCGAAATATGAGGGGGACAAAGTCGCACGATCGATTTGTCACGACGACCATACCGCGAGCATAACGGACACCGATTATACCAAAAAAATACCTGTGGTACGACTGGAGAGGATGGGCGCGCTGTCGGATACCGACAGCGTGTCGAGTCGTATGACTGTTGATATGGCGGTGGAGGTGGGCGCCCCGATGGCGCGCGCTGAAACCAACGACCTTGGCTTGAATGAAGGACTAGCTGCCCGGCCTGTGCGACTCTCCGAGTCGGACTCGTCGGTCTGCAGCATGATGACGGTGGAGTCGGGAGATGACACACCCAAGGAGATGACACAGAAGAGGCAGAAGGGTGCGAAGCGGACTCACGCTGAGGAAAGCTGCTCTGGCTCTGAGAGCGACGCGAGCGTGCAGCTGGGTGATAATTCGGAATCCTCAGTGAGCAGGTGGCTAAAACCCGCCACTAAGAGGGGGCGAGGCCGTCCGCCCACCCATGGAAGATACGTGGGCATAGGGAAGTCGCAGGAAGAGCTCCGCGAAGCGAAGTCGAAGGCGAAGACGGATCGCTTCCAAACGGAGGACGCGTTGGCCGTTTACAACGAAACGGCCAAGTTGGCGCTGGAAGAGAGAGCGGCCCGCAGAGCGAACCGACAGACAGATGAGCATGCCGAGGACGCACCGAAGACGTCCGCCGCTTTGGACACGACAGTCCAGCAGGCGTTAGACGTGGTGCTCCAGGTTGCCGACAAGTCGAGCAACCTGAAGGGTACTTTCGTCAGGGCTCTGAAGACTGCCGCTGACACCATCAAAGGTGCGGTAGCGGAACTTAGAGCTCTGACCATGTCAGAGGAGGTGGCCCGCCTGGAAGCTGCTAACGCACAGCTTTCGGGCCAGTTGGCCGAACTGCGCAGAGAGGTGGCCGAGATGCGCCGAAAACCGCAGGATAACAACGAGGAAGGTCTCAAGCGCATCATGGAGGAGGCGCTGCGGTCCAGCCGAGAGCAGTTCGGCAACATGCTGAACGCCCGGATGGAGGGCATCGAGCGCCGCCTCCTTCCGGAGCCTCGGTTGCGGCCTCCGCTAGCTGCAGACCGCAAGGAGGCAGAAGCTGCAGCTAGCAGCAATACAGCAAGGGTGTCGGCACCAGTCGAGCCGCCCACTGCCAAAGTAGTAGAGAAGGCTGACAAAAAGCCAAAAAAGAAGACGAAACGCCCTAGCATGGCTGCCAAGGAGGCGGCAGCGGCTGCGGCCAAGAAGACCGCTCCTCCACCAGCGCCGAAGCCAGGCGGCTCCGGAGCATCTTGGGCGGCTGTTGTTCGTCAACAGCCGAATAAGCCGCCCAAGAAGCCTAAGGCGCCGGAAAAGAAGTCGAAAGAAAGGCGTCCCGGAAGGAAACTTCGCTCTCCTCGCACCGCGGTGATCACCATCACCCTGAAGCCCGGTGCCGAGGAGAAAGGGGTGAGGTATGAGGATGTTCTCGCCGAGGCCAAAAGCCGAATTAAGCTCGGCGAGGTAGGCCTCACCTCTGTGCGCTTCCGCACGACGGCAACGGGGGCACGGATGCTGGAGGTCCCGCCGGGTACCAACGACGCGGAGAAGGCGGCGGATGCCCTGGCGGTCAAGCTCCGCGAGGTCCTCAGCTCGGACGCGGTCCAGGTCCATAGACCGACTAAGTGTGTCGAGTTGAGAATCTTGGACCTGGACGACTCGGTGACTGCGGTGGAGGTGGTGTCTGCGGTCGCCGAAGAGGGGGGTTGTTCCGCTGGAGCAATAAAACCGGGTGTTATTGCCCGGCGCTCCGGCGGCTCCGGCTCCCTCTGGATGAGCTGCCCGGTGGCGGCGGCAAAAAGAGTGCTGGAGGTGGGCCGCGTCAAGGTGGGGTGGGTCTCGGCACGAGTGAGACTGCTCGAGCCGAGGCCGCTGCGCTGCTTCAGGTGCTTGGAGGGGGGCCACATGGGGGCCAAATGTGATAGGGGTGTCGACCGCAGCCGTCTGTGCTTCCGCTGCGGCCTTCCCGATCACAGGGCCAGGGAGTGTACCGCCGCTGAAGCCAATTGTATCGTGTGCTCAGCGGCCGGTAAGCCTGCGGCACATGCCGTCGGTAGCAAGGCGTGCCAGGGCAGCAAAACTCGTCTCGCCTCAAAGAAGGGAGGAGCGGTGGCGAAAGGGCCCGTCACCGCGTCCCAGAGGACTGTGGAGGAGCCTATGGAGACCGCCCAATAATGGCCCGGCGCTGTCTCCAGGCGAACATCAACCACTCTGCCAGGGCCCAGGACCTGCTAGTCCAAAGCATGGCAGAGTGGCAAATCGACGTGGCGGTGGTCTCGGAGCCCTATGTCGTTCATTTACGGGACGACTGGGTGTCCGACCACGAGGGAGTGGTGGCGATCGTCGCCCCTGCCGTCGCTGGTTCCCCTGCTATCGAAGGGGTAGCCAGGGGCAGAGGGTTCGTAGTCGCTGCAGTCGGGGGTGTGGCGATCGTGGGCGTCTACGCCTCGCCCAACCGGAGTCTCGCGGAGTTTGAACAGCTACTCGTTGAGGTCGGGGCTCTGGTCGGGCAGGCATCGCCCAACCCGGTGTTAGTCGCGGGGGACTTCAATGCCAAATCTACGGCTTGGGGTTCCCCTTCGACGGACGCCAGGGGCGAGGCGCTGGAGGAGTGGGCTGTGTCACTGGGCCTCGCGGTGATCAACAGTGGGTCGGAGAGCACGTGCGTGCGGCAGCAGGGCGAGTCGATCGTGGACGTAACGTTCGCGTCCATCGCCCTAGCCCGCCGTGTTCGAGACTGGAGGGTGGAGACGGCCGTGGAGACTCTATCGGATCATCGATACATCCGATACGATGTCTCCGCGGCACCGGTCATCCGGCCCGCTGTTGTGCGGTCAGAAGGTCCGCGGTGGAGTCTGGGCCGTCTCGACAGCCAGTTGGCAAAAGAGGCGGCCATCGTGGAGGCCTGGTGCGCCGGTTCCGACCCGGTCGTCCAGGTCGACCGAGAGGCTGACCGACTCGGCGCCGCCCTGTTCCGCATTTGCGATGTGGCGATGCCGAGAGTCAAGCCTCAGACTCCACGTCGCCGCGTATACTGGTGGCGGCCGGAACTCCGTCAGCTACGGAGAGCCTGCGTTGCGGCCCGCCGCCAGTACGCCCGATGCAGACGGAGGAGAGTCCGCGACCATGATCTGGAGGCGGCCCTTTACACCGCCTACAGAGACGCCTGTGTTACGCTCCAAAAGGCCATAGCACAGGCGAAGGAAGCGGCGTGGACGGAGTGGCTCGAGACCCTCGACAGGGATCCGTGGGGGAGACCGTACCGGGTCGTGAGACAAAAACTCCGACCCTGGACACCCCCGCTCACCACCACTCTCCAGCCACACCTTCTGGAGAGCGTTGCGAGCGCGCTGTTCCCGGAGCGTCGAGAGTTCGTCCCTCCATCGATGGCCCCACTGCGCAGCGAACGAGACGAACGAGATCTGGCGCCCCCGGTCACCGAGGCGGAGTTGTCCGCTGCTGTCCTTAGGCTCCGTTCCAAGAGGACAGCTCCGGGGCCAGACGGTATTCCGGGGCGCGCCCTGGTGATCGCCTCAGAAGAAATAGGTGTGAACATCCGGCGCCTATTCTCAGCGTGTCTGGCTCAAGGCAGATTCCCCGACCGGTGGAAAACGGGAAGGCTCGTACTCATCCGTAAGGAGGGTCGAGCCCCCGATCAGCCGTCGGCCTATGTCGCCTTGCGGAGAGGCGGAAATTCTAGGAGGTTTTAGTGGGTAGGACGGGGCCTTCTGCCCCGGGAGTCCCACATATCCGTCCCGGTCAACCCCCTTTCGGCCGGGCGGAATGCGTCAATGCATTTCCTCCTAGTAAAACTAAAAAAAAAAAAAAAGGTTAGGTTAGGTTAGGTTAGGTTAGGTTAGGTTAGGTTAGGTTAGGTTAGGTTAGGTTAGGTTAGGTTGGGGTACATGTCAGTCGCCTCCTCGTGGCGTACCCTGGGCAACGGGGCCGGCTCGAGTTTACTCGCCGGCCACGGCTAAGACTGACGCGGCGGGTCAGGGGTCGCTCCCGGTACATCTCTATTAACAGAGTGGACTGTGGAGCGGCTTCGTGGCAAAGTAGGGGGAGTTTTTCGTTTGTTAATTTTATTTTCTTTTGTTTTATTTTGTTTGGTTTTTTCTCTTCTATTTATTTGATTTGTTTTCCGTATTATTTTTCCATCTGATCCGTTTTGTCCGTTTGTTTTGTTTGTTTGTTTTTCCATTTTCTTTTGTTCATTTTCTCTTTCTTTGTAAATTTTTATTGTAAATTTTAATTCTTTCTACTTCTGTAGTGGGGTCGAGACGCGACCGCACCCGCTTGGTTGCAGGCGCATCTAAGCGGGATTCATTTATTCGTTTGTCTCCTCATTTACGGGGGAGCAAACTTTTTCGGCGGGTCCGCTGAGTCGGGTTGGCCGAACAGCGGACGGAGGCATGTTCCAATGCCGCCGTCGGGGGGCTTGGCTTAACCGCCCGGCCCCAGAGGAAGGACACCTCTAAGATAAAAAACCACCCAATCCCAAGTGGCCTCGCAGCGCGATGGGATGCATGGCCGAAGGGTATTTCGGTCCCGACTGCGTTTCCTTTCCCACCCTTCCACATCCTTATTCCTTCCTCCTCCTATCCTTCCTTCTTCCTGCCGGCAGCCCCGGCAAAAAATTTTTACAAAATGAGTGCTACTAAAAAAAATTATTCCTCAGGAGGGTGCCAATCCCTCCCCGATCCGCTTCACGGATCGGGCAGTCCCATATCGAAATATGAGGGGGACAAAGTCGCACGACCGAGCTTTTCCGAAGAAAAAACTGCATGCACAACGGACACCGATTTTGCTACGAAAATACCAGTGGTACGACTGGAGAGGATGGACGCGCTGTCGGATACCGACAGCGTGTCGAGTCGAGTGAGCGATAACACCAAACGCTCACGCAAACGCGCGAGAGAGGATGTTGACTCGGGGTCGGACTCAGCACTGAGTGACTCCGAGAAGAAGGGAAGAGGTAGGCCCGCTACTACCGGCAAATATGCCGGTATCGGCCTTTCCAGGCGAGAGGCTGCGGCTGCAACGAAGGCCGCAGCAGCCGCCGACAAACTCAAGGAGGACGAGCGGCAGATCGCGGTTCTGACAAAGAGGGTGGTAGAAGGGAGAGCCACCCCCCTGTCGGAGTCGATAGACTCTGTCGAGGCAGAGGAGCTCCCTGCCCTTGACCTTAACCGGAAGGTGACCGACGCGGTTGCGGCCATCAGAAGGGTGGGCAAGGTGTCCAAGGGACTCAGCGGCTGCAGTCAGAAGGCGCTCAAAGAGGCCACGGCCTCTATACTGGAATGCGCCCAGGTGCTTCTCACCCGCACCAATACGGAGGAGACGGCGTTGCTGCGAGCCCAAAACACCAAGCTCGCAGCACAGGTGGATGTCCTCAGGAGGGAACACGACGAGCTCAAGGCTGAGATGGCCAACTTCCGCCGCGAACACCTCAGGCGGGAGGTGGGCCTGGACACGCCGCAACCGCTTCTGCAGCAGTCGTCGCAGGAGGCGGAGTTGACTCGCCTGATCCGTCAGGAGATGGCGAGCTTCAACGCCCGTTTCTCGGTGCTCGAGGGGAGGATTCTACGTCCCCCCCTAGCTGCAGACCAACGCAGCGCACCGGCGCCGCCAACATATGCGGCCCAGGCCGCAGCGCCCCGTGCCGCCCAACCGGCACAAGCGGCTGCTACAAAACCCAAAAAAGACAAAGCGGCCAAGAAGGCAGGCGCGGCCCGAGCCGCAGCGCCCCGTGCCGCCCAACCGGCACAAGCGAGAAGAGACGCGGACGAGATGCGCAACCCCTCAAAAAGACCTGAGGCGGAGTGGACGGTTGCGGGCGCCGCTAAAAAATCCAAGAAGGCGCGCCAGAAGGAGCAAGCGGCGGCCAAGCGCCAGACTGCGAGGCTCAAGACCCCCCGCTCTACTGCAGTGGCTCTCACTCTGCAGCCGGGAGCGGAGGAGCGGGGTCTCTCGTACGCTGGCATCTTGGCCAAGGCGAAAGCCGAGATCAATCTCAGCGATCTCGGCATAACGGGTCTCCGGTGCAAAACGACTGCCACCGGCGGCCGACTACTGGAAATTTCAGGGACCACCAGTGGTCCCAAAGCAGACGCCCTAGCAGAGAAGCTCAGGGCGTCCTTAGGATCGGACGACGTCCGAGTGTCCAGGCCTACCAAATGCGTGGTTTTGCGCATCTCAGGCCTGGACGACTCGGTGACGGTGGATGAGGTCGTCGCCGCCATCTCCAAGACCGGAGGATGCCCGCCGGACCAGGTCAAGGTGGGCACGATACGTCGGGGAGTCTCCGGTCTCGGGACCGCACACGTAAGTTGTCCCGTAGCGGCGGCGAAACAACTAAAGGACGGGAGACTTCTGGTCGGATGGGTCTCGGCGCAGGTCGCGCTCTTGCCGCCGAAGCCCTACCGGTGCTACCGCTGCCTAGAAGGAGGACATGCGGGGGCACGGTGCACCGCTGGGGTGGACCGCAGCCAAATCTGCTTCCGCTGCGGTCAACCCGGTCACAAGGCTGGCACTTGCTGTGCAAAAACGCCGCACTGCGTCATCTGTGCGGCATCGAACAAGCCAGCCGACCATCAGATCGGGTCGAAGGCCTGCGCGAGACCTACTGCCAGAGCACAGCCGGCTCATCCGCCGACTGCGACCAAGAAGACAAATAAGAAGAAGAAGAAAGCAACCAGCTCCTCGCAGCCGGTTCACCCACCGGCTACGACGGCACAAGATCAGCCGAGGACTGGGGAGGAGGCGACGGCCATGGACACTATTTAATGGCTCTACGTCGTCTTCTCCAAGCCAATATAAACCACTGCGCCAGGGCTCAGGATCTCTTACTCCAGAGCATGGCGCAGTGGTCCATCGACGTGGCTGCCGTCGCCGAGCCGTACTTTGTGCCACCCAGGGATGACTGGGTGTGCGACAATAACCGCTCGGTGGCGCTCATTCTGAGATCCGGCGCCGACATCCTTCCCTTCGAGGCCGTCACCCGAGGGCGGGGCTATGTCGCGGCAGTCTGGGGTGATATAGTGGTCGTGGGGGTATATTTCGCCCCCAGCCTTTCTCTCGCAGATCTCGAGAGCATCACCCTGGAGTTGGGCACGGTCGTCTGTCGTAGCCGCCCTCGTCCCGTGCTCGTCCTGGGGGACTTCAACGCCAAGTCTACGGCTTGGGGTTCCCCGTCTACGGACGCGCGAGGCGAGTTAGTGGAGGAGTGGGCGGTCGAGCAGGGCCTGCTCCTCCTGAATCGAGGTTCGGTGCAGACGTGCGTGCGGCAGCGAGGTGGGTCAATAGTGGACCTCACGTTCGCTAGCCCCGCTCTCGCGCGCACCGTCCTCGACTGGGACGTGCTGGAGGACGTCGAGACGCTATCCGACCACCGATACATCAGGTTTAGCGTCTCCGCCCAGACCTCGATTCGGCCGGTTCCAGCGGCCTCGGCAGGTGTCGGAGACGGTCCGCGTTGGGCCATAAAACGGCTGGACAGGGAGGCTCTTCTGGAGGCCTCAATCGTCAAGGCCTGGCTGGATTCTCCAGGCAGGCCTGCCAACATCGACGAGGAGGCGGAGTGGTTCCGGGAGAGCATGTCGCACATCTGCGACGCTGGCATGCCCCGAGTCCGGCCGCTACCATCCAGGCGCCAAGTGTACTGGTGGGCGCAGTCGATTGCGCAGCTGCGCATCGTCTGCGTTCGGGTGCGACGCTGGTACACAAGGTGCCGACGACGAAGAAGACGCCGCCGCCCCTTTACAGCGGCGGCCGATCAAGATCGTGAAGAGGCGGAGCTATACGCTCACTACCGAGAGGCGAAGAGTGCACTCCAGCTGGCCATCGTCCGGGCCAAGGCCCAGGCCAACAGAGAACTGCTGGAGACTCTGGACCTAGATCCATGGGGACGCCCCTACCTGATGGTGAGGGGCAAGTTGCGCCAGTGGGCCCCCCCATTGTCCCGGAGTCTTCAGCCACAGCTGCTGGAGGAGGTAGTGAGTGCATTGTTTCCATCGAGACCGGAGCACACACCACCGGCTATGGTTCCGCCTCGGAACATGCCCGACGACGACGACGACGACGAAGACGACGACGAAGTGCCAGAGGTGACCCTGGTGGAGCTGAGAGTCGCAGCGGCTCGCATCAAGAACACCGCCCCAGGCCCCGACGGCATTCCAGGTCGCGCATGGGTCCTCGCCATGAGACACTTAGGGCCGCGACTATCAGGGCTCTTGAGCGCCTGTCTGGAACGAGGCCAGTTTCCGAGCCGGTGGAAGACCGGAAAGCTGGTCTTGATAAAGAAGGAGGGGCGACCTGCAGACTCACCATCTGCGTACAGACCGATCGTGTTGCTGGACGAGGTGTGTAAGATCCTCGAGCGAATCATCGCCAGTCGCCTCGTTCAGCACATGACCAGGGTGGGGCCGGATTTGGCAAATAACCAATTCGGTTTCCGCCAGGGGCGCTCGACGGTGGACGCGATCATGCGCGTGAAGGCCGTCGCGGAGGAGGCAGTCGCCCGGGATGAGGTGGTCTTGGCGGTGTCGCTAGACATCGCCAACGCTTTCAACACCTTGCCTTGGAGTACCATCAGGGAGGCACTCCGATACCATGGAGTGCCGCGCTACCTCCGACGCGTGGTCGCGGCTTACCTGTCGGACCGAGCGGTCGTGTACCCGGGTCGAGAAGGATGGGGTCGGAGAGAGACGTCGTGCGGCGTTCCGCAGGGTTCCGTTCTGGGACCACTCCTGTGGAACGTGGGGTACGACTGGGCTCTGCGCGGTGCGTTTCTCCACGGCGTCGGCGTCATTTGTTACGCCGACGACACGCTCGTCACAGCGCGTGGGAAGTCGTACCGGCAGGCGGCCATACGCGCGACTGCTGGTGTCGCGCACGTCGTGGGTAGGATCCGGCGGCTGGGCTTGGAGGTGGCATTGCACAAGTCGGAGGCCCTGTGTTTTCACGGGCCGAGGACGAAACCGCCTCCCGGTTCCAGCATCATCGTAGGAGGGGTATCCATAGCTGTAGAGTCGACGATGAAATACCTAGGACTCGTCCTCGACAGTCGGTGGAACTTCGGGCCGCACTTTACACGGCTCGCCCCCCGGTTGTTGGGCGCCGCCTCAGCGCTCTCGCGCTTGCTGCCCAACCTGGGGGGACCCAACTCCTCGTGCAGGAGGCTCTACACGGGGGTCGTACGGTCGATGGCGCTATACGCCGCGCCAGTGTGGGCGGATGCCCTGACGGCAAACAACGTCGCCGTGCTGAGAAGACCGCAGCGCGCGATGGCCGTCAGGATGATAAGGGGATACCGTACGATCTCCTTCGAGGCAGCGAGCCTCCTAGCCGGCTCCCCGCCCTGGGACCTCGAGGCAAAGCTCCTCGCGTCGCTCTATTGGTGGCGCGCGGAGGCGGTCGAGCGAGGTGAGCGCCTGGTGCCTCGACAGATCGAGGCACGCAGGGCAGAGCTTCGCCAGGTCTTAGTGGCGGAGTGGCACGCGCGCTTAGCGCAACCCACGACAGGGCAAGCCGCCGTTGTAGCGGCAGTGAGACCCGTTATGAAGGAGTGGCTCAACAGGAGCCACGGCGCCCTCAGCTTCCGGCTGACGCAGGTGCTCACCGGGCACGGGTGCTTCGGGAAGTACCTGTGTCGCATAGGCCGGGAGCCGACGTCCCAGTGCCACCATTGTGGCGATTGTCGCGACGATACGGCGTTGCACACGTTGGCGGAGTGCCCAGCATGGGCTGAGCAGCGCCGTGACCTCGTCGCGGCCGTAGGTGCTGCGGGAAACCTCTCGCTTCCGACTGTCGTCTCAACGATGCTACGGAGCGAGGCAGGGTGGAGTGCCGTCGCCACTTTCTGCGAGGACGTGATGCTCGCAAAGGAGGCGGCGGAAAGGGAGAGAGAGGCTGCCTCCTCTCTCCCCTCCCGCAGCAGACGAACTGGGCGTCGTAGGGCGGCCGACTTTCGACCACCCTAGGGCGTGGCCTGCGGACGGCAGACTCGGGGCGTCTCGTCGTCCGATCAGCAGCAGGCCTCGAGGCGGCGGCGTCGTGTTCCGCACGCGCGCCTCTTAGTGGAGTCCAGCGGCCGGGGTGACAGCCGCAGTGAGTGACGGGGCCCGCCTGACCATCTGGCGAGCCAATACCCGTCGGGGGGTAGTGAAGAATGCTTCGGCGATACCCGCCCTTCCGACGCACGGGTACTTTGAGGACACGGGTTGGTTTTTAGTCAGTAAGAGTCTGACAGTCCCCTTCGCCCTTCCCCCGAGGCGGAGGGTCTCCATTGAGGATTTTCCAACCGAAAAAAAAAAAAAAAAAAAAAGGTTAGGTTAGGTTAGGTTAGGTTAGGTTAGGTTAGGTTAGGTTAGGTTAGGTTAGGTTAGGTTAGGTTAGGTTAGGTTAGGTTAGGTTAGGTTAGGTTAGGTTAGGTTAGGTTAGGTTAGGTTAGGTTAGGTTAGGTTAGGTTAGGTTAGGTTAGGTTAGGTTAGGTTAGGTTAGGTTAGGTTAGGTTAGGTTAGGTTAGGTTAGGTTAGGTTAGGTTAGGTTAGGTTAGGTTAGGTTAGGTTAGGTTAGGTTAGGTTAGGTTAGGTTAGGTTAGGTTAGGTTAGGTTAGGTTAGGTTAGGTTAGGTTAGGTTAGGTTAGGTTAGGTTAGGTTAGGTTAGGTTAGGTTAGGTTAGGTTAGGTTAGGTTAGGTTAGGTTAGGTTAGGTTAGGTTAGGTTAGGTTAGGTTAGGTTAGGTTAGGTTAGGTTAGGTTAGGTTAGGTTAGGTTAGGTTAGGTTAGGTTAGGTTAGGTTAGGTTAGGTTAGGTTAGGTTAGGTTAGGTTAGGTTAGGTTAGGTTAGGTTAGGTAGGTTAGGTTAGGTTAGGTTAGGTTAGGTTAGGTTAGGTTAGGTTAGGTTAGA